>NC_053454.1:57271476-57898476 GCF_015227805.2 Hirundo rustica
TTAAGGCTATGTGTGAAAAGTTACCTTCTCATATGTAAAGAGCTCAGCCGTCTGTCTTTGTTTTGATGTGGGTGTGGATTCAGCGTTTAACAAAAAGTGTTGGTAGAGTTCACACTACTTAATGCTTTTGTGAAAGCTTGCTTAAATACAAACTTTCTAAAATAAAACGTAATTCAAGGCTTCTCAATAAACACACTTATTTTAATTCCTTCTTTACATTGATACTCACCTGGGAGCCTTTGCTCAATTTTAATACTGTCTACATCAAAAAGACGTCCTGTCTTTCATAATGTGAAGGCTTGGATGCTTTTCCCATCCCTAACACTTGTTCTAATAAAAGACATTACCTCTTCCTGCAAACCTTGGTTTATTATATTGCAATGCACAGCAGAAATGGAGGGAATTAAAGAGGTTATTATGGAGAGATTTTTGAATAAGAGTCTGAAAAGATCAGAACTTTATAGCGAGAATACCAAATACCTGGCAGATGTGTAAAAAATAATATAAAAATAAAAGAAAGGAGAAAAAGGAGAAAAGAAATAAATCTGATCTGAATTCATTGTACCAGTTTATAGCTTGGTGGCTAGACTGAGGTTTGTGTTAACTGTATTTCTGTTGCATTGAAAATGAAATTTGTATTAATTTTACCTTGATATAGTACAGCGATACACAGCTTGCTGCCCTTTTTTTTTTTTTTTTTTTTTTTTAATTATTAAATATAAGGGATTAATAGTTTTACCAGGAAACTTCTGTGATTTGAAAACTCCCCAGAGAAAGGTTTGCTTCCATTTCTTTTACAGTCAGGTTCAAGTCACTTCCTACATCTGCATGGTTATACCATTCATACATGACAAACATGGACAGGTCATCATGATTTGTAATGAGAACCTGTTTTTTGGGACCCAGGGAGGTCTTATTTTTCAACACCAACTCTGCAACTGGTTTAATGAATGATTGTGGGTAAATAATTTGGTCTTTCTACTTCAGTTGCTGCATTTATAACATCTCACCTCAGGAATACCATCCGATGCGGTTGTGTGTGAGTTTTGATTAATGTAAGAATATTCCTTATGTTAAAAAATGATTGAAATTTATCTTACAGGTGTTACAGGCAATATCATTATACACTGCAAACACTTTTGAATGACAGTGGACTGAGGCTTGGGAATACATTCTGAGCTAGAACAGTAAGAAGTTGACAATTTTTTTGTGGGTTTTTTGTCTTTCATGAGGGAGCCAAGCTTGTCTTACTCACACTTTTGATATCAATGTGACTGCTATCTTGTAGGATGGGAATGGTGACTTGCAGAGTAAGAGTTGTGAAGTGTTGCCCTATGAGGGCAACTTTCTGCAGGATGCTAAAGAATTCTGTGATTTCTAGCAATGCTAGTGGCAGTTATGGGTGAGAAATATTGTCACAGTGCTGGAAAAATAGGGGCATATACTATTCATTTTTACTTTAAAAGAGTTTTTTAAAAAGGTAATATCCATTATTTCTAACAAGAAATAACTTTTTGCTTTAAAAATAGATTTGTAGGGGGAATGGGAATGGCTTGTTCAGGTTTTCCATGTTCATCAGGCTAAACCTATCTGCTTAATTGCATTCCACAGCATCCACACTGTAGCATTGATTAAAAAAAAAAGCCACCAAACAAACAACTAACTTCTCTTTGCAACTAGCTTAACCTAAAGCATTTAAAATGTATCTTTGTAGCGCCTAGCAAAGCAAACATGTCACTCGGTTAGTAATTACCATGAGTAATTAACTGTTAAGAGTGTTCTCAGGAAAAGCGTGACATTTTGTTAATGTTCTACAGGAACATCGAAATATAACCAAGGGAGAAGTTTGTTGTGAGCATCACAAAGATAGCTGGCACAGAAGAGCTAGGGGAGATCGTAATGTGGGAGAAAAGGAAGGAAGATTAATTAGTGATACATTTCATGGCATTCACCTTTATGGTTTCAAATCTTGTGGTAACATCTCTCCTCCAACCCATGAAGAAATACAGGGTCTGACTCCCGTAAATTTAGTGAGTTTGTAACAAAGATGTGTTCTGTAGATAGCATTTTTTGTTAAAAGCGGTGTTTCTCTTGAGTTTTCAGAAGCAATTGCCTTTTCCAGGTGAGTGATTTCCATTTCACTTAACCCAGCACAGAATTACTATTTTGCTGGCTTAGTGCAAACTCTATAGTAACTGAAAGTAATATTCCTGTTTCGTTTTTCTGATTCTGACTGGGACCTTTTTAAAAGGATAGTCCTCTGCTAATAAAAAGGATATTATTGTGACAAAATGATCCAAATCTCGTGGATATAAGTGCCAGGCCACTGTCTGGATAAGGACCACAATGCATATTCCCAGCAGGACAGTGATCTTATGCGTATTTCAGTCTTGCACTTCTTGTGGGCCAGGGTATCACCTCTCCAGGGAGGCTTGCCTAATATTTGAAGAAGCTTTGAAAAGGGAGAGAAAATAATATGCCTACCCTGGGAGAGAAGTGGGAAGAGAGACGAGGGGAAGGCAGCTGACAGGAGAGCGTATGGCGGTAGATAGCATAGTGAATTGAAACTGGGGAATAACGCGGCTCGCAGAAAAAGCCTTTGCTTTCAAGAGCATCCAAAACACTGCCTCCTTCTCCTCCTGCGTGCCCTTCCCTCTGCTGGCCCAGGGTGAGCCACGCTGCTGCCACGGCAGGCCGGTGGTTCTTCCTTCCCTGCCGGAGCCCGGGCTCACCGGCTGGGGCACGGCAGCTGTGGAAGGCAGCTCTGAAGGGCAAGGCTGCAGGGCAAGAGGTGGTTGTCTCAGGAGGTGCCTTAGCAAGCAGAAGATGTGGGTATTAGGGAAATGAAGGGAAGGGCCCGGAGGCAGTGCTTTGATGAGGCTCTGAGGAGTGCAGAGAACCAGCTAGAGGTGCTGGGGGCTCCTGCTGGAACATGGGCGGCAGGATTGCCTGGATGAAGCCTGCACACACACTGCTGTATATTTTTTCATGCAAAGACTTAGGGCAGGGAGAACAGAAGGTGGGCACTCTTTCACTCGAAGAGCTGGAGCACCTGGGCTGGGACAGGCAAGAGAGTGAGGAGTAAACAGCAAGGGAACAAATAAGGATGACAAAAGGACTGAAGATGTGAATGATACTTTTAAAAAACAAATAGAAGTTGGAAAACTTCCCAAAGCTGGGAAGTTACTTAAACTGGTTGTTACTTCAATGTTGTATCAGCCTTGAACTTTTTTTCTCTGCTTTAGCAGCTTGTGAAGACTGTTTTGGGAAGCAGGGCTGGAGGTAAAGAAACCACCTTAAGTGAAAAGTGGAACATCTCTGGCTAGCTAGGGATGGAAGAATTTCCTGTGTCTTTGTTTCTCCAGAAATTGTGTCTGGTCATTTTAAGTATTTAGTCATAAAACCTTTAATGTAAGCAATGTGTCCTGCTGCCCAATATTAGCAATGGCTTTGTCTTGATTGCAAGGCTGTCTTTTAGCGATATGGTCAGGAAATACACCCCCCTTCTTGTGAGGCAGCTCAGTGAACAAATGCAGCTTTTTGGAACACCTGACAAGATCTGCATTTGTGTTATTTAAAACAGATCAAATATCCCACCTGCCTCAGTGGGCGACTGTGGTGTGGGAGGAACAGTCAGTGGCAGGAGCGGAGGAAAACTTAATGCCAGTATTTCTGCAAAATCCACACAGTTCCGTGAATCTGTATCATTTAGGATCCTAAATTACTATTCTACAGTGGCTTTGTTAGAATATTTACAAGTTCCTCAAAATTCTTCCCTCTTACTGACTTCAGTTTGAATTTGTGAATTGCTTTTGTCACCTTCACTGATCACTTTCTAATACCGTGCCTGAGGATGCAAAAGCATGACTCGGTGGGTTATCCTCTGTTTATTGGTAAAGTCAGCATATGAGCCTCTAGAATCCCTCACTCTTTAGATGTGCTTGTCTAGACTTGGATAAAATCTTAATTTTTGAGAACATGTTAGCTAGCTTTAGCCTAATTATCTAAATCCCATGGCCATACTAATGAACTTGCCCAGTCAGTATCAGAAATTCAGACCGTGTTAGAGTTCACTCACCAACAAGCAACAAAATAACCACTCTATTGCACTGAAGGTAAAACTCGACTAGTTTGGGACGGGTGATAAAAAGAAAATGGGGAATCCTACATCTTAACAGGCTTTGGACAACAGAAAGATGATTACTGGAAACGAACTCCACACCTCTGTGGCTCTCAAACATGTGTTGTGCCCTCACTTTTGAATCACTTCTGATATATGCTGCATGCTGTTACACTCTTTGTTCAGACGACTTGCCCAGCAAAAGTCTAGACACCTCCTTTTTTTTACCTGCATCCCTTTTCTGCTCGATTGGTGATTTGAACTGGACTAGGAAATGGGTCTGACAAGCTCTGAGGAGTGCAGCTGGTAAGCAGAGTGGTCATGCTGCTGTGAGGAGTGGAGAGACCAGGTGAGCAGCAGTGATGAGCTGTGGACCTCTTTTCCACCAACTGAACATTTTTGGAAGGTTTAACAAAGCAAAGATGTTCTGACATCAGTGGAATCCACAGAGGAATAGACCACTCTAAGACCCTCTCCTAAACTGAGCCCTAGTCAGGTGGGTCAAGAAAAGGCAGTAGGTTGAGTTGCTGCTTTGCTTGCCTGGGCATCTTGATTTGGCTTGAATATGTTTTGAGTTCCATTGAACTTTTTTTTCTTCAGAGGGACAGAAATAAAGGTAACTCCAAATATTATTGAACCGTGGCACCAAAATGAGACATTGCTCACAGTTAATTGGGCAGGTCTGTGACTTGATTTCCTGCCTACTGCTGAAATAGTTAACGGTGTTGACATGTAAATTATCTTTACTGTTCGTGTAATGAAGAGCAGAAGTTGTTTCTCCCAAACAGGTACAGTCCACCCAAGGAACCATTACACAAATACCCCAAGACTTGCTCCCAGCTACTTGGTTGCTTAATTACGTGCCCCACCTCTTCCTTATCGGACCAGGAACCCTATTTCATCAGCAGCAAAACTGTCACAGACACAACATAGCCAGCAGCGTTCCTGGGATAACTGCAATCCCTTCACCTCACACGCACTGCCAAAGCACTGCTGGCAGCTCATTGGCAGGGGGACATGGCTCTCACAGTGGACAGAGCAGTGCTGGGCAGAACCTGCCTACCACAGCGCAGGTTTCACCAGGGCTGGGATGTTTGGACACAGCAGAATTGCCATCAAGCATTTTCCAGTCGTGTTTGTCAGCCCAGCAAGCCTGGTAATCAAAACTGACAACAGCAATGGGAAAGAACCTCTGACACTATTTTACTTGTGATTCAGTCCCTGTCAGGTGAACAACTACCTGCCTTTGGGCTCCTTTGCTGCTTCTGGAGCCAGTTTAACTGGTTTGGATCTGGCATGGTCTGCTCTGCCAAAGCCAATAGTGCCTGGGGCACCCAGGACAGCCTGTTGTGCCTGTTGGTAGTGCAGAGGGTGCTTTGCTCTTGCTCAGTAGCTTTTCTGTTCCATGCTGGATGATCTTCTTAAGAAGGTTGCTACAGATTTGGATGTCATTGATTGTTTTGTGACTGTTTGGGTGAGTTCTGGAACTGTTTTAAACCTTGGCTTGTTAAAGTTAGGAAATGCTTGCATAAATAATGAAGTGGATGTAGAATTTCTGTTTCTTAGACCTATCTGCTACTATAGACTTTAACACAGAAATCAAATTGCCTGTGCTCTGACACCATGCAGGAAGATGCTCAAAGACGGGAATATGCCGGGGGAAGGAAAAAGAACAGTGGGGATTTCTGTAGGGAAAATATCTGCAAATATCTATTTAACTGTGGCCTCGGTCAGATGAGCATATCACACTAGCTGTGTAGCTTTGCTGTGAACCAGAGAAGGGAATTAAGGGCATTTACTTCTTTTTCTTTCTTACAGCTTGATTAGGTCCCTTATTCCCATTCCCAGGCACAGCTGTGCACACGGGCACAAGGGAAAGGGGGCTGTAAGTGAAATTTAGACAGGTATGAACTCTGTGTGTGTGCAGGGGGAAATGATGGTGTTCAGCTACACAAGAAGCCAGTATTACTGCTGAGGCTATAGCCTGAGGCACTACCTCCCCACAAAAAATGAAAGGGGGCAGCTGGAATATTTTTCTTGTGCCTGAGTTTGTGTATCCACTTTGCAGCATAGCCCCACAAAGTGCTGGAGCTGAAGGAACAGGATGCAGCAGCTTGAGGTCGGGGCAAACAGAAGGGGGATGCTGGGAGTTCCTGCAGCCTCTGTGTCTGCACAAGGAACCACAGCCTTGGGACTTTTGGCAAGCTGATGAAGTAATTTATGTGACGGCTTGGACAGTAACTCAGCACAAATGAAGTTGTAGGTGTAATGATGTTTTGAATCAAAACAAACTAGTTCAAAATTTAAATCAATAACAAGTGCTTAAAGCTATCATTCAGGAGAGAACTACTACTGGCATAATGGTCCACAGTTTTGAAATGCAGATCAGCAACCTCTCTGAAGGCCATTTGTTGGGCTTCCTGTGAAAGTATATGTGGTTCCAGAGATAGGCTTTAATGCAAAATGTGTATCAGCATATTCTTAACTGTGGGTATGTGAAGTCTTGTTTACCTGCATGGCTGAAATGAGAAATGAGACATAGGATGTTGTTTCACAATACTTTTAGCTGACATAAGCCAGCGCTCCTGCCCAAAACAGTGCAAGAGTGGAGTTAGAAGATCCAGTTGAGCCAAACTAACAGGTCATTGCTGCTGAAAGGGGGAGGCTCTTCTGTTCTTCTCCTCAGCCTGTCTCCCTGCCTGCTGGCCATGCACTCCTTCCACTTCTCTTGCCCTGGCTCTGTATTCCTCTGTTCCTTCAGTGAGCTGTTCCAGCTCCAATGCAGTTAAAACACATCAACAGTTGTCCCATGGTTTAATGAGCTGAGCTGGCTCACTGCAAGGTCACTTGGACTTTAGGGATGCACAAGCAAGAAGGACCTGGCTCCACAGCTGCAGACAGGTGCAGAGGAGAGGGGGAAGGAGGGTGTGGGACCGATGTTTTTGGCAGCAGCAAGCCAGTAAATCATCTTGGCTGCCTCTTTGAGCTGCAAGCAGAGCTAACCCTGCTGCAGTCCCACACAGCTCTTGGGTTTTTCTCCCCCTCCACCTCCATCCTTGTGCCAGCACCAGCATTTGCACACCAGCTGATGAGCTGTGCCAGGCTGCAAAGCCAAACCAGCCAAACCATAGCTCAGCTCTAACCAAGATCAGCCTCACAGATGAATGGCAAGGGGGCAGGAAGAGTGGGGCACGGGAGTGGAGGGAAAAGACTCCGGGGTTTTATTTCAGCAGCAGAGGCTGCTTAAGTTGTTGGTGAAAGTACATCCCTGCAGGCTTGCTACTGTGGTTAAGCCCTAGAAAATGAGACATAACCGAGTTTCCAGAGCAGATTTGCATGAAGCTCAGAGGGTAAAGGCAGTGGATTCCTCTGTTTCACATTTTGTTCCCTGACTTCTTCCAGAGGGTAACTTGACCCAGTTTTCCATTTCAGGCAACCCCAAATTTCTCCTCCTGTTAAAATCACCCTATGATTTAGTAAGGAGTGTGGGAATTAATCACCTTGTCAAACAAGTGGAAAAAAACCACACTGCCTTTCACTTTTTGAACAACATCTTAACTGCTTGTTCGCTAGATATTTATTTTAAAATATAATAGCTGTTATTACTGCTGAGAGAAACACAATGCAATGCCAAAAGCTAAACTGGATTCACTGTAGACTTTGCATTTTTAAGTTCCAGTTACCCAGGCTGTCTGTTTTCAGTTCCAAGTCGTCACAAAACAACCAGTTTTATCTTCTCAAGAAATGTTGGATTGACTTGAAAGAACTTGATAGATATTAAGAGGTTGTTGGATGTGTTTTAGTGTTGGCTGTAATGGCTGAAGCTTAAAAGCTTGAATTTTAGATTACACAAGCCTAAGGAGGGTAGAGCCAAAAATGAAAAAGCTGGAGTGGCAATGTGAGTGTGGCCCACGCATTGGCTGCAGGGCTGAATGCACAATCACACTTTTCCTCAAGGACAGCCCTGATAAGCTGCCCCACAGAATACCCAGGATGTGACTGGGCTTGGAGGAGGAATACTGCAACAGCTGGGCCCCTGAAAGGAACATCTGTATGGCTGTGGGGATGCGTTGGTGGGCTGCAGCGAGAGGCCATAATGGTGATGTGGAGGGTGTGAAGCTACGCTGAGGCTGCCACCAAACATCACCTTCAGGGAAACCTCACCTCCAGCTGTGGCCTTGTTTACATGTACTTCAGGCAACTACTTTTTTATTTATGATTGGGGAAAAAAACCCCTCACTTTTCCACATTACAGCAACTCTACTGCATTGCTTGCACTTTTAAAAAGGTCTTTATTTTTTGTTTTATGCCAGTGTTTAGCTAGCTGTTATTAGCTAGGTATTCTATTTTAATGTGCAGGAATTTTCTTTTATCTATTTTCTTTCTACCTGTGAAAGTAAATTGAGCTTCTTCTGCAACTCCTGCAGGACACTGAAATGTGCTTGCTGTATATGTGTATACACAAGCAACTTCAGTGTTCATGGGGGGAAAAAAGGGTCAAGAAAAAGGATGAATAAAATTCATTTTAAAATCTGAATTTACTTTTGATTTGTAATTTTTTTTTGTCCTGCAATTACACTTCTCGGTTCCCTTGCTGTAAGTAATCTGCTCCGTTAATTGCATGTGTGCGTTTTCAAGTTAACCCTTGGAATGATAGACTAGATGAGATCAGAGTATTTTAAAGATGTATTTTATGAGACTCAGAGCCATAGGTATCACCAAATGCAAGAAATTATTATAAGTCGGTCAAAAGTTAAGGTGAGTAAACACAAATCCAAAATATTCATTCCATGAGCATTCCATTTAGTGTCAGCTTGAGCCAGGTTGGCCATGTACACAGATTTTTTAGCATGCTATAAAATGCTTTTAGGAACAGGCCATCTTTGGGCAAAATCCACTATCAGGCAAGAAGCAAGAAGAGAACAACTTTTTCACTCCAGAAAGAATCAAGAAACAGCCCCATACATACCTACATACATACATCACATTACTGATGATAATGATGAACATCATATTTCATGGTATTAGAGCTATTTAGAAAGCATCTCCTTCAAAGCAGCAGCTCTTTTTTCAGTCATCCAAACCAATCTTGCTGCTGCAGCCCTTCTTTTGCACTTGTGCTGACATTTGTCTGAGCTGCCCCGTTATGCTCATCCAGCAGAAAGTAAATTCAGTAGTTTTCTGCCACATAAGGAGCATCTCTACTCCTCCTAACATCTGTCACCACTACTTCTGCTTACCTTGTGTTTATAATCCCCATCTCAATTCTTCTTGCTATATGAAACTGTTATTTGGACAAGGGAAAACTGTTTTAAACTAAAAGAAGAGAGATTTAGATTAGATGTTTAGAAGAAATTCTTTACTTTGAGGGTGGTGAGGCACTGGCACAGGTTGCCCAGAGCAGCTTTGGATGTCCCATCCCTGGAGTAATCAAGGCCAGGTTGGATGGGGCTGTGAGCAGCCTGATCCAGTGGGAGGTGTCCCTGCCCATGGCTGGGGGATGGAATGATGTGATCTTTAAGGTCCCTTCCAACCCAAGCCTTTCTATGATTCTATTATTCCATTTCTGTGACAGTCAAGTTATATTGGTGGCTCTCCAGAGGAAATCACGTGGCATTTCTTCATCTTGCCCAATGACTATAAATTGAAATTGACTCCTTTTTTTTGTTGTTTATGTTTGTTCATGCATATATTTGTTTAATATTGGTTACCTATTTATGGCTTTGTGTTCTCAAATCTCCTAGTACATTCAAATTGCATCAATTTGCACTGCCCATTTGAAATTTCACTATTTTTTAAACCCAATTGTAGTTTTATACTACAAAAAAGATAAAAAGGAATACAAATATTTTATGAATTAAAAAGTTCCACTGTTCAAAATGAGGGAAAGTGTTACTGCATTTTTATTTGGTTGAGCTTTTTTATACATGCTCAGAACATAATTTAAGAACAACTCCCATATTTTACAAGCATAGGGCAATAGCATACAAATACCCCACTGACACCTGAAAATTTAGAAGCATATTATTCAAGACTGTTATACTTCAGGGATTTTAGTACTTTGTGTCGTGCATGCTGCTGAAATAAAGGCACATTACACCTATGCACTTTCATCACCTTGTCATTTAGGCCGGACCATAACATAACCTGAGATGATGCAGGCGGGGAAAATACAACATACCTCTCATTTCACTAACTCACATGCGCCGTGCTGAAAAATGTTACTCCTTGTGAATAACCCTGTCATACCCATTTCTGCTAAGGCTTCACAGCTCCATCCTTGGAAGCTGCTAGTGAGGTTGGAAATCTTGAGGAATGATGAAAATACCATATGAACTAAACTGTGAATCTCTCTGTCCTCTCTCAATCTGTTCCCGCTGTTGCTTTCCCTCACACATGGTGTTGTAAGGCAATTAATATAAATTGAGATTATTCATTTTGCTCATCCCAGAAGTATGAAGTTTCATGTATGTATGCCAAACTTATTGTCTCATATATACTGTAGTTCATGTTTGTCCATGTTTGGAAGTTTCAGAGAGCTCATCAGAGGAAAATAGATGTCATTTTTCCATTGCACGGTGGAGCAGACACAACGTTAGTCCAATATTATACCTGTGTCCCACTGTAATATCTTTGTTTGTTTAAAGACTCTAGGTCCCTCTGGGAGTGTCACAAATCCATATAATGTCCCTCTGTGCTAGATTTTTGTGTTTCTATCTCTGATTTAATAGACAGATGTGAAAAAGCATATGATGCCAGATAACTCCCTAGAAACCACACAGCTGCAGATGTTGAAGAGAGCAAGTTGTTCTGGCTAAGGTCAATATTAATTTGTGCTCAAGACTTTCTTTCCAGACATGCCATTTTTTGATGGTATAATATATCTTACTGGTATTTGGGGCTGATCCCTCCCACATTGATCAAAATGCTTCCCCATCTGTGGCCTCTTCTAGCATAAAGTTGCTTTTCCTGGGCAAGGGGAGTAGTCTTAATTCACAGACAAAAGCAAGACTGGGAGAATTTCAAGGCTTTATGGTCTTTTATATCTACAAGACTTTGCAAAACCAGTTTCCTCTCTACCTTCATCTTGTTACTTCTGCTCAGAAGGGCAAAACAATCAACAGAAAATAAATTCTAGTTTTCTTTTGTCACTGGCCAAATTCTGAACACTCATGTATCTTTTTCTCTTCCCTTTGATCCATCTAAAATTCTTACCTAATTCCCATTCTGCTATGACCCCAGGTTTGGCAGAACCACATGTTGAACTCTGTTTAATGTAAACAGATAGTACAAAATAAAAGAGCTGCTTTGCAGCCAATTGGCATTGCCAGTGGTCATTCACAGCAGGGTAATGTGGTTGCATAGTGCTTTAAAATTTGGGGTGGGCTGGGTTACCATGCAGTCTTGAAAGCTATTTTTAAACCATAAACTTATCTTGTTTAGATTGGACAGCTGCCTTTTCCCATAAAAGAAAAAGTTAGTTTTAAATTTTTAAAGCATATTTTAAAAGATTCTCTGTTAGTGAAGGTAATTCAAAAGTCTTAAAGTCCCTTCTGACATCCTTCTGAGTTCAGTAAGAGTCTTCCCACCTTTGTCAAACATCACTGGGCGTTGAAAAAGCACAAGCATCCCACCTTCAGTGGGAAGGCTTGAAACACAACATGGAATGTTGCAGGCATCTGCCTCTTTGCTGTCCACCAGCCAACAAAGTTATAGAGCTGCCCTAACCCGGCACTTTTAGCAGTTCTTACTAGTTCCAGCTAAGTACCATGGTCTTGAAGCTGAAGGGCTTCAGCTCAGCTTGGAGCATGGATAGGAGCAGTTTTCATCTCTGCACAAAACAAGGTTGTGTGGCTGCACCTACAAAAGACCAACCCCCCACACACGTTGTCCAATGTTGAATGGATCTATCAGATTAGGTCAGTGGCCCAGCAAATAATCTACTGGCTCTGGGAGTAGAGCTAGAGGAATTCATTTGGAAAGGAAGTGATTCAGGTTTGGAAAAGAGTACCAAAAGAAATGTCATAACCTACTGGAGCAGGCTAAGAATGGTACCAGTGCCATAGTTTCCTCGGTATTATTACACAGAAATTAACTGTGCCTTGAGATGAATACCCATCTGTGTAATACGTGCCCTGAAACTTTCCTCACCTGGCACATAAACACCAGGCTCCTCACAGGAGAATCTCAGTATTGGCCCATGATCACCACTGGGGACAGACATTTGATTGGAGCTGTAGCAATACAGGGGTCAAGGTCTTAAACTAAAATAGGGTAGGTTCAGACTAGATATAAGGAAGGCATTTTTATGAGGGCAGTAGGACACTGGGAAGGGTTGCTCAAAGAGATGCTGGATACCCCATCCCTGGAAACATGCAAGGTCAGGTTGGACGGAGCTCTGTACAGCCTGATCTGGTTGAAGATATCATTGCTGAGGGATTGGAGTAGATGACCTTTAAAGACTCCTTCCAACCCAGTCCATTCTGTGATTCTATGACTTGTGTCACAGCACACAGTATTGTGGTGTTCATGCCTGATGATGGGAAAAGCTGTTTTGTTTCTGCTATTTACCAATTTTGCCTGCAGGTTTTCCTCCACATGCAACAAAGGTTCAGCGTTTGCATTTAAGGCAGTGCCAGAGGATTTTTTTTTTTTTTTCCCTTCCTTGTAGCCACTTACACTGGAAAGAAAAAGACCAAGTCAGAGGAAAAATGTATGGTCTCAAGGAAAAACAAACCAAAAAAATCTTGTTTTTGCAAAATTCAGATCTGGGGGCAAAATACCAGTAGACTGTTATTGTTTGTAATTCAGTGACCAGGAGTCTGGCAAAGCACGCCATGGTTCCCCCTCAGCCAGTGTGCCTATGTTTGTCCCCCTGTGGTGAAAGGGGAAGTGGGAGCCTGATGAATGCAGCTGTCTCACCCCGAGATAAGGCTGTAATCTAGCTGGCTTGCACACCCAGGGGTTTGGGAGCATTCTGGGTGCTTAAGTTAAGGTGTAGTTACTGTGATCTTTAGTAACAATAAACCAGCATGTTAACCGAGTGGGTTCAGTGTGGCGGTAACCTTTTGCATTCTTTGGACTTTGCTGTTTATCTGGTATTTGTGCTATCAGATCCACATTTAAGACACTCCCTAGATCCTGGTTTTGTTACTGCGTCTCTACTGTTTATGCCAGTGGTTGTGTTCTATTCTGAGAGGTGTTACTTTGTCAATATACACTGCCCCTTAAAATCACTTATTTATTGCCTACAGCACACATGTAATACCCATCCCGAGCAATTTGCAGATGATCTCTTGGAAATGCTGCCAAAATTCCAGGAAGGCTTCATGATGGTTCCCTTTACTTGCTGGATAGAGTGTTTAATGGCGAGCTCATTTCATACGTGCTTGCCATGTTTGCTCAGCTGTACACCTGCTTTGGAAAGAAAGTTGCAGTGGAGCCTGGTGCTGCCCTCCCAAGACAGAGCGGGCTAGGGCGCAGGATCGCACCACGCAGCAGAAATTCCAGTTACCGGGTTTTGCAGATGCCAGATCCTAAGCTGCAGCTCTCCAGCACTAAGCTGCAGCTTGCCACGGATCTCATGCCAGAATCAAGGTTGCCTGCTCGTAGTATAGACATGTCTTTCATCTTTGAAATTATGTCTAAGGAAGAACCGGAGATAAGACAGATATTGGCCAAGGGAGAGAGGAGAAAGGAATTTCTACACTTATTAGTCATGTTATTGAAGAAAGAGGGAAGATTTTATCGTGCCTGTCTTGCTGAAAGCAAGGCTCTGGGTTCACAAGATTGCTGGTTAGAGTGTGTAGCCGAGTCTGCTTTCCTACAGGTTGATGCTCGAAGGTTACCACTGCTTTCCTCACAAAAAGGGGAAAAAAGTTCTGTCAGCAGGGTGTGTGCTGCGTGTGTGCCTCTGTAGGCACGGCCAGGAGGTGAGAATGAAACTGGCATTTTTTCTATCCTTACTAAAATGTGTATGTGATGGGGGGGAACACGGGAATAATCCCCACAGGGATGGAAGGAGGGCTATGGAATGTCCTCTCTGCTGGCCCAGCCGGCTGAAAGGGCTGAAGTCCTCCCAGCTACCCTCTGCTTGGTAAACAGGTACCTGCTGATTAAAGCACTTATCCAAAACAAAATAAAGACCAATGGTGTGAAGAGAACGACAGCATTCCTACCTATGGAAATCCCTTTACTGGACCAAAAAAACCAAACCAAACCAAACCAAACCCAACCACCCCAACCCCCCACCCCCCAACTAATGGGTTCTGCTGTTTCACCGGTGAGAGGAGCATGGTCCCTTTAAAAGCCTTGGCCTCCTTTTCTAAACGCTGTTGCTGAGCTCTGCCCCACCCCTGCATAAGCAACACCTGCATACCTGCAGGGTACTGTCTTCTTGATAGCTTGTACACCTCAATAATACCTGGTGGTGGAGTGGTCTAGGTTTGGGATGTTTTTCTATCCAGTCCATTAGTGTAAGGACGCTGAGGTAGCATCTGCCAGGTTGCCAGTGATGTAATAACACACAGTGCTCCTAATATCCTTTCTGCAGCATCCGTGCTCTTGGTAGCCACTGAGCTGATGAGTTTCAAAAGGAAAAAAAGGCACACAAATGCACCTCCCTCCAAGATAAACTTAAATGGCAAATCTTAGCAAGCAGAATACAAAACAATTCCAGATGATGTGGGAGCTGTGCACCAGTTTTCTCATCAAACCAGCAGTGTTTCAGTTTCTCGGTGTTGACTGACTGCTTATGACACATGTTAAGCTCAACTGGGGTATGTGGGATTGCTCTGGATACAGAAATGCATAACATGTCCAGGAATCCTCAAAGTACAGATCCTATGTGGTCTGAGGAAGCCTGATGGATTTTAAGGAGGAATGAGGCATTTGGGAGTGATAGAATATTCGAGGCTTCCAGAAATCTTTCTTCAGCATACTGTATATATGTGCATCACCCTGAGAAGAAATAGCTAACTTGCAGAAAAAATGTAAGTGGAATAAATAAGATAATCTTTTGTCAGAATTAATGAAGTCTTCATTGTGTGGGAAGGAGAGAGAGAAAGAACAAAATGTTAGGGGTGAGATCAGGGAGGTAAATACACAGAGAAAAGTAGTTCCAGAGCATAAACACAATGTAAGCTGCAGAAAGAGACATAGAAGAAACAAATGTGGAACTTACTGGGTTAGGACAACGGGAGTCAGGGAAATGGTTGGCAGGGAAAAAAAAAAAATCAAACTATATGCATACCCACCAAAAAGAGCTGGACAAACATCAGCCATGCTCTCCAGGAGCAAAGAGCAAGTGCAGTGTTTCAGTGTGTGTTTGTATAGTGTATAACACGTGCAATTTCACTCCTGATTGCTAGCAAAAGACAGTGTATACACAATCAAGAATTATCACATAAAAGCCCCAGTAGGAAACACAAGACAAGGGATTGGCAAACCACTGGCTGACCTAGTCTGTCACTCCTTGTTTTGTTCCCAGTTACTCATTGTAGAACTAATTAGTGGCAAATTGCAGAACTGAGATCATTAAGACTTAGAACTCCTTGCATCTTCCCCACCTAATTTTAAAACCAACTAGAGTGCTTTGGTAAGTTTCCTTTTTGTAGGCAATGCCACTGCATTCAACCCTCCCCAATACCCTTTATTTTGGCGTTTGCACACGGTCACTGCCATTAGTAGGGCTTCTTTAAACACAACACACTGGCTGGAGATCTCCCAGTGTAGACACACTGCTGTTCTTTTCCTCTGGACCGTAGTCATTCCCTGGAATAGGTGGGAACAGTACCCAGATTCCATGAAACACTCACGGTTCACATCAAAAGGATCTTACTTGGCTGGAGATGGAAAACTGAGCTGCACTAGGAAGAACTTCCAGGATGACAGACAGCTCTGGAAAATCCAATCAGCTTTAAAGAGAAACACGCTGCATCCAGCTGTCTCCCTACTGATAATGAGCATTTACAATCCCGAGGTCCTGACAACTGCACCATGCAGGGGTAATTGTCTGTTATAAATGGCACTGGAGTAAGGAGGAGACCAGTGATCTGTCCTTAACATGATTACACGCCACAAACCAACGATAAGGCAGGCATTGCTCCTCTGATTCACTTTCAGCAAAGATGAATGACCATAAGGCAAAGAAAAACAAAAGTCAAAACAAAGCACATACTATGGGGATGCTTTGCAGACTGAAAAACCCTAGAAATTAATTCTTTTGTAGACCGATAAACTGATACATCTGAGCAACGCAATCATAGAGAGCATGCAAGCTTTATAAATTCATTTTGGCCTTAGCATTCACTCTGCAGCAGCCTGCACTGTGCAGCATGCAGGAGGTGTTCTGCTGAGAGGGCAATTGGAGAGCAGAATGAGTCCTGACCATTTGAAAATACCAAAATCCACGAGGGTCATATTTCTCTTTAGCCCATCGTGTAATTTCAGTGCCCTGGATAAATTTCAGTTTGATCTGTTACATTCCAACTACTTAATTTCCCAAGTAACATACTTGTCATCATCTTTGATTATTTGGAGATAAGAACTTGCATGGGTTTTTTGAGAATAATGGTTACCCTTAAAATTCTACTACAATACTACATTTTTTCAGGCAAAGAAAAAGATACAAAATTGAAACCAAGGAGCGGAAAATCATTATAAAAATGAAACCACATTAGACCAGTGTCTGGAGAAGTGAGTTGAGGTAAAGATTGTTAGGTGGAAGTATGAATGGGTGGGAAATGTGAATCTAAAGGAAAATTAATGTATCTGTAAAGCAACAGATTATATACTTTGCTTAATTTTGCATACGTCTTGCTCAAAAGTTCTCATGGTGTTTGCAGTCTTAGAGGAATTTAAATTTCTTGGGTCTGGTGCCCTAGTATTGAAAAGCTTTAAAATGGGATTTTACAGAGAGAAGGCTAGCAGGTTGTACTAGGATCACAGAAACCAAACAAGCTCCTTTTCTCCATTTATGTTGCCTCTGAAAATGTCATGTCCACAAGCAAAGACAAGCATGATTTATTTAATTAATCGCAAGGCACGACTGTAATTTTATTTCTCGTCTGAAAAATGAGAAATGTGGTTCCAGCAGTGCAGTGCCCCTTCTGCATAACAGACCAGGGACCTGTTTGGGTACCTCAGACGTCTGGGAATCTAGCCTAAAATCGGGACTGTGCCTTGGGAGCTCTGTCAGATGAATCCTAAACCCGAATCCTAGACTGTTTCTTACAGTATCCATGTTTTTCCCTAGGGTGTATCTCATCTGAACACTGACCAACCTTGACCTATTTTGTGCAAGATTTGATTAGATCACAGTGCAAGCCTGCCTAACTGCAGGCCATAAATTGCAATCCTCCATCTGGTTGCTCTCTGACAAGTGAGCGTGGTCCATCAGCGCTGTCTCCCAGGTGCTGCAGGCTCATGAGCAGGGTGGAATAGCTGTAGGGTCCCTCAAGGTGTAGGGTTCATGTTCTGTGCAAATGGACATCGTGGCAGCTGGACCAGCTGTGCACTGGCTGTGAGGCCTGTTGGATTGCACGTTTTCAATAAGGCAGCATTGCCATCCCTTGCTAAGTGCAGTTTTCTTCTGGGGCTTTCCGTGGTGATGTCCATACTGAACGTTTGATCCTTGTCTGTAAATACATTTAGAAACTTTTAGACATCCAGATAAAATGCTTTACACTGAAAGCTACTAGTTGTCTGAAGAGGCAAATGTGCACCTTAATTCTTTTTTCTTTGTTTTCTGCCCCTTTCCAAAGAGCCACCAACTGGCGCATTTGAAGCCAGGTAGTCCTCTCCCTTCTCTCTGGCACCTCCAACACCAGCAGGATCTCTGGATGTGCATTGGGTGCTTTGGTTCTTTAACCTATATATAAACGGACTGAGATAATCTCTTGTAATTCAGGTTGCCCAGTGCTTCCCTCATTGAGACTATATTGATTTTATGTGTTTAGAACATCATCAAACGTTAATTGTCCTTGGTGTGTGCTTTGGGCAGAGTGTATGTAGAAAATGCCAATGAAACAGCTTAAGTGTATCTGAAAAGAGGATAAAAAATAATGCATTTATTTTTCAGGGCTGATAATAGTAGAGAATTTTTTTTTTTTTTTTTTTTTTTTTTTTTTGAGAAGCTCTAGTGCTTCTGTTCACTCAAGAAGAGAGCTTAAATTTGGCAGGGAAAGAGAAGATGAGGGATGAGCTGTGTTGAGGGATGAGCTGTGAGTTGCAAGGCAGTCTTAGTTTTGCAACTAAACATTGCAAAACCAGTGTTCATAATGGCTAGCTTCAGCATGAACCTGGGGAGAAAACAAAATAACTCCCCATTATCCAACCACTATTTGTTCTGTTCAGTGAATAAGACAGGGTCTTTAGGAAGGAACATATATGAGTGCTCAGTTAAAGACAGGCACCAAGATGCACTCAAACTGAGTGCTTAACTAAGATTAAACTAGAAATACTAATTTTGATTGGTTGCAACTTTCAAGTATTTAACTTCATTAAAAAAAAAAAAAAACAAACTTATACAGAGGATTTACCGATGTGACTTGTGTAATATTTTATGAAATGCAGAAGGTTTTTATTTAAAAGCTGCTTGAACCTGTTTGTCAAAAATTTGGCAAATTTGGGTCAAGCAAGAAAATAGTGGCATTGAAAATTGGCCTAAAAGCTTTTGCCATGTAGGCAACCTTTTCCGACACTTTGTGGGACTGCCAGGTTGTCTGAAACCTGCAAGGTAATTTCCTCCTCAAAGTGCAAACGGAAACGAATGTAACGCACATACATTCATTGTCAGGGCTGCCTGCTATTGAGAACTCACTAAGAGCCCATTGCCTTGTGATGACTAATTAAATCTGAGTTACTTACTCTCCAAAGTTCAGTTTCTTCCACGCCTTAAGCAAAGAGCAAAGGAAAACTCTGGAGAATACAGGAGAGAAAAAACCCCACGGGAATACAGGCATACCCAGTGCTGAGCCATCGGCTCCTTTTAAGCCAGCTGAGAATAACTCTGTCTTTTGAAGAGTCAGTTAATAATTTTTGGTGGGATCCTTGCAATTCTTTGGCCTCTGGTTGGTTCATGAACAGCTGAAGAGCGACAGGTTTTTTCCTTTTTACCATGTAGTGCAATGCCCAACAGCTGCCTTTTCTAACACGCAGTGATCACATCAGCTCACTGAATTTCTCAGTTCAGTCATAAACTCTCCTTGTCTTCTGTTATTCACCAGTGAGCCCTGTGGTTAGTGCAGTTCTAAAACCATCTTTGCAGTTATGCTCAAAACTAAAGTATTATTCCTTGGGTTTAAAAAAAAAAAAAAAAAAAAAAAAAAAAGCTTGCTTAGTCTATCACTAAGTTTCATAACCACCTTAAACTGGCTGAAGTCAACAGCACAATCGAAAAGATAAATTTCACCCTTCCTCCTACCTCAGTCCTGCCTCTGCACAAGATCAGCATGAGGATTTGGACAACCACACAATGAGCCAGATCAGGAAACTGATCCAAATTAAAAACGAGCTTGGCCCCTGAAACACTTGCTTTCCCCAGCCATCTGAGTTCCCCAGGCCTGTTCAGCTCGCAGCTGCACAGCAACTGTGCCAGCACAGAGCGGGTGGGTGACACGGGGTTAGGGCTGAGCAGCCCTTGTGGAGGAGGGAGGGTGGGACTGTTTCTCTGCTGATTTATTCAGCTAAGAGCGACACTAAGCTCAGGCAACCTGAGTTAGAATTCAGAGCCTTTTCCTTTCATGTTCCTTTTTAATCATGTAAAATGGGCTGAATATTTAGTCACAAAATATCAACACAACATGGAAGGAAAGGAATGCATTCAGAGGCAGTAAGTGTCGTTTCGTTAGTCTTCCAACAGCGTGATACGGTTGTCTCCTTTGGGTATAAATGAGACAGAACCCTCTGTTGAGACAATTACCATGGTTTTTCCAGCCTGCACACATTGCCACAAGCAGTCCTGCTCCAAGGCTCTTTGTCCCATGGATGCTAGTGCAGCTGTGTGACCGTGGCAGTCCCGAGTCCTGCACAGCAAGCCGCGGCACACAGCCACTCGCGCAGCCCAGGCGTTTGGGCACTGCTTGTGCAGCCACTGCAACCGAGGGACCACGAAATAACACCTCAGGATTGCCAAACCACCTTTGATTTCTTTTCTCATAGAGTTATTAGCTTTAATTTTGTCTCTGCCACCTGTCTGAATAAATTTTAATAAATCATTCTCCGGTGGTTTTCGCAACAAGATGTAACTGGGACAAGGACTGTAAGAACTTGAAAACAGTAATTAAAGTGGGAGATAAGATTAATCTTAGCGGTGTCTTCCAAGAAACCAGCAATAGAGCTAGGTTATTCCAGTTATGTAAATCTTTTTAAGCTGAATGACTGAAGAGAAATTTAATTTTCAAAGAACCAATAATGTTTGATTACACTGAGTCCATTATCCCTCACTGAGGTGATAGCCAGGTGTCTTGGTTACCCTAGGACACCAGGAGAAAGTGAAACTACCTTTGAAAGCTTCTATGTGGATTCAGGCAGGATCCAAAGGGAGAATTCCATTCTCTAGAAAGTACAATACTGGTGCAGGGCAGTGGGCAGGAATACTGTGTTTGGTGGAAGCACGTGATGAGCTGTCAGAACAGAGGGCAACTTCCCTTCTTTACCAGAAATGTAACACTGCTGGAGCAAAGTCCTTACATCAGAGTCTAACGAGAAAACAACCAATAAAGGAGATAAGGGAGTGCCCAGCTTAATACTTTGTTTCAGCCCAAACCTTTTCAAAGCATAACTTTTAATAAGGATCTTGGCAGCTTTAGCTGGGCACATTAATCTTAAGAAAGTAATGAGTTTAGGTCTGATTCCCATCATCCCGATGGTGGAAAAGATGAATGACTACTCAATCTTATCAAAGACCTTTCTGGTATCTGCAGATAGATTTATGGCAGAAGCCTTATTTAATATAACAGAGTAATAATACATGTAATAACCTTGTAAAATTATCAAGTTCCACATTTATTCTATATGAATCCCACTTAATCATGGTGGGCCAGTTTGGGAAGAACTTCTGAGAGTGAAACGGATTCTTTGTTCTTTTGCCTACGACAGTGTGTCAGAACACTAAGGCAGGTCCCAAGTAGACACTTGACTCTATAAAGTCAAACTCATGCAGGGCTCATTCCAGAAAATGACCAGACCCCAAAGCAGGACTATAGAGAGCCCTCATGTCACAATTGCTACCTTCAAGGCCTTTCACAACTCAGTTCCTTTTTTCCTTTGCTTGCACTGTGGCTAGAGAGGACCTTGGATCCAGATGGGCTTGGAAAACCATATGCAGTGTTGCACAGTTATGATGACCTCCTAAAAAATGCTCCTTACCTTCTCCCACATGCTCTCTTCTGCCTGAGGCACCTTTCCCAAACATATCTGTGTAGTTTCCAAGCAGTCTGCATATCCTATGTTAATAATGCTGGGGTGGGAGGCTTGTTTAATACCTCACCTAATCAAAGAAGAAGCAGACAAGCCATGAGGGAGAGAGGGTGATAAATTTTACCAGCCAGCCCAAGAAAGAAGGCAATAATGAAATCCAGTATCCCTAGAAAGCTATTATTCTTCTTGAGAGAACTGCTTCTTCTCTCTTAAAATATTGTTGGTATTTTCCCAGACTAGGACAACAGTGTAATGGCTGAAAAGAAAATTACTCCAGTGATTTTAATGTAAATAGTAAGTTGTGTGTTTGATATAATTTAATTATCTAATTATCCATGAAACTCTTAATTTCTGGTAGAAACCTGGAGTACATGAAGGTGAAGCAAAGTTACTGACTTTGGAGCTAAACTGTCTCCAGAAGACATTCTCCATCCCCGGAACCTCTTGATTAAGCCAGATGAAGCCTGGCTGAAGTTAACAAGGAATACCAAATCATAACCTACATACAAACTTGGATTTTAGAGGAAGATTGAAAGCTAATTGTTGTTGTAGCCACGGTATCAGTGTTAGTAGTATTTCCTAAATGCTCGTTACATATTATAATAGTATAAAACATGCAGCATAATGAATGTCTTTTAGCACTCAGCCTTCTGATAATCGGTTTCCGAGACACAGATTTTAACGGTGATTGGGCAGGTGCTTGGTGAGATGTTAGAAAGTGTCTATGAGATTAAAGTCTCCTTTGAGAATCATATTAGAAGTTTATCTGCATAAGTGCCCCAACTCCATTAAAATTCACGTTCACAGGCCTTATGACTGATGGTGTCATCAGATTGTGCACCTAATCTGATGAAAAGCCAGGCTGTTTACAGAAGGAATGGTTCTTCCCTTTCTTCATTGCCCCAGCCTCACAGCTTGTTTTCCTTGCACCAGTCTGAATGATCATGTAGTTGCGGAGCAAAAAGAGAAAAATTCCCACTCTCTGTTGCCTCTCGAGATAGCAGTTATTCAGCCCGCTGCAAAGGAGGAGCGCCAAGGTTGATACCCAGGTGCACATACCCCTCTGATCTCCTTTTTTCAGTTTTCTAATGTTATTCAGAAAAGCCAGTAAGAAGTTAATGATCCAGGGTATTAAAGCAGCCAATGGAGCTAGAAGTGGTGAGCGTGCAGTAAGACACTGCTGATACTGCTACCACAGGGTAATGGCTATGGACAGACAGCTCTGAGTGCGCATCCTAAAGCAGGGGGCAGACTTGAAGTTTTGTTCTGGCCAGTGTGCCAGAACAGCCCAGCCAGGGAGGCCTTGAGGCAGATCTGACCAGGGCACACTGTTTCTGCCTTGTCCCCCGGCCTTCTCACACCTCTGCTCTGTCTGAAGCCAGGTCTACCCAGCCCTCTCCAGGACAACCACTCTGGTTATTAAACATCAGCAAAAGACTCTCCTAGGCTGTTTTCTAGCCCTTTTTAGGGAAAGCAGCATATTAATGTGATCCTCCCCAAGCCTCAACGTAAGTAGAAAATAATTTAATTCTCTCATGCCAAAGCCAACCTACCCGTCAACCCTAACAACAACAAAAGCAGTAAAAACGTGGTTTTAACAAGACACCTGACAAACTGCAGTGCTTCCCTAATTATCTCCTTGTCATATCTGTTTAGTGTGAATCATGAATTGATACTTGAGCAATCAGGATCCAGTGGATGGAGCTTGTGCCCGCCAAGTCAGCGTGCAGAGCAGAGCAGAGCAGAGCAGAGCAGAGCAGAGCAGAGCTCAGGTACACATAAGGCCTTTTCCATGTATTTCTCTGTGAGACTGGATCATTGAGACTGCCAAGCTCTTGGGGCAGATACTACTGCTGCATCCACTACTCTTGATCCAGGACACCTGGACCCAGATTAAGCGCTACCACAGTACAAAAATCGGTATCACTTTCATGTTTCTTCTGTACCTTGCTTGCAAATGTCTTCATTGCACTGACAGAATTTAAAGACCTTTCAGCTTGTCTTGAGATAAACTTTACCAGTTGTATCTGCAGTCCAGTGCTACACTGCGATTGCACATAAAAAGTTCACAGTATTTGCTAACTGTAGTTGTGTACAGTGCAAGCACAAAATACACATTAAAGATGATTACCGAAGTTCACTCATCTTGAATCATTTAAGGTTCAAAATTTAAGCAGTGAAAGAGTAATTTTATTCCAGGCTTTCCCCATCAATATTATGGCATCATCCTGTGTGGGAGTTCCTCTAATATTATTGTAGCATAGTACAGTTCACCTGTTTGCAATTTATGTGGTATTTATGTGGCAAAGAAATGGATGAATTTTAGATTATAAAGTTAGAAAGCAGCGCTGATATCCTCACAGGCGTAAACCTGGGCATTTTTTTACTGCTGCTGTTGTGCTCCTTCTGTGACCTTGGGCAAGCCGTTCCAGTTCTGTGTCTTCAGACTCACAAGGCACCTGGGTGGGCAGAACCACTGTTCATCGGGTAAAACTCTCAGGGCCTTAAGTCCTCCAGACCTCAGTGTTGCTGGATTTTATAATGAGGTTAAAGTCATACCCAGAACTGCCTATATGCGTGAAAATTTACTAGCCTAAGTATAGGGATACAATTATGCCAGTATAAGCATATCAGAATATTTTGCCACGTAGAAACATCTTCCACTTGTTGCTTCATATCTCCTTCCAGGAACGATGACTGGGTAAAAGCCAAAGTATTTGTTAAAGAATCGGTTTCAGTTCAATCTTGCTTGCGCAACACTTATCTGACTACTACAAAAATCACTGCAAACACGGCAGGCAGGAGAGGCTCAGCGTTCCACACGTGAGCTCCAAACTTTCAGCCGGTTCCACTTTGGAGCCGCCACTTGCACATCCAAATGGAGTTCAAGTTCATTTCAGAGGGCCAGCGGCGAGAGGCTTCATTACCGTGGGTCTGAGAGCACAAGGAGCCTCACGCACTGTAATGGGTTTCCTCGCATGAATGAACAGCAAGTGCAGCAATACCTATGGGCAGGAGGATGTCCACGCGTAAAACACCTGGGGGTAGAGAGTGCTCTGTCATTTGGAGGTATTACAGCAATTACTTCAGTATTAAGACTAGACCAAATCAAGGCTGAATCGCCTGTGGCAAGCGGCAGGACATAATCCCGTTCGATCAGGAACTGACTTTAACTCCAAGTCTGACAGCATCCGCCGCTGTCCCCGCTGCCGGAGCTCCCCGGCCGCTCCGGCGGAGCAGAAGCGCCTTTTCAGCCCCGGTGAAGGTGCCGGAGGGGGCTCACACCCGGGGCGGGGTCGGGCTGTGGGTTGGGGCACACAGCGGCCGGGCCGGGCCGGGCCGGGGCCGCTCTCCGACGGCGGGCGCAGCGCTCCCAGCGGGACCCGGCGGCGCGGCGGCGGGGGCGGGAATTTGGGGAGGATCCCCGGCCGGGCCGGTGCGTGTGTGGATGTGAGTGCGTGTGCGAGTGTGCCGGTGAGCGGCGCGGGGCGGCTGCGGCCGCCTGACGCCAGCCGGGCCACATCCATCCCGATCCCGATCCCGATCCCGATCCCGGCGCGGAGGAGCTGCCCGCTGCCCGCCCGTCACCGCCCGCCAGCCGGTAACAACTTCGCGTCCCCCCGCGCCTCTCCCCGCTCACTATCCCCGGGGCCCGGCGGCTGTGCCCGCGCATCCTCCTCCTCCCGCTCCCGCTCCTCGCCGGTCCTCGCGGGGCGCTGCCGCGGTGGTTCCCGGGCGCGGGGCCGGGCGGCGCGGCGGGAGCGGCTCCGGGCAGCGCCGCGCTCCCGCTCTCCTCCCCGGCATGATGGCGTCCCTGCGGCGGCCCGGCGGGGACCGCTCCCGGCTCCAAGTTGGAGGGTAGGTGCCGCGCCGGGCCCGGCGGGCGGCTGAGCCCTTCTCCGCCGGGAAGCCGCCGTCCTGCGGCTCCTCCCCGGCCCCGGCCCCATCGTGCCCCGCGGGGACCCGGCGGAGCCCCGGCCGAACGGGGCAGGGGCCGCCTTTGTGTGTGCGGGAACAGCCCTTCGCCTCCCGCCTCGGCCCAGCCGCGTCCCTCTCCCTCTAATTTATCTTCTTTCTTCCTTTTTCCCCTTCCTTTCTTTCCTTTCTTTCCGCAGCCCCTTCCCCTCCTGTTCCCCCCCGCACCCCCCCCCCCCCCCCCCCCCCCCCTCCTCCTCCCCTTCTTTCTTCTTTAATGACAAATCTGTGCTTAGAGGTCAAGGAAAGTTCACTTTTTTTTTTTTTTTTTTTTTCCTTCCCGGTTAGAGGGTTTGGATGCTTGAGATTTCCCCCCTCCTCAGTATAGTTGCTTCATATACTCGTAGAGCCAAATAATCTTATCCTGAATATAGATCTTTAAAGCTTATTAAAATTTACTGGCGTGGAAATATTCAGTCATGCGTTTGAAAGGATCTGGGCCAAATACTGAGCTTTTTTTTTTTAATATAAACTGAAGTCAGAGGGAGTTCTGACCAAGGCAGGGTTGCTGTGATTGCTCTTTTGTTACTAGATCAATCTGAAAAAGGTACGTGGTCTGACCTTACAGTTTGCTTTTACAGTATCTGGATAACAACAGCTTATTCTGAAAATTAATTGTTATTTCGGTGTATTTTATGATAAAATGATGCTCACTGTGTGTCTACAGTTTTATTTGGGGAAGTGTTTTAAACAGAGGTTAATAAAACGAGTATTGTTAGAGCCAGATGGGGAGGAGTAAAAGTAGATGTGTATTTCAGACACAGGCAAATGGAAAAGATCATTGCCTGAAACATGTCAGGGTTTAATGGATGTCAGCGTTCGAAGATCCTGCACCTTAGAACTAACATGCTTCCTAGGAAAGAGCTGTCATAACTGATAGTTGGAATCTCTTTTGCACACAGAGGGGAAGTCAGAAAAAGAAAACTCGTTTCATATTTTTTCTTCCAATAGTTATATGTGTTTTTAAGCGGCACTCGGGAGTGAGAATAAAAACTGTAGCTTACCCTGCCCGCGGAGAACGCTTTTCTTTGCAGGTGTGTGTCTGTAATTCTTCATGTGGCTGACTGCATGCATCTTGTCGTGTCAAACAATAGAAGCAAATCATGTGAGGGAACCTGAGTTTGGCTTATTTTGTTCTTTTAGTTGTGAGTAATGACTTGGCTGAATTATGAGACGTGAGTTTTCTCGTTGCAGCTGATTAATACTTTATTTCCCCCTTGAACCAGAGAGCAGTGCTATGAAGCTTTTTCAAGATTCTCATTGGATTTTTGTGCAGGTTTTGAGTGCTCACTTCTCTGTTGTGACTGGAAGAACATCTATATGAAAATGAGAGAGATCTGGCCCTTTTTGGAGTTCTTGCTGTGGTCTTAGGGATGAGGTCTTGCATTTTACTTCAGACTGTAAGTAGGTGCTTGAGAGAAATTTCCCTTGATTTGGGTGATCCAGAAGGCTTCCACAGCTATGAGAAATGATCAGTTCAAGGCATGATCAGGTTACCCTAAGGGTAGGGATTTGTCCTTGCATCTGTTTTGACCCCATTAGCATTGGGTATGTAATCAAATACATTTTTTTCCTACTCTGTTCCGTTCAACTTGCTTTTTTGTGTACCCTTGAAGATGTGATGATCCGATACATTTGAGAGAAGTGACAGAGTAAACAGATGGAGATCTTTCTGTTTTGGTATAAATATTAACTATCAAATCAAATATTTGAAAACTGATGAGTTTGGTGTTTGCTTTTCCTCTGTAGTTTGAAAACAGAAGTAGAGTTGAACGTGAAGAAAAACAATACAAAGGTTAATAAAAGTGCGACTTGTGTTTCTGAGTACTGGGAAATTATTCAGCTTAAACTATGAATTTCTTTGCTTGCTATAAAGCTTTAATTTTTAAAAATGAAGGGGTTATGACTGTTTTGGTTTTTTCTTTTTTAAATTAAAGCATGAATGCACATGAATGGATATTGCATATTGCCAGTGTTCTGATCTGTGCAGCCCAAGCCGTGTGTGTAAAATATCATTTGAGTAGTCTTACGGGCCTAATGGAGGCATCATCTCAGCTTTATAAATAATGTAAGTTGTGTATAATGTGGAGTCCCCAGAGACTGCAGAGAAAGCATCATTACCAGCCTTTTCAACCTGCTGGAGATCTTAAATTGATTTATAGCACTGAACTGGTGCAAAATGATACATCAGGATGACACAGGGTCAACCTGTAAAAGTCTATGATGTGAGCCTGTTAGTTCAGTCATCATAATTAAACCATATTATGAGGGCAGTGAAGCAAGTGTCTGTGACATGTCCCATTGTGCTTCAGATACGGCTGGTTTAAGAATCAAATAAAGAGAGCACTGTGTGTATTATTTAAGTTATGCAAAGAGCAGTTGAAATTAAAGTTTGTGGCCCTGTGAAGAGTAAAAGCTGAAGCAATTTAGGCTGACTCTCAACCTCTTCCTTGCGGTCATTAGGAGCTGGAATAGATGAAGGCGTGCAGCTTCGGGATGTATGCGTGGGGAAGTGGTTGTGAGGGAATCTCTGAAATCTGTACATCCTTCCTCAAGGGTCAGCTAGACTTTACCTGCAGACTGTGCTATCAGATATCAAAGGAACAAAAAGGCAAACAAACCAATTGTTTGGCTTTTTCCCCCCCTAGTATTTCTGTCCTACTGAAGTTTGTAATTGCCCATTGAAATATTCCTGCAGATATGAGTTCTCGTATAAAATGAGCATTTTAGTCGTTTCTTGAACTGTATGGCCAAACTTCTTCTAGAACAGAGACTGTAATTTTGAGTATGATTTGTATAGATCACTTTTCTTAGAGAAGACAACTGTGGCTATTCATGATTTCCTCTTAACAGCCCTAGAAAATAGCATGCCACAGGTAGTAAAATGTTTTCTAAATATTCAGCATGTTAGGTCTTGCTGTTTCTGCTGGTAAAATCACTATGATGAGTTTAGGGAAAAATCCTGCAAAAACGAGGTTTTTTTCTTCTTTCTGCTGGTCAGTGTTCTGCTTGGGGATTTGAGAGTTTTGCATTTTTAAGTGTTTAAACCAACTCCTCATACTTAAATTGGTGTGAATTTTTAATCTCCTGAGTTTCTCCTAGCACAGAAAGAAACACCTTATTTTTAGTCATAAATAGAAGTAAAAAAATAATTTTGAGGCATGGAAGTGAAGCAGACAAAATAAATGGTTCTAGTGGTAAGAGATTTATTAGTTGCCAAGTTCAGTTGCACCTCAACAGCATGTGCTTTAGCTAAGGTGCTTTTTGAGTGGCAGAGAAAGGAATTAAAGCTCACTTTGGCATGCAGTGGCTTTTAAAGTGTGGATGTGCAGCTGTCTTCTGCTGTGTCAGTGCAGATGAAGAAACTACCTGTAGTGGAGAGAGAGCCATAAAATCTGTGAAAATGAAAGTAAGATTGCACAAATTGCATTATGGTTAATGAATGTGGGGGTTTTGTTGGTTTTGTTTCTGGCTATTTTTTTAATTTCTGGTTTAGGTTTTCATTACAAACTCATCCGGTTTTGCTTTCAGAGTGGGGAAAGGTCTGTTCTGCCCATAAAAACTTCACTGTTTTTCTCTGTAGTAACAGCAGAGTAATGTTCTTCCACTGGCCTTTCTTCTGTGTACAGCAAAAAAATGAAGTTTTAATACCAGTCTCAATAATTAAAAGATGATATGTGGTTCCTAGAAGTTTTCCTTTGAAATGTACTGGGTGGAAAACTCGAGTTTAAAATATAAAACCCAAGCTGGCAAGCAAGGTTTGAAATGCTGGTGATTTACAGGCTCACCTGCACAGGCATCTTGCAATTCTCAAGCTATTTTGCTGAAGCTGTAGAACAGCATAGAGAATTTTTGTATTAGAATGGAGCGTTCTGCTTGGGATGGGAAGGAAGTTATTTTAAATTGATATTTTTTAGGTTTTAGAGTTGTATCCCTGTGGTCTGGGGTATAACTGTTTCCATTAGAATGTTGCTGCTCCTCAAGGTTTGAAATAACCAGAGAAATTGTTCGATTGGGCCTTTTGTAGAGGGCTTTACAGAGGATGGATTCAGGGGGGAGGACACCCTTGGCTGGCTGATGGCTGCCACAAAGATCCCTATCCTCCTCCTCAGACAAATGGTAATTTGCATTACAGAAGCTTTTCGGGTGGCTGTGTATTTGAGTGGGGGATGCCTGTGTTTTTTTGACGGGCTAGAGAAGGCAAACATTTCATAAAATGGGCTGATTTCAAGGAATGAAAACATCTTCTAGAGTGAGCCCAGATCATACAGGATTCTCTCCATGCATCCATTTGACGCCTGCATGTGTTGGCACTGGAAGTTCCTCTTAGTTTAATAGGAACAAAGGGCAAGCACACTTCTCCTAATTAGACTGTGTGAGGTCAAGTATTGTACACATGAAACACTGAACTCTCTTGAGCTGTGGAGATGGGTCCATTTGTATTATTATTTTTTTTTATTTTGGGAGAGGAGGAAGGATATGTCAGGAACTGTGGCAGTGGGATTGCCCTGGTGGAAGGAATGGGGGGCCATAGTGCCACGCAGCAGCTGGGTTGAGCCGTCATTAGATTCCAAGGGGTTTTCTGCAAGCACGGATTGCTTTGCTCAGTTGAACTCTTCTGGCTGTCTTGGAGACTGTGTAGAAGCTGAGTTTAGATCAGGGGTTGAAGCTTTTTTCGTCCTGTCTCTAGACTTGCCAGTGTAGGGATGCTGACCAGTAGAGCTCTTCTGGACGCTTGCACAATTTGGTCATTCTAATGTAGCTCTGTAATTGTTCTGGACTATGTAATTTTATTCCAATGTGTGTTACCCACTCGGGAGAGTGATATTAGAACAGATGCCACCAGCCTTTCCCATTTGGTTCTTCCCCCACCCTTTCTCCAGCATGCACAGGCAAAGTCTAGAGTACAAGGAGGAAAACAAATTATTTTTAAACATGCCTTTTTATAAGTCATTATATTTAGGCACTGTTCAAAGCAGTATCATCCAAACCCAACTATTATGTTGAGTTGGCATGTAAGCAAATCATTAATGTGGTTCACCAGTGATTTCTGAAACATTATTTCATATTTCTGTACTCATAAAGGGAACACTCTTCCCAACATGGCAGCAGATGAGACTGTCTAAGCCAGTGTAGACAGTCTGAATTATAGCACTTAATGGTATTCAGAAGTATATCACTTGCATGTTTTTGTCATTAAAACTACTAAAATGCTAATCCACATCAAAGTGATGTGTGGACTATCAATCCAATATTGGGTAACTTGAAAATAAGATAGCCATTAAATTTTTTTGCAGTGCTGAAGTGATTGTAGACAGAATAATGAGAGTTTTTGTTGTCTCCTCATGTCTCTCACCAGCATGGGTCTAAGACTCTCATCTGCCCTCCAGTTTTGACTGATGGACCTTGTTTCCTTCAGTACTTGGAAGCTGAGGGGAAACTGGAAATACGTCTCCTCAATACAGATTTCCTCCATGAGCGGAACTTGGATTTCAGGGTTTGCAGCATTACAGAGTTTCTTCTACCGAGGCGGCAAGACTGATGCGCATGTTTAAGGACGTGTCTAAGTAGATGAAAGCATAAAAAGCACACACTTGACACTTCTGTAGCAGGCTGAAAAGTTTTCCAAGAGTTCAGAGAATCGTGTATGTTCAGATTGATTGGTGCATGAAGTGACCATAGTTGATAATACCTTCACTTGCTTTTCTTTCTCATTGCTCAGCACTGCGAACTGGTATCTCATTCTTCTGTGTTTATGTGAAAGATTAAATTACTGAGACATTTTTCTTGTAAATAAATTCAGACTTCTGGTTTCAGGCATTTTAAGGCATGGAAAATAATATCAGCATTCTGTCTGGTGTAGCATGTTGAAACCAGGGCATGAGACTCCTGAAGATACTGTATTCTTACAATGGTGTGTGTACAGGATCCTTCAAGTGGATAGGTGTACTATATGTGTGTGTGCACATATGAATGCCTAAAATAATAGTCACTGCTCTTGAAAGTTAAATTGTTTGGATCAGATAAAGGTAGGCTACACCTCTACACAGTCGAGAAGAGCCTGTAAATTTATCAAGGTCTGTGTATGTAATAACTATTTATATATAAATACTTAAAGGCCGTTTAGATGCTTAAAACTTAAAATCAGTTTTGGTTAAAGATGAAGTAAATAACTGGAGAATCATGTTGCAACAAACTGTGGCTTCCCCTTAAATATGTTCCTAAGGGTGTTCGGAGGAGGAAACATCTGCTGTTTGGTCAGATGCTGTTAATGAGCTGCATATTTGACTTCATTCTGCCTGTGTATTTCACCTTTGTATCTGTTAGGTTTCATTTGAATATTGACGTGGGAGGAATTAATCAAGCACCCTTGTTGTCTTACATGCATCTTACTAGTAAGGACTTTGATTCAACTGATCTTTTAGGGGAAAAATATGTAGCTTGTAACTGGACGTGTTTTCTGTGGCAGGGGAGAGAGGGGTCCCACAATTTTGTCAAGATAAACATGGTAGTGTGTGTAAGAGAGAGGGCGGAAGGTGGTGTGGAGCTGACATCTCCTGCTCTTTCAGTTGATGGTTTAATTCTCTGGAGTGTCCCTGTAATTTATCCAGCTGGAGAACAGCAAAAAACGTATGAGTTGGCGCTTTTTTTGTTCTCTGTTGTTTTTTAACTACTTGTCCTTTTCTTTCTAGCCCTCCCAAGATGTTGTAAAACAAACTCTGCTAGTGTTTTGGTAGGACAAAATAGTTGGCAGAACACTCTTGCTCACTGTTGGCCAGTTGTCTTTTTTCCAAGGGTTTCTAAGCTGTCTTACGTGAAGCAAGAAATTTACTTTCAAGTTAGTCCACTCACTAGCACCTGCTTAGGAGTGTAGATTCTGCTCCCAGATCCTGAAAAGTTATTAAAACTGGCTCATCAATAAAACACAGTCCTGTTTGACGCAGGGTCTTTCTCTCGATATCTAAATGCTCTGGTGTGAAATTTGACATATTTTTACCACTGTTATGGTTTCTGGGCTGAAATATACTTTGGGGAAGGCGGGTTTGGATTTATTTTAATCTAGGAAGGGCTTTATTCAGGTTAATAAAACTACAAGATGATTTTTCTTCTGTTGAATTAATTCCATGTGTAATAAAATAATCCATCCTGCCTTTGCAGATAGGCTGGGAGACAAACAAGACATGAACGTGAAAGGGCTTAGTCATGGTTGTTGAAGGTATCTGGTGCTATAGTGATGAGTATGGGATGGGAACCTCTGTAGGTCAGAATCTTCCAGTACCTCACAACCAGTGAAAAACGTTGGAAGTGGTGGAAAAGTGGCTCCTTACCCAGGCTGCATGTGAAGCAAGGGGACAGTGATGAGGACTTGGTTTTGATGGAACAGAGCCATACATGAAGCCAAACTTCAAGGGTATAAGTGTGAAAGGAGGAAGAGTGAGGCAATTCAGAAGGCTTCTGGATTCTCATCAAGGAGAAAGCAGCTTTCTTGCACGTCTGCCTGTGCACAGCAGACAGAGCTCAGTCTCTACCTCAGTGTAGCAGCACTTGATGCTATGTTGTAGTTGCGCCAAGGCAAGCAGAGTTCTATCCAGTTTTCTTGAAGCAGTTGCTTTCTGGATGTGTGACCAAATTAACTGGCAGGTGGTTGTTTGGAGAACTTCACAGAATCACAGTATGGTTGGGATTGGAAGGGACCTCTGGAGGTCGTCTGTTCCAGCCCCCTGCTCAGTCATGGCCATATAGATTGCCTACGACCATATTTGGATGACTTCTGTTTTTCCAGTTGTGTGACAACTGCTCTATTATTTTGTCCCAATAGTGAATAAAGTAGATTTGAAATTTATTTGAACCTCAAAAGATCTGCCAACATGTACATGATGGCTTCAGGGATTGCTATACGCATAATGCCATTACACTGGTTATATTTCAAACGTGTGATAGTATTTCAGGAATCCCAAACACATCTGAAGCATGTGCTTTCCTGTACAGGTAAGGAAGAGGGAGATGGGACGGACAGAGAGCTAACTTGAGTGGCTTTACTGAGGTCTTACCATGAACCTCCAACATTCATGACCAGAATTTCATCTCCCTTCATACAATCTCTTGCTTTTCACGCTTGTCATGTGGGAAGACAGATAGAGACAGTGCTGAAGGCAGTCTTGCCCTCACAGCTATGGGTGTGATAAAGACTGGGTTGGGTGGTAGGGGTTTGGTTGGAGTCTGCTGGCCATGCTGTGAGGAGGAAAGGGATGGGAGGTTGAGTAAGGGACAGAAGGGGTTAAGACATTGTATGAGGGACAGACAGGGTTAGCTGGCCCTGCTAGGGACAGGAAGGAGTGAGCTGGAACTGCAGAAGGAAGAGAGAAGGAGAGAAAGAGCCAGAGCTGTGTGAAGCTGCCCATGGGAGGCTACAGAGAAAAAGTATGAAAGACTTCTAGATAGCAAGGAGCTGATACTTGAAGCCTTGTGAATTTTTACTGAAGCACTCTGAGTGCATGGCTGTCTCTACTATGGCCTTGTCAGACACTTTGTTTCCTTTTTATCACTAAGAGGATAGAACAGAACTTGGTTTATGTCATCATCTTAGTTCTGCTAGTTACCTGGTGAATGCAGTGATGAACTATTCTAATGTGAAAAATGTGAATTTTGACCTTGCTGAATGTCTCGGAAAAGCTGACTTACATATAGGTTGCCATCTTGACTATTGCAGTTTCCTGTTCTGCATTTTTGCCTGCTGCTGGCTTTGCAGTCTGGCATATTTAATAACAGGCCCTTTATTATCCATGCTAGCTAGTGTCAGTGTTAAGTGCTTTCTCTTGGATGTAGTAGCCAAAGGAAAAGTCTTTGTCTTTATTAGCTTAAAAACTTAGAATAATGCAATTATAGTTTCTGTAATGTGTCGTATTATATTTCACGTGGAAAATATTTTATAAATGCTCTTGGCTTAAAACTCTGCAGTGTGTGGTATTTTTTGGATAGATGGATATGAAATCATTCTTTTTTCCCCCCAAGTTTGCTGTCTAGCTACTAGAGCAGAAGGCAGAGGCAGTGGAGGGGAGTTGAACTGCTTGCTGGAGTGTTTGGTTTTTCAGAACCAGCCAAGGCAGGGCTCCTTGCTCTGGGCACGAGAGCAGGTTTTGCAAATCAGCTGAGGTACTTGTGTCTGAGTGCGGGCTAATCTTTGACCTGGATATCACTTGAAATTTGAGGGCGGCAGCTCCCTGAGATGGAAAGAACTCTTAAGAGCTGGGTTTCTCTCAGTCCCAGCCATCGATTTCTTCATGTAGGTTGGCTGGGTGACTTTGCTCTGATCTGATCCCTCAGAACGTATTTTTTGGTTTATGTTGGTTCTGCCAGGTTAGGGATGTGAACTGACTGAGAGGTGGAGGGGAAGTTCTGTTGCAGTACCGAGGCTGGCCCAAGGGAGTAAAGGGAAACCTTTTCTGTCTGGGTGGGAGCGAGCCCTCGGGGCTGCTCACTGGCTTGTGGACCTGTGACCTCGCTGGCCTGAGGTAGCCGGTCACAGGCGAGTGCTGTAGCGCTCCCAGATGAAGACTTCCTTCAATTGCTTGCCAGGGAAAGGTCTAATTTACAGGGTTTTTTTCCCAGATACTTGTGTTGGTGATTAGCAGGGAGAGACTGGACTGCCAAGAGTTACGTCAGCCACAAAGCCCCAGTGTAGCTCTATTGACAGTGATTAATGGTGCAGTATCTTTTATGGGGGGTGAGGGAGGGCGGATGGAGAGCAGCACTTAAACAAGCTTTCCTGGTCAAGTGTTGTTTTGCTGGTATAAACTGCAAGCTGTCTTAGAGATGTTTTTCTAGTTTAATGCAACTGCATGAGCAGAACGCGTCTAGTGCGTGTCCTGTGAGGGACGGGACAAGTGTTTTTCCTCTGGAGGAAAAGAACGTCCAAGTTTAATTTCTTGGTAGTAGAAACTTTTATTTTCCTCTTTAGAGGATGAAATAACTTGAAACAATTGGCAAACTGAGTGCAGTTAGCAGCATTATCGAGAAATCAGAGAAAAGGCAAATACTAAATCCACTAAAAACCCTTCTGTAAAAGCAGATTGGTGTTAGCAGAAATCGCTGCCAGTGACGACAGTTAGGACACCTGAAGCGGATCTGTGCTGTGAGCCAGTGCACTGTTTGCAGCTTTCCTGGGTTCTGCACCGCTGCATAAACCACTTCCAAATTTTTGGCTTTTGATCCACTTTTTCTCAAAAGAAATTTAGAAAGCTTTTTTTTTGGTGCTATATGGTAAATGTGTGTAAAATCCCTTACTGATTTTTGTTACTTGCATCTTTGTAGTGTATTTCTTAGCTTGAAGGAATTAGACTATCAACAGATTTAAAATACAGACTGTAGGTATTTCTCTAGTAGTGGGAGCTACTACTTTTTCTAGTGCTGGAACGAGGCACTCATTGAATTCCCTTGTAGCTTTCTGCTGTGCTGAGGAACTCTCCACAACATGGGAATCTGACTGTAATATCTTTTTCATTTTTATCTCTGGCTTGGCTCGAGGCTTCTTTGCAGAAAGCATCAGCATAACTGGCATAAATCTCCAGGGCTATTTACTGCAGCTGGGTGGATCACTGTTCCCTTTGCCCTTCTCCCCCCCCCAGTTTATCTGGAATGACTCTTGCTCGTGGTCAAACCTAATGCATCTCCTGTGGTTTGTGAACGGGGAGCAGCTGAGAACTGGCAGTGCTGATGGCAGGCTGCTTTGGCTCAAGGCTGATATTCCTGTTTTTTTTCATCACACCTTTGCCTACCTTCTTGCTTTCACTGATTTGGGACATGAGGGCTTTCAATCTCCCAGCAGTCAGGGTTGTTTGAGCCTGAGGGCTTCTTATCTCAGCCCCAGAATTAAAGACATCTATGTAATAGCAAAAAGACAAAGAGTCTGAAGTCTTTGTGTGTTCTTTCTGTGCACTAGCTTGTAGCCTAGAAGTAAGTAGTCTTGGCATGTGACTTTGGAACTTGGAGTTCTTCTGTCCATCCTCAGCACCAGGCCAGCTGTGACTGTTTGTTCAGTAGCAGGCAGCAGTGGAAAATTGGGAAGCATTATGGCTGTTTTAAGCTAGCCTGCTGCTGACCTTGCAGAGCGCGGGGTGTTTGGAAAATGCTGTGTTTTGATGTCTCGGCTGTAAGAGACCTGCAACTTTGCAAAAGCTGACTTTTGAAACTTCAAACTGGTCTCAAAAAATTACGGTGGAGTGATTAGTAGGTTGTCTTATTGCCATATGCCTAGTCATACATGCTCTGTTAAGAAGAAAAGCTTGCAGATAAGGGAAGGGGGTACTGAGTGATTCTTTATGTGGCTTGGTTCCTCTTCCAAAAGTCATGAAAAGCTTACAGATAACCAGGGAGTCAGACAGACAGATTACAGCCTTTTTCTCCTGTTGTAAAACCTCTGTATTCCCAGTAAGCCATGTAGGAGGATATCTCCCACTTCCTTTCAAGCTAGGCTGTTCCCAACTGCTGTATTAACTATCAGTTCCTATCTGTGGGTTGAAGCCTTTGTACAGAACGCTCCAAAGCCTTGATCTCGGGAATATGAGAAAACAGTTTGATGTGAGATTCTGCAGATGTTCTGGCACAGAGCTGTGACAGCTGCTTTTGCCTCATCCCACAGTTTTTTGAAACTCTCTGACTCCTCGTGCATGTCTGCACCCTTGTTTTGCCCTTTTGGGAGGGGAAAGGTGTGTTTGTGACTTCTGGGTCTGTTTTTAGTGTAGGCACGCTCAGATTTGTACCTCACCTGCAGGTAAAGGCTGCAATCAACCCTTTATTCGTATTTGTGGGTGCACTTTAAACATTAACCCAAAGTGTCCTTGACTTGGTCTCCAGAGGATCCCGAATTTGTACTTGCCTGTAAATTGTAGACTTCGAGGAGTTTGTCTTGTGTGGAAGCTGAAGGGTCATCTATAAACACTGTGATCTTCCATTTGTAAAGGGTCTGCGACTTAGGATGGCTTGATAAATACCAAGGAACTGCCAGGGAGTATCTGCTGTGGTGGGGTTGTGCAGCTCCTCCTCAGTGTCCTGAGGACCGGCAGCACGCTGGTTTTTGTGTCATCTGAAATCCAGTCCCGGTTTTCAGAAGGCCACTCATGGCATGCTGTAATTAAATAACGTTTCATTGGACAGTGAAAGTTTGGCAAATATTGGTGTTTGTGTCTGAGTTGTATAAACTTGGCTTGGAAAGCTGTGTCACCTTTGAAGGCTTTCTCTGTCCAGAATGGTAGTTGTGATTTGCAGGGCACTTGGTGAAATTCAGCATGGATGTTTTAAAGACATGAAGAAGGTATAGTGTTTTAAAAGTTGTTTAAAGGCAAAACATGAGCTTTTTAGTTTTTACAGATAAGGCAAAAACCAGGAAAGCTGGAGGAATCCTTTTAAAAAAGTAAAGCGTGCATCTCGTGAGATGCACTGAAATGTCTTTAGCATTGGCAAACTGACTATTCTTACTTTAGGTGTATAAATGGTTAGTGGAGAAGTAATTTCTGGAAAGATTTATTTAATTTACCAGCATTACTTTTTTTGGTTTAATTTTCATCAGTTTGTTCTGTTTTGCTGAGGCTTGACCTAGTAAGTCTTTTATTAGTGAATAATTTTTCTTCTCAGTTTTTGTCATCTCTTGATTTGGTGAAGGATTCTGCTTTAAAGCTGGGGATCTTGAGCTGTAATTTAACATCTTTACTTAATCTCTGATAAATGAGGTCTGGGTCAGAGTCTTTAGAAGTGGTTTAATGCAGCTGATGTAACTGTATTGGTGCATGCTCTTGGTGAAATGAATCATTTGTAGGAGCGGTGACTTGCCTCAGCTGAGCGTAACTGGAGTGCATTTGATGGGGTTCCCCTCCTTAAAATATACCCTGTTGGAGCACTGCTCTGGCTGGGGCTGACAAACCCCTTTGTAAATTCATGCAGTCTGTGCTAGACTTTGCTGTTCTCTGAAGACAAAACACATCTTGCATTTTATGAGCTTCACTCAAAAATTTTGATGCCTGAGTGGTGATGGGCGTTTTTCTTTCTTTTCTGTTTTAAAGGTTTTCCTTTATGCTGCAGATGTATGTTTTAACAGCCTAAAAAAACCCCTGAAAGTGACATGTCAGTAAATTTTCCCCATCTCACCTGTGAAGGAAGTTCCTCCCGCCCTGTGCTGATGAATTGGAGGGAAATGCTTTTTTCAGCTGATAAAAAGAAATAAAATTCCGTGCCCTTCCCAAAGGAGGAATTCAACAATTGGACAAGTGATGTGAGACCATGTGTTGGTTTGTAAAAGGATATAGTTTGTAAAGATGTTTCCTTTGATGCCTGTGATGAATATGGATGTATTTCCCTTGGAGAGGGTTTTGATTAAATTATGCAATTAGAGCTGACCAGACAGATCTAAATATAGGAAGAGGTTTCAGTTATCCTGCCTTTGTGTGTATTAACACACCCACACAGATGTGTGTTTGTTATTGTTGTAAACAACACCTGTTTTCTAAAGACAGTTCAAAAAGTCAGGAAAGGGAATGGTCTTTGTGGAAAAAGGGAGTTATGCAGGACTTCTATGATGAAAGGGGAAAAATAATCTGTTTTCCACAGATCTTTCACCTTTTAGAAAAGGACTTCTAACCAACTTTGATAGCTAGGCTAGTCCTGGCATCTCTGTGGGTGTTCACAAAGCCATGGCCAGTGCTCCAGACTGGTCTTAGAGGTTTTCCTGCATTTTTTGGGGACTTGGTCTGTGTCATGAAACAATGCTGCTTGAGATTCTTGGCTGCTTCTGTACTCCTGAGTGCTCTTAGTGTCCTGGTAGGACAATGTGTGGAGTTTAAAGACACCACAGCACAAATGAAAATGATAAACCTGCCCCAAAGATGCACAATGAAATACCCACTGTGGTGGCTGGTAATTCATAATGTCTCTTGACAACTGTTTCTTTGGATATGTTTTTCTTTTGAATGTCCTGTCATAGTTTGAGGATTTCTTTAAGAGGCCTTTAGCTTGGAGAGAGTGAAGAATGAAGAGTCTCTTCCTACATAGCATTTAGGAAGAAAAAACACCATATGAACACTATTCTGGCAAGTTTTGTGATTCATCTTATAGATTATTTTAGTGAAGTTCATATTTTGCAGTCCCATCTGTGCCAGAGTTTTGACTAAATCATCAAGTTACAGTTCCTTCCTGACCTTGGTTAAAGGACTAGGCTGCGGTTTTAGAGATAATCTTTGAAAGCACATCCGATTCATTCCGACTGCTCGCCGACACCAGAAGGGATTTGTGCACACCTGGGTGGATGTTTTGATCTATCCTACTTGTTACTTACCCTGCTGTGCACCAGGCTTACCCAGCTTCCCGACCAAGTCTCTTGGCAAACTTGGTTTTAGTTTTTTTCTGTAGTCTTGGCAATATAAAATATATATAAAGTAAGCACGGCAAGGAGTCCAGCAGGCGGTAAAGGGAGAGCTGGTGTTTAGTGGCTTTGTGGAATCTCACATGCATCTGAATGCAAGAATGAGTAAAATTCACCAGTGTGTTTTTCATCCCCGGTGGAAAAAGGCAGGATTTGAGGATCTGGTGATCACTTAAGACGCTGTGTAATGTTGTGGTTTTTGTAAACATGGTGGAGATAAAACTCATGAAGGATGTGTTGTTTAAATTTGTTTTCAGGAGTATGGTTTTCAGCAGGTCAAAACAGTTGCAAAGGTATTGGGAAGAAGTGTTTGTAACCAGGACAAGGGCAGATCTCATTGTTGATGCATGTCTGTTAAAACTGGGAAAGAGCCTTTGCCATGTTCTTTTCTCACAATGGTGTACTCGCTTAGAAAGACTTCTGTGCTGTTTCAGTTGTATTGTAACACAGGATTCGGTTTCTAACGTGTATGAAAAGCGGGTATTTTTTCCCAGAGAAGCGACAGTGGAGTTACCATGCATCTTTCAAATCTGGTACCTTCAAATCCACAAGACCTGTAAGAATTTGCTGTTGTTTTACTCTTGTAATCTGTGATAGCTGAGACTTCAAGGGCGAGGAGCAGTGCCTTGTGTGCCAGAAGCCAAGTGGGGAGGCGGGCGGAAGAAAAGCCGCGGTTCACTGTAGAAACTGGCCGAACATTGTGTTCTTGGTTTGAACTATGGGGCGCACTGGGAAGGAGCTGGCAGGTCCTTAGAGTGTAAGGTTATCCATCCATGCTCTGGACTAACACAGCAATGGGCTTTTTGGGTTTTGGATCACTGTTGCCCCTGTGGTTGCATTTTGCTCTCCCCCTTGCCTGCTGAATTAAGGGGTGCTTGTGGCTATGTGACAGGATTTTCCCTGTGGGCTGTACAGTCATACATGGGTGATTTTCTTGTAAGGGCAATCCTTCAGCCAAACAGCACCAGGGATGGCCCAAGAGGAGTTTAGACAGACTGGGTATTTGGGGCTGTGACAGAGGTTACTTCACAGAACTGGCTGCGGATACCCATCCTCCTGGCCCTGGCTGGGCCTGAGTAAGGAAGGGAGTCAAATGCAGTGTCAGGAAAAACTCTGCTATTCTGTTAGGTATGATGAGGTATTTTCTCAGTGTGTTCTTCTTTCCTTGAACGATGTGTTGTATATCAGAACATAGGATCACATATTTCAGTGGGTTTTTTTGAATCCTTTCTACCATGCCAAGAGAACATAAAAGAGTTCGGTTTTTGGGTTTTTTTCTTCTTGTCATTTTCCAAACCTACAAAGGAAGCCAAGTCAGGTTCTGTACAAGCTCTCTAATGAGTTCTACAGCACTCTGATGTGAAATGTGCTTTCTTTTTGCATGTGTGTTGTAATGTTACTGAGGTTTCTACCAGGTTTAGTGCATTTTTCCAAGCTGAGCAAGGTCTGATCTTCTGCCATAAGAAGGTGCAAAGAAAGAATCTGTTGACTAAAAGGAGGGTAATTCAGCAGAAGACTCCAGACTTTCTTTTTCACAAATCACATTACTTGAAGAAAGAAACAAACTTTTTACTGCTTGCTCCAAGAACGGGGAGCTAGATTAAGTTAGTGCCCAATATGTTGTTACCCATTCTAGCACTGCAGCTGCTTAGACTTCATGCCTTTTGGTAATACATGGAAACTGTACATGGAGATAGTTCCTGCCAGAATAAAGAGACAGCTCCCTGCCCTCTATGCCCAAATCTGTTCAGTTTGTTGGGTTTTTTTAAAAAAGGTCTAAATATCGTACTGATTACATGAGTTGCTGAAAATGTGTCTCTCACAGAGGGTAAATGACTAAATATTTTTAAAGAAGCAAATTAAAATCTCACTGCTTGTTATTTCTTTATAGTATTACTAAGTAATGGATGCTGGGAAGAGGTACTTTGACAAAGATAAATTGAATTTTTAAAATGTAGTCATAGACTAGACAGTTTTCTCTATTAACAATTATTCTCACTGTGGTTCTTGCCCATTTTTATGTCTAACTGTGCTAAGCATATATTAAAAATATTTAATAGGATCCTTTTTGCCTGCATCACTGAGCCTGTAATACAAATAATGAAATTAGTAAAAGAGTTAGAGTCACTTCTTGTTTGCCTGAAACTTGGGCTAGAAGTTGTTTTGCTCCCCCATCCACCCCTCTGGGAGAGGATCATCTAATTGTCCAAACCCTTTCTCCACCCATCAAAAACAGTCATTTATGCAAAGTGGGACAGTTTCCTATGGGATCTCCTGTGGGAATTTGAAAGCACTCTCATTGAATATTTTACTGTCTGCTTCATGTTGCTGACAGAGTGACTATCTTTTCTTTGAGGGCTTGAAAAATAAGACTTCACTTTTAGGCCTTTTGCCTGAATACATTTGTTTAAATACAAGGCTGGCCGAACAGATACTTACAAAAATATAATGCTCGCTTGTTTTTTTTTTTTTTTCTAATAGGCTGCGTGCAGGTTAGTGTGGTAATCCAAAGATTCCAAAAAAAGACAACAGCAGTGGAGGAAGACAAATAAAACAACAATTGGGATTTGAAAGAAGTTTGATTCCCTTACGTCCATCAGCAGACAGAATGCATAATAAAAAGTGCAGGGGTTTGGATGTGTAGAGAGTGTCTGTTAAGTGGGTAACAACTCAATTTCCTTTAAACTCATGCCAGACTGCCTTTTGGAGAGTGTTGTCTTGTTTGGCCTAGGTTTCTGTTTTATCCCTACCTTGTGAATGAACAGACCCTTCAAGGGCTGGTGGTCACTTAACTGTTGGAAATAGTAACTCCCACTTTCCCAGAAGGGCACATGGATTTGGGGAAGAAAGACGCAGACTGTGTCATCTGCTGACTCGTGGTTTAATCTTTATTTTGCACTTCCAGCTGATAAGACCACTTTGTGCAGGAGTAATACAGGAAATGATGCAGCGCAGAAACCAAGAGTGGCAGAAAGGGAAATGGAATGTACTGGCAAGGGCTCAGCCCTGCAGTCAAGCTCTCTGCTTCTTGGAAACAAAAATCTCCACATACATTGTGGTTTGGGTTTTATTTGTTTGGTTTTGTTGTTGTTTCTTTCTTTGTCTGTTTGTTTGTTTTTTGGGGAGGTTTGGGTTTTTTGGTTTTTTTTTAGCTTAATATTGGTTTTGGAGCTTAGAGAAACGAGTGTGCAGCAGCCTGTGAGTTTTGTCCCCCTTCCCTTATCTTGCTGAGTGTTCAGGGCTTGGGGTGTGCTGAGGCTTTGATTTGGAGGCAGGACTTCAGCAGGAATCCCTGGCTGGAGGCTGGTGCCCAGCTGGCTCCTGCTGAGCTGCATTACTTCCAAGCTCACCTCCGAGCGCTGTGCCTAAATCCTGTTCCTAATGCCGTTCCTCCTGCTCCCGGCAGCTGTTGCCACAGAGATGCCACCATGGCTTTGATGGTGAGAGTGAAACTTGTTTGGGAGTGGGATGTATGTGTGCTGCAGGATTTGATCCAAAAGTTTCAGAGAATCTGTTCCTTTGGTCTTTGGGGCTGCATCTGAGTGTCTTAGTCCATGCAGAGCTCGTGTACTAGCTCGTGTTAGGGCTGTATTTTCAGGCACTGATTTAAACATACAGGACTCTTCCTTTTTCACAGCAGGTAGCTTGGTGAAAAATAGGTCAGGCCTAGGTAGAACAACATCTGCAAACATAATCAATGTTGAATGTAGCTCGGGTCGAAATGTAGACTTTGTACTTCCTCCTTTATTAGAGCTTCAACTCATGCCTTTTAAATCTTTTTTGTTTAATTCAAATGGAAGTGAAGGAGAGAGCTTTACTGGGACTTGTAACTTTTGTGTGTAGAACTTGTATCTTTTGTTTGAAAAGTGCAGAAAAAAGATACTTAGAATATTGATTGAGATACAGACTATATATGAATTGAGAATAACTGGGTTACAAACACGTTAAAAGCACATGCACTGGGGTTCTGGTAATTCAGTTCTTAAATTAGCCCAGCATTTTAATAGAGCACTTTACAGTGCACGTAAGGATAAAGTATACCCGGAGTACAGTCAGTGACAATAATGGAGTTTCAGTTCATTTAACAGTGTAGCACATGCCCACATAACAAAACAAATTCTTCAATTTGCCGCAGGCTCATGCAAATGTTCCCTTGCATTAACGTTATTATTTCAAATACAGTTCTTAGCATAAAAGAAATGGGATGTACCAGTTTGAAGTGTAGGTAGATGTGGCCTGTGTCTTAGTCCATAATCATTATTCACATAAATCTAGTTTGTGCGTTCAGCCTAATAAAACTGAACCTCTGCAATTAGATAACTATTCTAGTGACAAGCTAATTTGAAGAAAGTGGATGGTTTTCAGCTTAAAGTTCTTTAAATATAGTGGTATACTATGAAACCATTGCAGTGTATGACAGTCAAGCGAGTAAGTGTGCCATAGCATTTGCGATTTTAAGCTCTGCAGTCTTTTCTTGGTATAGCTGTGAAATCCTGTCCGACATGGTTGTGCTGACACCTTCTATTCTCTATGTGTATAGATTGCTTGTTGGTTGGATGTTTTTTGTGTTGTTTTGATGGCAATAAAAACATTCATATCCTTTTCCCCTTCCCCCTTCCTCTGCAACCTGTTGGTATCCAGTCCAGGATATGTTTCCTGTCTTGTCTGTCTATTTGAAAATCAGTGGTGCGGTGCTCTTTGTCTCATTTTCCCTTCCCTGCCAGTCCTGGGTCTCTTCTGTTTCCCTTGCCAGAGTCTTTTGCCTGCTCCAAGCCTGGACAAGGACAAAACTTGCTGCTCACAGCTGGGACTCCTTCAAATGTGGCATTCCTCCCCCTCTTGACCCATTGCTTCAGTCCTATTCCTTGTCTCCCAGCTTGAGGACTACTGTGCTGTCTAAAATCCTCTTATCTGCACTTCCTCGTCCTTCCCACTCCTTCACAAGTCCTTGAGTATATCAGGCAGACATTGCAGCACGAAGGGTCAGTGGATAATCGGTGAAGTTCATGATAGCTTTCCCTCACCGGCTGCTTTGGGGCTCTGAGGGCTCTTGGGTGAGGTGGGCAGATGCAGTTTTCTTTCTCATGTGAGTGAATGAGGGCTAAGATGTCTCTAGTTTTTTGGGGGTGTTGTGTTTTTTTTGTTTGTTTGTTTGGGGTGTTTGTTTGTTTGGGGTGGGGTTTTTTTGCTTGTTTTTTGGTTTTGCTCTTTTTTTTTTTTTTTTTTTAATTCAGAATGAGTTATGTTCAGGTCTAGTGCAGTGGTTTTTGAATTTCATGCCTGGCAGTTTGGAGAGAGCTGGGCAGCGCATTGCTGTTGAGGAATATTGCTTCCAGTAGCTCTCTAAAATAAATAATGAACAAAAGCACTAGTGAACCTGCACTGTTTCCTTGGGATGTTTTGCTGGTTAAGGTTGCAACAGCTGACAGGTGGATTGTAGCACCCCTCACACTTAATAGTGAAAAATTTAAATTGAGGGACTGTTTCAGGCTAGATTTAATGTGAACTACATTTCTCATATATAGATGTACTGGATTCAGCTGCAGGTCCTGCTGCTTAAGTTTTCATCAGATGTGCCTTGGGTCCAGTCCTGGAGGTTGTCAGCATTTGTTGTTTTGTTGTTGGTTGTTTTTTAATCACACCACTCTTCTGGGTTGAGTTGGGGGATATTTGTAACTGCTGTACGTTAACTTGAAAGATAACCCCCCTTTTTTTTTCTTTCTCTGATACTCTCCTTTAGATTGTCAAGCAGAAGGATTTAGAATAATGAGAAGATTGAGACAATCAAGGGGGGATGTCAGCGCTGCCTTCCTGGGACTGGAGGCTTGAGAAGGAGAAAAGACCAGAACTACTTGATCCAGGCTGCTTTTGACTGCTGACACAATCTGCTGTGCCTTGGTGGTGGTGGAAGAACAGGGCAGTTGTTCCTGCTTGGTTCTGTGGTGTCACCACAGCAGGGTCACCATGAATGTGACAAGTTTATTCTCCTTCACCAGCCCAGCAGTGAAGAGGCTGTTGGGGTGGAAGCAAGGGGACGAAGAAGAGAAATGGGCAGAGAAAGCTGTCGATGCCTTAGTGAAAAAACTGAAGAAGAAGAAAGGTGCTATGGAGGAGCTGGAGAAAGCACTAAGCTGTCCTGGTCAGCCCAGCAACTGTGTGACAATTCCTCGTTCCTTGGATGGCCGGCTCCAGGTGTCGCACCGGAAGGGGCTCCCGCACGTCATTTACTGCAGAGTGTGGCGCTGGCCGGACCTGCAGAGCCATCACGAACTGAAACCTCTGGAATGCTGTGAGTTCCCCTTTGGCTCCAAACAGAAGGAGGTTTGCATCAATCCCTACCACTACAAGCGGGTGGAAAGTCCTGGTAGGTTCTTCCTTGTTTGTACCTTTACACCTTATCTGAACAATGCAAAGTGTGGCAATTAATTATGTGACTCATCGGCTTAAATAAGCAAAAGCGGCTGTTTGCACATGTCAGATTCTTCCTCTACCGTTTATCTGGATGTGGGCATTAATTAGCAGTTCTCCCTTTCACGGGGCGAATGCTTCACTTGTGTAAATGTTTTATCACTGCACAGAGGTAGTCTTAGCATGTGCCTCAGGCTGCTGGGCCTGGTATCATCTGGGAATGTTGGTACCCACTGTCCCTCAGTTAATTTGTTGTTTACTCAACTCTGCAGGTTTGTGATTTTTTTTGTAGGAAACATTGCAGGCTAACATAAAGGATTTATCTGCATTATCTGTGCTTGAAAACCGTTCTGACACACAGCAGTAATAACACTGCTAGTATTATTAGTAGTCATGTTTTCCAAATCATTATTTCACTGTATCACTTCAGTTTCATCCTACAGAAAATAATACTGTTTTTAGTATCTCTCACAGTTGTTGCCTTTTAAAAAGACTCTGAGTTTAGACAGCAGATTATAATCCCCCCTGTTTGATTGTATGTGAAATTCTACTGTCAGCTGTTCTGCAAACAAAGTTTGCTTACCTGTTACCCACTGCCTCTCTTCTTTCCTTAAGGTGCCACCCCTTCTCCCTCCAGTTTCCTCTTCAAAGGCCACGCCTCTTTTTGATAACTCCGTGCTTTATTTCACTCATGCAAGTTTATTCTCAGGGAATAATTCCAGGGACTAAGATGAACTGTGCTTGGATGTGTCATCACTGGTCTCCAGATGTTTGTGAGGGTGTGCAGGGACAGCTGCAGAAATGCACCGCAGGCACGGGTGGACTTCCCTGGTTTAAATTGGGAAGTCCATCCGTGTTAGCCATTTCATAAACTCTGCAGCTATCTGTAGAGTGGCAAGGATACACAGAACCATGATGGAAATGAGGTTGTTGCAAGATTGTTTTGCTGCGGATGGAAATTGCGTTTGTCTTGGATCTGCAATGCGCAGCGCATATCTTGATGTTAAATATTTCCCTTTGCTGTGTTAGCGTTAACTTGGAAATCATGTGAATGGCAGATGCAGTACCCATAATGTATGTATTTAAGCAGCAGCAGCTTGAACAAGGGAACTGGGCGCTGGAAAAACAGTTCTGAAAACACTTAAAATTAAAAAAAAATCTTAACAATTTCATGTTAAGTACAAGAGGGATAATAAAATAGTCCTGTACTTGTACTGCTAGCTGTGTGCATATGTCTGGGTTGGCTGCTTGTATAAGTAATACTGAAAAATGCTGAAATTTAAGATTCCTGAAACACCTCTATTTCTATCAGACTGAGCAACAGTTGGGCTCTTACTGTAACGCCAGATTATATGTTCTAACCCATTTTGCTTTAGTGTTGAAAACAGTTACTGAGTTTGAGAACGTTCTCATTCGGACCATTTGTCATATTTAAAACCAGGTATTTGTAAGTGTCCTGTCACTTCACAGAATCACTGAGTTTGGAAAAAAACCTCTGAGATCGTCGAGTCCAACTTTTGACCAGACACTACCATGTCAACCAGACCATGGCACTGAGTGCCACATACAGTCTTTCCTTAAACACCTTCAGGGACGGTGACTCCACCACCTCCCTGAGCAGACTATTCCGAAATTTGATCACCTTTCTGTGAGGAAATTCTTCCTAAAGTCCAACCTAAACCTTCCCTGGTGCGGCCTGAGACTATGTCCATATTCTTTGTTCACTCCAATGAGTTATGCAAGAAAGAATAAAACTTCCAAAAGATGCCTAACTAAAATGTACATTTTAGGCTGGGTGTGTAATGTAGGAGGGATTTGTGTTTAGTCAGCCACAGATTGTTTTGAGGGATATTGCATGGACCTGAATGGGAAAACAGCTTTTGGAAACAGGTGGTAGCTGAACTCCCATTTGGCTGGGAGAGCTGTGCTCTGTAACTTCTGACTTCTTTTTTCCTGTCCTTTCCTTGTTCTTGCTGTCCTCCAAGCATGGTCTCTATCTTCATTTCCTGGCAATCACTCCCAAATTCTACTAACTGTATTTTCCCATTTTTGTCAGGACATTAAAACACCATTATAGCCACGTAAGTGCTTACACTTTGAGATTAATGGGTAGTGAGAATTCGTGCATGAGTCACCATTTACAACAATCTACGGACTCGAGCAGATATCAAGGTTTGTGTTTCCCAGAAGGCTTACAAATGGGCTTTCTTTTGACAGAACAAAATTGGAAACTCAGGCTGTGGGTGATACAGGTTTTGTGAAAGGTGCATTATGAAGTTCTGGCTCTGCTTGACAGTGTGGTCTCCATTTAACTGCAGAACCAGTTACTGGAGATCTGAAGGGTGATCCATGCATGGGATGGCATCTGTCCTTTCATTCTTCTGCTGATTGTTGTGTGATTTGTTTCAGTGTTGTGTAAGGTTTGAGGAATGGATTAGCGGTAAATCCTCAAATATGTAAAGTACGTCATGTTCTTTGTTGGGAAATCAGTGCTGTGGATATGTCTCAGTTTCCACAGTGCCAGAGGCTTGAATGGATTTTCTACCTTGACACCTTATTCCATCCTCACTGTTTAGCTTGTGAAGATAAGCTTGGAAAGCATGAGAACTGGCACTCTGTGGTATCTGCCAGCTACAAAGCTACATCTGAATCAAAATGAGATTTTTCTGTTAGCCAGGCTAGATAGGAACAGGTTGTAAACAGTGAGAAATCAGCAGTCTCCAACAGGGAATCTCTGTGTCCCTGCAAACAGAGGGCAGTGTGGCATCTGGCAGGCACGTGGGTGTGACATGATAGGACCATGCTCATGCCTGACCTGACCAGGAGGCTCTGCACAGGCACAGGGGCCTGTCTGATCCTGTGGCTTGTCAATCAGGAGAACTGAACTCACAGAAAACTGCTTTTTGGCACAGTTAACTCGGCAATCTCGGTGCCCTCAGCTTGCCCACGTGGAAGCAGATGGAGGCACAGCAGCGTGGGGGCCCAGGGTGGAGGTGAGGAAGGATGTCCTTCCTGTGACACTTTCAGCCTGGAACCAGCGAGCTGATGGAGCTGGGCTCTGTGGCAGGGTGCATGGACTGCTCCTGCTCGTGTTGTGTTGTGCCAGCACAGCTGTTCCCGTGGCCTTGTGCTGAACCAGATCCCAGTTCACTCTTCCTCTCCCCTGCTGTGTTATCTTTCAGGCCGATCAGGGCAGCACAGGGGCTCTTGTTCTGGCTGCAGGAGCTTCTGTACCAACACGGCCCTGTGGAGGACGTGTGGGGAGGAGTGGAGGTGGAGGGACATGGCAGGAGAAAGTAGGGACTTGTTGCAGGGAGTGGGAATGCACCCGTGCACTTTGAGTGCCAGGAGGAAATATCTCCTCGAGATGGGTTAAAGTAGCTCACTGCTGCTGTTCCCTAGGTCTGTTGTGTGCAGAATTATTTCTGGAGCAGGGTAGTTAATGGCTGTCAGGATTCTCCCTTGGCAAGGCAGAGCAGAGCTTTTAATTAAGGAGGGCAAGGTCTGAATTTGATGCCTCTTAAAAATTGGCACGCTTAGCTGAACTGGTGTGCTTGCTTGGCTGAATCTGCTTCTTCTCCTCAGGTTTATTTTTTAGTTTAGAGATACCTGTTGGGATTTTCCTGAAGTATGATCAAGACTTGCTAAATAATTAGCTATACTGCATACACGGAGGCTGTGAGGAAAAACTTGACACAGTGTTTCTCATCCCTCTGAAAATGCCACAGATGACCTCTCAGGTTTGCTAGAGAATGTGTAAAGTCCCTCCTGGGACATTTCCTTCCCGTCCTTTATTCCTTCGATTTCTGCGGGGATACAGCCTCTGCTGCTTGCCTCGGTCCTCAGTTACGTCAGTGGGACCAGATGAAAGCTATTGTCCAGAATTTAAGGGGAAAAAAAGGCCTGGATCCTGTTTGCTCTAACAGCAAAACAAAGGAATGGAATACGGAACAGGGAGGATGAAGAGGTACCTAAATTGACACTGCTATTAAAAATAATAATAATAAGTCACACCTCTAATGTGGCTTTAGGGGAGGAGGTTCAGTCCTTTTGCCTTAGCTGAAGGGGAAGGAAGATGGAGAAACTGAATATTTAATTTTCTTAAAGTGCTAGTGAACACTAGCTCTCCTCTGTTCTGATGCACAATTGTGTTAGCCTCTACTAAGTGTCCTTGCTCGTCATCCTGGTAGGTTCTGACTTTATAATATGTTACAAAGGAGGCAAAAGAGAAATTAACTTCATTTTCATGTTTAACGTGTGGAGGTGGTTGAAGGTGCAGTGTTACAGTAGATGGCTAACCCCCTTTTTTTTTTCAATTACTAATAAAACATAGATAAAAAAGGCTGAATGGTTTTCCTCTGTTAAGCTTCTCTTCTTCAGAGAACTGGCTGCTCTATACTGAGGGGCTTTATGAAGCTGATGCTGCCAATGTTCCAGCCAAACTGGGAGCAAGCAGTGGTCGCTTTTTGGTGACTCAGACAAATACAGTGTCGTAAGAGCTGAATTTTCAATTCTGCCTGAAAACTGTGATGTTCCTTTCAATTATAACCATGAATTCAAAGTGCCTGTGTGCTTCAGCAAGCGTGTTGCTGGCCAGAAACATTTTACCTGTATGTAGAGCTGCTTTTTGCCACAAGAACAGGCCAGGTCCCCAGGCTCTGAGGAGAGCGGTAGGTGTGTCATGCTGGTTTTGCTCTTGGTGTGGACTCTCTGCCTATGACTTTCACCTGATTATTTTCATATTTGTCTTTGATCTCCTCTGCTTTTTGCTCTCAGTGAGGCAACACACCTACTGCAGGCTCCCACAGAACCAGGCCTGGTGGAGGATAGTGCCAGCAGTGCCAGAAGGAAAAGAGAGAGGGAGAAGGGGAGAGTAAGGGGGAGGAGAGAAAAAGCCAAATGGGAGGCTGCTTCTAGGGTGTAAGGGAGAGTAAAATTGCTGCATCCCTTCAGAGTTATTATGTAAAACCAAATTACAAAAATCCTTGTTCCTGTATCATTCCCACAGCAGGATTTCTGCACCTCTGCAGGCTGGGGGTGAGGGAGCAGAGTGTCATCCCTAAGAAGTTTTGCTGTGCAGCCATGTGTGCACTTGGGTGTGACTTTAAAAATAGCATTGCTACAACAGGTGGGCACAATTATAGGATGGTTCCCCAAAATAGCAAAAGCAACTGTATGTTTGCTTGGCAAGCAGAATAAAACTTCCTTCACTTTGGCTTTGCAGAATTCGGTTCTAAAATTCCCCACCGGAGCTGGCCTGGGGGAGAGGAATTGAAATAAGGAGGCGGAAGGAGGGAATGATCTCACAGCAGAGCTTTCCTTTGTCTAGCCTTACCATGTGTCAGAAAAAGAAACTGCAATAAAGGGATAAAAGTTGTCAAGAAAGATATGTTTCTCTCCTATTTTGTGTGTTTTCTTTCTTCAAAATTAACCAGATACAGATGTTTCTTCTGATTTAAAAGACCAGACTTCCAAGTTTTAACCTGCTCAGTAGGATGGTGACTGTGGCTTTGGTACAGGTAATTTGAACTCTGGTCTGTGTAAATGTCTGGGTTAATGCACACTATCACTGTGACTTCCTCCTGCATCAGGACTGCTCCTCCACCAAATCTGCTTACAAGGACTCCCTCACTAATGTGCATACAATTAGTTCTAAATTCTGAAATTGACCTTGACAAATGTCAGTTTAATCAGAATGTCAGCTTATCAGAGCATCCGCAAATAAAATATAATGTTAGCTGAATATTGTAATGCAGGAAATGTCCTAATATTACTTGTCAAGTGCATTTAGACCAGATGTCTGATGTAAAAGCAAAGTCAGTAAAGTAACAACTGGTTTGCCTTTTTTTTTTTTTTTTTTTTTTTTTAGATAGAATCTTCATTTGTAACTACGCAAAATGACAAATCAAGCTGTGGGGTCTCCCAAAACTGCAAAATAAAATTAAGAATCGAGAAAACAAGACAGATGTCAGCTTTGTCCTGGAGTAGAAAGTTTGTCTTTGTCACCCAAAACAGGTTGCTGAATAGCTACAATTGCTAGAATGGAGGTTTGGAACAAAAGTCTCAAAGACTGGAATTTCTCCTTTTGAGAAGCCAGCAAAGCAAAGCTGTGATACCACAGCCAAGGGTTACTGGAAGAGCTTTAAGTGGTTTGATCCTCGGAGATTGCTTTTGACACAATGCTTATTAATTTTATATTTTTAACCAAGAATAACTCGGGCAACGTGAGAAAACCTAATGACATAAAAAGTTTTCACTCTGCACAATGTTTTAGTGTTTACAAGCAGGATCTTGGCAAGGCCTTGCAGTCAGAATGCTTCAGTGACTCCCTGGTGCTGCAGAGAGCGGCACGTTCAGCTGAGCATCTGTCGGTACCTGCTCCCTTCCCACCGTGGGACTGCAGTGCTCATCAGGATGCCACAGCCAGCTTCAGCTGCTGTGACCTCAAAGGCAGGAAATGAAGCTGGGAGTCTTTCAGGAGGGTGCAAATTTGTTAGTTTAACGCTGCTGCTGTCTTTTGTTGGGTTTTTTGGGGTTTTTTTCCCTTCTCCTAACTCTTCCTTTTTGTCTTTCCTTTTAGTCTTTGCAGGATTTTCCTATTTCCAGATAGCGTGAACTTTTGTTTTAGGATTTTCCTCCTTCCCAATCTGCAGTTCTGTTTTTCTGGGAAAACATATGTGGCTTTGCATAAATTCAGATGAAACTGCAGCTATGTAATGCTTGGAAATTAAAGTCCTCTGTCTAATGATAGTGTTGTCAGGTCTTCATTAGCACAGGGGGCTCTGTTGTGGTTCAAACCCTTTTACAGAACATATGTCAACCAACTCACGGTTTTTAAAAGCAAAAAGTGCGGCATCAATTGCTTATAATTTTCTTTTTTCATTTATTTTATAAATAATTTTTTCACAGAAGAAGCAGAATCTACTTTGGCAAGGAAAGTGGATCAAAGTCTGATTTCTTATATGTAGCCCCTTGTATTTCATTGCATGGTCTTTCATTTTCCATACGTGGAAAGAGAGATACCTACCCAAATTTTCACATAACATGCAAAGGGTGTGGAAAAAATGAGCCCTTGAGGGAAGCTAGCTGTCATCTGGGCTTGTGTAAGATAATCAAAACCCATCTGGATAGAAAATATGCTTCTTTGAAAGTACAGCAGGTCCTTTGGATTGGATTAGTTTGGGGTTTTTCATAGAGAAACTTGAAAAAAAAGAAGTTATGTTCATAACTTGGAGACATTCTGTGTTTGCTAAAATCATTATCTCTGGAATGTGAAAATAGAACAAAAAAGAAAAGCAAGAAGATCTTTATTTAGGATAGCACAGCTGTTAGTTTTCTGAAGAAGAACAGGGTGACATGCAGGAGATAAAAAGCGTAGAGATCAGTAAGTTTCTTCAAAGGCCACTATTACATTTTCATAAAAGCATTTCTTCCTTGGTGTGGTTAGTCAGAACATTTATCTGAACAGCCAGGTTGCCTTTGGTCTATCTTCTGTATTTTTGGCATTCTTGGCTCCTAGATGAAATAGCCCTGTGGGTTAAATTGCCCTGTAGCTCTAATTTCTTTAATACAGCTCCTCTTGTTTTGTGCAGGCACACTTGGTCTTATTTGCATGGTAAAAACGAGCTCCCCAATTCCCAGGCTGTCCTGACAGACGCAGGATCTCAGCTGCAGTTCCACAAACATACCCAGCCTGCTTCCTGGGGGTTTATCCCCCTCTTCCTTACTAGTAACCTTTCTGGAAGTAGTCATGTACTAACTCTCAACTCCAGGACCACATTGATAGAAGAACTTGGGAGCAAATTTTAGCCACAATATAGCACATAAAGCCTTTTAATCCGGTGTTTGAAGAATTACAGAAATCAAGCTGTCGGATGACTTGTGGTTCTACTCCATTAACTTTAATGAGGTTGAGTTGGCAAATCTGTTGCAGCAGCTTTTTAAGACAACAGTATATTCAATATTATGTTTCCTTTAAAACGTGCTGATGATACCGATGTTAAATCAAAAAAAAAAAAAAATTTTTATTGTATCAGTGTTCCCTTCTGCTGAAGAGGAAGGGAGGAATTGTGTTTGCAAATGGTTAGAGCCACATCCTGCAGAGATTTGCAGAGCAAAGATGTGCCCTGCTTCATTATTTCATAGCAACAGGTGTGCTGGCTTAGCACCGAATAACTCTCTCGTGCTCTCTCCCCTTCAATTACACCTCTTCCTGGAGCTGGCAGCTGCAGCAGAGATCAGCCTGCTCCCCTGCTGGACTGAGCCTCAGTAATTTGTTATTCCATGTGGCTGAGGTCTGCAACCTGACCAGAAGCTCAGTGCCTTACCCAGGGGCAAGGGGAGCGAGAAGGGTGTGCATCCCCCTTTATGGCTTGATCTCCTGGCAGCCTCCCATGCTCCAAAGAGCCCAGTCCCTGCTCATGTCTTTACTCCTGAGTGAACAGCACTCAAATTAACTCCTCTGTGGCTCTGCTAGGAGCAGCTTCCCTGCAAAAAAGCCGGGAGCTGCAGAGAGATCAGGTTATGGCAGCGAGTAACTTGGAGTTGGATTAATTGGAGCACTGCACTCTCTGTCCCACCTGATGTGGCCTTTCAGGGCTTTTCCTCCTCTCTGAAGGTTTTGTGAATGGAGGGAGGATGTGAATTAGGGGCAGCACTTAAAGTAAATTCTGCAGTGTTTTTTTTTTTTTTTTTTTTTTTTTTTTTTTTTTTTTTGTTTTTTTTTTTTTTTTTGAGACTATTTGTGTTGTATCAATACCAGTTGTATTTGTTTCACCCCTTTCCCATGTGTATTTTGAAGAAGTTGGCATTTAATTGCCAGAGTTGGACAAAAGGTGTGGGTTTGCATGAAGGACACCTGGGAAAAGGAGACTTGTTTTTATCTCAAGTCCTTCTAAACTTTGCCCGTGGTTCTGCCCAACAGGAGAAAACATGTATATACACCTTGGGAAAATCTGGCACTGCATTAATTTAATTACAGAAAACATACAGAAAATATCCTGTTCTCCTGCTATTTTAAAATGCTGTGAATCATGTGGCTTCCTCTGATGTCATGTGTGTCATTGTTTAATGTGAGGTAGGGGATGGGAAAGGTAGGTGATGTACTTTCTGCACAAATTAACTCCATGAGAGTTAATGGCTTGACCTTCATCCATAGGAAAGGAAGAGATAGGAAAGCTGTGTTTTTAATGCTTAGAAAAGTAAGGAAGAATCATAAAGACAGGAAAAGGAAAATACATTTTAACAAATGATCTCATTGTTAATTTTTTCACTGGTAATTTATTAGCGCAGCAAATGTTGACTGTGACAATTAAAGAGTACTTGACCTAGCTGCAAAAGGACTGCTTGGTTTAACAGAACAAGCTTAATTCTGAGAAACCCTAATATTCAGAGAGCTTGGCTCTCACATGTTGAGGATGAGGGGATTTGTGGTGTCCACCTGAATGCTGAGTAACTTTATTTTGACAACCTTTTCCAGTGGCATGTCAAAATGGTTGTGTTGGAGCAAGAAACAGTCTGCACAGCTGAGGGAGATGCAGCTTCTCCTGGGGTGTTTTGCAATTGAGAACTTCCATAGATTGACAGATGGATGTGGTTTTTTTGGGTTTTTTTTTTCAGAAAGCACCATAATTAAGAACTTTGTCTATGCCTTGTAAAGTGGAGTTGTATTTTTTGACATCTAAACAAATCGACTTAAGGATGACATCTGCCTCAAATATTTGAGATCTATTGGAATCTCAGAGAAGTTACTCTAAGAAATTAAAAGATCAGACTAAATGCTAAAAGCCTGCTTCTGTAGCCTTAATTTCAGCAGTGAGGGTTTGGGGTTTTTCCCCAGTGTAAGTTCAATGAAGCTTTCTGGTATTAATCCTGCATTAATGCCACCAGCAGGCAAAAATGGGAGCTTAATTTCTCTCTTAGGTATTTGCAGGAAAAAAAAATTCTGAGCCAGGCAAACCTACTTTTCTTTTTAGTTAATCTGTGACTTTAAGACTAGCGAGTGAGTTCTTAGTATGGCATTCATTTATATCTGTTTTAAGCATGAACCTAGACCTCATGCCTGGTGTATGGGTCGAATGGTTATCCTGGTACTCTTGGATTCCAGGACACTGAAGTAAATACCCGAGTGCTGCTTCTCTAATAGCAAAGTGCTGGAAGAGTAAAGATGCCCCAGTGTCCTGGAAGAACCTGTTTGTCATGCAAAGAAAATGTTATTTGGGTTTCTTTTTTTGGATTTTTTTTTTTTTTTTTGCAATTAGTTTGTAATTCAGGCTTTTAATAAAGCAACTGTCTCCAAAACACCTTTCTGAATCTGAAAGATAGCTGCATCTGTACGGGCTTGTTGACTACACACACTGCTGTTCCTCTTCTGTGCGCCCAGGTGTCGAGGCCAGAGCAGGAGTCTCAAGGAGAGGGAGCGATAGCCGTAGCTTGTTTTTCCTGGGGTTTGGTGTGTCTTTGGCACCCTCTCTTGAAGGCAGACTATCCAGGCAGACTATTCAGAAGGGATTTCTTCCAGTCCTGCTCAGACATGGAGCTAGGAAACAGAGGTTCCAAAGGGGGAAGATGTGAAGGGGACTTGCTTTTTTATTTGTCATCCAGTACTTTGTGAATGGACCTCCCTTTCCCAGACCTTGCCTCTTCTCTTCTCTTCTCTTCTCTTCTCTTCTCTTCTCTTCTCTTCTCTTCTCTTCTCTTCTCTTCTCTTCTCTTCTCTTCTCTTCTCTTCTCTTCACTCCATCACCCAGAAATTTCTGTGGAAAGAAGAGCTTTTAATCCTTCGGTTAGTTTAGACTTTGCTGTGAGGCACTCAAAGATAGAAGCTGAGGAACTGGAAAAAGACTTGATTCTTTTATCTTAGTGTATCTGGTATCATGTTCATGTTCCCAGTTTGAAAGAGACCTTTGTTTTGCTGCTGAGAAGGCTTCAGAAGTGTGGTGCAACTCGTAGTTTCTGATGTTTCTCTGATCCCATAGTAGCACGTAGTTGCAGCTCAGTTGCTTCTCAGTTGGTTTTTTTGAACTACGTAATTTTGTTTAAATTGCACATTTTGTAAACTGACTTGAAGAGTTAATAACTGTTTTAATAGTAACTTGTAAGAACATAGTCCAGGTTAAAAATAAAATTACAGCTGTTGGGACCAGACCAAGTTCCAGGCTTATTAGTACTGTCTTCAGAAAAAAAAAAAAAAAAAAATCTGTTCTTATGAGCAAGGGTTTGGGTTCCAGGCCATTAGGTGATTAGTCAGAGGACAAGTGCAGAGGAACTGCATGTCAGCATTGTCAGGCTCTTCCCAGCATCTCTTTGTGCGAGTAGGACCGAAGCACAGAGCTGTGGTTTGTTCTTGGCTCCTCTTCACGGGCCCTCTGTGAAAACAAGCTCCCATCTGGCGAACCGGGGAGCTGCGGGTTCGAGCTGCGCAGTCACCGGATGTCAGGGAAGAGTTCTTGCTCGGACACGTGCTCCCAGGTTTGGCTACCTCGCTTTTGAGGCAGGTGCGGATATGCCGGGAGCGGGGAGGAAGAATGTGGGGCTTTTTTCCCCTGTATACCTTCAGACCCGAGTCTCCAACGCTGTAGCTTTTCTCTCTTTCTCCCTTTCCAGTTCTCCCTCCAGTGCTGGTTCCGAGGCACAGCGAGTACAACCCGCAGCACAGCCTCTTGGCGCAGTTCCGCAACCTGGGGCAGAACGAGCCCCACATGCCGCACAACGCGACTTTCCCGGACTCTTTCCAGCAGCCCAACAGTCACCCGTTCCCCCACTCACCCAGCAGCAGCTACCCAAACTCTCCTGGAAGCAGCAGCAGCACCTACCCGCATTCTCCAGCCAGCTCGGACCCGGGAAGTCCCTTCCAGATGCCAGGTACAGTCAAGCTTCCCGTGAGGGGAGAGAAGGTGGTGGGCATCACTGCTGTCATGGGTTTTTTGCTTCGTAACACCCAATGATCAGCCAACACTTGTGTTCAATAGCAAGCTAAGAGATGCAAGGTAATGAAGAGTATAGGATGTCTTTGTCTGGTAATATCAAAGGCTTTAATATCGTGCTTCTTTCAAACACAATTAAAATATTACATCAGAACTCTTGTGAGGTGTGAGGAGGGATCCAAAATGTTTTGGGGACCAGTTCAGCAGTTTAGCCCACAAAGTGTAGTGTTCAGTGCACCAGAAGTGTGATGCTAGAGATCATCCTTGCTTATGACCAAAAGTTCAGCACAAGACTTTAGTTCTGCAGAAAAAGGATATATCTCGAGGTGATCACGTTGTTGCTACTTGATAAACAATTTCTTCTCATAGTGGTGTAATTCCAAGAAGCAAATATGCTTCTTTTATAAAGAAGTGTATTTGCCTCTTGGATTTTTTTTTAAAAAACCAGGCCCTTAAAATAACTCTGTTTTACTGCCTACAGTCAGAGAAGAGCCTTCCTTTGTTGACTGGTGTCTGTAGAAAATTCTGTGAAGCTGCCTTTTCTTGGTCTTTACACGAGGCTGAATAAAAACACTACAGAAGCAGTCTGTGGTGGATTTCTTGATCTAAGTGCTGGGAGGAGGATGTAGTACAAATGCTTACTGATGTTGTTTGCCTGTTTCCTTCAGGGGCTGAGGGGAGGGCATGTGTAAACAAAGCAGCAGATTTGTGAAAATCTGTTTCCTATTGCATGAAATTAATATCCATAGATCGCTTCTCTTGATAATTGTTGCAAATTTTTCTCTTGTGGGTGAAGACTACTGAATTTGCTGGAAGGAAGGAAAGCGTTTGTATTGGCTTTTCTAAAAAAATGTGAGAATTTGCTGTGAAACCAGCTGTCTTTTTTATTTTTTTTTTTTTTTTTTAACATGATTGCTGTGGTTGGGGCTCTTCCAACAGAGATAAAGACCTAACAAGGTCTTCCTGAATGCTGGCTTGTGGAAGTTCACTTGATCTTTGAAGGTCTGTTCTGTCCACATGCCCTTAATGTCAGCAGCTGCAGTGAAGAAATAGAGTTAGAGGGGAGGTCAGGATACTGATGTCCTTGATGCTTAGCCCTGGACAGCTGTCCATGTTGCACTAATGGGGAAAGAGGCTGACTTCTGGAAAATACAAAAATAAAGGGGCAAAGCAGTTAGCCTTGAAAGCTTTCAAGATACTGGTTAATTTGTTGCCCATGGCCTTGGAATCTTGTGCATGACCAAGATCATGTTTGCACACACACAGGCATTTAAGGCTTAGTAAAACATGAGACTCAAAATCCAGTGCAGTTTGTCAAGCTTTTAATGCAGCCCTGTTGCCATATCTGCTTTTCTCTGCTGCTTTCTCATCCAGCTGCATGTGCAGGCACCTGCCAGCATTAGATGTGAAGCTCTCAACAAAATACCTGCTAAACAGTGGGTTAGTTAATAAAATTCATGAACATGTGTTTTCTTTAAAAATACATTAAAAAAAAATCCAGACAAAACCACCGCTCCATAAAAAAACCCCCGAAACTAACAGAGCATTCTCCTGCCTTTTGTTGATGCTAATTTGATTTTCAGAGTTTTGGAATCCCCTGTGATTATTTGCTGTGGTAGTTTGCAATCCATACTCTCAGTAATGGAAGTAAGTGTGGGATGAGCAGCGGCAGAGACAGCGCAGTGGTAATCTAATCCCGGCTTTTGCAGGGATCAAGCAAGGCTTTCTCGCTCTTGGATGTACCTCTGCACAATTGATCTGAGGGAGAGTGTCCTCTGGTGTATTGGGAAATGGTGACATTGGCAACTTCTGCAGCTTCTAAGAAATCTTTTGGGAAGCTTTCCCAGGAGTAGGATAGGCAGCTGAAGGGCAGTGCTGGCTGGAACACTTGAGACAGAGCTGAAAGCTGGACGTTAATGAGCGTGGTCAGCGTGCACGGGCTCCTGTGCTGGTGACGCAGCCCTGAATGGGACAGGACAGAGACACTGAGAGAGAAATTCCAGACCCACAAGACCACTTCCAGAGAATTTGGGTTCCTGAACACTTTCTATTTTTCCCAGTCTAGGGAAACAGAGCTAATACTTTTGCACTGACAGTGATAAGACCCTGGATATAGCTGGGATGTTTAAATAACTTGCTGGTAGAATTATGTTGGAAACAGGAAAGCTCGAACTGAAAGTTTTCTGCCCCAGCTTCTGTTCACTTTCAACATACTCAGTATCTACTGCTGGCTGGGGCCTGAGACCTCTTTGTGCCCTGATGTTTGCATGGCACCTCCAGCCTGCAGAACTGTGGGCTGGAAACACAGCTGAGCTTTCTTTTGTGGCCTTATGTGGGGGTGAAGTGACTTGTTTTTATTGCAGTTGTGCTTAATATGCACAGTAATTCTTTGCTTGCCTTGTTCGAGGTCCATGATTGCTTTTTCGGATTTCTGGTGGGTGGAAGTTTATAGCTGAGTCAGGCTGGAAGCATTTCCAGGCTCAGACTGTTTATGTGGATATGTAGATGTGCTTTAAAGAGAGGAAAAGACTCGTGGATCTCTGCCTTTTCTATATTTAGCTGATACTCCCCCGCCCACTTACCTGCCTCCAGAAGATCCGATGACACACGATACCTCCCAGCCCATGGACACCAACATGATGGCACCTGCAATTCCCCCTGACGTGCACAGAGGAGGTAAGAACACTTCCTTTGTGTTTCCTGCCTCGCTTCTTAAAAGTAAAGAACCTCCAGAACTTAATGAGTAGTAACTGAGTTTTAATTTTGGATGGATGTTGTCCGTGAAAATTTTCGTCTGCGGAAAAGAAAAGAAACGGCTGTGTAATTTTTCTTCTGTTGTTGTAAGGGATGAAATAGTAAAGCTGGAGATTATTTATAAATGTAAATATTTATTTAAGACAGGAATCTATCCCATGATTCTAAAAATGTAAAATATATGGGGTTTATTACTTTCTTACTCACAACTAACTCAAAGACCAAAGTAATTTTATGTTTTCTCTTGGGAACTTCCACTAATCTCTGAATGGAAAGAACTCCTATGAGACTGCAGAATACAGAGTTACCTGCCTGAGGTGTGGCATTGCTACAGACCTTAAAATTCTGTATGAAATGAAGGCCTGTTGCTTTATGTATTGTGACACAGACATCTTTTTACACGTTGCTTGTTAAAGCTGCAGCGGCAGCCGTGCTGCTGAGTAAAGGATTGGGTGCATTCACCATCACATTGTGAGCAATGGCCCCTTCAGAGAACACTTCAGCTCACGCAGTTGTGGCCCATGCCAAGAAAGAGCAGCGGGCTGGTGCTGTGCCAGAACCATTATCAAGATCACAAGCGTATGCACAATATAACTGTTGTGTTTTGGATTTCTTGTGTTGGTGGGGTTTTTTGGGGTTTTGGTATTTCAGGGGGTTTTTTGGTACTTGTTTTGCTGCTAAGCTCAATGTCTGGTTTCAGGAAGTGTATCTGTCCTCTTAGAACGATTTGGATGGCTTTTGTCTTAGCCTGATTACTCTGTGCTTGGAATGAGTTTTGTGTGTGATAAAACCCATCTGTAGCATTTCCACTTTTTGCTGATCACACAAGTAACACTCTGTGTGTATGAGTAGTTTGCAGGAATTTGGGGCCAGAAATGTACTGCCCCAATACACATTTATCAAACTTAAGGCCTAACTGCAGACCTCTGCATGTGTGTCCCTCTCCCAAAATGTGTTTTATAGAATTGCTCTAATATGTGAGAGATGATGAAGAAAAGAGGGTTTACATTTTTCTTCTTGCTCTTTATCATTCAGACATTTTAAAATAAGAATTGTCTATTGATATTTTTCCCTTCCAGTAGTTTAGTACAATGGATTTTCATCTCTGCCCCTTCATTAAAAAGAGACTTCCGGGTGCTTTCACATGTTTATTATTCACATATGTATGCAGTGATTGCACTACTTAAAAAATAAAAATCTGCTGCAGGTTGTAGAAGAAAAGTTCTTACCGTGAACTTACTGCACCATTTTTTGTTGCAAACTTTGTAGAAGTGTGTTCTTCATGGTGATTTGTTAGTCTTAAGAGATTTGATTTAACAAGCTGCATCCTGTCAATGAAGTTGGGTAATTTCCATTGTTGGCCCACGCTGGGAGTAGAGAGACTGAACGCACCTGCTCTGCATGACTTAAAGCAAATGTAAGGAAGTCAGTATGAAATCTGTGTGAGAGAGATATGATTAATTCTGTAAGAATGGCCAGCTGGCAAGATTTCTTCCTGACTTTGAGAACTGGGGCAAAGCTGCAGCTTTGATAATTGCTGGCATCTTTATGGGAATTAAAAATGTAGTAGCCTCTTACTAATAATCAAAGACTGTTTTTTTCTTCTTTTTTTTTTTCCCCCTTTTCTTTTCAACAGTGATGTGAAGGGATAGAAAGTGCCAGAGTATCAGGAAATATCAACCTTTTACCAGTGTTTTTAAGCAAGTTATTAGCAATAAATATTATGCTCAGAAGTTTTTCCATAGTGATGTAGGATGTGTTATCCTGCTCTTGATTATTTGCCACCTTTTGTATCTACTGTGTACTGCTGGTTTGAGGGGGACTTTTGGCTTTTTGTTTTTGCAACAAAAACTCCTAGTGGTCTGATCTGTGAACAGAGGAAAATATGAACATTAATCTTAGTTGATTGATATCAACTAGTAAAAACGTGGGGCTGGGAGAAAGAAACCTCTGGCCAGAAAAAAACAAGTTGTCCCAGAGTACCATTCTGATTTTCATTTTAGCACTTTGCCCTCTAGATGGGATCTGCAAAGTTGGTGTTTTAGCAGCAAGTCCAACTTTCCTAGTCTTAGTATTGAAATAGTGTCCTTCATTTTAAAGAAGGCACACAGAAAGCCACCACAACCCCTCAGTAGCCTTCTTTTATTTGGGGATCTGCAGACAAGTATCAGTCTCTCTCAAGTCTTTTGAAGTCTCCTACCATTCTCCCAAAAAACCCTGGAGAAAGATTTGGTCATGCTCCGAATGCCGAAAGATTGATCTGCTGACTGTATTTAAGCTGCCTTGCTGTACTTCTTTGTAAAGTGAGAAATGGTCTTTGATGCAGTTGTGCGATGCTGTTTCTTCCTGTTGCTGTACAACTTTGCAGTAAGCAAAAAAGTGGCTTGTAGTTTGTTAGTAAAATGAACTGAAGTAGAAATCCATCTACTGAATAGGAAAAAAAGCTGAGTTGTACAGCTACAGCATTTCTCTGCTGTCTGGACCTGCACCGTAGCATATTGTAAGAAAATGGGGCAGGGCTATTGGGGCACTCACTGCTTGGGATGTGCCCAGGAGGTCTCTATACTTTTCTGTCCGTACCTAGCACCAGCCTTTGTCTCTTCTGAGTCTCGAGTTGAAATCATTTTACTCTTCGCAGCCCAAATCCGCAGGGTCACGGCTCTTTACTCCTCAAGGCCGTGTTCCAGCACTGTTAGGCTGTTAAGGTTTCCATTGCGGCTTTCCAGATGTCCAGGCGGTTGCTTACGAAGAGCCGAAGCACTGGTGCTCCATCGTCTACTACGAGCTGAACAACCGCGTCGGGGAGGCGTTCCACGCATCCTCCACCAGCATCCTGGTGGATGGCTTCACCGACCCCTCCAACAACAAGAACAGGTTCTGCCTGGGGCTGCTCTCCAACGTCAACCGCAACTCCACCATCGAGAACACGAGGCGGCACATCGGCAAGGGTGAGGTGGGGATCTGGCCGTCCGTTTTGGACGGGGGTGGTGTTTCCCGAGACGTGGCAACCCGGGCCACTTCCCTCAAGGGTAAGCTGCTCTTCCCTAGCATGTGGGAGAAGCGCTTGTGTTGGTAAACATATAATTTTCTGGCCTACTCTCATAAGCAAAATATTGTTCCTACCTGGTGTGTAATTACAGGAAGCTTTTAGCCTTAATCAATTTTTAGTTGCCTGAAGGCTATCGAAATCTAAATTAGAGGTTAAGGCAGTTTGTTTAATGAAACATCTTGATTATTGCTGTATATGGAAATCCAAATTGTGGTTCTTGGCAACGAATGTTTTAGCTAGCCGTAGTTCTAATATAAATTAGCTATCCTAACTTGTATTTTGGGAGATAACCTTCTAAAATAGTTTATTCCAAATGCATTTTTCACAGGCTGGTGATTCTTTCAGGGGGAATTTTGTGCTTCCTTTCTTTGTCTCTGACAGTCTTGCAAAAGAGAAAATCTTCACCTTTGTGCCTGGCTAATACGGTCCTGTTTTCTGAGAACTCAGCTGTAATGCCAATGGCAGGCAAAGCTGACACTGCCCCCTGCAACAGGCCATTCCTGCAAGGCACGTTTTTTAGGTTTTTACATTTTTAGTAAACTGTAAGTTTTCTGAGACAGTTGAGGGTTCAGCACGCCCAAGCAGTGGGGTAGATGTGCCAATTCATGAAGAGGAGAAAAGAACTGAAGCTGAAGAGAGCTGTCAGGTCCTCGAGTCTGCCCCCAGTCTGGAGAGCTTTTCTCTTCATGAGAACTTGTGCAGCTCTCAGTAGTGCACCACACCTGTGTTGTGCCACTCAAGTGCTAATACTTCTTCCTTCTTTTCCTCCCCATCCATCTTCCCAAGTATCAGGCTATTTATTTAACACCTCATTCATTTTTCCTGTTAGGAGTAAGCCAGCTGCAGGCAGAGTTCTGCTGAAGCACTTAACTGCGTGTGTACCAAAGCAGAGCGTGGGAGAGACAAGGATACAGTTGAATAAGTAAATGTGTACAAGTAACAGTGATGTAGAACTGTTAGCCTTTGAGAAAGGAGGAGTAAATCCCAAACTTGAAGACATAGCCATAAATGTTTTTGCAGATCAGGTGGGAGTATGTATATATCCACACAGTCAGTGGCAAAACCTTACATGACAGAGCACAGCCAAGGCTTTCTTACTGGGCTGCAGTCGAGTTTTCTAATTCTCCATGTCCACCTCTGTGATTTGTGACATTGTGGGAGGTGAAGGGTTTAAGTAGCAAATAAACCATTTTTAAACACAGAAGGTAAATTTTCTTGCTTTCTCAAAACATTTAGAATTGACTCCTACTGACACAAAGGTTCTCTGTATGTTACTTTTCTGGGGCTTTGCTGCTGTGGATGACAGATGAAGGGGCAGGCACTGAAGGGGAAAGGACTGTAAAATTGATGTGTACCCTCATTTGGCAGGTAGGAATATAAGTGGGGTTTTTTTACCCACCTGGCTTTCTGGAATTAAAGCTAGCTGACAAAACTCATGCTACCCAAATTAGCACTCAAGACTTTTCCAGAGAATTGAACTTGGGGCTGCTTCAGTATCTACAAATGATGCAGCAGGTTTCTGCTCTTTCTGCTTGCATTCCCAATTACTGCTTTACTTAAATAAAATGCGAAAAAGTTCAAGTGGTCAGGTTGTCCAGTGGAAGGTATCAAAACTACTATGTTTGCTAGTTTAGTGTTGTTGAACATACAACGTGTTGATTGCCCATACATACATACAATACATACCCTTCTTTCAGATCACCTGCTGCCGAAAGAGAAAAGTAAAAATGAAGACAGATGATACTCTGATATGTAATTAAGGTTTATCTCTTTGAACAGAAGGCTGTCTCTGTGGAGACAGAGCATGAAAACAGACACAGAGTGTGAATTTGCCAACTTTCTCCTTGCAGGTGTCCATCTCTACTACGTTGGAGGGGAGGTGTACGCTGAATGTCTGAGCGACAGCAGCATCTTCGTGCAAAGCCGGAACTGCAACTACCACCATGGGTTCCACCCCACCACGGTCTGCAAAATCCCCAGTGGCTGCAGTCTGAAGATTTTCAATAATCAAGAGTTTGCTCAGCTCCTGGCTCAGTCCGTGAACCATGGCTTTGAGACAGTGTATGAGCTTACTAAGATGTGCACTCTCCGGATGAGTTTTGTAAAGGTGTGTGGGCATTGGCTTGAGATTATTTTCTAAGCAAAGAAAATTGTTTTTACTTAGTGTAGTGATTTTGAAAGGTCCAGTAACTCCCTTCATCAGCCTATTTATGGCTGTTGAATTTTAAGGATGGAATGCTCGTTAAGTCTAGGACAGATAGTGAAATGAAGTATTTGTGGACAGAAAACCATCTGGCCCACATACTTAGAAAGCTTGAGGTGACTTGCAGAAGATGTTTCTTCCATAAGTCCTCTAAATCTTGACCAGCAACTCCCAAATTAGGAGCTGCAGTCATTATTTAGAATAATATGCATACCTTTCTATTCTAGGAAGGCATGCAAGGTCAGGATTTCTGATGTGGCTGTTGTGTGTGTGTCAACACAGGTACTGATATGAAAGGGCTAGTCCTTAAATGAAAGCAATCAAATGAAGATGGTGATATGCTGCAGTCCTCTCCATGATGGGAGGACGAGAACTTTCAGATGTGTTAAGACAGGGGTTCCTAAAATGGGATAGGCTCTTTACAGCTCTGCATCCTACGGGGTTGTATGGCAGTATTGCCTAAACAGCCAGACAGGACCTCTTGTATATTGGAAATTGCACTGCAGAGTGTTCAGAGCTGCTGCAGCTGTGCTGGGAGCTGGGAAATCCCTTCATTACTGATCAATACAGAGCAGTGCAAACTGTACCTGCAGGTGTCATAGTCTTCTCTTCAGACCTGCCCCAAAAATGGTTCACTTACAAAACAATTCTGAGTGCTTTTAAGTATCTCTTGATATCTTTGGTAATTACTGTAACAGAATCAGGTGTGAGCTGAAACAAAACCTGTCTTAAGCTGAGAAACGGCCTGATGGGGGATGACCATTCTGTTGTTCTCCAAGGAGGAATGCTTCTCAGTTACTGCTCACTTCATCATCCCCATCCTGAGAACGATACTTTGGTTCTTGTCAGACAGATGCCTCACCCCCGTTTCCACATCAGTCTTATCACCTCATCTTTTAATTTTTTGATCTGTTTGGCAGCATTTCCACCCAATTTGTTCTATTTTCAGTCTTGGCAGAGAAGATTTGAATTTCCTCCTCTTCAGAGGCTTTATAGGGACCTCAGGCAGCTGGCAGTGATGTATGGGGAAATTTTGCACTGCTACAGGTTATGTCTTTAAAGACTTCCTTTGCAAGAGATCTGAAATGATACTTTTCCCACATTTATGATTTTTTTTTTTTTAGCTTCTGATTTGTTTGTTGAAATGTGATAATAGTTGGTGGGTGCTATGGGTGCTGTGTCACCATGATGAAAGCTATTTTGGTAAGAAGTATGCTTTTCACATATCTAGTATTATAATATAAGGTGATTTGTTCTTTTCTTTCCCTGCTTATGGTTCTGTTTCCAGGGCTGGGGAGCTGAGTATCATCGCCAGGATGTAACGAGCACTCCATGCTGGATAGAGATACATCTCCATGGTCCCCTTCAGTGGCTGGATAAAGTACTTACTCAGATGGGCTCTCCTCATAATCCTATTTCTTCAGTGTCTTAAAAGGTCCCAAGCTCCTGCATTTTGGAAACAGTTGAGCCTTGCATGTACTTGAAAGATGTATGAGTCAGACACACGTTTTTATTCTTTCCCCGCCCCTCAACTGGCAACAGCTGAAAAAGAGCCATGAAAACACTTGACTTCTGTGACCAACTGTTGGATTCAGAAAGCAAAGATAAATAAACCCCTTTGACATACTGTTGGTATAAAGAATTTTAGTTTACATTGTAATGTACTGTTGTGGAGTTGATTTACAGGGCTTAGTACAAGAGGGACGACAGAGCCCAAGCCAAACTCAGTGTGCTGGACCGAGTTCCTGAAGGATTTTTCTGCAGCCGGCACTTTTAAGGTTCTCCTTCCTTACATTCAGCACTCACTGGTTTCCCCCACGTCCTCTGGAGCGAAGAGTGGATGTTGGCCAAGTCTTTTGCAGCCCCTCTTCAGTACTTCTTAGGAACATTAACTTGATATGGTTGCTGTTCTCTTTAAAAGTAAAAGAAATCGTAAGGTTTAATCTCCATAACTGTGTGCTATCTCTGAAATTGTGTCCTGACCATACTGCTGTAAGAATGTTAGGTATGTTCTTTTGCTAAATGTATGTATGGTGTATTTGAAAGTTTAGAAATTAATTAGATTTAGACCATAAAAGAATTAGGAATATTTGAATGGGGGGAGGTGGGAGGGGAAAATGACAACTGAAATGTAGAATATATTGTAAACATAGCGTGTTAGTTTAAACTGAGGTCTGAATTCCGTTGAGCATTTTGTTTTCATACTGGCTTCATCTTGTTAGGTCTGACTGGTTTTGCCTCTTCCTTTTCCCTCAAAGCAATTGTGCAGCTTCTTTTACCCATGAAGAGGACAAAATGATTTTACTGCAGTTTGAAGGCTGCAGCTCTATGTATTTCAAGATAAATTTGTACAGAGTGATCTTTAACTATTGAGCAGTTTTATACAGTTTATGTAACAAATGCAGGCTTTTAATTTTGTGGAAGAATCTTGTTTTGCCAAACCTAGTAACTGTTAATTGTTTGGAGCATTGTTCAATATCCCTGTGGGGGTCTATTTCAAACTTTAAATATATATATATTTTTTATTTTTTTTTTTCTGCTTGGTTTATTTTCATCTCTTTGCTCTTTTTTATTCATGTAAGCTGTAGTACTTTTAAGTACTTTTATTCCAAAACTAGTGGGTCCTCTTTACTGGAAATTTTGAATAAAACCTGTTGTTACTGCTTACATTTGATTAAAACCTTGTCTTGTCCACTTCTTAGCAGGCTCTTAACAAGCCAGATAAAGGTGTGGTCTTGGAGGAGGAACAACTAGAAACGAAGATGTGCTGAGCTTAGACATAATGATTAGTACAGGTTAGTAGCCCTGGAAACTCAGGAAGGAGGGGAAGCTGAGCAGCAGAGCTCAGTGTGTTTAGCCAGACACCAAATGCAGCTGTCTGTCTCTGTAATGAATAATAGCCCTTTTTTGGAGTACAAGTCAATCCCACCTTATTCTCTTCTTTTTACCTTTTTTCCTGGTGGGTTCTTTTTTTTTTTTTAATGGAGTTTTTGTGTGTGTGTGTGTGTGTGTTTTTGTTTTGTTTTGGGTTTTTTGGGTTTGTTTTTTTCTTTCTTTTTTTTTTTTTTTTTTAAAGGTAATTCCACTACTTGGCTCAGTATACATTTTTTTAAATTAAAAATTCTCCCCTTGCTCAGGGGAAAAAAAAAATCCATCATGTAAAAGTTCCCCATGGAGAAGAACCTGCTACTTTTACGTTCCAAGAACAGGATTTTTGATTTCTTTTCAGATTCAGCTTGACGTATCTTTTTCATAAAGAAGTGGTCATAGCACAAATGTAAGTCTTTAAAATAAATAAAATTTAGAGATGACCAAAAGGAGGAAGAATGCTGTTTGCTTCTCAGGCACTGCCTTTTGTTTTGATATCTTCAGCCCCTGCTACATAAACTCCCAGCTGTTCCCAACAGTTTAATTCCTTTTTATGGAATGCAGCTGTGAGGTAGGGACTTCTTTTTTAATTAGTGCTGTAACCATCCATCATGCAAGTCTTAAGGAGTGTTTCTACTTGGATGTTTTCATATTTGGATGATCCTGTGCAAGTTTGGATAAAACTTTGAAAAAGCGTTGGAGTAAGAAAAGACAGTTTTATGTTGTGACTGCTCTGAATGTTGCTGTCTTTTATGTTTTGGCCTGTAATGCCTCTCCGTTTTTCCTAAGTAGGGATTAAAATTAGAAAATAGTAGCTCTGCAGAGCCTCAGAAACTTTCAGCAGTTATCTGAATTAAGTGGGACATGCAGGATCCCAGTTTTTCTGAGTTCCTTCTGTTCGAGCTTTTTCTATAATACTGTTGAAGTGCTGGGTACGTAATATTTTCATGATCTGTTATCCAGCTTTTTGCTTGTGGTGTGGAGACATTAGGTGCAGGGAAAAAGTGTACCTTCATATGATGGCACATATGATGTGTACCTTCATATGATGGCACAGAGTATCTCAGCTGTTCTTCATTAAATAAGGTGAGTGGATTGGAGTAGAACTGAGACTCTCAGGTGGTTTTGTCTGGGTTAGGTTTTTTTCAAAATAATGGAAGAGCTAATGTTGATAACACAGGGATGTTTTCCTTACTGCTGAGCAGGGCTTACACAGATCCACGGCTTTTTCTGCCTCCCACCCCACTGCCCCAGTGAAGAGAGTGGGGGTACACAAGGAGTTGGGGGGACACAGCTGGGACAGCCAACCCCAGCTGACCCAACATATATCCCATAACATATGGAATGATGTTCAGCATGTGAAATGGGAAGAAGGAAGGAAGGAGGGGGTGTTTGGAGTGATGGCATTTGTCTTCCCAAGTTACAATTGTGTGATGGTGCCCGGATTTCCTGGAGATGGCACAACACCTGCCTGCCCATGGGAAGTAGTGAATGAATTCCTTGTTTTGCTTGTGTGTGCAGTTTTTGCTTTACTCACTAAATTGTCTTCATCTCAAACCACAAGTGTTCTTACTTTCATCCTTTCAATCTTCTCCATCCCACTTGGGGTGAGTGAAGGAGCAGCCTCTGAGTGGTGATTAGTTACCAGCCAGGGTTAAACCACAGCAGACTAACAGCCAGAAACATGGGAGGTAGGACACAAGTTGCCTGGGAGGAAGCTGGTTTCAGGCTGTTAAGAAAATTTTTGGAGCATTTTGAAGAAGTCTTCCTACTGATTTGCCCTGCTTTGGATAGCTGAAGTCAGAAAGCTGGAAAAGACAAAGGACAAGAAAGAAAGGAAAAGTGTTTCTTGCTGACCTCTCACAAAACAGAGAATGTTGAGAACTAAAAACATGGACAGAGCCTACAGGGTTCAGCTCTGTAACCAGGTAAGTTCCTGCTGCTTATTTGGTTTTATTTCCTCATAGTTTCCTCTATTTAGTCTCCTGAACAAAGAGTTAAACACAGAAGACAATACTCAAAAGTCAAGATGAGTCCCTGTTAGGAGAAACTTGAACAGACAGGGATATCTGTATTGAGGAAAAGCAGTATATATATGTGGACACAAATAATTCCATGGAGCTGAATGTGTTTTGAAATCTCTGCTTTGGCTTTTAAGTGCTGGAAATCAGATAATCCTCCCTGAGTGGAGATAACTATTAAATCATTTAAGAGGATCTGGTAAGCGTTTAAAAGGTTTGTTGAAAGCTAAGAGAGGTAGTCATGTTTACCTGTATGGATAAAAACAATGCATGTTTTATCATATCCTGTATCATAATCATGGGCCCGATCTTTTCATGCTTGCTAACCTGGTATTGCTTTGTGTTTTATTAACCACTTTGTTAAAGCCATTTTCTGTGAAATCACTTCTCTTGCTACTGCAGCTGTTGTCCTTTATTATCTTAAGACAACTATAGTTGTCTTTTTTTAGCCTCTAAACAATACAGGTGTGAGTATTGTTGTTTGAAGGCAATAAATCAGTGTAGAGGTGTCTGAAATCGATATGGATCTTGGTGTGCCTATCTCCTTGATTTTTCCTTTGTCTTGTCCCACGCTAAACCTTTGATGGACACCTTGGAAGTTAGCTGTGTTTTGGTGCTCTCTTTAGTAATTGCTGCTGGTTTGTTCTGTGGAGCACACTGTAGCCCTTAGTGTGCTCTTGAGAGTTGTGATTCATGGCCATGAACTGGCAGTCACCTTTTTCTGGATGCTTGCCTAGATACACAGCATAACTCTACCATCACCAGCCACGGTGGAGCAGTATATTTTTTACATGCATCATCTCGCGGTTCATTTTCTTAAATACATTGGTGATTCTTTGCAGGAGGGAAGGGAAAATGGCTCTTATTTTCCTCTGGTCCTCTCTGTCCTTGACTTAACTCAGTCAAGAGTGACACTCTTGCCTTGTTGTCCTTCAGGGGATGTTTTCTGTTCTCTAAGCTCCCCTCACTGACTTCTATATTCTGGATGACTTTCCTTGTTTTTTTGAACTCTGCAAATTGCTTTTTGTCATCCTCAGGATGTGCTGTCCCTGTGCCGCTGCATGTCAGGTTGTCTGTGTGTCTTCACCTGCTGGGAGCTGCTGAGGCAGAGGGCTCTGGTTCCCCACTTTTGCTCAGTTTAATTGAGGGGGCTGACAGGTGGCTCCTGTTTCATCCAGCCCACCTGTAGGAGCTGGTTCAGCTGGGAGGGCTGTGTCCCCTGGGGTGTATGGTGAACTGTTTCTCGTGAGGCAGGGGTGAAGGAGAGGCAGGCTCCTGATCAAAGCCTGTTGCCAACACAAAAGTGACTCCAAGGAGATTGACAGTGTAAGCATCCACTGGGCTTGATGTGGTTACAGAGCTGAGCAGGTCTATTGTAGGGAATGGACAAAATGGGTGCAGTTTTTATGTGGGTTTGATTAATGCCTTGTAGTTAAAAATTATCCTCAGTGTATGTTGTTAATTGATCTTGTGTGACCAAAGTAATCAAAAGTAATGTCAAACAAACCCCCAAATTTTACAAACAGTTCAAAATTCTGGAATTTGATTCAATCATCTTTAAGGAATGTTGAGACTCTTTTATTCTAATGCGTGCAGATTGATAATTTCTTCTTAAGAACTGGTTTTTGATTTCCCCTTTTCATCCTGCTGCTAAGGCATGAATTGAAAAATCTGTATGTTCTCTTCATGATCCTGCCAGCTCATCTGAGACTCTAAATCTAAAGCTCAGAGGAGGCTGCTGTAGTTTAATTTTGAAGAAGTAAGCACTGTCACTTGCTCCTGATTGTAGACAGGAGGTAAGATATCTCATAGCAATGATAAAAACCTGCCATTCATTGTGTACTATAGTAAATAGAAAATGAGCTATAATGATATGACGGGCTTTCTTTCCTCAAGGAGTTTGGTTTATGTGGAGCAATCACATGCTTAGACGTGCTGGGAAGAGCACAATTTGCCTTTGTAAAGCATACTCTGATTTTCCTGTTGCAGCTTTCCCCCAGTGTCCCTGTAATGTGTAAAACCATGCTTTTCTAGAAAGAAAAATGGTATGCATAACTTTCCCTTCCCCTTTCTCCTAATATAACTTTGAACTTCTTGGTCTGCTGTTCCTTTAGATTACTGAGCTGAGCTTAGAACAAGCAGGAGAATGACACTTGATGTGTACAATGCTCTAGTAACACTTCAGTATTTTTTTGGAGCGCTTGGTTCTTGGCAGGAGAACAGGGTCTGTCTCATCTCTGAGCCCTTCACTTCTGCCTTCTGTTGATACTTAGGGTTTGGTAATCCTGAGTGTTTTCAGATACGCGTGTGGAGACTGAAAGATGGCTGCTGTCCCATCAGATATTTCTCCAAGTTTGCGGACCAGTCTCCTCAAGTCAAAATCACCATAGGCCATAGTGTTGGCAACAGCACTATTTGGAAACTGGATCCAAGCATGGCTTCATTTTGAATGTGATTTGGCCGATGGTTTGACTACAATTTTCAAACCTCTCAAACACAGCTTGATCCTTCTGTCTGCTGGATTTGGGCCATGCTGTTTTCTCAAGCAGCGCAGAAAGAAGCTACCTTGATCTGCATGCTCTGGAGACTCAGAAGTCCAGGAACAAGGTTTTCATCTGGTGCTAAGAGAGCAGTTCAGTAAACACTCTTTCATGAGGTAGCTTTTAATTGTGGTGTGGGGTTTCCTTGTACCCCTACTGCTAATGATTGATGTGGCTCTAATTCAGAATACATTCTGGGCACTGGGGCTGTTCAGTTTTCTGACCCACTGTGTCTTTCAGGAATCACATCATGGCCTCAGGTGTCCCTGTGATTTCCCCAGGCCACAGGAGCAAGTTTAAACAGATAAAGTTTCAAATTCAATCTTTGGTTGAATTTGATCTTACACTGATAGAAAGCAGCTTACAACCAAAATATAAAACCACTATTTTCTCTAGAAATTGACCATCTTTGAAAAGATTCCTGGGAAAGCACTGGGATATCTTAATGTTGGCAGGGGCACATACAGCAGTTTGAGCTGTCACCTTGAGGTGGGAACCTCGAGTTTAGGATGTCGCAGCAGCCCTCTTATTAGATGGTAAAAATGAGCCAAGGCACAGAGTTCTTGTTAAACACAGCACAAAAAGGGTCCTGCCTTATTCCCCTTCACAGCTCAGTGATCTTAACTCCAACCATTCACTGGCTCTGGCTGCAGCAAGCTCCTACTGTAGGTTTCCCTTGCAGTCTCTGACTGCTGCTTATTTCCTGCTAAACTCTGACTGCAGGCTTTTACCCAGCTAGACTGTGGCTGCAGGTTCCAACAACAGGCTCTGGCTGCAGACCCAGACTGACCTCACAGCAGTGAGTCTCTCCCCAGGATCCTGCTTCATGTGCCTTGAAGTCCCTCCTCCATGATAATCCTCCCCTCACCAGCTCACCCCCTCTTTTATCTCACTCATCCTTATACATCTGTCATACAGCTGTTACTCTTGGGGTGAGGCTGTATTGGTTAATTAACACAGCTGTTACTTACCAAGAGTGAGGTCACCTGTATTCCCTCCTACATGGGGACCCTGATTTGGTATTGCGTACTTTGGGTAAGGGGCCACCCGTTCCCTCACAGGATCTGCTGGCACCATACAAACCCGAGATTAATCCATGTTGTGAGTAACCAAAAGAAGAAACAGAGAAAGAGCTATATGTATATGGTGGCAAGGAAAGGTTCACAGCCAGGTTTTCTTAGCATCACCTAAGAGAGTACAGGAAATGCCCATTTCTGTGCCAGCAGCAGTGGGTGGATGAGCTGGCAGACCTGGAACTTCACAGCTGAATGTGCTTGGAGGCTGGTCTTGCATATGAGCATTTTGTTGGATAAAATGGGGGGAAAGCATCACCTGACCCACACTGAGTGATCTTGTTTGGTGTTTATTTTCACTGTTGTTTCAGGGTTGTCTGGGTGCTCTTGCACTGTTCCTTTGATAGTAAAGTGGATGAAAGGATATGCAGAATACATGGGCCTTCCTCTGTTTTTCTCCATGTTCTGGTCACCTCTTGTGTTTTGCAAAACATGACTGTGTCTCCCTGTGTTGGTAATTACCATGGCCTGACACAGGTGGGATATACAACAAGCCCAGTCAAAATTCATTCTCTCTACAATTGTATCTGGAATGCCTGAAAAATGTGACCATGGCCTTTCACATAAACAGGAAACAGCCCTTGTAAGGGACTGAGTGTAGCTGAAAGCCTACCCCAACTAACACTGGTAGTCATGTCCATCTGGGAACCTTTCAGTGCCACCCAAGTTTGGGAAATGTGGTTGTGACTGGCTTCCACATGCAGGATGAATGGCGGGTACCAGATGTTGCCTTACACATTTAACTCTTTTTCTCTAGATTCCCTCTGAGACACAAATGTTCTATGTGCAGCACTTGTGGGTGGAAGCCTGCACATGTGAAGGTTTTGGTGTTTGCACAAGAACAGAGCTGGAGCTGCACCACTGGAAACAGGGTCGAAGTTTCTCTGGTCATCTGAAGTTTCTGATGACAGTAAGCAGTGAAAAACAGTGAGGTAGCAAATTAAATATGCAGTTGTCAGAGGTGGAATGCAGTGTGCTTCTAAGTGCTGGCTAGTATGTCTGTGAAAGCTGGCCTTACTTCCTCAAAAAGAATGCCATGGAGTGTAACAATAGACTGATGATATCCTCTTTGGGCACATGTAATAATTAGACACTCTTAATTTCCATATTTTCAAACGTATGGGCTATGGATTATATCCTGTGTCTGGTTTTAGTTTTTCAAATGCAGAACCAGGAGGCTCCTTGTGAAGTTCCTGCCTCTCAGTACTTGTAGCCTTCTCCTTCTTGCCACAGCCTTTCTTCCTCTGTGCTTACAGAAGTTTGGAGAGCACAGTAAAAGGCCTGCTTACTGAAAAAAAATAGAGTATGAGTTCATGTGATACCATGAGAAGATACTTAGTGTGTACCTGGAAAAGAAAACAGTTGTAGGGGGGATATTTTAATTTCTGTTGTTGGGCATTTCTTAAGTAGCCTGTGTATTTTTTGTGGGTTTTTTTAGAAATGTAGCTTCCAGACTACAAGTCCGAGATGGTTAGCCTGGTATTGCTGGTTTGTTACTAAGGCACAAATTATAGAATTGGAAAGAATTTAAAATTCCCTTTTCTGGAGAAGGTAAATTCTGTAAGATAATATTCCTGCTTTTAAGAAATACTTTTGGTTGGGGTTTTGGGTTTTGTTTTTTTCCTGGAAAGCGGGATGAAAACAGGTGAGAAATTTAAGTCCTCATATCTGCAGAGGGGGAGTACAGGGATCTGCTTCACTTTCTTACCTGCTACCTCCCTGAAATGAATTATTCTTCTGTAGTTTTATGGGAGGAAAGGGAAAAATCTGAAGGGACTTGCTCCATGTAATTTCCCTCTGGCTAAAGCTGACCCAGCCACAGGGAGAGATCTCACAATGGAACAGATGCTGTGTTCTTCAGATGAATTATGAATTTCAGCCTCTGAAAAGATCCCTCTAAAGCCAAAGGGCTGTGAGGGGAGGGAAAATGACTTTGAAAAATTAAAACATCACTTTGTGTGCATAAAGATTTGTGAGAAATTCTTTCAGAAATGCTGCATTGGGAGCATATTTGAGCCTTGTGCATGTTATGCACATGCAGAAGTGTAGTAAGTGCTGGTCAGGTGATGGGCTGGCTGCATCCTGCATCCTTTCAGTGGTGTGTGGGATGGTCAGAAGGGCTTTGTGTAGGATTAAAGTCAAATTTAGAAGGCATTTTGTAGCTTCCCTACATTCCCTGTTTCACTTATTAATTTTGTTTGTAGTTTGAATGTTTATTCTGCTATTTGGTTAAAATCTGCCTTGCTACAAAATGAGTTTGCTTTATAGTTATGAATTATGTCGATGTATTTTACATTGCCTTTTGCACTTGCCTGTAGTGATTGGCACTCCACTAGAAATGCAGCGGGGTCCCATCATATTTTTCTGGGAGTCTTGAGGCATTCATCATTTCATGATGCTTTCATAAGGCTCTTGTGAGAATGAGCAATGATTCTACGAAAAAGTTGGCCTAATCTCAGGACTCTTACACAACTGAGCTAAAAATTTTACATTTTATATCTCCTGGAAATTGATCATGTGGAATGTCTAGATTAGTGCTCAGAAAAGATTAATTAATCTAATTCACGAAGATTATCCCCTTGGATTAAACTTGTTGTTGTTGTTGCCCTTTCTTTTTTCTGACTGTTTCTCTGATACTTTTTGACACTAAAACTCCTGAAGTCGTGTTTGGTATGTATTCACTCTTCTTTTTAAAATAAGAGTCAAAACATTTATCCAAGAAGCATCTGAGAGTTACTGTTTAAAAAGTTGAAAAATTGCCTTAAAGGGAGGAAGCAAAAGTTGGGTGGGGGTTTTTTGTTTGTTTGTTTGTTTTTAATTTACTCTCATTTCAGTGGAACAAAATGCATGTGCTGTCATCTTTTTCTTAGATCATAAGGAACAAAAAAGAGTTTTCTTTTACAGGTCAGACTTTAAAATGTGGTCTTTGTTATTTAGAATGTATTAATTAAGAAAGTATGTGGTTAGATAACTGGCATTAGGTCTGCATTTTTAGTCTTCTTCCAGAAAAGCTGACCAAAGGGTTTTCAGAAGTAACCTTTGCTGAATTACTTGTTGCCCTGCTGTCTGAGCCTCTGGGACACTGCAGTCAGCAGTAACTAATGCTGGAGTGTTTGTGTGCTTGGTGGCAGAATCAAGTGAGGAACCTGCCTGCTCACCAAGTTTTGTTCTAAAACATCTCGGTAAATAAAATGTGCTTTAAAATCAATGGAAAGGGTCAAACCTGGTTTTGAAGCATGTATAGATAGCTACTCTGAGGAAGAAGAGTTCAGTTCCTTTTCTCTGCTTTGCAGGGAATAGTACAAAAAACAGCAGGCTTAAACTACAGAGAATAAAATTGAGTCTAATATTGGGAGCAGGGGCAAGAAATTCGTGTCAGTTAAGATATTAAACACTAACAAGTTATCTGGATAGGTTTTGGAGAGTTGGTCATTGGAGACTGTCAATGACAGGTTAGAAAAATGGATATTGGGAATAGCAAAGGTCTTCTTGATGCTTTCTTGGATGCTTTCCTGCTGTGTGCTGAGAGAGTTTAGGGCTTGGTCTGAACTTTGAAGAACTGAATTCTGTCAGAGATTTTGAGGATGCCTTTGTCACCTGAATATATTTTCATACCTACTGAGACACAGTGATTTAATATAAAGCAGGCAAAGCTATTTTCCCCCTCTTCTCCTTGTTCCATATGCCTGTGTAGTCAAAGATGAGTTGCAGCTAAAAATATATATTGATTTGGACAGCTATCCTAGTAACAAACTCACTTTCTGCTCAGGAGTGTGTTCTGTGTGAGCATTTAACCATCTCTGGGAATGCTGGAGTACGAATGCCTCATGCAAGACCATCTGGAAAAGAGCTTTTCCTGAAGCTTATCAATATTCCTAAGAGGAACCTACACAGTCTTTGCTCTCAGGGCAGCGAGCCTGAAGAAGCAGTGACAGCTATAATGGCAGGGCACTAGTGACTTTGGAGAAGTGTTGCTTGTGTAATTGGAAATGATACAAACACTGTCATTAAAACAGATTGTTGATGCCACCTTTACTCTTTTCATAGGCTTAGTTACAAGAATGGGTTCACTCTAAGGAGATGATACCAGAATTTTTATGCTTTCCACAACTAGATGGGTGGGTAGCATGAGACTTTAACATATGAAATGTTGTTTTTCCAGAACACCAGTTAAAGGAATTATGGATTTGAATGACTACTTTTCCTTCACTGGAACAGGAGCGCTGGTAAGGTGAAATGTCATTGGCGTGTGATTCTGAAACTTGGAGTAAGAGCTGAGAGCTCTGACTTGAGCTCCAATTTTCTTGCTTTTTTTTTTTTTTTTTTTATTTGATTTGGTGTTAGCAAAAAATTCTTTATAGCTCAGTGTTTGGTATAAAATATAAGAAGACAAAATCAATATCCCTTCCTTTCAAGAAAGACCTCGTTCTGCAAGTAACTGCTGTTTTAATCCTTTGAGTTTCTAGTAATTATTTTTTGTTTAGAGTAAGTACATACAAGAAGTCAGCAGCAGAAAGGGTTGGTTATGGGGAGAGATTGCCCAGGAGGGAGGCCTCCTGTATATTTATATTTTTAATGCAACACTAGCAATTTTTTGCTTATTCCATCCTTTTAGATTAATTTTAAAAACTAATGGGCTGTAGGCCTTCTGTCAGACCTCCACTCTCGGTGACTGCACTCTCATTGACACACTCAGCATCTGCTCTAGTATCTGTCTTGCTTCACGAGAAGAAAGCAGCACCAGGGATATGTTCTCTTGGAATAAATGGCAAACAGGGACAAGGGATGGGGGGGGGTGGGGGGGGGGGGGGTGTAACACAGAGTTGTATTCAAGAGTTCCTATGTTCATTTTTTAACGTTTCATCCACCAACCATTTGAGTAGTCTGCCTCTGGCTGAGCAAGACACAGCATTCCTGGAAGTTCCTAGATGTGAAGTATTCCTGGAAGTTTCCTTCCAGAAATGGCAGAAAGCCTGAGTCTAGGCCAGACTAGAGACACGCACATAGATACAGAACTAGAAATTTTGGACAGACCTAGATACAGTTTTTGGCATCTGACTGCTGCTGTTTATTTCCACAGCACTGTGGGAAGGACCATCTAACATGTCTGATAGATTAGCTTAACTCAAACAGCTGGGTTTTTAATGCTGAGAAAATGAAATGGAATAGTTGATCAGAAAAAAACCAAACCCTCAGTCTATCCCCTTCCATATTTAAAATTGCAAGGCATCAAATAAATGCAGCTGAATCTGCTCTGAAAAGGATGAAGGATGCTGATAACCACAAGCCATCTTAGCTGTGAGTACTGCAGATTTCTTTTGTTCATTTTAATCAATAAAACAAAATCCTTTAATTATTATTGCATTAATGCAACAAGGCAACTATTCATATGTTTCATATAAAGTTTTCTGTTTGTTTCCCACACTGATACTCTGAGCAGGTATCTTAACACGGCAGCAGAATTGTGGTTGAAATGTATGCTTTGTATTTTGTTTCTGCTTCAGGTGGGGAAATAAGATGACATTTCTAAATAAGCCTTATGTTACACAGAGGTCCCTGACTTGCTGCAGTGACCAGAGACAGAACAACAGCAAAATCCTGCTGGGAAGTCAGAAACTTGCTGTAAGGGACTCCTAAACAGGGTTACAGCCACTTGCTGCTGGTGTTCTGTGAATAATTCTCCAAACTGAGATGGAACCCGTGCTTGCAGAGAGGATTTCGTGTTTTACACGCTGAAGCCTCCTGAAAGGCACTCTCAGTAAATGTTCAGCGCGTTGACATTCCTCAGGTAGTTCAATCCTGCCGTGGCCAGACAGAGCAGATTTACGATGCTGATGGTGAATCGAATTCCCGTGTGCTCGGAATCCATCCCGGCTGTGTGACCCAACCACAGAGCGCTAGCTTCCCCTTCTGGCCAGAAGAGGGAAAGGAAGCCTCGTGGTGAGAGTCACGGGAATGACTTCTCAGTTTTATTCCTCTGCACTAAAGATAAACACAAATTTGCAGATAACAAATGAATGGCTAACTTCCAGTGGGGGGGGGGGGGGGGAATTCCCGGCGGAACAGCTTTAATTCTTGCAACATCATATAATGATATTTTGAGATGGGGATGCTTCTTGAATGTAGAATTCTTTTCTGAACACGGACTTAATTGGGAAAGCAATTAGATGAAAATACCAACTTCTGAGCAAAACTATTCCAAATTTCCCTTCTGGACCTTTATAAGCTGGTCCTCAAAATAAATATTTTACTTTTTTTCATATACTCTGTGCTAATTTTCCCCATGTAACTGCATTAGTTACGATTTGTTGTTTGGACATTGGAGTTTTTTGCTTTCCTTTTTGCCTTATTTAAGGATTCTTCTTTCATCTTAATGCTGTGGTACAATATTTTCTACCATTAGGCTAAGCTTTGTAAATATAGGGTGTACTTACATGAGGTGTTTGTTTACTTTGTGGTGTAAAGCAGTGACACACAGTATGATCCAAAAGGCTTTTTAACAAGCCCTTTCTGAGTCAGTCAGCCTTTTAGAATGCTGTTATGCTGTATTTCTGAGTGGGTTGATCATACAACATTGAATCTTAGCAGAATCTTCCCTTTTTGTCCTTTTCATGCCCATCTGCTGCAGGCAGCTGCCTGGAAAAATGGGACATTCAGCTCGCACACAATTTTGGATTGTAAGACCAGAGTCTTGCTTTTGTGGGCATGTTGGAGAGTAAGCAAACAAATTCCTACACAACAGGGACTTCCAGCATGCTAAACAGTACCTCATGTTTAAGGTGCTTGGGAGGCCTGCCAGAAAGAGCCTTCCCTGTTCACACCACAGGTTTGGTCCCAGCTGGAAACACTTATTCTTCCTGCATCTCACTCTTGAATCCTATCAGATTTACCATGGCCTTGGTCTTCATCTTGGCTGTGTCATCTTGGAACAGAGAATGGCTTGATATGTTCTGCTGCAATGTTATGTTCCTCTGGATAATTCTCCCCACTATCTCACTTCTACCAATTGTGCTTTTCATGTGCTACTGAGGCACTCAACGTGGGACAAAGAACTCTGAGCACCAGTGCTGCTGGAGATACAGGGAGAAACACCTGAATGTATGAGAGATTTATGCTTTCACTCTCAATGTTCAAATTGTCTGCAATGGTAAATTGAGTTATGCATTCATCATTGATTCCTTGCCCCAGTGTATACTTCACCTTGTGAACTACAGTATTCACTTTTTGGTGTGGAAGATTGTGCTCACTTCAAACTGACTTAATAAACCTTTAACAGCCTGCGCTGGAGGGAAGGAGGATTGTATTTGGTCACTTGAAAGTCTCAGTCCTGCGCTCAGGACTGAGGTTTTGGCAACTACAGAACTTAGAAACTGCAGCCAATCAGGCCTTTCCTTAAGCAAAAAGTAGCTGGGAATGAGAGTGTCTCAGCAAGGTCAGGTGTCAGTTAGTATTATATTTTTTATGTTTACTAATATGCTTGCTATGGTTTCATTGCTGCATTGAAAAAAAACAGGAGGCAATTAATGATTTCCTTTTCAGCTGTGCAATAATGAACTACATGAGAAATATTTTGATATCATGAGTCATTGGTGGCCATGGAGAAAAACATACTCTTTAAGCCAACCTTTTAAATGCTTTTTTACTTGAAAGAAAAAGAAATAATATTTTACTGGCAAGTGACTTGCTCTTCCAGGCTCATAGTTTTAACGATGAACCAGTCTTGGAGAACATTATTTAACTGGCTTTTACAACCAGTAGTAGTATATGAATAACGTTTAGGGGCTTTCCCTATATAATAAATGTCTTACTTTCCTTTTTTTTTTTTTTTTTTTTTTTTTTTTTTTTTTTTTTTTTTTAAAAAAAAAAAAAAAACAACCAAAAACAAACAGATAAGATGGTTGCTTTTTATGAGAAAAGATGGTTTTATCTGTCCCCTTTAAAAAATCATTTCACATCAGGCAGTTAAAAAACCTGTGCATAAGCAGTAGAAAACTTTCCTGTAACAGCTGATGTAATTTCTCACTAACGTGCAATCACTGCTCAGTTCATACCTACAAGGAAATATTGAAGTCGCTGCTCTAAGGTTTTGAGACGAAACTTCAGCTCCCTCATTTATAAAAATGTTACATAAATACAAACCATAGTTATTTAGGATCATTTTTCCTTCTGCTTTTTTCAGATGCTCTCTTGTAGGTCTCAGCCAAAGCTCAAAGAGCAAATTTCTTTTTCCAGGCCTTTGAGCTCCAGCAGCCCTGACACCACCAGGTATAGCCACAGAGTTGTCCCCTCTGTGTAGGTGGCTGACCCTGGGAAGCTGTGGAAAGGCTGTTTTCTCCACACCTAGCCAGGCAGCCGTCCTGCTGCTCCGTCCTGGCCTTTGTAGAAGAACCTTGGGATGCCCACAGTCAGCAAACACCTGTTGATGTGGCACTTGCAGAGCTTTTGGGGAGATGGACTTCTTTTTCTGGTATTTTCTTGCCTGAGTCACAATTGCAGATCTGAGGCCTGAGCTTGATTTGCATTTCAACAGGCAAACTTTCAGCTATGAATATGCTTTCTAGTGATTTTTTTTTTCAGATATCTAATAATCTTTTAATATAAGGCAGGAGGTACGTTTTGTCTAGAGTGCTAAGACTGTCCTTGAAAAGCTTAGCCTTTCTTCTTGAAAGGAAGGCTGTAATCAGCAGTTACCTTGCTTCGTGTCTTGCTGTGAAGAGGAGGTTGGATCGAGCTTCTCCGCTTCTGTGAAAACTGAAATGAATTGAGGTGTGCCTTCTGAAATAAAGAGCAAATGGTCCTTCAATCACCACTGCAGTTTCAGTTTGTAACCGTGGCAGGGACCATGGTTTTGTATTGGCCTTTATAGCACACTGCTGTAAAGAAATATCTGTGGCTATATTAAATATCATTGTATTAATTATGAGCACAAAGATTACTTTGAGGCTCCTTAAAGAGGAGGTGAACGGAGCAAGGAAATCAGTGTTGCCAGAGGAAGAAAGAATGAACTAATCCAACTAAAACTGCAAGGGGAAGCCAGCTAGAATGTAAATTTGCATGGTTGAATTTGGCAGATTCTAATGTTAATACTATTCCTGCTGTGAGAAGTTACAGAAGGGTCTTTTTCTATTCTTGATCTGGATTCAGCTGTATATTTTGCCTGAATATCTGTGCCTCCCTGCACCTTTAGCTCGTGGCACAGTATTTATAACACTTTACAGGATGTTTGATTTACTATTGGCTCAGAAGGAAGACTGCTATTTCATGAGTTACCAGCAGTACCCTTTTCTTCAACACTGGGATAAATTCAGAGCAAGGGGGTTAAAACAGATACTTTTCTTAAATCTTGGACAAATTTGCAGACTGTGATAGAATAACTATGGGGTGCACATTTTTATTCTTCTGACACCCTTGGGGAAAAGAAGCAAAGGGAACACAGGATATGAGTTAATTTTTTAATAAAACAATCCCAAATCCACAAACACACTCCCCCCACCCCAAATTTGAAAGATAATTTTTAATAAAATGGAGAAACAGAGCCTGATGTATAATGCTAACAAATCACCCACCTGAATAGCTCAGCAACAATGTTAAGTAAATTAATGATGAATGGATAAAGAATACAGAAGCCAAGAGAAATCTGTATTGGAGATCAGAAAGCACAAGTTTATTGGGCTGTGTGTAATAACCAAAAACTCCACTCTTCAGTTGCTTACATTAAAAGATGATAAGAGAAGCACAAGAACACTGTGTAGTATGGCAGGATGTAGATTAAGAAGAGTCTAGATATGAACCAGCCTCTAAGGGAGGGAGTATTTTGCCTATTTTGGATGAGGTTAAAGAAAATCAGAGGTGGTAGAGAAGCACATAGTTCTAGGAGACCCGTATGTAATTTCTAATATATGAAAGACTATTGAAAGAAAGGGTGTACATAATTGACAAGGCCATAGGAAGCCTTCCTCTCACATCTGGTATTTGAGACTATGACCTGTGAAAAGCCAACTTGTTGAATAACAGAGCTGGGGGCAAAGGGGAACAAAAAAGAGGATGAGCTGAGCAATTTGGAGTTCCAGACCTCACCAGTGTGCGAAGTCCTGAAAACATCTTCCTGCAAGAACTGACTCTAAAGCACATTTATGCGTGTTTGTGGTCATATCAGATTGGCAGTACAGCTGATGGGCTGTATAAAAAAAGAGCAGCAGTTTTGTTCTGAACTGCTGAGTGCACACTTTAATCTCCTATTATTCCAGTCCACAAGGTTATCATAGAGAACTGAACAATCCCCTCTCCTCTTCAGCACTGATGAAATCCTCAATTTTGCACGCCTGTTCATCGAGGTCACTGACAAAAGTATTCAAAGTTGGGAGAACACAAAGGGGATAAACTGAATGATCAATTAAGCAGTAGTAGAATTTTTGTTGTTGTTGTTTCTGCTGTTATTAAAATAATAGTGGGGATGTGCTACCTAGGTGTAAGCACAGCACTTGAAACAGTGAGCCTTAGAAAGCTTGTTAATGAAGAGATTACAGTGATTCATGCTAACTCTGGTGAATAAAGATCTACTTATACAGAAAGATCTCACAAGGCTGTTTTGAAATGGAACTTCTTGTCTCTTTCTGCTGTGGTGGCTTCATCCCGTGCTCATAGGGACACAAAATTGCATATTTTCTTAGCCCTGAAGCATTCAGTTCTCTGTGTATCATCATCTTCTGGACCAGAATAACAGCAGTGAGATTAAATTGTGCATTCAGCAGTTCAGAACAAACCTTCTGCTATTTAATAGTCTGCAATTTTCACTGTCCATGTGATGACACTGTGAAAGTCTTTGCAGGACATTGCAAGGGACTGGGAACAGCTCAGCCAGTGAATTCTGTACATTTACATTTATGGGAAATAGATCTGTGTACTTTAACAAGAAGACACGCACAAAAAGGGTGGTGAGATGAATGGAGAAATCATAGGAGTTTAAAAAAAAAATAATTAAGGAACCAAAACAAACTGCCTCACGAGAAACCAACATTCCACGACAGGAGACATTAAGAGGATGTTTATTAGGGCTGGAAATAAATGTGATTTAACAAGCATATGTGGGGATTTAAGCTTTTTTTCTCCCTGCCTGGTGTATGAAGCCAAGTGGGAGGACTAGTAAATCGCCACGAACAGATTCAAAGTGGGCACATCTAAATCAGGAGAGAGATTATGATCTGACACATCCTTTACTGTAAGGCCGGCGGGGGGAGACTGTGACTCCACGGCCATGGAAGTTTGCGTGCTCAGGGAATGGCCAGACCTGAGCCTTGAGGCCTTGCACCCCTGGCTCCGGGGGGCCCGGGGATGGCGCCGTAGCTCCCTGCCCCTCGGCACCCCCCTGTCGGCCCCGCTCGCCCCTCTCCCAGCGGGACAGCGGGTTCCGGCTCGTCCTGAGGGCGTCACTTCCCGGGGCGGAGCGGGCGGCTCCGGTAGGTGCCGGGATGGCGGGGCGCTGCGGGGAGCGGGGCTTCTCCCGTGCCCTCAGCTCCGCAGCGGGAGCGGGGCCGGGGCCGCCCGGGCGCCGGGGGAGACTCCAGCGCCTCCTGTTTGTTTCCAAATGTTCTTGTGTCTGAACTACCCCCCCACCTCTCCCTTTTTTTTCCCCTCTCTTTCCGATGGAAATATGTGTAAATATGCCGTCATCACGAGTAGTTGTTAAAAACAGCCTTAAAGTAGCCCGTCAGACTAGAATACACCGCCGTTTCCATAAGCGTAAGGATTGATTGTCCCTGGATTTGTGGTGTGCTGCGTGTGCTCTCAGAGGCTTATTTGAAAGTACCTTTTTGGATATATTCTTTTATGAAGTGTGATAATAAAGAGATGCTGTGCTTTTGATTCTCTAACTTGTTTCTATTTTGTCTGTTTAATGAGAGAAGGGGCCGGTCATTTTTTTATTCAAGGCAGTGCAGGTGCAGATGAAATAAAAGCTGATGATCACTGGTGTACATAAATTTAACTTGGGAGTACTTACAAGTGCTTTTAAGAGTAAAAATGTTTTTCCCTCTCTTCAGGGTGTCTGCGAACAGACATGAGGATGAAGATCCCCTCTTTGCTGCTGCGATTCCCTCGATGGTATTTCTCCAGAAGAACTTACTTGGTGACCTTCCGCTTCGCTTGCCGAGCAGATTCCCTGGGCGTTGGATCTCTGGGGCCAGCGCACCGCTGCCATACAGCATGGATTTGTTCATCAAATGGTTTGAGGAGAGAGCTGTGCCAGCAAGCAGCCCCTGAGCAGCAAGTCGAGGGACTTTGTGACCGGGAGCAGAGACTTGTAGACAGGCTTTACCAAGGGCTAATCCAGGGTCATAGAGCCTGTTTAGCCGAGGCCATTACACTTATAGAATCGACTCAGAGTAGGAAGAAGAAAGTAGCCCAGGTGCTCCTTCAGAAGGTATTATCCTACCACAGGGAACAAGAAAAGTTAAATCAAGGAAAGCCACTTGCCTTTAGAGTGGGTTAGTCCTTTTATGTCTTGCCTAGTAGTTGCTTACGTGTAATTACTGTCCTCACCTTTTATTATCACTGTTGTTTGTTGTCTGTGGTCTTGGATTGCTTTATTTTTTTAAGGTTTATAACCAATCTAGATTACTTCTGTTGTCCAGTGGAATTATGGTTTGAGATGAAAAATGCTTTTGAAAATGCTTTTGGAATTATCGTTGCCTCTTGGGAGTGTGTTATTCAGGGTGGGTTTTGTAACCATTATAAGGTGAAACATTACTTAGTTTGTGGATTGATGCAGATGTAATCTACACTTAGGGAAAGATGTAGTCAAGCAGGCCTGGTCTTTTCCCAGAGGAGTTTTTTTCTTGAACACTTCCTGAATCCCTTTTTTAGTCTACAGAAAGAAAAATGTGCACCTTCCTGTTGTGTGGCCCTCTGTTAAGCAGCCTGCTTTTCAGCTGAAGGAGATTTAAACCTTCTTCTCTTGGAAGCTGTAAAATATTTTTCCCTGACAAAGAGATGGACTGCTAACATGTGTCATGCCCAGCTGTCATCTCTCCTGTCTGTACAACGGTAGTAAGAACAAGAACTGGGGCGTGGGAGTGAGAAAAGTTTGGTGCTAATCTTAGTTTGTGAGCTTTGACATGCAAATAAATGGCCTCATTTTTTTTGAAAGAACAGCTCTTCAAGGTAAAGGCTTGCTTTTCCTTTTGGAGTGTTTCTTTTATAGCAGATCTGAAAAATCCAGTTCTAATATATAACATTTTGAAAGTTCTGAAGGATGAGTCATACAGTGTAAGTAATTTTATTTGGAGGGGAGAAAATAGATGTGGATAAACCCAATGTTATGTTGGTGGCATTAGGGTGAGGGGTGCTGAAGTGCTGCTGTGTTGCCAAACTCCTATTTTGTTTTGGAATAGCTTTTTTTTGCTTTTGTTGTGATGCTGTATTAAAGTATAAGTTGTTATCAACTTGATGGTATTCATGAGATGTATTATTTGACTAACAAGATGGGTTTTTTTCTTCCTAATGTGATTACTTAGGGTTGTCTGGTCCTCCTGGTGCTGGAAAATCAACCTTCATAGAATGCTTTGGGAAAATGCTTACGGAAAGAAAACATAAAGTGTCTGTGTTGGCTGTAGACCCTTCCTCTAGTACAAGTGGTGGTGAGTGTGAATTAAAGTTTGAGTCAAGTTCCTAATACCTTGTCAACTACAGAAGTATCTCTTTGGGCCAAGTGTAAGAAAGTTTGGTGCCTAACAGTAAATTATAAAACAAATCAAGTTTTCATTTTTTTTTTTTCTATGTGACACAAAATTGGGAAACAGGTCTCAGTGTTGTAATTCTTTCAGATTTCCTCTTTTCTAGTGTTCAAATGTTGCCTTACATTTTTTTTTCCTAAATTTGAATTTTTTTTGAAGTTGTACGGGATTACTGATGACAAGCTGTGACCTGCAACTCTCCAGTAAAAAATTGTAGGGAAATTACAAACTGACCATGCCTGATTCGTTTTATCTCTGACACAAATAATTTTGATCTTTTCATAAGGGGCAGCTGCCAGGCAGCATCATTAATTTTTCGAGCTTCTGTTCTCTTAAAGTTGTGCTACTATTTATAAAGAATTACCTGGAGCATTGCAATGATGTGGAGCTAAGACAGAGTGTGTTCTTGAATGCATGCCTTCAGGATGCATCAGTAGGATAGCAAAATGTGACAGCAAGAGTGCAGTAGTGGGAAGAACTGAGCATCTCTCATCTTTTGGAGTGTGCATCGAGCGCGCAGATCTCGCTGAATCTGATTTGCAGTTTGTTTGAGTAGAAGGAAGGTAGGGACACGTGTCAGCTCTCCTAAAACAAAACATCCAGCATCAAGGCGTGTCAGAATCATAATGCAGAGATTTGTCCCTTTGGGCAGGAACAGACAAGAATCAGCTATGTGGTCTGATGTGTATAGGCTGCAAAAAGCCATTCAGGAGTTGTAGAATTCTTTCTGAACTAGCACAGATTTTTCTTATTTGGTAACAGTAAGGTCTGCCTGTCAGGCCATCCCAGCTTTTAAGTAAAAGAACCAAGCAGTAGCTTCCTAGTCCTCAGCTAAGTCTTGAGCAACTATGACTGGGATATTCTTATTTGACTGACTATACAAGAGATCTGTCTTTCCTTACTGATATTTTGGTGGTGTGGGGGGAGGAGGGGGAGTTTGGCTGTGTTACACTTCTGAAATAATTTAACATTAAGGTTCCCTGCTGGGTGATAAAACACGGATGACTGAGTTGGCGAGAGACATGAATGCGTACATCAGGCCATCTCCAACCAGTGGGACACTGGGAGGTGTCACCAGGACCACAAATGAAGCCATTCTGCTCTGTGAAGGAGGAGGCTACGATGTTGTTCTTGTGGAAACAGTAGGTATGTGCTTAGGGTTTGCTTTGATTGTCCTGCTGTGATATGAAAATAAGGCGTGCTAGTAATTGCATACTTCCTGCCTTGATTTTGCTCATGTTTTCCTGTATGGTCACTGGCTGAACATGAAGGCTGATTCTGTCTTATTTTCTAGTCCTGTATTTCTGTTCCTATATCTGTTCCTGTTTTACGAAACTGTTGTGTTTCCTGTTGTCTTTGTTTTGTTAGTGGGATTTGTTTGTGGGGCAGTGCTGGGATCTGCCATGATTACTGTCATTAATGTGACTGAAAGTTGGTAGTGAGTGGTAAATTCTGAATTTAATTTTTTTAGGTGTGGGCCAGTCAGAATTTGCTGTGGCTGATATGGTTGATATGTTCATATTACTGCTACCACCTGCAGGTGGAGATGAATTACAGGTATTATTCAGTTCCTCTTATTGGTTACTACCTGGGGCTCGAAAGAGAAACTTTAATTCAGCATGCAATATCTGCTGAAAGTCCATATCAATAGTGTTTTGTCCATTATACTGTTATTATTAACTATTTTCAGTGTAGTCCACTTACTGCACAGTTAAAATCCCTTTTTGATTTTTAAAAGTATTAGGGTGTAAATTTTTGATACTCTGTGGTTTAACTTTGACACGTTTACTAGTTATATACCTTTCTGGGGAGAAAACTGGAAACCACCAAAGCATTTTGACCTGCTTTCTGTGATGAATCAGCATGTCACAGTCCCTCTAGGGGCTCCTGATTTGGGTACCTGTTGCATTTAGGGCATCAAACGGGGCATCATTGAGATGGCAGACCTGGTTGCTATCAATAAGGCTGATGGTGATTTAGTTGTGCCTGCCCGGAGGATCCAGGCTGAGTACGTCAGTGCTATGAAGCTGCTTCGCAAGCGTTCAAAGATTTGGAGGCCAAAGGTTTGTGGATGTCCCTGTGTTTTGTGGGGCTCTTTGGGTCTGGTTTGGTTTTGTTTGGGTTTTGGTGATGTGTTTGGGTGGGTTTTTTTTATTTCTTCCCTCCCCAGAAAATGCGCTGAACAAGTTAAGATTGGTATCTTCTCATCTAGCTGTCCTGGTCTCCCTGGGCTCTTTGTAAAAATTGCAGTTGGTTGTTTAGTCTCTGTGCTGGAGAGGTGATTGCTGCTGTCTGTGCTTCACCTCTGATCTCAAGGTGTGCCCCGTGAAACACTGCAAAGCCAGTCCTCCTCCCCAGGGCTCCTGCCCTGAGCTACAGTCTCTGCGCTAGCAGAGCTATTGCTGACATCAGGAGTGGTGCAAACTTTACTTGCTTTTTGTAAACTGCATATCTAAAGATGTCCCTTAGTCTGCTTCTCCCTCCTTTATGCCTCTGAAGCCTATGATTGTCTTTGTTCATCACTAGTATACGTGTTTCCTTTATTGTTTTAATTTTTTTTTTTGTTTCTCACATAAGGAAAATGCCTAGGTAGCTGGAATTGTCATCCTGTGGGCCTTCAGTTTTAATGCTGTATTTTATCTACTGAAAAGTTTGGTGGATTTTTAAGGAGAAGATTCAGCACTAGTTTTTAATACTTGTATATAGAATAAGCGCACACACACACAGACTCTCACTTCCTTTATAAATAAACCATCTGTAAAGGACGTTTGTTCTACCTTGGTATTAAAATTGACCCATTAAGCTGGGTTTAAGTCAGCTGGGCTGCCTGAGTAATCGCCTTTCTTTTGTAAGTGTGGAAAAGGAGAGAAGCTTTTTCAAAAAATACCAGGCTGTTCAATTTGAAAGATTGTGTTGGATGTCTGAAATATTATTGGCAAAATTAATTCCCAGTCTGGAAAGCAAAGGCAGAAAAAAAAAAAAAATAGTCAAAATGCCTCGTTTCTGGCATATTTTAAGTGCAAAAGAGTAGCTACCAGAATATGCATTTAACTCTACATTTAAGTAAAAGAGCAATAATGTACCTTTCAGCTGAAGGACTTACTAAAAATTATTCTCATAACAAGCAGATGGACAAACATCTCAAATAGTATGGATCTAAGGGTCTGTTCGTAGTTAGTAGTAACCCAAATTTGGGGGGGGGGGCAGGTGCGGGGGGAAGGCACAGAAATGCTCAGAGCCTCGTGAAGCAAGTAGTGAAGGAAGCCTCCCTCACCCATTTCTCAATTCCCATACAATCTACCCGATCCAATAATGGAAGCCTCAGGGCCAGCAGCTGCCTCGGCTTTAACAGTTCCTCTGGACCCACCAGGTAATGCGCATCTCTGCCAAAACCGGCGAGGGGATCTCGGATATGTGGGATAAAATGACCGAGTTCCGCGAGCTCATGCTCACCAGCGGCGAGCTGGTTGCCAAACGACGGAAACAGCAGAAAGTGTGGATGTGGAACCTCATCCAGGAAAACATGCTGGAGCATTTCCGGAGTCACTTGGCAGTCAAGGATAAGATCCCGCTTCTGGAAGAAAAGGTTCTTAGAGGAGTCTTGTCTCCTGGGCTGGCAGCGGACCTGCTGCTGAAGGCATTCAAAGATGGTCTCTAAGCACTGTTTCCTGCTCTGTTCTTGTTAAGTGCTTTATGTAAACGTGGACATTAAATACACTTTTCCTATGTGTGGGTTCAGATGTTTTACTGCAGCAGACAGGAACAGAATCCAGTACTCTGCAAAAGAATTCTGTTGGATTCTGTATGTGCTGCGATCGTGACAAATCCAAACACTGGCTGAGAGATTACTGCACACTGTGTTGGAAAAAAATGAATTTCCAAATCCTCTATTTGTACATGCCATAGATCTGTTGATAAAAAACGGGTATCCATGTGAAAGGAATGGGTTTGGGAGGGCAGGAGAGTGAGGTTTGTCGTGGTGCAGGGTTTGATGCTGGTTGTGGGGTCATCTCAGAGCAGTTGACGCTGCAGCGTTCCACTCTAATACAGCAGCAGCTGTTGCCAGAATGGATTGCATTTTCTTTCCTCACCTTGAGTGACAGCAAGAGCATTGGACTGCCTGACAGCACCAGACCACAGCCTTAGTTTTAAATAAATTGTATGCATATAAATAGAACATAGTGGTGTTTGGTCCCTCTTTGTAAGCTGTAGTTAGTTATTACACGCTGTACAGTAGGGGAAGGGAATTTTAACCATCCTGGTTTCAAAATAGATGTTTCGTTAAAAAACAAAATGTAGTTAGATATTTTACATGCAGCCATCAGATGGAACAAATGTTACCCATGATGTTTTAATAGCAAATGCCTTTATACTAGAATAATTTATCTCTAAAAGTAATGGTTTTGTTGTTTTTTGATCTGATGTTTTTTGGACTTGAACAAAATGGCCAAGTGTGTTTGGTATTTTTTCTTTATCTTTTGCAGAAGACAGGACTACTTTGAATGAAAAGCACTTTTATTTTTTATTTTCCCTTGAGAAAAATCTGGAGGAAACATTTTCCTGATCCATGATCTAGAAAGCAGAGCTCATGTGGTACCTACTAAATGTAAAGGATAAAGTGTAAAAGTGCTGATTTTTGGAGACCTGACAGTAAAACCAGTAAAATAGGAGAATTTGTGAGCCTGTTGATGCTTAGATAAATTAATTTTTAAAGAAATATATTGGACATGATGATTTTCACAGTTTTGATGTTCTGGATGTGTACATAAAAGGTATGGTGACTTTAGCTCAGTTTCACCTGTTTGGCTTCTGGCAACCCAATTCCAGTATAGCAGTGAATTGGGTTACTTAAATCCTCTTTTTACCTTCATGATGTTTGCTTCCATTTTGTTTTTTCCCTCTCACAATAATTTTTTCTTTCCTTTCCCCTTGTCCCAGTTGTCGTAGCAGTTTTGCCTGCTAGGCACTGTTTGCAGTGAAACTCTACAGAAGGACACTGTGGTGTTTTGGGGGCCATGCAGCTGAGGCATTTCTTGGGTAAGAAAGTTTGCACTGGGATAGCTGGTGTTAGTGGTTTCCACCACCTAAACTGTCAGAATTTCTGAGCCATGGCCACTTACTGCTGTTTCTTAATCCTTAATTCCTGTTTCTTTGGGATTGCTGCAATCAGTTACAGAGAAGCAGCTGAAGGAATGTACGGGGTGGCAGAGACACGGTGACTTTGTTATGACCGTTGTGAGAGGAATGCAGTGTTTACAGTTTCTTTTTCATTTAAACAACCTCTATTGAATATGACAAAGAGCGCCCCAAACCAAAAGCAGCATCTTGTGTCCTTTGAGTCCTTTCAGCTTTAAATACTGACTGTATTTTATGGTACCTTGTAGAAGGAATGACAGGTGGGAAATGAATTAACGGGAGCAGCAGCATTTTAACTGGTGTGTTCTCAACTTTTTGATAGTCCCTTTGTTTTCGGTGACAGTTTTTGAGGTGACCTCATTTGTGTTTATCTGTTAGATCAAACCCTTATGGTCATTACTTCTTCTTCTGTCATCAGGGACTGCTGTTTTCCTTCTCTGTTATACATGAGCTGCCAAGGCAGTGAAACAGAACCTGCAGCTTTGTTTAAATGACACCTGCTCAAGCAGAATATGTTTTATGGCTTCTTCAGTATTTGTTTTCTGGATACAGGTCTGCTGATCCACTCAAGCCATGGGCTATCATTATTTTCTCATTTTGTTGCTTCTTTTATAGTACTGTTAATTTACAAATGAACTCTTAGCAGAAGTGCAGTGGGTTAAGCAGGTTCTTTGAACTGCATTTTCCTCTTAAAGCAGAGCATTAAATCAAAATCTGATTTGCCTTCTTTAGGTGTTCAGTTATGCCTAATGCTTCAGTTTTGTTATTCAGTGATTCCCCTACCAAACTTAAAAGCTGCCCTGTGCAAACTGAACTGACCCTTCCATGTGGTAATGAAGCAGTTTATTTTACAGTCTGTAAAATTTTGCTGTAATGTGTTTTGGAGTCAACTGCTGTTCAATTAATTGTGCAGTTTTGCCCATGTTCTCCTGGGCTGGGCAGTTGCATTGTCTTCAGAAGGACTGCAGAGCTTCAGCTGGTCAGCTACAACTCCCTAAACAATCACTGTGTCCCAAGACAGGGAAGAGCCTTTCTGGCACATCAGTTTTAGCTCTGTGGGATTAACTTGGCTAAAATGCAGTAAAATATTGTTATTCAAGTAAACAGGCTTCTGAAAAAAGATAGTAAACAAATCTGTTGAGTAGGATGTTGACATATTCATAGTTTCTGGAGTTGTCAAGCTGCTCTCATGTTAACACTTAAATCCACAGCTACTGCTGAATACTATGGGAGAATAATATAACTTCATGAGAAGCCAATAGCAAGATGAAGTTTGTAGCTGGAGGTATGACAAACTGTTAGACAAATGAGTATGGGAGGTAAGGAATAATCTGTTTGGGTACACAAAGTCATTTCCTACAAAGTCTTGCAGTTGTCTGTAAGTGTGAAACTTTTCCCCAGGTCCCTGTGTAATAGATGTTGCTGGTGTTTCACAGCTGGAAAAAACAAGGGTGGTGAGATCAAGTGATTTACCCAGAACTCTGAAACAGGTCAGAGAGTGTAAGGGTTACAGTTCAGTAGTCTTTACTCTGAGCCCCACGTATATTTACAGCCACGTTACTTAAGGTTGAAAAAATGCTCTTAGCAAGTTCATGCTCTTAGTGTGACTTATTCCTTTCATATCTAATCTCTCTGTTTTCAGTGACAGGACCCAGTGACCCCTTCTTGACTACTGTTCTGTTGTAATGTCCTGCTTTAAGTAATAAAAAACTTTCCTTTGATATCTAATCTGCCCTTGCCTTCAGTAAATGCATTACTTCCTGTTGTGCATGCTGCTGCAGCCTCTGTGTTCTCCCCACATATATTGTTTATTTGTGAAATCTGCAATGCCTTGGCTGTTTGAGATTTAGGGGCAGGGGAGTTGAGTAAAGCTAAAGAATACAAAGGAACTTATTTATTTAAACTGTATGCACTTCCCTTCCTAAAGTTTCCTTTTGTAGTGTGGCAAGATTCAATTACTGACTTGCTCTGTCCTGGTGCAAACATCCTTATTTCCCCTTTATTTTCCTTTCTCCGAGTGCTCTGTTGCTCCCCCTTGGACGCACAGTCAATAAGTAACATACTCCATGAGTTAAAATGAGAAAAAACATTCTCACAGAGACTAGTGCTTCTGTAACTATTCCTGCTGGACTGTTCTAAAATGTTGATGAAAGATTGAACAAAAGTTGATAGAGAATGTATTTAGGGAAACACTAGTGTGTTCCCCTGAAGAGTTGGACAATCATCAGTGCACAGACTGACTGGCAACCGGATTCCTCTTCCAAAAAACAGTTCTGCTACTACACAGTCATATTCCTTATAGTTTATTTAAGAGTAACCCGCCCACCTCATAATGGAACATTACCAGCACCTGTAAATGGAGAATAAAAAATTCAAAATTAAAAACTCGTAAGCAGTTAAGAGTACATACTTAGAATGGAAGGATGACAGATACACTCTGTCCCCTCCTGTCATACTAAGGTATGGTTCAGCTGATGAACAAGGAAGGAAAAGAGGAGCTGACATTCATGACAGTGTATGGAGAAGGTACATTATGGAGCAGCAAGAATGCCTGGTTTTCTCTGTTTTTCCTCCCGTGGGAGCATAAGAATTAGCTTGGATAAGTCACTGTGTAGCCGACAGTGTGTGAGGCTTAAAAAAACTATAAATTAAACCCTTGTTACTGTCTTTTGGACTTGTATGTCGCATGTGACGCTTGTCCTTTGGCACTAGGTGGGTTTTTGTTTGTAATTGTGCTCCAAGTGGGGAATAGCGAGAAGTTCTTGTAGTTTGGGTAAAAGATTGTTTACTTATAAAAAGTTAAAAGCTTCACCTTTCAGAATTCATGATAAGATTCCTGTATTTTTCCTTAAAATACTGTGGCAAAGGGAGTTCCTGCTCTGTGTTAACCATGTCTTCATTTCCTGTTACATCTCTTCCACTGGCAGAGTACCCTATGAAAGCTTTAGTTACGCACCTTCTAACAGGACTCAAATATTCACGAAGTTAATCAGGGACTGACAACACTTCTGCTTTGTTTCTTCAATCGAAAGCGACCGCTACAACCTAAAGATTACAACCTGTGAGAAGCCAAAGGCTAGTGCAGCATCCGAGGCCCGGGCTGACCTGCCCTGTGCAGCTGCAATGGCTGGGGATGCGGGATGCGCGTCTAATGAGAAGCTGCTGCACGGGCGGTGTGCCTGGGAGCAGCGCACACTCACACTGCCAGAGGTTTTCTCCTGGCCCCGAGCCTGTGATCCCGTTTGTAGTTCTCTAATTGCAACCAGCAGAAGACGAGGGTGATGTTGGTTTTTTTATGACTTGTTGCTTGGCAGCGTTGATCAACAAAAGCGCAACCTTTTCTTTTGCTGCGACCTGGGTGAACCCGGGCTTGGACGGAGCTCACCAGCGGAGAACAAGGGTTTCTGGAGCCGTGTGAAACTCCTGTGCTGTGCCTTGTTAGCAGCGGCTGAGGGACAGCGTCTCTTCTTGACCTCCTGGTTACCTTTGCCCTTTACTCTTCTTTCTCTCTCTCATCAAATCTTAGAAGAAAGCAGGCACCGTCCTAGGAGGATGTGGAGGATGGGAAACACAGGGACAAGCCAGCTGTACTAAGCTGTATCCTGCCTCTTTTCAGGAAAAGGAGCAGAGCTGGTTCCCAGACTGTGATGTCAGACCCTCCTCTCAGGGAAGGAGAAAGACTTCAGCCATCACAGTAAGGTCTATTCTTATTTAGAGAAGCTTTCCTAGTATTTCAAAGTAGGTAGAATAATCCATAGAGGAAAAGGAAATTAGGGCACTAAGAATTTCCTGGTTTATTTTAGAAGGGATTTCACAAAGTGAACCAGAAGGGGTATTGAACGTGGTTGAAAATGATCGAGGGTCTGCACTGAATGTGTGCCTTTATCTGATCAAGTCTGGCAAAGCCTGTAAAATAAGAGCAAGGAGTAAGTTGCTTGTTTCACCTTAACTCCAAACTGTAAATTGTTATTCTGGCTGGACAAAGGCTCTTTAGTGGCACCAGGAGCTGCAACAATTAATGTGCCTTACCACATCAGAGGCTTAGACCAGGAGCTTTTACTGTTGCTAGGTCTCTTTTACACCTAGATCTGAGTGGGAAACAGCTGGGTATTTGTATGCTTTTTCTCCCAGAAATGTTGTTATCCTGAGCCACCTTTATGCTTGTGGACACTAGGGGGAAAATAATGCCTTGTCAGTGTGGTGGTTTTCTCCTTTCCACGCTCTCACCTCCAGCACTGACTTCTCCCCTCTATTCATTGGCAGCTTTTCAGAGCACTGCAGATCAATGTGTTAAAAGGTCAGCAATGTGTTTCACAAGCCTGTTACACCCTGGTGTCCCTCCTCTTCTGAAGTTTAAAGAGAAACTCTGCTGTTCAGCTATCCCAATCTTGTAAAATTCGTGCAGAGGAATAATATTGCATAACTGAGATCAGATAGATCAGATATTCATTCCAGGACAGGCAGCTGCATGAGAAACTGGCTTCTGCCCTACGTGCCATGTCAAAAACATGGCAAGGGCACGGTATCTGGCAGAGCTCAATCAAATAGAGTAATCAGCAAATGGGAATGGGAATTATGTTGCAAGTAGTGTTGGAGGTTTTTTTTTTTTTTTTTTTTTTTTTTTAAATATTGCATGAATCTTAACAAAATTATCTACCTGGAAATCCTGACTGCTATCTGAGGCTGAGAGGAATGACTTTTCATGCCCTTGCATGATGAACAGAGCAAATTGTGTTCACCCAGACAGGATTTCTTTATTTTGAGCTGTGAGTATGATTTGTCTGTCTTCACTGAACAACAGCTGCTAATATCTGATATCTTCAGGATTCAAAACAAGAGGCTGAAGTCGTGTTCTTAACTGTTATTTACAGGAGAAGTAGGGAACTCTGGTCAAGATCAATAAGCTTTTAGAAAGAGTTTCAGTAAAAGTAAAAAACCCTTTTTTGTTGCTTATGAGTGCTACGATCAGCACTTATAACCTCATTAGTTCTTTCTGTGTGTAGTGGCAATAGAAACGGATTAGATTGAAAATTAATGATGTTTCAGACTTCAAATATTGTTGTCCTTCACTTTTCCTTTTCACTGTCCATGAGAGTGTGACATTCTTAGAAATGAAGGAGTCTTTACTGTGGGACTCTTTAGTACTGTCATTTCCACACCGGCAACAACGCAGCAGAGCACGGCCGCTGTACAGCACTAGTACAACTAAAAGCCACTGAATGCTTTATTTATTATAAACAGTGATTTTGAATTATGATGTGCTGAAAGTCCCAGTTTCATGTCTTGCACGATGCACGTGGCTTTCAGTTTAGCTGGAGACGCTGCTCCAGACGCTCATTCTCTCCACACACAGTTCCTTCCATGTCAGAAGAGCTGCTGCTGCTTCTCCACACCCTGAGGTCAGGAGAGGTCAGCAGTGGAGCATGTGCCTACACGTGATGGAATAAGGTCCTAGAATAAAGGCTGCCTGAGGTTTGTCCTGCTAGGCAGGTCACTTTTCCTTTTTTGGGGTGGTGAATTTCATATGCAACAGGACAGGAAATTTCAGAGGGAAACTGGGATAATTGACATAATTTTGTTTGGCCCGTTGCCAATTCTTTTATCTAGCATTGCTGTGGAGACAGGCACACGTCCTGTAAATTAGTCTGAATAGCTCCCATCTAACATTTTTGAACATTGAACCTTAGTGAACATCTAACATGCAAGGGCATTTCTGTGGGACAGTTTGAATACTTCTGCTTTCATAATCTATATCTTTTTCTTCCTTTATTGGGTGTTCCTTGCGATTAAGGCTGGACGAAGTGGATCCCCAGGTTAGCGCGGTATTTCCTTTTGTAGATGGCATCGCAAGACCGGACTCGGAGAGGAAGCAGTTGCTCAGAGAGTTTCGCTGCGGTGACGCCGGTGTGTGCCTCGGGAGCCCGGCAGCTGGCCGGGAGCATCCAGGAGCCAGCCGATCCATAGGTGTCGTTCCATACATCCATCCCTCGAGCAGTACTTATGGAGAGCCCTTAGATGGTGCTGTACGGCAGCGCTCGGCCCCTCCGCTGCCGCCGGGATGCCTTCGCGCCGCCTCGGGGCTGGCATTTGGCCGTGGTTCACTCTAAAGGGGTGAAAAGTCTGTCTCTGGGCACCGCTAATTAGGATGAGTAAATGAAATCTGTCAGTAGAGGCATATTAAAGATGAAATTCAACCACGGGTTTCAATCGCGGCTGTAATTTAGTCTTTGTGAACTTGAATCGTGTCGTGCTCAAACTTCCTTGCCAAACGTATTGCTCTCTGTCTGTAAAGCGAAGGGCTTTTAAATAATAGGTAAGGAGTTTTTAAAGAGCGCTTGAGGATCATCCTGATGGAAGAACAGTGCTCACCCTGGGAACTTCCTCGTGTAAATATGGGTGTGGTGGTGTGGCTTTCAGGTTATATCCTCCAGGCTGTGCCACTCGCTTCATTTCTGAAGAACTAGGGGTGCAGATTTAGGAATTTTGAGTTGAGCTGTCAGTTACAGTGGAATTGAAATGGAATTTCCTCTAGCAGGATGGGTTTCAAGCCACACAGTAAATTTTATTTGGAAACTCTTGGTGGAATTATTAAAGAGAGTTATTAAACAGCTCTCAAATACTGATGGTATCTTTTGTAACAACACGGGAGAGAAGTGAGGTTTTGAAAATGAATTGATCTTTGCCCCTTGGAAATGAGTTATGTGACTGTTTTTTTCCTAAGCTGGGAATGTAGCCTTCCTATAGTTTTACTGCGTGCTTATGCACGTTCCTGTTTTTTCTAAGTTTTTTCCACCTGTTCCTGCAGCTTGAGGGTGTTAAGCCTGGCAATGTCCTGCCAAAGCAAATGAAATATGCACATGAAATCGTTCATATTTTCAGAATGACTTCATTTAGTCATGACTTTTATTTATTTAGAGGGAGAGAGAAAGAGCTGATGTTGTTACAGTCTCTGCGCTCTCTCTGCTCTATTTTTTTAATCTCTGAAACTTCCTATAACCCAACTCTTTTTTTTGACATTTGAGATGTCCCAGGCTGTATAAACTGAGTATCTGCTGTGTGTTCCTCTCATCCCAGTAATTCTCATCCTGTGGTCCCTTTATGCTGTTATTTTAGGTGTATCCTTTACCATTTTGTGGGTTGTTAACATTACCCAGAGTTCTGCTGCCATGTAGGTGGGACCAAGCACTGAGATTTTCTTTCTTTCTGAGTTGAGAAAGAAACTCTGGCTTGAACACACTGACAGGTTACTGGGTGGTGATTTGTGGCCTTAAGCTGGTGGCTATAAATTCTCACCTGTGAAAAGAGAATCCTTGTAGCTCTGCACAATATGTTCTTCCAGCTGCAGCTGAATTTCTGCTCTGTTAATATCCTTAAGCGGCTGCGGCAATGTGTCACACTGATGCGGCATTTTGCATCCCCAAAGCTCTGCTCGACATTTGAACTGAGTTAGGCACTCCACCAAGCTGAGGGGGAGGCCAGTGTCGCCACAGTTTTACAGAAAAACAAGCAGCACCTGGGAGGTTAAAGCAACTTTCCCTCACCATGCAGCAAGTCAATGGTGGAGCTGGAATTACAGCTCAGGAGGTTCCTGGCTCGTCCTGCACCACGCTGTGGAGAAAGGTCATTTCCCAAAATAGTGCAGAGGGTTTGTTATTGATAATAGGGCAACAAAGGGCTCTAGATGTATTAATAGGTCACTGTGTGCTGCCCTTAGTAATACATAATTTAGCAACCTTATATTTAGCATACCTCATATTTTTCTGCAGCAGTATCGCTTTCACTGTTAGTTTTATCTGCTATTTTATCTGCTATAGGTATTTTTGGTTTGGCTCTTCTAACAGAGTTTTATTTAAAGTAAATAGGGACATTTACTAAGTAGGCATGAAAAGCCTCCTGATGAACAGCCACATTAAACTGCAGCATCCAGCTCACCTTTCAGGTCAGCACAGCTCCTCTGGCCCTTGGAAGCCACTGAGCTCCGTCTGCCTGAGGAGAACAGAGAGGTGATGGAGGATTTTGGTGGCGGTCAGGAGCTGGGGTACAAGGATGGGAGCTCACAGAGCTGCCAGGTTTGGTGATGGCCTTGGGCCCCCCAGGGAGGCAGGCAAACCCCATCCCCACCCAGGGTGTGCTGATACTTGTGAAGGGGTTTTCACTGAGATTTGGTCCCAGCTGTTCCTCAAATGACCTTGGGGATGGGATATTGTTGGATCTTGTAGATTTTTTATTTCAATTTGCCTTTTAAAAAATGCTATTGATCCCCTTTGAACTCTTTTACTTCAGCAGTGTACTTACTGAAGGATTTTGTTTCTTCTGAAAATGATTTGACCTGATAGGTTATTCAGCAAATTCAAAAGTACAACGAAGGAAACAAGTTTATTTTTTCACCAAGCACCCAGATCTTTGCATCTGCAATTGAAAGAAGAACAACATGGTATTTTGCCTTTGTAAAGTCTGAAGAATTGCAGCGAATCACAGTAAAAAGAATAGCATTCACATAGCAAATGGGTATTGAATTAATTTATTCAGCCTCATTATGGTTTGAGTTTGGGTGAAGAGTCTCCAAAGAGGGAAACACCAGGGAAAGAAATGGGGAAGCCAAAATGTGTAAGGGAAGTTAAGCAGAGCACGTACAGCATCCAGAGACTGCAAGGGTGCTGTTCTCTCATCTCCATGTCTGTGGATATATGTATTTGAATCAATGTCAGCTTTATGTGCTGCATTTGCTTTTTAACGCTTGGTGGTTGAAGAAATTGGATCTACTGTTGTGGGCATGGGGAATGCCAGCTTGGCTCTTCTGGTCACTGGCTTGTGACCGTGACCTTCTGGAGGTCAGAGCACTGGAGAGCTTGCTCGGTTTCATTCTCAGAGGTACCAGTCATAAGAGTCACTGCTTTGAAAGAGCAATGCCGATGTTCCCTGCCTTTATCTGGTTTGTTGTTTGTGCTGAATTGTGGTGAGTTTGGTTTTGTTCTCCTTTTACTAATCCTTTAACTATCCTCTGGTGGATTCAGAGCTCTTGAAGTTCGGTTGACTTTTTTTTTCCCGTGTGTGTGTGTGTGTGTTTAGGTTTGGTTTTTTTGAACCACAGTTGAGTTTTCACAACCAAGACTGGTTGATCAGAGATTGAATTGTAAATATTAGTGGGTTTGAGTGATGCTTGGTACCTGATTGGGCATCCTGCTTTCATTCCTCCATATGATGTAGTCAAGCAGTGCCACACAGGAAAAACAATACACTTTCTGCATTAAAAAAACCCATTCTTGTGCTTGAGGCCAAATGAATCATGGCAAATGCTAATGGATACATAATTTCTGCCTTCCCTTCTAGGGGGCTTGAGACCCAAGTAAAACATCCTGTGAAAAAAAGAGACAAATGATTCTCTAGAGTGTCTCAGTTCATGCTCCTGGTCTGGAGCATGCTTGAGTTCTTGTGGCAGAAAGGGAGGTTTCAAGGTCTGTGTGGTTTGTATTTTCTGGCATCAGATGGTTTTGTGGTTCTTCATGGTATGAATCCTTTCGAGGAGCACGGGGAGTTGCTGTCAGTCCTCAAATTTCCTCGTACAAATCTGTCAAAACATACAGGAATAAAGCACCAAGCATGGCACGAAGTAACCCATAGATTTTGGGTTGGTCCATCACTGGATTGGCTGGACTTAGAGCAAAGCAATCACGGTGCTGCTAGATGAGATTGCCTACTATAAAATTCCTGGATGGTTCACATGGGGAGAGCTGTGCCTCTTCAGAGCCTCTTTATTTCTCCCTAAAAACTCACCAGGATATAACTATCATGTTGCCCCTATCAAAGATTCTGTTTTGGCTGATTTGAGTATATTTTCTCCTGGTCTTTAGCCTTCTTGCACCACACTGCTCCTTAAAAAAGCTCACATTACCAGCTGAAATTTGCATCTCCTATAGGAATTCTGTTTGCGACTGTGGGTGGGCTTTACTCTGTCTAGGTAGTGGTGTTGCTTTTCTGGAGTTAGGAGAGTTTAGACCCCCTTAAAACTGAACTGCTTACAACAGATTTGAGTATTTTTCTGTCTTGCTAGAGAGCCTTTTTTTTTTTTTTTTTTTTTTTTTTGTGCTGCTCTGTGGCTTGATCAGGGCAAGCAGCACGTTGTATATCTGCCTGCACTTGTTTGGAATTGATGCTGTGCCCTGGGTGTTGTGCTCAGATTTACAGCTGAGGTAAAAAGAACAACCACTTGTTACCATCTTTTTTTCCCCACTCCTCAATGTGCCAAACTGTTCCCTGGTCCTTTGGAAGTGTATTGGGCTGCTTGGAACCTGGGAAAAAAAATGGTGAGCAGAGTCCTAAATCAATTGTCTCAGGTCTCATTTCCTTCAGGGTTCTGCGTTTCTGACTTTTCTTGGCAAGGGTTTTTTCACTGCTTTGCAGTGGGCAAGAGCTACTGAGGATATAAAATGTTTTGTCACTGGAGAAGAAGCAGGGCTGGGAAAATCAGGAGTCCCAGCTGTTGTGTAAATAGCTTTAAGGGCATAACTTTTTTGAAGAGGTCTGTTTGTGGTTAATTGTTCAAAGCATTCTCTTAGTCAGGAAACCTGTTTTCTGTAGCCCAAACAGATTAAAACCCATTTGGATCATCTCACAATTTTTTTTTTTTTTTTTTTTTTTTTTTTTTTTTGCCTGGATATCTTGTTTATGTGGCATGGCCTTGCTAAAACTATGCATTCTTCAAAGCTTCCTCCTGCTCATACTTTTAGATTCTTATGAAGGTGTATTGTATGATTCACACAGTGAATTTTATTGTGTATTTTTCTCCTTTTCCTTATTTCTCCTTGTAGATGGAAAGCTACTAGAGCTGGGGTGAAATCCATGTTACCTTGTCATTACTAAGGACAAAGTCCCACTTCTCTTTCATTTCTTTCCACTCTGTATCTTTGCATCTGTGTCTTGTGACTTTTTGGCAAGACCCGTTTCTAGCCTGGTAGGGCAATGCTGGCAGCGGTGCCTCACAGGCGCCGCCCTCTTCACCACTGCTAACTGAGGGAAAATGCATTTTTCATCTGGAGCTAGAAAATGATCCACACTATAGTCCCTTGCCCAAAATCCTGGCTGTTTCTCTTCAAGAGGTGCCGAAGTTATATCATGCATCTGACTGGCTGGTGCCACAGTGTGGAGACTTTATTTATAGATGTGTATAAATAAAATCAATCTTCCTCTGCAAACTGTCAAATTGCATTTTCCAGAAGCTGAGGAATCTGCAGCCCATTAAATCTGGAGGTAATGAATGAGCCCAACTCTCTAGAAAGAGCACCTTTTGTTCAGAAAGACTGGTTTGTTTTAATCTGGCTGCTGACCTGAGTTGTCTACAGATTTTTCATAAAAAAAAAAAAAAAAAAAAAACATTGTTTTTGATGTGTTTAAAAAGTTGCTGCGCTGTGGTATTTAGTGTAATTATGTTAATTCACGTTTTGAATTAAAGAGATCCTGAATAGTTGAAGGTGTATATGATATGGGCAGAGATGAACCGAGATGGGCAGGCAGGGAATGAGGAAGGGGAATTACTTAAAGAAGGTGTTCATCTTCTGGCCTTGTTTGTGCAAGGGAGAGGGTAGATCACTGGCAGCAGGTGCCCTGAGCAGTTGGTAAGGCTGGCTGCTGCTCACCTTTTTGGGATGTGGGTTTGAATTACAGTGCTCTGTTTGATCATTATCAGGAAAAAAGAACCACATTTTGAACTGCAGTACCTCGAGGTTGACTCCCACGCCTTATACATTAAGATAAAAACCAGTTGCTTTGTGGCCAGCCTATGAGACATGGAGGATGCATTACCCATTTCCTAATTCAGCTGCATTAATCTGTTTTCTGGCACCTCTCATGCCCAAAACCTGCAGGCTCTGTCAGGGCACAACCATACTGAGCTTGCTGGTGTGAAAAGATTGGTTTCAGGACCCTCCAAAGGTCTTTGATTAGAGTTTTAAACTCCTGCCTCTCCATTCCTGGAGAGTTTTATTGTCAATCTCAGGTCCTCCCTGGAATGAGCTGAAGACTGGATGGGCTTCTGGCACGTGCCTGATTGTCCATCAGCAAGAGAAGCCGTGCTAATGGTGCTAATTGCCAAGAACCCGGGAGATTCCCCGGGCTGGGGAGATGGACAGGGTGAGGAGAGGCTGCTGTCTGCTCTTGCCCCTGCCTGCTGTCCCAGATTGCCTGCTGCAGTCAAAGGGGGTGAGACTTTTCCCTGCACTTAGCAGCAGTCTCTGCCTGTGCCTCGAAGGTTTCCCTGGGTTCCTTCACCTTGCTGGGAGATCTTTCAAAGACCTCTGAAAGAGGTGGAGGTTCTCTTTCCTTGAGGGTAGCTTTCTTTGGTGGCTGTCCTCTTTATAGCCAGGAGGGAAAGGGTAAACAAGGATACCATCAGAATTCAAGTTGAATGCATCCTTGGGATGGTGTAAGATGTCAGATGTCACCTGGCTTGACTGACAGTATTAACTGTGTTCTTGGGTAAGTGCTTTTGCCTTTTTTGTTTACAGGAAAGGAGTCTTCAGAAAGTCCCTTGTCAGAAAGGTTGTGATGATATGAGGGACTTGGCAGTCTTACACTGGAAGCAAGATAATTGATTCGAGTTTGCTATGACACTGAAACTTGTTACAACAAGCACTCCGCCCTCTTCAAGAGCAGAGCAAGATCAGCCCAGGTACGTGCACTTCTGCTGTGGTGGAAGTTCTCTGGCTTTCGGTGTTTGCACAGCAAATTCAACATCAACGTACCTACAGACAGCAGATCTCAGAGGAGTCAGAGCTAAGTAGCCTGGCTCTTTGAGGGTTCTAGAAAGAGCTGCAGAGCCAAGGGATTTCTTCTGAGTTTTTGGCCTGTCATGAACTGGCAGATGAGATGGGAGGAGGCAGTCCCTGGTCATTTGGCAGTGCCAAGAGCAAGCTTTGAACCATGCAAACTTCTGTCAGGTTAGGAAGCATTCCCACTAGACATTTCAGAGTCTTGGCCTCTTGGCTGCCAGTGACAGTTTTGGGGGATCTTTTTATTTATATCTGGTGTCACTACTATTGAATTGTCTGAGTTCCTCTCTTAGATTAGCCCAAGAAACTAAAAAAGTTCAATGGGAAACGGATTTTCCGAACAGTTCAAGACCATGCCCCATCCAGTTTCTTCTGGCTCTCTAAATGTGGAGGATTCTTGAAGTCTACCACCAAGTAAGAGCCTGGATCTTGACAAGCTATTGATTAGGTGACAGAAAACACTAATGGCAACACTCACGTGACTTGGGCTGAATGGCAAACACAAAAGTTGAGTGCAGTTCTTAATTTCAGTAGACCAGCCACAGGATAGTAACAGTGGGAGGATGGGGAAGAAGACTGGCCTGGCTGAATAGGGAGCTTTTGGTGAACTCAGGGAAGAAAAAGGATTTCTGACATTTGGAAGAAGGGGCAGGCAGCTCAGGAGAAAAGTACAAAGATGTCATTAGGTCATGTAGAGAGAAAATTAGAAAGGCGAAAGCTCAGCTGCAACTCAATCTGGCCTTCCCTGTGAAAGATAATAAAAAAAGTCTTAATAAATTCATTAATAACAAAAGGAGGGGCTTTTCCAGCCTTAATGATTATAGGATTCTGTGAAATGCATTTATCCTTGAAACACGATAGCTTAATTTTTGTGAAGTGCCCAAATTCACTCTTAAGTTATATTTTCCTGGTTGGAGTTGCTGGAGGACTGAATTTCCTGGTTCTGACTTAGAGAAATCTGTCACTTTGAGTAGGAATGAAGCTTGACTGATGCAATCTTATCACAGTATCACCATATAAATGGATCTTATTTTTTTTTAATTGAAATGTCAACTTAAAACTTGTGGTGCATATTTTTAAATCCCAGGGACATTACATTTAGATCTTTCCATTAAGTTCTGGGTATGCAGTCCCATTAAAAATAGGGAGTATAAAGTATAAAAACATTAACTCCTAGTGCTTGCTTACCAAATATTCACATTGCTCTGGTAACACCTGTGAATAGAGCTATTCTGGTAGATTTAAAAAGTGTCACTGGCATGAGTGACAGCCACCAATGTATTCATATTATTTCAGAACCCTGCTGATGGAAGGAGCTTTCCTGCCACTCTTTATCTTTACTTACATTCCCTTCCCATTTGAAATGTTTTTCTCAGTTTCAGAAAAGAAAGATCCAGGGATTTTTGTTGCTAAAACTCTGCTGGAATGCAATTGCACACTATGTACTGGAAGTCTGGATACCAGGGAAGTGTTAATCCCTGCAACTGAGGAACGCCAGATGTAGATCGTTTGTCTTAATTTATTTTGCGGGTTCCAGGGCCTAGACCAGGCTCATGTGGTAATTTGTGGCAACTTGAGGCAGTGAGAGCAAGCTGGGAGAAGCATGTTCCTATTCATGGATAAAGTCTTGCATCTGTGGCTCCAAAGTCCTACTCACCCATGCGTGAGCACCTTCGTTAGGGCTTTGACCCTCCCAAATGGCTTCCTGGTAAATCTCTTAAAAAACAAACTCTTTGGCCTGGCGAGTGAATGAACATTCCAGGCTTAAAAAGCAGGGAAAGAATCGAGAAAGTATTTGATGCTTTGTTGACCAGCCAGGAAGCAAGGACTATTTTTGGGTTTGGTCACTTTAGGCTGTGTTGCAGACATCGGCACGAAGGTCTGGGGGCTCAGCGAGAGAACATTTTTCTATTCTTTATTTAAACAGGCACGTTCCCAGAAGAGTAACAATCCAAAGTTTACACTTCCAGTGAAATGCTGGAAACAGAAAGGTATGTGATAGAAAGTAGAGGTCTGAAAAGTGAAGTAGAGCAGAACTAAACGCAAACACGAGAGGAACTTCTACTACACAAACCTGAAGTCTTTTCATTAACTATAGCCTAAACTGGAAAAAAACCAGGGGGTGGGGGCTTGACTTTTTTTTTAGAGTTGTGCCATATGTTGATTTTTATAATGATTAGGATGGAGGGAAATGAAACAATTACAAAGAAACCCAAAACAAAGCACAATCAAGCATGGAAAGCCCTTCCCCATTTTAAACAGGGAAACAGGCTGCCACAGGCTGCAAAAGTAAGTGCCATACTATCACTTGATGCTCTGCCCTTCTCCTGTACAGTTGTTGGGGTTTTTGGGGGGCATGCTGCCTGGCATCCACGTGGAAGGCTTTCTAGGATATGTTCCCTTGCTCTGCACGGAGCCCAGCAGCCAGGGAAATTCGCAGTCTTTGGTTCAAATGGAACCTGGGAATTCAGGCAGGGTGTGGCCCCATCCCTTTTCCAAGGGCTCTGCTGGACACCGAGGCATTGGCTGCCTGTGTTCAAGGTCAGCTGTCAGTTCAGGGATTTTTTAATTGCACCTCTGAGTTTTCAGAACTTTGGTGCCTTTTTCCTCTGCAGACTCCTTGAGTGCTCTGTGCTGCTGAGCTCCATTTGCTGCAGCTCCACAGGCACGGTGGCGGCTGGCAGACTCCGGGCAGGAGTGATTGCCCTGGTGTTTTATTAGCTCCCAGAAAATATATAGCAGGGAAAGGAGGCCATGCAGGCTCCAGCACGGTCTGCCTGAGCTCTGACCCCCAGGGCAAGAGGCTACACTGCTTTTACAGCCAGCACTTAACCTTGCTGCTGAGACCTGTCAACAAGGAGGCCAATTAGCGGCAGAGAAGATGGTGGATGATATAATGCAGATGTCTGTCTGTTAGGAGCATAACTGATGTATTTTTAACACAACAAGGATCTTAAAATACGGCTCTGCATAGTGATGCTATCCCCTCCACTGTAGAGAAACCCTCCCAAAGAGTGAAATGTTACAGAAAATTGTTGGTTTGGTGGTCTGGTTTGGCTTTTTGTCCTTCTCCCCTCCCCTCCCAATTCTCTCTTAAAGCCTTGTTCTGCTGGGCTCATGATGACCATGGCATATGTAGGATTCTAAGAAATAACTACCTAAAAAAAAGCCGATTTTATTTTTTAAAATATATATTAAAAATGTACATAGATTCGGAATGCAAACAGGACACTTTTTGTTTTGGTGAAAGGGGAGTACACATCTGGAGCTGTTTCCTGTAATCCCATGAGGATATTGCAATATCATTGGAAGAAAACACAGACTAGGGAAAGTTGAGTTAATTGATGAAAATCACACAGGTCCCCAACACTGTTACAGCCTCTGTATTACAGCTGGATGTGAGCTCCTCTCACATCCAGCAGGTCCCACTAACACCCCTGTCTGGGTGCACACGGGGGTTTGCTGGCAGACTAAACTGCAGGGGATGACTGCAGGCAGTTTATGCTCTCCTTGAGACTGGGCCTGATCTTCTAAACAAAAGCTTATTACAAATGACTCAAGGGCTGGAGCTTCTACAAGACTTGCACTTAACTGCAAGTAGTTAAACATAACTACTTAGGCAGTCAGGATAATTCAGTAAGATAATTCAGGTCCCTCCCAGTTTATTTTAAGTAATTCTGCAGTCTGGTTTTGGCGATTTAGAACTTATTTAAACAATTAAGCCACTTCTTCATGGAATCACAGAATGGTTTGCACTGGAAGGGACCTTAAAGTCATCCAGTTCCAACCTTCCTGCCGTGAACAGGGACACCCTCCACTGGACCAGATTGCTGAGAGTCCCCTCCAGGCTGGCCTGGAACATTCACTGGGATGGGGCAGCCACAGCTGCTCTGGGCATGGTTTGCATGATTGCCTCTGAATTGCTGGGATAACTATTTATGTCTAGTGCACAGAACTCCACAGAGAGTGTCACTGTCTATTTTCTGTTACAAATACAGCGTGGGTGGCGAGAGAGAGAGAGAGAGAGAGACACCACGTCTCCTTGAGAGACACCATGACTTACCAACTCTGTGTGAAAGCTTTCCTTCCAGCTAAGGAGCCAGCAGCAGAAGAGGAGCAGTGAATTCCAACACATGTACAAGTTACTGATAGAGGCCCTGAAAATTAGTATCCACACCTCAGTAGAAATACCTGTAGGGAGGTTTTTTCAGTTGAGTAGACATTAACACTGCCCACATGTATTTAATGTTAAGAATTATCCTCAGATATATTAATGTTACCTAATGAACACCCAGATTATTTTCCTTGCTTAGTGTGTAAGTAGTCTAACTTCCTTTTAGGATGTTGAGTATCTTTTCTTGTTCAGTGGAGTCAATAGTACATTGGCTTCTTGGATATTTGTCTGCTCTTAGGGTTTTCTTCTTTACTATCCTCTCTGCATTTTAATTATTCCAATAATCTTTGGTTAAAAAAAAAAAAAAAAAAAAAGGTTTTTCAAAAATGCTGATAAAATGAGTACACAATATTTTTACAAAAAAATTATTTTCATGACAATGTTTTAGTGCACTGTGTTCTTTCCTTCACTGCTTAGCTCATCTTTAAGGAAATTTTCCTGATTTCATTCCGGCTATTTCCAAGCAAGAGCAACCTACTGCTTAAGGATCTGTTGTGACAGGTAGAAGATTTATAAAAGAAAGGCCTCATAAAATCAGACCTGCTCCATTAAATTAATAGCTGGCCTGGCAGCTCTTCTAAGTGTAGTTAAGCAATTTGCAAGGTCCCATGCAAAAACAATTCTGGTGTGAAAGGTTCCTTAACACAACCACCTGTTCCTGGGTTGAAAAACAAGTGCATCTGTGTAAACAATGAAATCTGTTCCAGGAGAACCCATAGAGGAAAAATGTAAACAACCTGAACCTTAGCCCGTACACACAAATCACCTTCTGACCAAAAAATAAAGTAGTAAGAAAACCGCCAGCCAGTGGGTACTGCACACGAGGTCTGTGAAAACTGTATAAAATAAGTGACGGGAATAAAGAATTGGCTTTTCCCGCATGAAGAGGATGGAGCCTCGGCTGATTTATCACTAACTGATGCCCCGAGGCGATGGCGGAAAAGGACCCGGGCCCGGCCGAGCCGGGACTGAGAGACGGAACCCAGAGCCGCGATCCCAGAGCCCGCAGCGAAGGGAAACTCCAGCGGCGAATGCACAGAGGAGCCAAAGGCTCCGGCTCCGGCTCCAGCCGCGGGACGGCACCAAAGGCACGAAGACGAGAAGCGGCCGGCGGAGCGGGACCGAGCGGGGAGCGCACAGAGACAAACAGAGAAACGAACGCAGGAACAGACACAGCAACAAACAAACGCAGCTCCCGGGAAGAGCCGCCGGGGAGAGGGAGCATGGACCGAAACGGCATCGCGGCCACTGAGACGTGGGGAGTCCGCGGAAGAGCCGCGCCGCCAACGATGGAGATGCGCGCCGCGGAGAGTGAGGATACGCACCGCGCCGGGGAGGAGCCGCGCCGCGGAGCGCATAGGCGCCAAAGTCCGCAGGCGGGCCGCCGGGGTTAGGTCCAGAGTGAGAGTTTAAACACGGGGTAAGATCCGGGCCATCTCCGCTGGCCAATTCCCGCAGACGCAAACGCCGCCCTGGAGCCGCTCCCGGCCCGAGCCGAGCGCGGACCCGAACAAAGAGCCGGCAGGCGGAACCTTTGCGCGTGCACCGCTGCACAATGGTTCCGGGGGGACACAGGACACGGGGACACCACAGGGACACGGGACACCACAGGGATCGCGGGCCGCTCCCGGGAAACCGCGGCGGCTCCGCCCGGTGAGTTTCATCCTCCAGAAAAGCCCCGGGCGCCGCTCGGTTCGCAGCTCCACAGGGAACCCTGCAGCGGGAGCTGTGCGGACGGCAGGGAGCGGAGCGCGCTTCCTGCTGGCGGCTCCTCTCCGGAGCTGAAGGCTTCGGTGCCGCTCCCTCCCGGGCTCCGGGCCGGCGGAGGGGAGCCGCAAGCGCTTTGTGCCTTTTTAACCTTGTCTGTACTTGTTTAAGGGGTTTTCCCCCTTTCGCTATATGCGCCCTTTAGAGGGTTTTTGTGCTGCTTTTCCCCCGTTTTTCTCCCGCGGTGTTTTTGGGGCGGACGGGGATGCGGCAGCCCCGGGCCCGCCCGGCCCCACCGCCCCGCTGCCCGGGCGGTGCCGGGTGCAGGATCTCATCCCTGCGGCTGTGAGCACGGCACGGCGGCGTTTGCTGTTCCCTTGGCCCGCGGCAGCTGCCAGGGACAGCGCCCGAGGTTTCCTTCTCTTCCCCTCTCTCTCTCCTTTTTCCCTGCGGGCAGCAGAGCCCCGGCTCCAGCGCGGAGTGGGCTCTGACCACCTCTGTTTAAATGAAGCCTTACCCGTTGTGTTTGAATGCCTTGAAAACGTGTTTCTTTAACTTAATTTAACAGTGTTTTTTAAAAGTTAATTTTGTTTTCTGACTGAATGCTAACTTTTTACAGCAGTACGGTTGCTGGAGAGATAGAAGGTCGTAAATGTAGTGCCTGATCACCTGTCAAAGATTTCAACATAGCCTGATTTCTTTAACAAGGATGTTAACAAATTTGCCAGATGAAATGACACAAAATCCAGTTGCAAGAAGCTACTCAGCTGTTCAGCAGTCTGCCAAATTACACGACATTATGTTTCTTTTTTCAGTAATCCCGCACTCTAAAAGGTCTCCCTAAATTGGCAGTTTCCATGAAATTTGCAGTTTCCGTGGGTTTTCCTCATAACTAAATTACTTTGAAGTTTAATATGTTTGTTGCGACTTTTAGCCCTCCAGTAGACCATTGTGCTGTTATTTCTCTTATGGATTGTTCGCTTTTTCATTTTATTTTTATGTCAAAAACAGTAGAATAAGCTACATCTTGTATCTATAACTTTTAAAACTACTAATTTGCAGTTATGTTTAGTTAAGGCCCAATAATATGCTCTCTTACCTTCAGTTAAGTTAAGCAAGGCCAAGTTCTGTTAAGTTCATCTTGTAAATTTCATGTCTGCTAAGTTTCAGTATTATTAAGTTTAGACAATGTTTTATTCCAGTTTTATATAATCATCACCATTGTATTCAGTATTAGTAATCATTAACTTTGAGTTTTCTTAAGTGTACCTTCTATTTTACTGAGGTCATAATTGAGCTACATTTTATTAATATAAAGTCCTTTTAGGGCAGAGGTCTATTGAGCTCACTTTGTTAAGCTTTATCGCTGTCAAAAGTAGTTTATGCCAGGTTTGAGTGTTATGCACTCTGAGTTATTATAACTTTACTAGTGAGCTGTTCAGTGTTTTCTTTTGTTTTATTTTACTGTTAGAGATACACGAATGTCTGGAATATATTATCTCAACTTTTTCAGAGAGTTACGACTGATATATTTTTAGGAGAAAAAGTTACAGACTACCTCATCCCTGATAAAATCACAGCTGTGTTATGAGCATGATTAAAAGAATGGGTTAGCTAATTGGGGAAGATCTTGAGGAAAAAGGAACTGGAAGTATTGAAGAAATGGTTTGGGAAGACAAGAAGACTGAGCAAATGGGAGAGACACTCAGTGCTGTGAGGAATCTGCTGCGAGTTTGCAGTCACAGCCCAGCTAGGCGAAAGCCTACGGTCAGAGGCAGCAAGGGAACGCTTGCAGTCGTATTCTAGTGGAAATAACCAGAGTCTGCCAAAAGAGCCCTGTGGTGGGAGGTTGCTGCAGTCAAAGATCAGTGAGTAGTTCAGATCAGGATGGCTGAATTATAAAGAAGAATAAACCGGGACCTTTTCACGTTACTAGACAAGAGTCTGTGGCTTGACCCATCTCCATCTCAAACGTGAGGTCTGCTGTGACAATATTAATTACATAGTGTGAATTTGCTGATAGGATAATAGGCATTATTCATAAGCTGGTATTATTGTCTTACAGCTTTTCATGTACTTTACCATCTCGTTGTGTGTAATTGTCTACAAGGCACGTGTCATTCCAGGACCCTTTTTTGTTCTCCAGCTGCTCATGCATCTCCTAGATGCATCTGCAATCTCTGCACTGGCTCGGTGGTTGGACCCAGCGCTGCCTCATCATTTTTAAGTATTTTTCAGAGTTCCAAGAAACAATATGTGAGCTTTGTCGAAAGCCTGCTCTGAACTGATGGTATTGTGACCTTTACTCTCAGTAAGCAGATGCAGTCCCAGTCCTTGGTACAGAAGTTTGCTGTGTTCAGAACATCCCTATCCTGAGGGAATTTCGGAGGAGACCAGCTATTAGATTAGTCTTTCACCCCAAGATCCTTAAGAGCCATGTTTTAAAATATGTCTAGGGAATTCTCTCATAGTTAGAGCTTAGGTGGTGACCAGGCCTTAGCTCTACCTGGATGAGAAATGTGCCAACAGACCCAGGTGTTTTCTGCACCAAAACAATCCTCTAATCACTTTGACTTGGCAATTTGAACCAATTGATGTGACAGCTGGACCTGTTTTTGAAGTGAGCTTGGGAATCATTTTCTAGAGATGATTATCCAGTTCTTCACTGATATGAGGTTTGTCAACTGTTTGCAGACTCTGGGATGATGGTACAGAATGTCAGAGATTGCTAATAACCTAATTTCACATGTATTATTCATTATGTCTGTTATTTGAATTATTCCTGATTGCTGTAAGTTTCTGGTTTCACTACATATATTGTACTGTTTTGATGTTCCCTTCATACTCATAATTAAAATACATCCATCTCATAAAAACATAACAAAACCAAAAAGGGGGAATTTAACATCTTAAGAATGTTCACATAATGCAATATGTACATTAAAGATTAAGACAACAAATAATTTTGAATAATGCAATATTTACATTAAAATTTGGAAAAAAGAGTTGTACAACAGCAAAGCCTAACAAAGTTGTACAGGAAAGCCTAGTTGTACAACAACTGAGCGTACAACAGCAAAGCCTTATTGATTCATTAACTTAAAGAGAAGATAAGCATGTGTTTTTATCACCAACAGGTTAAAAGTAGTCATCTAATCTTTTGATCAGGCATCAGTTGCCTCTGAGAAATGAGGCCCAGTGAGAGGAGAAATGAGTTCACCACCACCCAGCCTCTGTAATCAGAACAGAGCAAAGGTGGGAGTGCCAGAGCACGGCTGTGTCTGCAGACTTACAGAGGAAACTTGTCAACAAAAGCCTTTTGTCATCATCGTGGTAGAGTGTTCCTACCAACCTTCTTCAGCTATTCCCCGTTCCAGGCTCCCAAAAAGACATTCAGTGATGTCAAAGATCAACATTTCCAGCTAATGGGCTTTCTCCTGCGCCTCAACTATTTGGACTTTAAAGCAATGGTCATTTATCTCAATTTCCCCTAGAGACACTGGACTTTAATTCCGTTTTTCTCATGCTGTGAGACCCTGTGTCAGTGACATGATTTGATTTAATAAGTTTTGTTGATTGTAATTGGGCTTTTTTTGTATCTTGTCCCATATTTAATAGATAACCGGTAATGGCCTTAATAAGATGCAGATTGGTTTAACATCAGAACATACGAGTTTTTTTAAATTAATAAAAAATGAGAGGATGTTGTGACAGGTAGAGGAATTAGAAAAGAAAGGTCTCATAAAATCAGGCCTGCTCCATTAAATTAATAGCTGGCCTGGCATCTCTTCCAAATGTAGTTAAGCAATTTGCAAGATCCCATGCAAGAATAATCGTGGTGTGAAAGGTTCCTTAACACAACCACCTGTTCTTGGGTTGAAAAACAAGTGCGTCTGTGGCAATGAGATCTGATAAAGGAAAAATGTAAACAACCTGAACCTTAACCCTTACACAAAAATCATCTTCTGACCAAAAATGAAGTAGTAAGAAAACTGCCAGCCAATGGGGTGCTGCACATGAGGTGTGTGAAAACTGTATAAAATAAGTGATGGGACTAAAGAATTGGCTTTTCCCGCATGAAGAGAATGGAGTCTTGGCTAACTTATTACAATAAGGATCTGATTTTTTTGAAATGCATGACTGAGCAGAGTGCACAGAAGAGGAATTATCCCCCTTGCAGAACTGACCTGGGAGGTTGCTTCAAGCACAGAGTCCTCAGAGTGAAGTCCTGGAGCTGTCCTAGGACTATTTGCTGTATTTCTTCTGCTGTATTTCATCAGGAGTGAGAGCCACAGCTTTCCTCTTCAACTTCAAAATTGAAGATTAATATCATTGATAAGAAGAAAGGGAAGATGTTATCATCTTGTCCTGTAGGAGAATCCTTTCCCCCTCCCTCCAAACCGATTCTAAATATATTTAAGGTGAGAAAAAAGAGAGGAAGGAAAACCAGAAGAAACCAGAATATAGCCAACCTTTTTAATTAGAGTATATTGTACTTCCAAACTGGATACACTAGAAATTGGCAATGCAACATAAGATGCAAAGAAATATACCAGTTACTGTCAAAATGACCCTGTACAGCCTTATAATGCAAAAAGCTTTATACAATACAAATTTTTATTAATGTACATAAACCTTGACAGAATGATATTTGAACATAATACAACAAGTAAAAAAAAAGAAAAAAGTGCTGAGAACTTTAACTGAATTACTGAATGGAAAAACACGCCAGCTTTCATTAAAGAATGCATAGTGAAAACCAGTATGAAATTACCTTTATGGTGGGGGGAATTTATCAGAACTGTTGGTCATTAATCACTAGGGGGAACCTCTGGAGACCGTTCCTGTCTTTAGTATTGAACTGCAAACAAATTATTTTAATATGCAAGAGCTCTGATAAATAGTGGTTTTTTTTTTTTTTCTTAAAAAAATAAAAACCTCCTAACACACTTTTCCTTACAGAGAAAACTTCTATAACTTGCCAGAAAGAATGAGTTTATCCTTTCCAAAGTGCTAAACAAATTTCCCAGGTACACTAAATGTTGCCAGGTCAGATACTGGTGCAGTGGAACATGGTCAAAACACGTGGGGGTCGCCTGCGGGCAGCTCATTCTTGGAAGTTCCAGCCCCATTTAATCTGCCATTTGGTTTAGATACAGGGGCCTGCTGTTGTAACATTCCCCCTCCTTCTTCTTCCTCCTGGGCAGCTGTACTTTAACCTGTAGCTGGTGTGAAAAACAAGCTTTTTGATTTGGGAGTGTTTGGTTTTCTGTGCTGTGGTCAGAGATGTGTGGAGTGTTTTACAGAACTGGTCGAGCTGCTGGATACAGATTGCAGATTTCATGCTGTCGAGATAGTAACTGTTTTATGCTCTGAGTACTTACCAACACAGTATTTTCTATTTTGTCTGTACTCCCAGGGAGGTGAGCAGGAGCTGTGATGGAGTAAAGCATGGTGAGCAGGGCCCTGAGTTAGGTAAGTTGCTTGCAAAGGTTTACACGCACTTTGGAGCAGATGGATTTTCTTCACTGCATAGACAGGACAGCCAAGCGCTCATTAGAACCAAAACTGTCTGCTGGAATGTGAACAAATGGTGAGACTTCTCTGTCCTGTAATTAATGATGCCAAATGATAACCTGCTAGGATTTCGGATGTTTCCCCCTTCTAACTAGCTTTCAGTATGGTGACGGGAGCGCTCAGGTGAGGAAGTCCTCCACAAACAGGAAGAATTTGGTCATGACAGTGGAGAATGTTTGGCCATCTCAGTACAAAACAAATGTAGGAATCTTGCAAATAGGTTAAAGTGATGCAAGTTTTGCATCCAGAAAGTCTTTCTACACAAGCTTCATTTAAGAACTAATGAAGATTGAGTTACATTTCTCTTGTCCATATGGCCAAGAGCCCTCGTGGACAAGAAATGCCTTCCTGAAGTGGGTCGTCGCTTTCCTGCTGTCACAAACAAGGGGTGGTGGGATCCCCCCATCCCACAACAGCCTGCAGAGGAAATTCCTTCAGGACAGCACGAGGGTGGGTAGAGATAGCATGAAAGATGTGACTCAGGGCACCTCCTGCAGTGGCTGGGCCAAGGGACAGGGAGGGGACTGTGGCAAAAGCTGGGTCAGACAGTTCTAATAGCTGCTAAAAGACAGCCAGGTCCAAATCCAAGAGACACCATGGAAAACAATAATTCAGTATGAAGGCATTCCTGCATGTCACACGATCATTTTGAAATGCTTCACATTTTATACTTCCAATTGTAAAACAGAGTGCTTTTAATCCCAGTCTTTCTTCCTACATACTAAGTTGTCTAAGGAACAGAAGAAATCAATTAACAGTCAGTTAGCTTCTCTTGCATTAAGATCACTCTTGGCATTTGGAGATTAACAAAGGTTATACAACCAATCTGCATTTTTTTCTTCCTGCAATAAAGTGCTACATATAACATGTCATTTTAATGACCACAAGTAGGAGCATTAAATAAGTACAAAGTTAAGCTTCCTAGCAGGACACACTCTGTCTGCCATCAACAGAAAGGAATAAAGTGTTATGATGATGTGGAGGGGAGCGAGAGGACTTTCAAATTTGCAAGTACAATCAAAATACTGAGGGTATAAAAGAGAACTTTATGATTCCAAAAGCATCTTTTTATAGCTTTATATTTCAAAGAAGTTACTGGTACCTTTTCAAATAAACAGTCTTGTTAACTTCAGCCCACAATTTGTTTTTTTTCCTTTTTTTTTTTTTTTTGCAAGTGAGAAACAAACTAGTGCAAGACTAAAGCACTGTGCAAAACTGCCTTTTTTTTTTTTTTAGTCTGAGTATTTATACCCAGAATTTATCCATACACCCTTTTTTAAATCCCCTTGTTGGATTTATTTTTTTTTCCCACCGTAGAATTCTAGTTATACAAGTTGTTCCTGCAAACTGAAAGGTAACCACTGCATAATACAGTATATATCTATAATATTTATATGCCCTTTTAAAACAAAAGATGTATGCTGTGGCTCAGAGGCAGGTGTTTGTCACACCTGTGTAAGAGCTGAGAAGCGGGCCTGCTGTGTGTGTGTGGACATACACACTCTTGTCGTCGTCATGCTCTCATCCTGCAGTGCTGAAAGCAACTTTTTTTCCCTCACCAGTTCTACCCCAAATCCTCAGACCTCGACAACTGAACACAAGGCATCAAACAAGTAAAGGAAGCTGCAAACAGCACTGAAATAATACACCGGTTCTCCCCCCGCCCCGCCCCAAACAGCGCTCCTTCTACAGCTCCACGGTTCAGAGGGAGGCAGGGAGCCAGTGTGTGCAAAGGGGAAAAGAAGGATGATCAGATAAGCCAATCCAAGGGATGTGCAAAAGCAATGGCACGGCACACTACAGGCAGCCTCTCCCACGCGCCCGCACGCACACAAAGCCCAAAAATAAAATGCATCAATATGTCATCTCACAAGTGCTGATTGCCAAGAAGGACACTCTTTTTTTTTCCTTTTTTTTTTTTTTTTTTCAGCTTAACAAGACAAAATAGTTTCTTAGATAAGAGTACTGGGAACATGCCTCTGAAGGTAGAAGTATGCAGTAGGTCACCTCTTGGAGATTTAATAAAGCAGCTTTCATGTCAATGCAATAAGTATACACACAGAGCCATTTGCTAAACCTTACTAATGATATAGTACAAGTGTTCGTTACCTCTCGGGGCGACGTTTTGCAGCAATGTGTAACCTGCTGGGTCGGTTGGGGGATTTTTGGTACAGAACGCAACTGCCCTCAGACAGTTTCTGCCCTTTCTGTTAGTCCAAGGTAGGCAAGGAAGGAGTGTTTAGGTGAAGAGGCACCCCCCGGTGCAGTCTGAGGTCTGGGTGGATGGAATGTGAGATCGTAGTGGTTTTTGGGGAAAAACATTGTTAAAGGAATAAGGTGGGCAAACTCTGAGTTCCAGTATTTATCAAAGCACAGGGAAGCGCCGTTGATGGCCAAGGCTTTCGCTGCCGGGTTTGGCTCCGCCCCGCTGCCGTGCGCAGCTGACATAGCTACTGTTTGCAGAGCCTGGGAGGCAGACATCACCGAGAGGGGTGACAGGAGGTTCCTGGAGCTGTTCACCGGTAGGAGCGGACCGGCTTCCTTGGAGGTCGAGTACTGGCCCTTCTTCTCCTCTTCGGAGCAGTCCCCATTCTGGTGCTTCTTCACGTGGCGGCTGAAGACAAAAGGGTGGGTAGTCTTGAACAGGCACTCGTCGCAGCTGAAGGTCTGGCGTGGAGCGTGCTTCAGTTTCTTGTGCAAGTTGAGATTGTCTTTGCGTTTGCAGCTGTAGCTGCACTGGTCACAGTGAAAAGGGCGCTCGCCGGTGTGGACACGCACGTGCTCGATCAGCTTGTTGGCCGTCTTGGACAGGTAGCCACACTGGTCACACTTGTAATGGTTGCCGAGGCGGTGCTCTCGGATGTGCATCTCCAGCTCCAGCTGGTTGGCTTTCACCGTCTGGCAGATCCGACACTTGTACTCCATCTTGTAGTGAGTCTTCAGGTGGCACTCCATGGCTGCGGGGCGGTTCGTGGAGTAGATGCAGAACGGGCACCTGGCAACACAGCAAGGAGGGGCAGGGACAAAGAAAAGAGGAGTCACTCGGCGCGCAGACTTGCCTTCCTGCTCTAGCCCTGGCACTCGGCCCCTCTCTGACCTACTAAGGAGGAGAAAAAGGCACTCGGTTCTCCCTGTGAAGCCTCTTTCCAATATTTGGTTCACCTTGACTCATCTCTGCCTAGAGGAGGTTTGCCCATTTAATGGCATTCCTAGGAAAACACTGACTCACTCAGAAGGAGCATCCCTTTAATCTCCTGGCTTACCTTGACGGGGTCTTCCCCCAAAGCAGGCCGGGGAGTGCAGGGTGGGTGACTGCTGCACGGGTACTTTGTGTAACGATTCCTAGTGTTTGCACGGAGTCACTTTGGCCATTTTTTCCATTAAGAAGTGGTTTAAAGTGAGTGTTTACGGATGAGTATGAAAGCAGCTGTTTAAGTAAAGACGGAATAAACTTGTAATACCACACGTACAGCAAAAGCTCAGGAATTCCCTTTTATGTGACCTTGAACAAAAAGCTTGCTGGGTATCCTGCTAGGAGCAGCTGAAAGGCAGGCTGCTGGGATGATTTGTAGGGGCTCCCATTTCTGGGGGATGAGCTAGCCACGCTGAAAGGGGCGTGTGCTTGGCAGCGTTTGCCTACAGCCGCCTCTGCCATGGCAGGAATTGCTCCTGTGTAGGAACAGGATGTGGGTTCTGCTTCCTCACAGCAGCAAGCGTCTGGCCTGGGTGGACATGGCAAAGGGCCTCACCCCAGTTCCTGAGCCAGGAGGGGCCAAGAAGGGTAGAGGAGGGACTCATGGAAGTTTGGAAAGAAGCCTGAGCTGCACGTTGAACAAGCCTAGCCACCCACCATACCCAAAACACACCCACTGTTGCTTGGTGCAGCTGAGAGGAACTTGGTGGGGACAGGGATCTCTGCTGTATTGAACCAAGCATGCACCTTCCACATGGAACTGCTGAGCTCAGAGAGCAGGCCTGGATAAAAACTGACAACTAAAGCAGCTGGCTGCTGTCTTCCAACATCCCTAGCTGCCACACATCTGCATTCACTGTTTGGCAGGTCTGCTAATCGTGTTCTGGCATTTTGGATAATTTCTAAGCTGAGATTCTCTCTCTCCCTTTGCGTGTTTTCCTTGCTACATCTGGTTGCACGTACAGGTGTAATATTATTCTACAAGTTAATCGAGAGATTTTTGAGGAAAGCGAGTAATAACAGGAGGACAAAGAGATACTAAAACACCTGGACACATTTCCTGATGCACGTCAAGTACTCTGATCCAGAGAGGGAGCCTGTCACTGAGGCTTCTAATGTGATTATCTCTTTCACCAGAGGACTTGGCTGTCAATGCACACATACCTCTCCTGGGCTGGGTGCTCTCTGGATCAGAATCTCAGATTTTGACCTGGAGCTGGAAGAATCATGTTTTTTTTTCTCTTCTCCCACAGCAAACAGGAGACAGAAAAATACAATTTACTTAGATCTCTTCAGGCTCTTCTGGATGCCTTAAAAAAAAATAAATCAGAGCTTTTTCTTAGATGCAGCTTTCAAAGAACCTAATTATTACTTGAGTTGGGCAGGAATATAGACAGAGAAACCCATTCTGTCGGGAAGACTTGAGTCATATTACGGTCCTGGTTTTTCCTTGGTAAACAGAACAGATTTTACGCAGCTTAAACCAAATGTGCATTAGACAACTGGTCTGTGTGTCCAAGGCAGTCATCCCGTCGTTCTGACACACTGCTTGTTTCTCAGTTTGGTCTTCTTCCCAGATTCAGTCATCTCATCTCAAGTGACCACAGATCCCAGTCTGTGGAGCTACTGAGCTGGGGACCAGAGGCTGCCTGGCAAACAGGACCAGTTTTCCAAAGCTGCAGCACGAACCGAGGGAGCTGCGCGCGGTGAGGCTGGACGTGGCGCGCTCCTCACGTCCCAGCCACAGAGCACCGAAAACATCAGCCTGCTCAGCAAGAGAGCAGCAGCTGGGAGCCCTGTGCTGGAGCCTAGCGGGGCTCCAAGTGGTTCCAGCCTTTTTTCCTGCAGCAGCTGGACCAGACAGAGACCAGGGACGGGCCCCTTTCATAGCATCACGCTGCCTGCCCAGAGAGCAGGCGTATGGCCCCAGCAGTCCCTCCTTCCCTCAGGGGTCTGACTTTGACATAAGGGCACACCCATCCTCCAGAAACACTGCTCTGCACCAAAAGATCTTAAAGGACATCACCACAGCCAAAACCAAAGGGCTTTTATCTTAAAAATCTAGATTACTCTTCACATGTTAATTTATACAATAGTGATTGTTGTTCTGCAAACAAAGCAGAAAGCATCCAAGTTATTCATTCTTGGACACCTTGGGTTTGAGTATACAAAGGCTATAACCTTTAAGGTTGTAACTTCATACCTAGTTGCAGAGGCTGTACAGGATTTAGTTTCTTTGAGCCAGATGCCAAACAGAGCCTGTGCTGGGTACTTCTTTTTGCCCTGATGCTTTGTGAAAAAACCCCTTATTCTCCCAAAAGCTCTTTGCAGTACTGCCTCGTTCTCTGTAGGACCCATCACATACTGTCTCCTCTTTGACTTCAACGGGGAAAGGACCACAGTTTGTTACAGCTCCGCTACTGCTGTAGGAGAGCCTCAAGGACAGGCCTTGGGTCATCTAAATACAAGGAAGCCCCAAATAAGAATTATTAGTTAACCAACCCTTTCTGACTGACCGTTTGTCCTACCCCCACAGTATTAGGGTGCTTAACACAGTAAAAGTTTGTGTACTTGCTTTCCTTACTTGAGCCCACCGGTGGGGACAGTGTGGCATTTCTTGTGCTCCAGTAATTGCTCAGGTGTCTTCATGAACTTGTGGCACACGTCACACTCGAACATCCGTGTGATCAGGTGGATTTGCAGGTGACGCTCAAACATATTTTTTGTTTTGCAGACAAAGTTACAGAAAACACATTCAAAGACTGAAAAACAGAACGGGAGAACTTAGTCCTTACACTGTGGCCAGGCTGACTGCATAGAGAGTGAGAGTTTCCATTTGTTAAACAAGTTTTTTACCTTTCTCTGACTTCTCTTCAGTGTTCACTGAAGTCTGACTACCAGGCACTACAGAAATGACCAGCAAGTTGTTTGATCCCTTGTTTTTTGGGGTTATATCTGCATCTTCTTTGCTGTTGGCAGAGTCGCTCAGTGCTGACAGCGAAGATGAAGATGGACTGTTAGACTCACTGGGTGTCTTCCTCTCTTCAGCTGAAAAACAAAGAGCAATCACTAGTTCAACAGATTAGATGGAGTCTCCATGATTCTGTTTTAAACTTCAAGAAGTACTTATTCAAATTCAAAACAAGTCTGAAATTAATTGAGCTGATTAAAAAACCATTGTTGGGCCTCCTTCCTTTTTTATTACTGTTTAACTACAGTACATCTCTCAGCTTATCCTGCAACTGAGTGTTTCTGTGATGGTAGTGGAAAGGGATCGTGCAATTCTACCTCATCACTGGACTGAAAAAAATCACAAGAAAACACTTTGATTACTCTGAGTTCAAAAGCTTGTCACTCAGAGAGAAAACAGAATTTCTGTAGGTTTGAGGAGCAGAAACCAAAAGTACCTACTGGTCCAAGTGAAACCTTCCTCACCTTTCCATTTATGTGGGTCCAGTGAGTAAATTTTGGATGAAGGGTGAAGGAGAATAATCTCCCTCACTGTTCTGAAGAGTGTCCTCTGTAATTATTGCAGAGGTAACAGCGTGGTCTCAAGATTTATATGTTTTTATTAGGATCTCTTTCCAAAAAGAATTGAAAAGCATGTTGTTTAGCTGGACCTGGAGATAGGGTTTCTTTATGAAAGAAAGCAAGCATGAGAGCTTGCTTATGTGTGCAATAAGTGTGTGAAGTCCAAATCCAAAACACCATCACACACTAGAACTGAACAAGAGGGAGAGTTCCCATATGAGAACTGACATGAGCCAGGGAGGCAAGGATAGGCAAATTATTCCCTCCCACCCATGTCCTGGTTCAATGAGCGCTGTGTTAAAAGGAGACTTCACTAAAACTTCAAATTCTCCATGTGATACAATCCCCTGATCAAGGCCTCTGCAAACAGCAGCACCTGTGTACTTAACTTTAAACTGATGAGTGGCACCTTTAAGATAAAAACGTAGGAATGCACTAATGAAATCTGATGACCCGATAGGGAGGATGACTGGATATCATACAGAAAGGTTCACTGACCTTGGGGACAAGAGTAATACAAATGGAATGAAATTTAATAGCACAGAGAACAAGGTCATGACCTGAAGGGTCGGTAACAAGAATTTTTGCTACAAATGAGAAGTGCTTAGGTTGGAAACAGTCAAGGAAAACAAAAGTAGAATTTGAGCAGAACAGGGCATGAATATGAGCAATCAGTGTTGGGGAGTTTTCAAGGAAAGTAAATGTGATCAAAGAATGTTATTGTGTGACCTATTCCCAGTAGCTGCTGCTGGTTTGCACTGCCACCACTGCTTATTTCATTTCAGCATGTACAGCTGTGATTGCATATGTCCAGAGCAGGGCTTCCAGCAAGAACATATGCAGTGAGGGATTGGTACAGCAGGAAAACTGTGTTCCATATAGGAAAAGGCTCAGTGTACAGTTAGAGGGCAGAGTATTGTTTTCCAGAAATGTACTAAGGGAATAAATACTGTGGAAGGAGGGATGAAAGGTGGAGGAAGAGAAAGGCAGACTGCTGTTTCAGACAGAGGGCAGTTCTGGACAAGAACAATGTATGTGTATTCTGATTATCACTACGACACACACTGCAAATTTTAAAAGGGTCCCTAATCTTTAATGCAAGAAAGTCTACAGCTGCCTGTGTCTCGAAATAGTTTGTTTAAAACAATGACACTTCTTTGAAGGCATATGCCATATCCTCACAAACAGTCCCTTTATGACCTGGTAACATCACAGGATGCGGAACTGGAGTCAAGTGACCCAGAAAACCCATTCTATTTTTCACTCTGTGTTTGCCATATGTGTGAGCATTTGGCTGAATCACCAGCTGAGGGGCTCAGCTGGGCAGGGTGAAGAAAGAGCAAGGGGGTTTTGCCTATCTCCAAAGGACAAGTAGCAGTTTCAATCTTTTAGCCACAATAGGAAAAAACAGCAGAGCACAGCTCACTTTTGAGCTCTGAGGCTGTTCACATGGCTATGGGTGGTGTTTCTCATTTGCCTTCAACTCCTCTTTATGAAATGAAGTAGTGCTGGGAGCTGGCATAAAATCCCTTGAGAGCTTCCCAGTAGTTCATATTTCTGTAGTTCCATTTAGCTTATGTATCTGTGAACACAACCAATTGTACTATATTCTTCCTTCCTCTTCATCCCACCTGTTTTCCCAGTTTTATTCCTGGTAGGACAAGAAAAGCAATTCAGCGATGGAAAAAGTTGTGCTGGATGCAATCAGGTTCCGTATTGTAAATACAACTGTGAGTAGTTTGTAGCAGCAAAAATGCTTCTGCCTGGTCTTATAAGAAAAATTAATGAAAAGGATTCCAATTTTCTTCTCCTTAAATTGTGCCAGACTTCATTAGTTGGACTAAGCATATGGAGCTTGTTTGAAAACTCCTGTTGCTCTTATCCTTGGCTATCACGTGAGCAGGACCAGGGAGTGAGCATGACTTGTTCTGCTATTTAATATAAACTACATTTATGGTATGGCTGAATCACAGTGTCAACTAAACATCAGCGTGAAATTCCAAACTGATGGGCTGTGGGGGCAAACACAGCGAGGAGCAAAGCTCAGCCTAATGTTTATTTCAGACTTAGAGCCAGGTATGCACAATTAGCCCTCAAAGTCACCTTATCATCGCTGAAGTCAAAGCAGGCTTTTGATGAAATAGGAAACCAGAAAAACAAATGAAATATTTCCCTGACTCCAGCAGGGAAGGGGATTTGGGGGATAAGGGGAATAGGAAGAAGGGCTAAGTAGTCCTTCATTTATTTCACTAAGCTTGAAAATTGATCTGCACTACCAGATTATTTGCCTGGCTGGAGTCCAATTCACTTCAACTTTGAGAGATCAGGCCTTAATTAGCAAGCATTTCAGTGAAAGCAGAGTGCTAATGGGAAGTGTGAAGGTTGCACCTAAAAAGCAAGGAAGAGAGAGATCACTGCAGCCGGGAAAGAGGGATCATCACCTGTGTGCTTGTTGTTGACATGAGCCTTCATATCTGCCTCTTCCATAGTGACAAAATCGCACGCCGTGCAGCAAATGGAGAACATCCACTGCTCCTTATCCACGTGGAGGGACATATGACTGACAAACTGGACATTCATCTCCGTCTCAAACCCACACACGTGGCAGCTGCAGGCAGAAGAGAATTCAAGAGAAAAAGAAATATCAAAAACCAAGGCACAAACAGAAGCCTATTGCCTTTCCCCAAATTTGCAAGAGAAAACTCACAGCACAGTTTTCTGCTCTTCCTCTCTGCTCAGTGCTCACTGCAAAATTCTTTTGTCTGCTGAACTGCCTTTGAACTGATGGCCATGCCAATGTGATTAAGGGCAGGCACAATGCAACAATCCTGTACATGCTATAATGATGCTAAATAATCATAAAGTTAATTAAAAACTACAGATTCCAGATGCTGTGCATCACCTAACCGATTCCTTTGGGCAATAAGAGGCACTGCAGCTTTGCCAAGATGTTTAGTACAGCTGATACACTGACAAACAGAGAGCTTGCTGCACACTCCAGGAGTGATTTTCGAGCCCTGGAATGGGTCCCGTGCCAAACTGGGATCTTGTGCAAAACTGCCTGGCAGTTTCAGTGTAAGCAAGTAAAAATGGGTTCAAACCTTTCTTATGCTTGACTGGAAAACAGCAGTCTTCAGCTATGCAAATAATTAGCAGGGATGCAGATTTTGCAGCCAGCACATAAACAGAGTGATACTGAGAGGCAGTGGAAAGGACCCTTTAATTTAACTTTCTTCTCAGAGTCCTCCTCTTGCTTTGATTAGGCCATTAACATTTAAAACAAGCCAGAAAGATTGGAAAAGGCACATACTCCAGGGCACTATTTTGCTTTCCCAAGGGGAAGTACTAGATAATCTAATCCAGCAGGTCTCATTTATTTCTTACTTCTATGATTTTGTAATTAAATCTGCTCTTGGCACTTTGACTCAAAGTAAGAGTGATTTGGTAATCTGCTTGGCCACCAGAGTGCACATCACAGTTTGCAGAGTGCACAACAGCGCATACAAGAAGAATATCTAGATATCGTTTTATCTGGGCAATTCCTTTCAGGCAAATTCTCCTGAAGGTTTTCTTTCTTTCACCGTGTTGGTCACAGAACGTATATACCTCTAGCAAACAGAGGAAATGTGTAGATTGATATAATAATTCTTGATAATGCTTTAAGCTATTTGATTTCATAGATTTGGCCGAAGACAAGGGAACAGTCGGAGACAACTGGAAGCACCGAGCTTTAGATTCGCTGTGAATCCGTGCACATGACGGGATATTTCCAAACACAAAACTTAGAGGAACACTGCTTAAAAAGTTAGACAGGCTTCTGAGAGCCCGGCTCCCTCATAAAACCACTTAAAAAAAGCAACCCCACAGCAAACCCCCGAGTCCTTCCCAAGGGCCAGCCAAGTCAAACAGCGCGAAGCAGCCAGCCGGGGTTCGCTGCTTTTCCTAAGCCGGATACGGGCAAGACAGATGCTTCAGTCACGGCTCCAAGCCCCAGCAGCAGAAGGGTGGCCCTGTCACACGAGACGGGGCGCGGCGCGGCGCACAGCCCTCGCTGGGTGCTCACCTGTAGTAATAAGGGTGCTTCTTTCCATCGCTGCCGTCGGCCGTGACGGCGCTGACGATGTCCTCGGTGTCGGTGCTCACCAGCTTCACCGAGTGCACGGTCAGGTGCTGGTTCAGGTTAGCGCGGCACTTAGCAGCATAGGGGCACAAGTGGCATTTGTATTTTCTCTCTTCTGAAAAAGGGAGCAGAAGGATGTGAGTGTATACCTCAGGCTGAAGGCAGCTGCTTTGAAAGCTGCCAGTAACCGAGCGTGCATTCCTTTGGGTTTCTCCAAGCGACTTTCAGGATGAGGTAGCTTGGAAGCTCGACATTTTAGAAGTTTATAGGAGTTCACAGCAATTACTCAGAAAAAACCCAAGTAATTTGAAGGTAGTTTAGGGCAAGCTTTTTTAATTTGCTCTACCATTTGTAGCTGGATAATATAAAAGTTTATAAACTGGAAAACTGGGGCAACTGCTGTTCGGGGAGCTGCAGCAAAGCTAGTGGAGAAACAGGTTAATAGTCTACAACTACGTCCTTTACCCAGCATCTTTTATTTGATTTTTTGACTTAGTTACTGTTGGGGTTGCCTATGTGATCGCTTGCAGAGAGCTGATAGTTGATGATCTGGTATTAAAATCTGAGGGTAGGAGAAAGGGGAACACTGTCCAGTTCTGAAAATAAACTAATGAAAAACTCACTCAAAGAACAGATGAAAAAATAAACTAATCCATCGTGAGTTTCTGATGCTTCACAATTTTAAATATACCTCTTTTTCATTTTAAATGAATCATTTCTAGATCCTGGCAGCACAGTTTTTTTGTGTGCACCAGGCTGCATTTTTCAAAGGGTTGATTAAAATGACCAAACATTATGTCAGCTTTTACAACCTTTTCCTTTGAGGGTCTGCTCCTCTAAAATTGAAATATAATGCTACAAGTGTGAGGGGAAAGGCATTCCATAAAGCAGCTTAGGAGTAAGGAAATCCCACTAGACCATGGAGCATCTGAGCCTTTTCAGGATGGCTCTGCTGGACGGCTCAACATACAGTGGCATTACACTAACAGGATTTCTCAGCACTACGTGGGAAATTCTTGCTTCAGAGTGTGATTTTGTGCAGTACACCTCGGCAGGCTGACAGAGTGCATCTTCCATATAAAAACTCTGTTTGTCTCAGCTGATTTGAAGCAGATTCACTTTAAGAAAGTTGCTATGGGGTAGAACAGCCCTTGTTCCTCTCAGAACTGCATGATGAGAGCAAAGATGAATGAGTTACTCAATCCTTTCAGTTTCACAGATCTAAAACCAAGGCCAAATCTTTTGTTGTTCAGCGACACTTGAAAAGTTCATCAGGTGAATGATATTTCTGTCCAAAACCAATCCAAATCCATACACAAAAAAGGCTGTGCCTTCTCTTCAGAGCTGCATTACCAGGCTTGGTTACCAGTTGGTGTTTATAGTCTGGTGTGCTGGAACTTGGACAAACTTGAATCGACAAGTTTTGTAGAGAGAAATTTCCTGTAGGCTGCAAAGCAATAAAATGTTCACTCCCTGAGCCCACTCTGATATTGTGTCCTGTTCCTGCCCTTGCCTCTGCTCCAGGTGAGCCAAGGGTAGCTCACACACTCCTCTCTCCTTACCATCTTTCTCCCCCCTAAAACAAACCCCACGGAATTCCCGAGTGCTGTAACATCCGCAGGCAAGCCCTGCCTTACCTGTGTGCAGTGAGAGATGCCGGGACAGAGTCTGCTGGCGACCAAACACTTTTCCACACACGTCACAGGGAAACAGCTGGTCATTAAATTTCCAAGATGGTAATCCATTTCCCACCTCCAGCCCCAGCTTTTCTGTTTCTATGCCAAAAACACAAAGTCATCTTAAGAACTCTGAAGACTTGCAGATTTCATTCAGTGGAGCGCTGTAGGCGTCAATAAAATGCAGCACTTTGGCGGCGTGCTGTGTGATCTGGCACGTGAGTTCATTTAGAAAGGAAACTCCCAATGCTGGAAAGGAAATGAATCTTTCATACAGCACCTTTCACACACACTCTAAAGCAGAACGCTGAGCCAAAATGTTCTGGACATAGGCACAGCCAAAGAGTTAAACCAGGTTATGTACCGAGAGAAAGTCAAGAGTGAGCAGGGCAAGCATTAACCTCTAATTATGGTTTTGTGGAACAGCCACTCCTTTGGCTTTTGCAGTCACCCACCCCTGCCTGGTGCATGAAGAAGCCTGGTCTGAGACGATCTGTCTAACACTGGATTATTATTCATGGCTGAATAAAGATTTTCAGATCGTTTCCTTTCTACTAAAGTAGGAATTTGTGCTACATAGAATTAGAGGATCATTTAGGTTGGAAAAGACCTCTAAGATCAAGTCCACCCATTAACCTAACACTAGAGCCATCTTCTAAAGTGCCACATCTACACACACATGAGCAGTTGGACTCTGAAGACCAGAAGATTGCTCAGACAAACATTAAAACAAAAGGACACAGAACCCCAGTACGTGGCTGAAATCTAAGGTAAGCTCTACCCAGCACTGCTGTCCTCTGGCAAAAATCCCCAGCAGCTTAGAGGGCCATTGAAAAACTGTGACCCAGAGTGAGGTATTAGCTTTTAATAAGTGGTTTTAATTGTTTTAAGAACAGAGAGGCTGCAATACAGAAAAAAAGAAACCCCACAGAGCATAGAGCACAGATATGAAAGTACTTTGTAAGGAAGTCGAGAGAAAGGGACTGGGAACGAGGAAGAGGGAAAAAGGTTACACAATCCTTCAAGAAGTTGAAAGCATGGCCAGTTTTAATTTGGACAGAATGGAGCAAAAAGCAAATAGAGACTGGGGAAAGCATTGTACTACTTAAAACAATAAGAGAAAGTGCATCAACACATCTTGAGTAAACAAATACCCCGTGCAAGGGTCCTGTTCCCCGAGGAGAAGGAAGTGCTGTTGTAAGAGGAACACAGAACTACAAGGGTACTTTACAAACACAGCAGCCAGCAGTGAAGGGCTTGGTGTAATTCCTCTAGTTCCACTGGAAGGAAAGATGCCAGTGGCAGAGCACCTTTCCCCAAACCAACGCTGCCTCTGGGATTGCTGCCCAGAGCAAACTCCACCAGTGCGTGTGAACATGCCCTGATGGAAGAAAGCCGCTTGGCTGGGATTTCCGGGTAAATGGGGGGAGAGGTGCTGGGGACAGGAGTTCGAGAACATTGTAGTGAGCATAAGTCAACATGGTGGAGTTTGGCACAAACAGCAAAATCTTCATCCCATGAAGCACTGAGGAATAAACACCCCCCTCACCGTGTACTGGCAGCCCCTCACTGACAGCTACCACTGCAGATGTGAATACCATGGCTGAGAGACTCTCTCCTTCAGAGAGAGCTTCTCAGAAAACTCCACTGTGGTTTAGGCAAAGAGCTGTCAAATACTGTATTTAATTTAAGCAATAACAAAAACAATGCCTCATTTGGGGCAGAGAGTCCACATAGCAATCTCAGCAAATTTAGGGCTGGCCATACTTGCCAGCCCCTTCTCCACTGCTGTTTCATTCTCCTGTGACCCTGTAATATGTACAATATTCACACCAGAGGAATTCTGAGCCACCTCTGAGTGCTACCATCCAACAACACATTTTTCTTAAAAAATTTCTAGTTAGAAAACAAGTTCTGCCTATTCAAAATCCTCATTTTGTGAAATTAAAAAGGAAGATACCCCCCCATCCCCTAAGGGCTGTAAGTGACCCATAACCTCTAAGAACTTCAATAAAGAAGGATTCTTTTTATTGCTACCCTTGAGTTCCAAACAGTAGAAAAATCTGACTCTGTGGTAGTGCTACAGATGTTTCAGCAGAGCTTTTTGAGTACATAATCAAAACAGTGCTTCAAATGAGGAAAATAGCAATAATTATAAGAGAAGGTCACAAGGGTGTAGGTTGCTTCAATATGGCCACAACAAAAATGAATTAATTGGGACACATACCAAACAAGCAGACTCAATTAAGTAAATAAGACTCTTAACAATTCACTCCAGTATTAGTCATCAGCCCTCTTTTATCTCTTAAGAAAAAGAAATATAATGTCCTCTTCCCTATGAGGGATTGTCCTGGGAAGCTGGAAAAATAGCAGTTTTCTGATTATCTGAAGCTGGTGACAGCCAGTCCCTTGCAAAGCAGCTGCATGTTTTTCATTGATGCAAAAGAGAACACTGAGGTGTTTTGGAAGTACTTCTGTTTACTTTAAAGATGTATTTCTGGAGCCCTAACTGCAGCGCGTCTTCCTTCCCTTTTGACTGAATCTTCTCTCCGCAACAAAGTGCTTTCCCTGTTCACCAGCTTCTTAGCTTGCTCATGGCAAACCAGAGCTGTTCTCTTGCAACAGGAGCCTCAGCACCTTGTGAGAGATTTCTCAGCTCCAAGGAAAACCATCTATTTCCACCCATCCTACCCTCTGGGCAAGCTTTGACTGCATCCTGGAAACTGGAGCTCTGTGTCCATACAGTGGTCTAGAAATCTTCCCAGAACGTGCCCAGCACCTGACCTTGCCGGTGACATGAAGAGTCATGTGAGTCAACTTCCACATTCATTCCTTAGGCTCTGGCTCTAAGTAATGCCAGGGAATGGTGTTTTCTGGGAAGTGAGTACAGGCCCAGTGGCTCCAAGACCACAACACTGGGCTGTGCACAGAATTCTCTCTCTGTGCATCCCTAAGCCCTGTTCCAAGGCAGTCAGTGTTGTTAGCCTTAAAGAACACCTAACACAGTGGCCAGAAAGAAGATGGACTCAGACCAACTAATGTCAAATAATAAATCACTGCTGACAAAGATGGCTCCCAGAAATCCATCATTCACCATGATGTCCCCTGTACTGAAATGAAAAGGAAAACAAAAAGAGAGATAAAAAAAAGGACTAGATAACAAGATTTCTGCTTTACATGTTCACAGCAAATTCCAAAACTCCTATGTTAGGAGATCATACAAGACAAAATTTTATTGAACTTATTAAGCAATAGACTGCATTTCTGAGCGTTTTGGAGCTTAAAGCAAAATATGCACTCAGTAAAATGAAAGGCTGCCAGGTTCTCCAGTACAACATTAAAAGGAACAGGTGGATTAAGACTCAGGATATTACAAAGCTAGTGATAAAATTATTTTGAAATAACTTTGCACAGAACCCCTAAGACCTAAGAACCTTATGTAAAGGTGAGACTTAATTAAATATAGTGAAATACATCTTTATGGATACCTTTACCTGGTGATGCCCTCCTGCATCACCTGGTATCACTCCCCTTCTAGCCACAAGTCAACTTCACGATGAGTTGCTGTGTAGTCCTGATCACCCAAGAAGGGGTTGGAACTGCCACCTTCTGTATTTTCTCTGGGATGAGCACATCAACTGCAGCAACATTGTTCTGTGCCTCCTCTTCCCCTTCCAAATAGATTTAATTTCTGGCAAACAAAGCACTGCAGCTTGAAAGAGTCACCCACCCTTTACCCCTTTCCTGAGGTGTGGGGCATAATTCCAAACACATTTGTATCTTCAGTTTTCACATTTAATGATTAATCTTTTCCTCTTCCTCTCCAGCTGGTGATATCAATACAGAGAGTGTATTAACCACCCCTTCTGAAAGGTCTTTACCCTAACTTTTGTCAGGATATGCTTGGAGAGAGACACCACATCTGGTGGAAGCTGTAACTGAAGAAGAGGACGAGGCATTACCTGAATACAAAAGTGACTGTCTGGAGTCACCCAATCAGCCCTGTGACTGCTGCTGCCTGTCAGGCACAAGAACTCCCCAGGGACTGGCTTTGAACTCTGATACTTGGATTATTTATTTTCTTTTGCTCTGACATATTTGTCAATTCCTGCTTCACAGTGTTTTATGCTACATTATGCTTTAATATGCTGTCCAATGCCATGCCCAACTTCTTATCTTTATACAAGCAATGGAAAGAATGAAACCACTATTTAAGTGGAAAAGACAAGCCTAAGAAGACAAACAAGGAGTGTGCTGAGGTGTCATTCAAAGAAGCTAAATTCATGTTTATAACCTTTGCTGGTTTGCTGCCTGCTCTCACATCCTGTAACTCACTTAACCAGGTGCTTGTCTCTTTTATCTTCGCACCTCCACAGACCTCAGAAGCAACCAAATCCACAAGGGCAGATCCTTACGGTCAGATGGAATCCCATGGATATAAATTAAAAAGGTTGCTCTTTGCAGTAAGTATTCCTTATAGAGATGGGATTGAGAGGTGCTGATAAGCCTTAACGTGGAAGGTCAACGTTCATTTTCTCTCCGTTCTCCTGGAAGCATATGTCAGGGTTATATTTTGAGTTATTCAGACAGTTTGACACCAGACAAATGGTCAAGGAGAAACCAGGGAAGTAATTTTGAAAATCAAATGAACAGAAATCCTGTGAAAATAGAAAGTGGTGGTTAGAGTGTTTTCAGTAAATGCTGCTTGCAAACCAGAAAATTAATAGACAGACTAAGAAACAGTGGACAGGGTAACCAGGGTTCTGTGAGCTCATGGTAAGAGGACGAGCACTCCTGTGCAGATGTCCAACAGCAAGGCATCTCACTTTGCTCAGAAAGACTCAGGACATTAAACAGTCATCAGGTAACTTCTGGCTGCTCCCAGCCTGAGCTGAATTGCTGCTTTTTCCTTTGAGATCTGTCAAGTAGCCCACATTTACCCAAGAGGTAAACACACTGCATGCAGCTCTACAAGAATGTAACAAAAGCTTGCTCCATTTGTAAAGTTATTTCTGTTTGGTTATGTCTAAAAGACAAAAACTTCAAGAAATTATTTATTCAGAAACAGGGTATTAAGGTCAGATAATCATGCAAACATTGCTTTAAAAACATTTATTTGCTCAAAGAAATTTTCTTTCCTTCTTCTGTCTGCATTTATCTATCTTATTATACAGTCTTCCTATTTCTGCAGTGATCCATCATCAAAGATGCATTTTATCGCTTTGGAGTCTTCCCCTTACATGTTCATCCATCACCTCTGGCAAGCACACTGTATTTAAAAATTGAGATCTCCTTTTATGAAATATGTAATTATGGCTCTGTTGCAAGCTTGTTTGCCAAAAGCCCGTGGAAGGTTCCCAAGCTCAAAAATATATTGACTATATGGAATTGCAGTGCTCCAAATACTATCTATTTTACTCCCTTTCCAACTTGCTTCCATAAAAGGTTTTATTTGTAGGGCCAGAATTCTTATTTCTAGTAAGTCAGTTAAAATAAACAGTGGAATCCTTCCAGGTACTGTAGTTCCTGAGTAAGATATCTCTCAACTTAGCTAAGGTATCAGAGATCCTGACTGGCCCTTGCAGTCTTAATTTGTCACTCTGTGCATGGCTGCATCCTGTCTGGTCTTGGTTCAGGGTGTATCTTTTACTGTGAGCAGACTCATCCACTATTAACCGAGATAAGCAGTTGCTTTCTAGGCACAACCTTTTCCTGTATTCCCCGCAAAACCACAAAGAAGATAGAAAACTCTAGTTCCACGTGTGAGGGAGTCATGTCCTTTTTGTTTCATAAGCCCCTAAAATCTGCACATAATCAATCTGAATGACAGAACAAAAGCACATACAAAGCAGAAAAAGTCTACTTTCCAAAAAAAGAAAACCTTTACCAATTAATGCCCTTATTTTTTTCTCCTCAAAAGCTTTGCAAATGTGCAGTGTTACTATGGATCTTGCTATGCTGGATAAAAAGCAGTAATGTTATGATAATTTAAAATCCTTGATTTGGAAGAAAGTAGAACCCAAGTGATTTTATGTATCAGTAGCACAGTAGTTAAGCTGCTCTTTCTGAAAACAGCAATCATCAAAGTTGGAAATACTTCAGTGAAGTGCCTGCACGGCCCACCGAAATAAACATTAATATGGTGCACAGAAGTAGTCCAAGTGCACAACAACAGACAGCAGCACTTGAAAAGGTCACTGAGAAACAATAAAGATGTCAGGGTTTGGGAAAAGAATAAAAACAGGTAAAAGATGAACTTTAAAGTTGACTCCATAGAGAAACATGGAAAAAGAAGTGAAACCCCCTTCACTCCTAAGACTGAGCCCGTTGCTCAAAAATGGACAATCAGAAGCAGAGGAGAAAGGGTAAAGAAAAGATTGGGACAACTGATTTTAAAATAAAGCCACTCCCCACCTTCTACCTTTGCATCATTTTTCACACCTATTTTCACTTCTCTTTTACAGCAGAAGACTTCTGAGCAAACCATGAGATACCTTGTGATAACCTTCATCTACATTACAAAGCTCTGGGGTTTGCTTTTATTCTCCACATTAAACTCAAGACTTAAGAAACGACCAAGAAGAGAGAAAAAAAAATCCAGTAAATTCTGTGCAAGGTGGCTGAAGCTGCAGATTTTTAAGGAACCCTAAAGCTACAGTAATGTTGCAGTCATTACCTGAAGACTACTTTTACAATGTGTACATCATGGCATCAATTTGAGGATAATGCTGGGCAGCAGCCTCAATTTCCCCCAGCTTGTATTACCATTGCCTTGCTTTAGCATAAAGCATAAACAGGACTGTCTTGTGGTAACTGCATCCCTTACACAACAAGAAAGAACAGAACAATGTAAAATTCACAGCAGATGCAAAATCAGGCCCTCCCCAAGCTGTGCATTTGCTGAGAAGCAGCAGTCCTGGAAGAGTCCCTTTATGTCACTGCATGGCTCCGAGAGCTCTCCCATCGTTCATGGTTATCACAGGGAACATCAGCTGGCTTTCGTGGCTGCAGATGAAGTAATGCAATATGGCCCAGAGGAAAAATGGCATGTTATTTATTTTTCACCTAGGGTGCTGAGACATTTCAAGAAAGGCAAAGGAAGCACCGACAAATCTGCTCCCCAAAAAGTGTTTTTCAAAGCTTCACCTGCTCATTGTTGGCCAAGAACAAGTGAGCCTTTAAGTAGCAAAAGGCTCTATCACCATTACTACTTTTTTTTTTTTTTTTTTTTTTTCCTTGTTCAGAAATAACAGCTAAAGTTAAATCCTGCATCTTTTGTTAGAGAAAAACCTGGTAATGTGCTCTCTTATCTTTGCATAATATATTTCTTTTCATTTCTTCCTGAAAATATCTTCATGACAAAAGTTTGACATGCCATAATAAACTTATTTAAAGTTTCCTCTAACTTACTCCCAAGCAGGTGGCCCTTATATCTACCTCAAGCATTTACACTGCTTGTAACACTTATTTTGGGTACTACAACACTGAGTTCCTATGAATTTATGAAAGTATAATTTGCTCCTATTGCTATTTTTAAACCCAAATTAATTCATTTCCCGACAGGTTTCTACCTTTTTAATTTTTCCCTACAATTCTGCCTAAGACACACTTCCAAGAAACACTTTTAAGAATCACTCAAACATTTGTGCACATGAGGACCTTTATGGGGCATACAAAATTTCCTTTTTTGCTTTTGTTTTTGTCGATGTGACAATTTCTGCTTGCATGTCCACAGGAAATACAGGTTTTTCTTTCCTAACGGGAAGATAATAAACACACCTAGGGCACTTTGCAGGGGCTAACACTAGTAGTTCCCCATCCAGCATTCAGATGCAAATAAAGACAAATTGGCCTTTAGATTGTATTTTTTTTTTTTTTCCAGTTTTCTGCCTCTTTTTGGGTGAAGCGAAATCTTCTGTGCTTGGAAGAAGTCAGTGACCAGAAACCTCAGTGAGGGAATGTAAAATAAAGCACCAAATGCAGGCTGAGTTCCTGAGCTGAGTGAATTAACAAGAAATAATCAACACTGGATGAACAACTAACTACAAACATTTGGACAGAGCCACCTTTTCCAAGTTGCTTGTTTTTGCTGCTTTTATTGCAGATTCCCCAAGTGATAAATATTGGATCTGCCATTTCCTTGAGGCCTTTAACTCACTCTTTTTAAGATAGGAATGTCTCTCCTTGCTCTCTTTCCTATCACCAGCACATGCATCTACCTGTAAACCATCCCCACCTTCTGCATCATTCTCCCATCTGCCTTCTGCTTTTGCAGGGCACCAGAGAGCACCACCACTGCCCCAAACTCAACTTAAACACCCAGCAACAGATTAGAACAAATTTGCACTCAGATTGAAATCACTCTGTAGAAGAAAAAAACCCCAAAACTCATATTCAGCTTTGCGTAGATGATTTTTAAATAATATTCATTATGTCTGTCTATCCATCTGCCCAAGCAGCCGATGAAGTTTGCATTTAATTTACTCTTAGGCTGACAAATGTTATAGAAGACAAACTTGTACAAGGTAAGATAGGTGAGGACTGAAGAGTCTCAAGGTTACTCTAAAAAGAAATGTCAGGAATGATGTGTTCTAATTCCTTTTGCAGAGCTAGAAAAGTAATTTTAAAACCTGCCTTTCTATTTCATGTTGAGCTCGTATTTGGAAGTTTCATCTTTGGGAAACAATTTGACTCAGTGCTGATGCTTACATTTACAAAAGATTCTGATATTAGGAAAGACAAAAGAGGATACAAAACCAGAGATAGGTTTGAATGAGATGCAGGTTCTAAAGCACAGTGCCTGTAAGCCAAGTGCCTCATGTATCAAATCTCTTTCAGGAGGTTGTTCAATCACCACTGTAGCTTTGTTACTGAATTTATATCCCAGAATTAGAGCTGGAAGGGACCCCAGAAGGCCAGCTTGTCTCTTCCCTCACTCCAGGGCACATCAGCCACTCACCAAACTTACTCATCAGTCCCAACAGGTGCTTTTCTTAGTTTTTTTTTTTTGTTTTTTTTTTTTTGTTTTTGTTTTTTTTTTTTTTTTTTTTTTAAAAAAAAAAAAAAAAACCCTCTTGTGACAGGGACTCCAGAGGCTCCTCTGACAGTTGAGCCAGTGCAAAAAACACCTCACTGCTAGAAAGTTTCATTTGGTGTTTAGCTCCACACATCACTGCTAGAAAGTTTCAGTTGGTGTTTAGCTGCAATCTCCTCTGCTATCATTTAAGCCTGTCATTCCTTATTCTGCTCACATGAACACAGGCAAGGTTTATTATTTTCCCCTCAAAGCTGTCATTTTACATATCTGAATGCCATTATCATATCTCCCCTCTTTTCTTCTCCAGACTAAATAAATTGGTAAAATTCTTCAACCTTCATGCACAGCTCATGTGTTCTAAACCTCTGACCACTGCTGTCTCCTCCACATTGTTCTTGCATTAGACCTCAAAATTGAACTCAGAGCTCCAGCTCAGAGCAGAATTACCACATGTGCCTTACAGACAACATCCCCAACACCTCAGCCAGATGTTTGTCCTTTCTGCAATGCCAGCTTTAAACATGGTGTCTGACCAGCATTAATCCCCATCCCTGCCTTAAGCTGCACTGCCTGGGCATTCATCCCTCCCCTTGCTTCATGGCACTCACCATTCCCCCAGGCACAGAACTTTGATCTCACCGCATTTTTCACAGTTTCTTCTGTTCCTCAAGGTAAGTCTGAACTCTGGTTCTGTCCTCTGAAGTGCTTATAGCACCTTCTTGGGAGGTGTGTCCCAGACATTTAACAAACATCCTTTCTCCTCCATCATCCACAACATTAATAGAACAAAGGAATGCCGGAGCAAGCACAGCCTCTTGCAGACCCCACGTGGTCCCTGGGCTTTGACAGCTACACCTCACCCTTCTGTAGAGCTGTACCTACCCTGGGTTTCCCTGCTCACTATGGCCATGTTGTAGGAGGACACATTAGAAACTTCACTCGAGCCCAGCGGTCATTAACTCTTGTTAGGCTGTTTTCCATACGCATCTCCAAGTTGGTTCCAGTTGTCCTTCCTGAGGCAAACAGGCTTTATTTTGCTCTTTTCCCTTCTTCCTTTCCCCAAACCAATTCTACAACTTCGTGTCATTCTCTCCCAAGCTGTCTCCTATCACCTGCATCAAAAGACAGCTCCCAAGAACTTGCTGGGCAGCCCTCTGCTGTCCCAAATTCACTTCCCAGAGTAACACACAGTAGACAAAGTCCCACCTTTCTCACTAAGTACTTCCAATGGTTGTAGCTGCTCAAAAAACCCTTCTCAAATTTGACCTCCACTTGTGCATTCTGGTTAAGAATATTTATGGCAACAATGATTTTACTTTTTCAAAAATCGCACGCTATTGAGTAGCTATTATTCAGCAAACTTATTATTTTAAGTTAAATAGTAAGAGCTGCCAAAATAATAAGACATGTCAATGAGTATTTTTGGCTGTATGAGAACACTACATGGTACTGGAAAATAAAATTTACCCTGTATAAAGGCAGCCCATAGTAAAACAGGAAACAGAAGTTTTCAGACATGTCAAGTGCCTTTCGAGCCAGCCATTAGACGTGGACCTGAACTCGTTCTGCTTGTTTTAATTAACACCTTTGGTCTTGAAGGTCCTGTAAACAATTGGCAAAATAATCAATGCAGTGACTTCACAGGGAAAAGAAATTTGTGCAAAGTCCTGGTATTTAGCCTGCAGTGAGAGACCAGTCCATTCCCCAGGAGTTTCGTGGGATGCTCAGAAGGACATGATCACATTCCCTGCCCAGTAAATACAGATGGTCAAGAAAAACGAAGACATACAACAATGCACGTTCTGCACGTTTCACTTGTCCTGCTTTAGCCAGAGAACACACCGTACACATGCTTGAGTAAGAGGCCATTTGCTGATTTGAAATGGTTTGTTCTGCATAATAAATGATATTGTCAGCTCTGAAAGGGACTCTGCTACTTACGAAAACTGTGTGGCTGCTCAGGACTCAGCCTCTACTGCTGCACCACATGTGCAGGAGATGCAAACCTGCTTGGGAGCAGATCCAGAAAACGCTGAAATCAGTTGAAGCCACCTTGGTTACGATCCCGTGGAACAAACCAGAAAAGTGGGAGCCTCTGTTCGATGGCTGTGGTGCAAAGTGGTTGTCAAGGCAGCTGAATGCACAGGGAGAGAGGCTGCACACAGGCAGACGGTCATGGGAATGTGGAGACAGGATGCGATAGATGGAAAACGTGCCAGAGCCACTATCAGGCAGTTTAGCACTGAATTATGTTGAGCAAATTCTGCAAAATCTGTCTTGCTTTGGAGAACTATGCCAAGTACAGCCCACTTCTATAGCAGTCCAACTATCTCACCTTCCTAGAATGACTTTCCACAAGTTGCCAGCTATCTGTCTCCTGCTATCAGACTGCAGAGAGCCACCCCTGTCTCTGAGAGTCCCTGGCCTTCCAGAGAGCTCACACCAGTCACTTGTACCCACAAGATGCTTTTTTGTGGGAAGAATTAGCATGCTGGAGATAAGGAACTCAAATCAGTTACTAAAATCAATCTGCTGCTCTGTCACAAAAAACCCTTTCCTACCATCTATGAAGCTGTCACACAGGTTGGGTTTGTCAGAGGGACATCTCTCCAGTATCCTTTTTTCATGCACCTGTGTGGATTTTTACCCAGCCAAACACATGCACACCCATGTATATATACACACACACACAAAGAAGAGTATCTGGTTGAATTTACTCCCAGACAAGTACTAGAAGAAAAATAAAATTAAAAGTGTGCTTTTGAGGACTGAGAGAGGCTTTGCCCGGCTTTGGGAGTAGCTACAATGTGCCCTGCAGGCAGCAATGACTGTGTGGCATCTGCTTCCAGCACCACTTTCCCCAGTCACATTTCACGGAAATCCTAAGACGGGAACGAACAGCAGGACCAAGTGCCTGATGGAACAAGCCTTGGTAGTGAATTAAGTGCCACTCTCACTTTTCTGCTCTGACAGGAAGCCAACAGGGGTCAGGGACTCTCATCATCAGGAAACTGAAGGGGGTATCCAATGTCTTGGATGGGCAGAGCTCATAACTCAGGCCCAAACTGAAAGCAGATGAAATGCTCATAAGCGCTAATAACGGGATCCAGCAAGGGGGGAGAACAGCACTACGTAAGTTAATTCACATGCACGTGCGCTCCACCCTGCAATTACTTGGGCAATAAAACTCGCTCTTCCGTCACAGGGACAGAAACAGCTGCCAGGGTCTTGAAATATTCTTTTAGGTGTTCAAAAACGTCTGAAGTCCAGCAAACATGATTAAGGGAATGGAGCAGCTGTCATACAAGGAGAGCTTGAGAGAACTAGGACTGCTCAGCATGGGAAAAAAGTGACTGGATGGGATCTTTCCAACCTGGATAATTACCTTATAGGGAGAAATAAGATGAAGTCAGGCTCTGCTTAGTGATGCCAGTAGAGAGGAGGCAAGGGCACAAATTAAAACACAGGAAAATCCATTTAAACATAAAACAAATTTTCTTATGCTGTGCAAGGTCAAACACTGGCACAGCTGGCTCAGAGATTGTCCAGAGTCTCCATTCCTGGAGATATTCAGAACCTGATCGGACACAGGCTTGAGCAGCAAGATGACTCTGTCCTGAAGAAGGGACTGGAACTAGACTTCATACCTCAGCCATTCTGTGATTCTCCCCAAAACAATAATCCACGTGTTCTGCTCTCCTGAATGAATTCAAAATCGATTGCCTGTAATCATGCTCTTGGGCCCTGGCTATCATTTACAAATTCTAACATTTGAACATTTTAAGAAAGCCTTCCTACGGTAAATAGGATTACCCACAGTGTGGAGTGAGAGGCCTTTTGGCAGATGTGAGCAAACAACTGTAAGAAGGTGTGAATCATTCTAATTAACTCCGTGGGTACATAGCAGGGAAGCGACACAAGGGCAATTTAAATGCCAGCATTTGGCTGCTGGTCGCTTCAGTGGAAATTCACCCGCTTTGTGTGTTTCAGAGTCCCCTAAGGCCTAAGGGTATCTTCCAGCGTGACAGAAGTGGCAGTGATCGCACACGGAGAAATCAAACCCTGAAGGTGTCCCTTCACTTCTCCGTGTGCTTACACCGGTCTCATGGTGATGACCCAAAATTCAGAGCTGATTGCTGTAGAAGGTTGCAGAAGTTTCGTTTGCTGCAGAGCACAGGAAACCAGAACAGAGCACAAATACTGCCAGAAAATGGTGGATATGAGCACCTCTGCTGGTTGGACCAAAAGAGATGTTGCTCTCTACTTTCTAGATGCTTGGAGTCACAGGAAATTACAATATCAAGAGCTACATTGACCTCAAAGCATCTTTAAAAAGGAATTAGGCAGGAAGATACATGCAAACTCATACTAAAGAATGTGGTATCTGTACAACACCCCCACCATGATTATTTATCATATTCAAGCTAAAATTCTAAGTCCTCAGGAGGTATTTTCCAGCTACAGTAACAGAAGAAAATAAACAAGATTACGTGTACTCATGGGCACAGTAGTCTCAGGCAAATGCTGAAATTTCACATGGCTGACAGATACAGCATCCCTTCACCCTGCTCACATCCCAACGCTCCCACAAACTATTAGGGGAAAAAAAGGAGATTAGTTCAAACTTCCTCTGATGTGGCCGCACAGGTGTTGGCACTGCTGTGAGCAGAATGTGCAAAGATGAGGCCCTAGGAGCAGGCAGATTTTCACCTTTTAGTATTATTGAAATTACCAGTGGAATTACTGCTTCAGAGAAAAGGACAGTGTGAGCATGAACATGAGAAGAAGGAGAAACCTGTACATGTGCAGAATAGTCCTGGAGTTCTGAACATACTGGAATGGATGGATTTAGAAAAAAATAAATTAAATCCACTATAGATGGGGTTGTCTGAGTATTTGGCACTGACAACGCAAATGAAGGAGAATACCAGGTCCTTGGTAAACAGGAGAAAAAAGAATGAAATATTATTCTACCACACACAGATATACGTGGAGCAACAACACTCCCAAAAAGCCACGGCTGAGGTTTTCACCAATATTAATGAACCATCCAGAAAAGGAATAGTGAATATCACTCGTCTGGCTTCCACGAAGGCAGGTTTGATTTACAGAATGAGTCAATGAGATGGTGGAAAACTATTAAAGTATATTAAAGGCTGACAAAGGGTCAGGAACAGCAGCATAAGATCAAGTTTTTAATTTATCCAGTGATCTGAACTGAACTATATAGTCTGACATAAAACTATTCTGTCAAAAGAAGAATCTTATAAAACAGAGGATGAAAATGTCATTTTCTAAAGTGACTGAAATAAAAATTTTAATTTCTTCTCCCTACTTTTTGCTAGATTAAAATAGACCACATTCTTACGGGGGCCACTGAAATTATTGAATTGGTTTGGATTGACTTTGTATTAGATATTACTTTGATACTATGGTAATTTTTGAGCAAAGTGTGTTTGGTTGATGTAGACATCAAAACTATTTTATTTCCATTTTTGAGTAAAAAATGAAGTTATTTGGACAGTCTTATACAGAAAAATGCAATATAATAATATGGTTATTAACATAGAAAATACCTTAAAAAGTGAGAGAAGCAATTCCCCAAATCTAATGTGAGTAATTTTGAACTATATACACTAGGAATCTCTGTCTTCCCTTCTCAGAGTATTAGGAACTCACCACAGATTATCAGGGAGATACCATGACTCCTGTGGATCTGATGAGTCCCTCTCTGACAGCTGTTGCAGATTTCATTGTTATTTCCTTGGATACCTGAATTAAAATCAACTCTCCTGCCTGTGATACTGCTGCTGATTAGGAATACTCCACCCTTTTTTCTGGCCAAATCCATCGCAATATCATTATTTATTTAGGATTCTTACCCCTCCCCCCCACTAAATGCCCTGCTTAGTGCATTGCGTTCACTCATCTTTTAATATTCTTTCCTAATTATTTCATGCTCCTTGGGGGATCTTAACTACTCAATGCCCTACAAAGAGTGCTCTGCCACTTAAATACCTGAATTTGCAATTTTCTTATAAACTGGCTATAAAGTGAAGTGGTTTGTGCTGAGGGGGCCACTACGCTTAAGTCTCAAGGACTGAACTTTGGACCCATCACACTTGAAAACCCTTTTTAATAGCTTCAACACACACACACATACAGAAACCACCAAACAAACCAGAACTGCATTAATGAAAGCAATATCAATGTGCAGAAACTTCAGAGTACTAAAGAAATAATCTTGAGAGCTAGAATAACAAGTGAAACAATTCAAATTACAAGGTCATATGCCTAAGAGTGTAGGAACAAGAATTTCTGTTGCATGCTGAAGTCATCAGCTGAAATGATAAAGGAACACGTGTTACTATCTGACCAGCAAGAGAGACACCAGCATGTTCTAGTTACAAAGGCTGTGATTAATCAGGAGAGGCATTTCCAATACGCACTCACAAGATCGCAGGCTGTTGAAAAATCAGGGGTAAAACCTCCTATGGAAGAGCACATATAGCTCTGACCACTCATACTTGCAGAAATTAATGCCCCTAAACAGAGGCAGAAAAAGGCTGGGAAATGGAAACCCCATCGTACTAAAAGAGACTAAAAGACACTGGCGGTCTCACTTTCCCAAAATGAAGGCAGGATTAGAGGAATGTAAGGTGGCACATCAGATGGTGAACATTGCAAGGGAGAGGAATTATCAAAGTTGAAGGATAGCACTGGTGAAATAACTAAAGTAGAACTTGCTGTGAATAAATTCAGGCTGGAAAGAGAGTGGTCCCAGTTCTTCAAAGGAGCGAGCTTCTGAAACAGCATCCTCATAAAAATAATAAGGATGATGGGGTTTAAGATGGAGCTTGGTAATGAATAAGATTGCATAATGTTACCTAGTACAGAAAAGAATTGAATTTGACGCATGAAATATCTTACTGCCCTATGTTCCTGTCACTTTTCCCAATTCCTCTGCAGCTAAGGTGCCAAAAAGTCTGCAGACAGAAAGTTGGCAGGAGCCTGGGGATGCAGCCGCCCGTTTTGGTGCTCACTTGAGAAGAGGCAACCGCGTACGTGCATGGGGTTCCACTAGGGCGCTGCACTGGGAATTTCCTATCATTTTCTTATGCTGCTGTTTTCTGCTCCTTACTGTCCTGTTCCAGGGATGGAGTAACCCAAAACGAATCTCAAGACAAAGCATTTTTATGTGGGAGACCACATACACACTTGCACAGCGTTTTCTGTAATGCTTTCTGTAGGCTTTTCACAATGGTTTGAGCTATCCATAGCACTGCATAGGCTATTTCTTCTTGCAAGGCTGAAACAAATAGGAAATTTACCTGTGGGTATTCTGCTGCTCTTTTACATTAATATAATATTTGTAATTGATTACAAATTTAAATCACATTCTTAGTGTTACTCTGACGTTGCACTTCAAGCCCAAGAATTTGTTGTGAAGCTGAGAAAAAACAACATATATGGAATGATAAGAGTTGTTCCAAAAATAAAAACAGCAGAAAATGGCATTTTTAAATTTTCGGTATCCTTGCCACTATTATATATTGGAGTCTTATAACCAGAGAACAATATGTATTACACTATACAGACCTATCAAGGTTCTGCAACACAGGTTATGGAGCAGCTCAAACATATAAAAACCCAGCTCCTCAGAAGCCATTCTAACACTCCAGGATGACCTAACCAACAAGACACTTTACATCTTTTAAGCAGAAGATCAACCATGTCACCAAAACCCACCCATAGTTCTAGTGGCCTCACCTTAAGTGAAGTCTTAGAGAGAATTAAAATTCTCATGCATTTATCTTGGTATGATGTAAGAGTCTTGCTGCTAGAGGCCATGTCCTCTGAGGTACTGAGCCCTGCATAGGAGTCTGTGAGTTCTCATCTTTCATCTGGGCATATGAATATTCCATGTTATGCCAAGGTCAAAAGCCAGGATTGAAAATGCTAACCTGGTTTACATTTTAATACTTAAAAGCACCACACCTGATCTGGTTCTCCTCACCCAGAGGTACAGAATCCACTGCTTCCTTGCAGAAGTGTGTCTGTGCACAGCCTGGAGACCCTTGTCATTACCCTACCATTTTTTTTTCTTCTTGCTATGCATATTTACCCTTAGACAGCGTCTAGCTCTTACCCTCATCTGCCACTTTGCGAGCTGTCAAATGACTATTCAAGCATTAAAAAAAAATGAAGGGTCTGTTAAGTTGTAAATTAAATGACAGTCTATAGCTGAAAATTAGCAGTAACGTGCCCAAAAGTTTATTGATTGCTAAGAAAAGGTGAATAACCCCCCCTCCAGCTGACTGTGTAATTACTGACCTTTAGAACCCCAGAGCTATTAATTTAAGAACAGATAGCAGTGAACTAGCAAACGAGTTATTTTGCAGCAGGACAGTGAAGGCACATATCAGGTTTTTGCATGTGTTCAGTGCGACCTTGAATAGTATTATTACACGTCTGTGTTTTCCATTTTAATGCAGAATATAGCCCAAGCTACATCTGGACAGAAAATGCCTGTCAACTAGTTCAGAAAATCAGGGGGAAGGCACCCACAGACACTGTGGCATTTCAATACATTTGAAGAACTCCATATCCTTCCAGAAAGGTTCTAAATTACTGTTAAAGGCAGGAAAATTGTATTGCCCAGCTCGGCCACTGTGATACATGTCCTGCAAACATTTCATCTGTACTCCAGAGATGGAGATGGAAACAGCCAGGAACAGGAGAATAGCAGACACTAATTCAGCATCAGTATAGTGGCAGACACACACACACAAACCCCTCACCTCCCTTGATACTGCTAAATTTAATCTACTATACTACTAGACTACTGCACAACTCATAGAAACAGCAGCCTAAAGACTATTAACACAAATTCTCCAGCAATATTTAACTTTTCTCTTTTTCTTCTAAATAATAAGCACTTACTACAGTGGAGAAATATCTGCCTTTTGACAAAGCAAACCATATTTTAAGAGCATCGGTCAGGTGGTGGAGTTTACAGTAAGAAAATGTTAAAAATATCTGTTAACTGGAAATAATGAAAGAAAAAGGTATCTGACCTGGTGCAGATGTCCTTCCATGAAGGGTAGTTTCGTTGGGCAGGAGATCTTTTGAGTTGGAAGTGAATGGTGATTGTCTAAATGTATCTTCAGAAAAGAAAGGGCTATAGGAAAAAACAAGATGCCCTTTTTAAAAGAAAACAGCAGTTAACAGAAGAAAAAGTAAATACAAATTTTGACATCAACATCTTAATATTGTAAGAAATACCATCTTGTTAAAAAAACGGTTTCACTTACAGAATTCATGCTGAAAAATGAAGCAGCGTGCTTTGGTATAATTGCATTTCAGAGTGAAAACCCAAGACCTCACAAAAGGCTTTTAGCTACATTTTGACATCCCACATTTGCTATATCACAATACAATATGGTTCATTAAAATTAACGCTTCAAAAATTTGTATTCCATTGTCATATCTGCAGAGGGCAATCAGGAAAGGTAAAAAATATTATTATTTAATAATCTGAAGCATGCAGTAGTTATCTTTAAATCAGAACTTTTCAAATATTAGGTTAAGATGCTGAGTACTTCTACTCTGACATGAATGAAACTGCCTCCATGAATTTGATTTTTAAAGCAGGAAACAATCCATAAACTGAATGGGTGCATCGCAAAGAGTATAAAGCAGAAAAATTACCAGCTACATGATTCCAAAAAGAATATTTTGCTTTAGTTTCAATTAACAGGCAGAAAAAAACTTAATTTCAAAAGTGAAATGGCATCCTGTCAAAGTATTTGTTTTCTGCTCAAAGATCATAACAGAAGCAAGAATTTCTCATCTGCAGTACAGACAGACATCAGCAAGAGGTACATAAAAAAATTCAAAATAGAAAACTGCAGTCTTTCTTGGAAAAATGCTTTCTAAGGGAATGTATTCCACCTGCATGCAAACTTATCAATTTCTTCAAAGCAAAGTGAGAATCACTTTAAATCTGATCTCTCCCAGACTGAGAATCCTTCACAGGCTGGTGTACAGTGGGTGTTTTAAAGGTGCAGGACAGGAGGCCAGACCATTTCTGCAGCCTTTTCTAATCCAGGAATAAAATCCAAGAATCTTTTCAGGATAAAGGACCTACTGTGAGGTCTTACAAGGTGTTGCACAGCAAGTAGTCCAGACTCAAAGTACGTGCCAGCTGCACCAAGCTGACCTCACCAGTCCAGCTACCTGAAGTTTCTGTCCAAAAGGCATCACTTGCCTGTGTTTTCCCTCATGCAGTTTTTCTGCAGAGAGTGAACAAGGTGTTTCCACCAAGTCACTTGTATTCTTAGTCAGACCCCTTCTGCCTCAGGGAAACTTGTTGATAATTAGGTTGACTTGATTGTGAAACCCTTTTGGCAACCACGTTGTTTTACTTTCCTATTAAGTGTTCTGGACGTTATTTATTTTGTGTCATTCCATATGTGACAGTTAATGGGATATTTTGGTATTTCTATAAAAGTTTGAACGCATTTATAAGCAGTCAACATTAGTCTGTGCTGAAGGGGAAGTCGTGAAGCTGCCCCAAACCTGAACAGTTGGGAGAATGCCAATAGCTGCATGATGCAGGATACTCCAGAAACCAAGTGACCAGGATAAACCAAAACAGCTCCAACACACATGTGTGAAACTTAACTTCTTCCAAGACTCACACTCCCACTCGGGGTGACATAATACAAAACAGACTGACACTGTATAAAAATACGCCATGATTTATTGCAACATTCCTCTTACTAGTTTAATAATGATTTGAAAGAAAAACAGCAATAAAAAATGTTTTATTACTATTGTAACTCTTGAAAATCTTGTAATCCAGTGAGGTTTCCATGTTGACCTTCCTTGCTTGTGCCTTAGATTCAGTCACTGGGACAGTGCTCACTGCTGGTGCTAAAGCAAAACGCATGGTGCAGGGCTTTTCTATTTGAGGTTAGGCCATAGATCATGAGCAGGTGTTGTTGAAGGTCACATTGTGCCACATCCCAAGGATTTCCCTCTCCTCCACTGGCCTCTGGATATCCTCTGGCCATCCTTGGATACCTCTTTTCTGCCTTCCTCTAGAACGGCAGCTGAGTCCCTTCAGTGTTGGCCCTATTATTATTTCTACTACAGCAGATATGTCCTCTGAATCCCAATGCAAAGTATGGAGAGAGGAGCTCCTGCTTCATAGCAAGAAATTGCACACATTGTCCTCAATCACTGTGCAAACTCCTTTCTGATGAAGGTTAAGCTTCAGGATATTTTTTATTTTTCCTCTGGCTGCACTTTTCCAGTTTCATGGCTACACAGTTCTGCAGATGAAAGAAACTTATCTTGGCATCTTAGGCTGGCGTACTCACTTCCAGATCACTCGCTTCTCCACTTTCTGTCTTCTCATCACACATGGCAGGCTCTACCATCTCACTCAGCCATTGAACTGTGAGCAATCCTTGCCAGTTCTGGCTGCTTAAGCAAAGTCACATGGAAGTACATGCTGGCAAAGTCCAGGAATACTCACAGGAGGAACAGCAACAGATAGGTGACAGTTAGAAGTGTTAATAAGGAACAAGACAGCAAAAAGTGCTCATGTGCCCCATCTTGCTGGGGTTTGCTGATTTGAGCCTCACCAGTGACACAGCTACATCTTTGTGCTTCCCGGCTACTCACAGATGGACAGCACTGACCTCACCTCGGCTCTCTGCAGCTGTCAGCACATTTCACACAGCAATTGTGATTCAAATGCCTTTCTGTCATTACTCCAGATGTGGGGTGGTGAGCCAAACTGCAACACCACATGTTTTCTTAATGCAGTCCAAGAGCTCTATCCTCCACTGGCTGCTCCATCACATTCTATTTTTGAGAAGGCGTCATACCCTCGCCAGTAAAGACTTCCAGCTGTTTATTTGGTTTGGGGTGGATTGGCTTTTTTTATTCCGGCAAGGTCTTTCAAGTCAATCTGTTTGAACTCACAGGATTTAGTAGACTGACTCACTTCCCCTCTTAAGAAGCTCTCCTCATTCATGTCTTCTTCTGCTGATAAATAGGCAAGATAAGAAAAGCACCCAGAGAAACTGAGCCAGGCACTCAGCATTTCATGCCCTGATGGGTAGCAGCCACTGTAAGGACATCTCAGTAAAGCTCAACACAAGTTTGACAACAGCCAACTGTGCTGCCCTCTGAAAAGTTGGCAGCCAGAAGAAGGGCAAGTTATCTTTGAACTGTCCTCAACCTTTCCAATTGGAATTATCTTTGATAGATCCAAAAGTAGCTCTGGATTCTCACACCAGTCCTGCTGGTAACACCATGAGACACTGAAATCTATTTTCAACTATTTGTCAGCCCATCCCTGCAGCGCACCCTGGCTGGTCAATGAATAGTTGGACAATATGTGCACTTCTCTCTGTATCTCAGGCTTATGCTTTTTAAGTGGCACAGAAAGCTGTGCAGGCTGCATATCTGACAAATTCCCACACTGGCAAATATGGGAAGCATTCACTGTAACCAGAAGCCAAAAGCTCAATTAAATTATCTTTCAACTTGTAACATCAAAAAGTCCCTAATGGACATTTACTGAGCTGGTCAGTTTATTAAAAACAAGTTATTTATTGCATCTAGCATGAATGAATTGGATAGGCCTAGGAATTTAAGTACAATGTATTTCAGAGACCTTTTCTTTGCAACTGAAATGCTTTCCATTCTGTCTGGGCAAAGTTGTTATAAGTCAGCACTGAGAACTTCTGTAAAGGGGCTGCAGAGGCAAGAAGCCCTTACTCTGTCTTTGAAGGAACTCTTCATCACTACAGTGTGCCCAGTCTCCAACCCATCCACAACAATTAGGGAACTTTCAGGTAGGAAATAAATATATCCTTGCCAATTCCTTCTTACTCCTCCTACCCTACCAAGGGCTCCTAAATCTTTACCTATTCCAGCTACCACTTACTGCATAAGAGCTTTAAATCTTCCCATAGGGACCTGCTCATGGATATGTAAACACCTTGTGGGCTTGTTCCCAGCCACAGTAATGTAAAGTGCACATTTCCTTAACAGCACAGGCCATAAAAGGAACATGGTTTTAACCCCTGCTTAATTTAAATTATTGTAATAATGTAACTGTGATCTTTAACATGTTTTGTTAGCACTGTCTTACAGTCTGGCTTTTAAAAATTCATCTCTAGAGTGTATTGAGATGACAGAAATACTAGAGGAACCTAGCTAGACAGAAGACAATCAAAATCACCTCTTCTTACATTCATCCATGTCTTAAAATCCAGTTATCAGCCTGGTCTTCCCTCAAGCACTGCATGTACCATGCAGTTTCTTCTAAATTAGAGTTTTTGTTGAAAAAAATAGAATAAATAATTCTTAAAATTATGTCTGACTACTTGGTCAGAGGAGAACAGACAAAGGCCCTTTGGGCCTTTTTGACTTATGTACCCTAAGAGATCAGATCTATAGTTGTAGCTTTTCAGATATGGGTTCCATTACTCATGGAAATATCTTACATTTGTACTATCAGGTCCCATTTGCAGGAGACAGACAGGTTTGAGCTCACAAGGCAGAAGGAGGCAATGCTATATACAGTGCAGCTTTGCAGGTAACCACAGGCTGTACTTACCTGGCTGTAGTTCTGATGGTGTTATCTTTATTGTGGTTGTGCTCTTTGCTCACCTTTTCTGCAGAGGAACACACATGAGTTTTGTGATTAGCATATGTTATATGTTCTCTATCAGATTTTATTCAGCAGAACTATTTTAACGCTTTCAGGTAACAGCATAACCCAGCATAATTTAGGGTAAAACGTTCCAACATGATTAGAGAAAGGGCATGACTTTATTTAAATTAACACCCAACAAGTTTTTTCAGCCCCACACATCAGTGTTAGTGCTCCACGCAGAGTGCGTATGCAAGTGTTCATTGAACACAGTGCTGGTCCCACAGCCTTTGTGTGAGAGGTGAGGTTCACCTTCTTTGCCAAGGGAAGTGGGCAGTGCAGCCCCAGGAGTGCTGCATCCTGCAGCCACTGGCCACTTAGGCTAGGAACTGCCATCTGCAGATTCCCCTCTACAGGGATCAAAGCAGCCATCACAAATTATTTAATTAGCTTTCAAAAATACAGGAGCTGAACTCTGGCTTTTCCAACTCAGTTGAAATACTGTGAACCTGACCCGGCTGCCACAGTTCTTTAAAGCATATGCAAACTATGGGGGACATTTGGCAAGGCCTGTGTGTTCCAAGTGTGAGGGTGGGAAGGTTCTAGCTACTATTAGTTTTCAGCCTTGGTGATCTCACAGTTGCATAGAATTTTGGGCTTACACACACCAAAAAAAAAAAAAAAAAAAAAATCTCATTTTGTCCTTTAACTTCAGCTCTTGAGCAGTGGCACTGGATTTACCTGACAGCTGGAAGAGCAGCTCAGATGCCATCTTCACTGATATGTCCTGGCTGAAGAGATTTCTCTCTGGGAGCACACGGCCTTCAGGTGCCTTCGGGATGCGCTCGCTGATGTCTCTCCCCAGTAAAGTGCTGTAGCCGACGTTCTGGCTGGGTTGGCTGGGTGACACCGACGCCTGCGAGTCGTGGATGTCGACTTCCATCGGTTCTTCCTTTATCTTTACCATCTGGGCTTCCTTGAAACTCTCGGCTGCAAATATGTTTTTTTTTTAAAAAAAAACAAAACAACAACAACAAAAAAAAAAAAAAAAAAAAAAAAAAAAAAAAAAAAAAAAAAAACCCCAAAACCCCACAACCCCCAGAATTATTTAATTAGGCTGCAATTTTTCAGAGCACTCAAAGCAGAAATCACAATTACCAAGTCATAATTTGTGTACCGCATCCCTGCAAATGGGAAGGGAAGCAAGCAGCTGACAGCCTCGGTATTCTTCTGGCTGTTATAAATAGAAGCAAGCTCTTGAAAATAATTTTTCAAACTAGAAAGCAGAAAACAGTTGCATATTTGCAAATATGAGAGTTACATCACTTTCTATGAATGCTGTGTTTGTGATGATACACCAGTTAGTGAAGCTTTGTTCTATTTATTTAATGAATAGCTCCACTCCAGCCCTCCCCTAAGGTGGGCACTGAAGGCCTCTTACAAACTCTGAATTACTCTGTATCAGCAGAAGTACCAGCACTGACAGAAGGATCAGTATGGGGATAGGGGCAGAGAAGGAAACCTCATCTTCTCCTCTTCCACCCTCTTTCTCTTTCATGGAAATTCCAGACAACCCTGTGAAGAACCTGTTTGTTACACCTGCACAAGCTTTCTAGATGAGAGGAGCATTCTGGGGCTCATCCTTTTCTCAAGGCTGACAGATATTCTCTCATACATTACAAGGTCCATTAACCTTAATGAACAGTTTTCTTAAGTCCATATCCTCTCCTCCTTGCCTTCCTCTCCAGTGTCCCAGATCTACCAAACAAAACCATAGTTTAAGAAGCCAATTTCTAGTTCACTTTCTACACTTGGGATTCCTTGGGTGTTGCTGAATGCTTTGGTTTGGCTGCAAGGTAAGTGATCATTTTTTATTTGGAGTAAAAGCCCTGAAATTTCAAAATCAAGGCTCCAAGGTAATTTGTTTACTACACCCCAAATACCTACACAACCCTTTTGATTCAGACTTTCTTCTGTGAAAAGAGAAGTTGAAGACCTGTAGAATTTACTCTCAATTTAGTTTCAGAAAAAGAGCATGATATATTTTTTCCTTAGTGATTTTCATTCAGAGCACTCCTGAAAGGGTGCTGGTATCATGGCAGAACTCCCCAGTGAGGTGTTGCTTCTGCTGGCTGGATGCTGACCAGAAACTCCAGAGCCAGACAGCATAAAAAAGGCAATATGCCTGGAGAACCAAGAACATAAATAAATTCATGAACAGAGTTAAATACCAGAAAGGACACCCAGGTAAGGAATCATTCCAACAAAATTTGTTTGCTCTGTTTTTCCCATCCTCTCTAACTCGAGTGTGTGTCAGCTTCACAGACTTTATTTCAAGTGTGAAAGATTCAAGCCTTTCATTTTCAATTACCCAGTATTACAATGGACCTCAGATGCACCGAAACATGGTTTCGTTATCCTCAAAAATGTTTTCAACTTCCTCAGCTGGTGGGTGTCATGTTGTCTCCTCCAGCAAAAGAAGGAGAGAATCCCTTTATCATGAAGGCATAAGCATTCTACCTAAATTTGAACTGATATGTATCACCAAGTCCTTTTTCATTACCTTGGTTTTTGCCTCTCTCCACATTCGTGGAGTAGAGAAAAAAGTGGCTTTACTTCCTACAGCTCTTAAAAAAAAAAAAAAAAAAAAAAAAATTGAAGCCAAGAGATAAAAGCCACCTGGATATGTTCCAGGAACAATTTACATGAAGTGCTTTCAATCTTTTCTTATGACATTTCTTGACCTTTAAAAGACACATATAAACATTGATAAAAATCTTTACCGTCTTCTATCCACAGATACATCTCAGACTTCAGAAATTTTTATAGTGAATTCTCAGCTGAAGACCAGTTAGAAATATCATAATGCCTTTTTTTTTTCGTCCTGTTAAGAAGATTTTTCTCCTTTTAAAATTTTGTTTAAAGCTTCCATTACTCTCTTATTATAAAACCACAGAACCTTGCATCTGTGTTTAAAAGTGTAAAAATAGCCTGCTGTGCATTGAAAGTGAACACAGAGCAGCAAAGGAACGCATCAGGTAACGGTGTCAATCAAAAGCTCAGGTAACTCCGCAAACAAATGAGTTCTTCAGATGTCTGACAGACTGAGCTCTGCACCCAGCTGCCAAATTTAGGTGCAGAGTCAAGCTGACCTTTGCTGCTCTCTCTGCTTTTAAAATATTCTTTCTATTTCTGTTCCTGCTCCACAGTTTAATTCCCTGTCCTGCAAACGCTTTTGCATCAGACAAACTGATAGGACCCCAACTAAGGCAAGAGTCAAGCAATACCAGTGACCTTCTCTCCCTCACCACCAGCGAACACTGCAACTGCCCTAACTACATCTACATATTTGATCATTTCCTTTGACCTTTATCTTCCCAGCTGCACCCTTTTGATCTGACAGAATGTCCCTGCCAAATGTGAATTCTATCGTACTCTAAATCCCCAAAGCAAACACACAAAGAGAAGACCGAAGGAGGGTTTCTGATAATTTTACAAGAGCTAATGAAAGGGAAACACAGTGAGTCTGTCCCACAAGCAGCAATCACAGGCATAAAGCCCTGCTGTGCTAGATCTTGTGCTGGCAAAATACTGTAATTAAGGTTATGCCCATATCTGTCTCACCACATAGACAGTCAAACTCCAGCTTCTTGAGGATTATTTTCCCTTCTGTGCTGTTCACTGTGGAGTAAGGTGATAGCCCTTATTTCTTTACATAGGTATCTCACATGGTTATAGTGCAGCTAAAGCTTTTCAAGTCAAGTACAGGTACACAAAAAGGTCTCCTGCTTTAAATAAAGAAATCATTTTATCTTTGCCTTTTCTAGCGGATCTAGTAGATGGGCTGGTTAAATAATCTGCACTGTATCAGAATATGAAGTTAGTATATGAGAGTCAGTTTTTTTTCTTCAGGTCAGATTTCTATAATGGTCCAGAAAAATCTGTGAGCTAAAAAGACTCAAATGGCTCAGAAGTATCCAGACCATGATCTCCAAAGCAGAGTCTGCTCTTCAATCAAAACTAACCTGGGTGAGGCTCAGAATAATAGCATAGCAGTGCTGAGACTCTTCATAGGGCAAAAGATGAACTAAATCAACCAATATGTCTTTTTCTGCTATTAAATTTGTGATACAAAAACACCTTAACAAAATAAGAGAAAAGTATACATGGAGGTACTTCATCAAGCCTTTACAGAGCATCTTATCTACGAAAGCCTTGATGAATGTAATCCTATTCACATTGGGTGAGGCAATTTTCAACATCAGACATGAAAAACAGAGTACTGGACAGGTTTGTTCCAGGAGGAAGAAATTTTTTCCACAGTTTTCAGGTTCTCTGGCATTCACAACTGCAAGGAATCACATAGTAGTGATATTTGCTAAAAACCCCCTCCAAACCTAGAACAGTAGAAACGCAGAACAATACTTATGCTACCTAAAAGCTCAGGGTACAACATTTATCTCCGAAGGCCTGACAGTGTCTCCTCTATAAGGTGTAGCAGTAAGAGCGCTTCTGAAATTTTGTCTCAGACAACACCACTCTACAGCCTAGAACAGAGGCTGGCAAGTTCTAGAAAGACCTCATTCAATCTCTCTGAAAGTTGGGACTATCACAATCCAGCTCCAATTGAGCACAAGTCAGCAAAGTGCCCTTGTGGCATCCAAGGCCAACCCTATTTCGGGCCACATTATCAGACCTGCAGCCATCAGGCAGAGGGAGGAGATTCTTATCCTTTGCTCTGCACTTATGAGGCTGCATTTAGGGTATTGTACCCAAAATGGGGGCTCCCCCAGTACAGGACACCCCCAGAGCATGTTCAGTGGAAGGCAACCAAAGTTGTCAGAGGGCTGCTGCAAGACAAAAGAGGAGAATAGCTGTGAGAACTGGGTTTGTTCAGCCTCAAGAAAATAACATTAAGGGGACCCTTCATTGCTGCCAACAGCTCTCAAAGGAATAAGGGAAGGTGTAGAGAAGCTGAAGTCACACTTCTCTCATAAATGCACAGTGATCAACAGACAAGCTGGAACATGGGGAATTCTGTTCATACATACAGGAAAAAGAATTCCCATCGGGATGGGGCAATACTGACACACGTTGCTGAGAGAGGTTGGGTCCTCCATCCCTAAACATGTTCTAAACTCAGACCCTCAGCAGCCTTCCTGGCTTGACCTGCTCTGAGAAAAGGTCTGGAGTAGATGACCTTGGAGATCCCCTATGAACAAAATTATTTAATGAACCTTCAGCACCAGGCCAAGTTCCTCTTGCAGAACTTTCAAAAGGAGGATAACACTTGTTCTAACGCACCACTAGAAATTTTTCTTAACGTCCACTCTGAATTTCCCAAACTGCAGCTGGCAGCTGTTACCCCTTCTTTTACCATCTGCCAGCAGGGAGAAGAGTTCAACTCCACCACTTTTCCAAGTATCCTTCAAGCAGGTGCAGGCTGCAATTAGACTGGCCTTTAGTCTCCCTGTGCCAGACTGAAAGGCTCAGTTTGCCCAGTGCCTTGCAGCACAGGGAAGCCATGACCTGATGGACCTGATCAGAAGGTAGGAATACTTTCCCTGTGGAGACTGGCTGAGAGAGCTGGGGTTGTTCAGCCTGGAGAAGGGAAGGCTCCAGGGAGATCTTACAGCAGCCTTTCAGTATTTAAAGCAGACTTGTAAGAGAGGTGAGGACAGACTGTTTAGCCTGTTGTGATAGGACGAGAGGCAGTGGTTTTAACCCAAAAGAGGGTAGAGTCAGACTATATATAAGCGAAGATTTTTTTACAATATGAGTGTTGAAACACGGGAACGGGTTGCCCATCCCTGGAAACGTTCAAGGTCAGGTAGGACGGGGCTCTGAGCAACCTGATCTTGATGAAGATGTCCATGCTCATTGCTGAGGGGTTGGACTGGATGACCTTTAAAGGTCCCTTCCATCCCAGACCATTCTGCGATTCCATGCAGCACTCACATGCTCAGTGGGGGCACCGCACATACCCTTCTTAATGCAGCACACTCTGCTTTTCCCGTTAATTGAGATAGAAGTCACAGGTAAGGGATAAATTTCACAAAAACACACAAGTCATGCAGTAAATACTGCTTTGGCTAACACAACAGCCGTCCAATAACCTTGCACTGCCAAAATCAAATGAATACTTGTTAAATCGTTCTTGTTTTTTCCCACCATTTTATTTAAAACTTCACCCTGATACTAAAATTCTAAGTTGCTCGTATTTGCTGAAATGCCCGTCAGCTTTACAAATCAACTTTATGAATCAACTTAGAGAAGAAAGCTTTTCCCATATGTCTCGTAAATTGGACTCATGTACCAGTCTCCACAATGAAGCAAACAGGGGTAACTAGTGGGTCAACTTGTACCAACTTCAAAAGCTTTCAGCACAGAGAATCAGGCGTTTTGTTATGCTAATTGTTCTGATTTGCTAGAAATAAACATGCCCTAAAACAGCTTAAATAAAACCTCAGAGGTAGGGAACAGTTGGCGAGCCCTGAAGGTTCTGCTACAGAGACACAACAAGGAACATCTGACGTTCCCTAGGGCGCTGTGCCTGATGCTTTATTTTGCTAGTATTTTTTTCAAACTGCTGTTTTATAGAAGACAATGTCAATGAATCAATGTAACAGGATCCTGCATTTAAAAAAAAAAAAAAAATCATTAAATGGAACCTCCGAACTCCCATGTTACAGAATTTTGCACCTACAAGCTGCTTCACAGAAATGCAATCCAAGGAATAAAAAAGGAGCAAGTTAAAGCCACAAACTAATTAGAGTTGTGATAGACATCTGCTGCCCCTTCCATTTAAATGGTAGGATGATGGTGCTTACCTGCAAGACCCTACTTGAAGAACCTGGTTAAAATAAAAAACCAAAACAAATCCCACTTGGCTAGTAGCAGGGCTTACTCTGGGAATGTGACTTGCCATGGTTTTCCATTTTTCTACTTCCCATGAAGAAAATCTTATTTCAGATCATACACTTCCCCACTTACATTCTCAGCTCCTACAGAAGCCTCAAGGAACAAAAGACTATTTTCCCTTCTCTGCCCGTTATCAAGGGTTTCAAAGCAGGGATGAAAGCCTTGACAGCTCTCCTGCCATCAATCCAGGTGCAGGGACTCTCACAAGGTACCAGCAACAGGGATCTCCAAAGACAGCAAAGACAGCAACTTAACTCCACACAGGCACTTCCCAGAGCAGTCCACAATGTTATGGAAAAGAAATACGCAGCAAAATTAATTCTGATCTGTACTTTACGCTAGAATTGTACTATCATTCTTTTCTCTTTGTTTTATTCTTTTTAGATCGTTGTTCTAATGCATGTGATTTCAATTAAATGTCTGATACAGTGTCAAAAAATTAACTACAAAGTATTAAATACAAAATTACCATAAACATTTTCAAATGGACAAAGGCTTCATCAAAAAAAAAAGTCAAAAACCCCATCACACTCCTCCCCTGTAATAACCAGTTGTTCCAACAGAGGAACTACCATATAATAATTAGGTGATAAAAAATGGAGTTGATCAGGAATGCTTTTGGACTCAGCTGTAGGCAGCACCTCACTTTGTGTGCAGAGGTCATGAAGTCAGTCTGCACTAATTGCATGTGCTGGTAACCCCAAATTAAGACACTTTGCTGGTACTGGTGTATTACAAGAAACTGATGTGTGACCTGAGGATTGAAGAACAAAAAATCCAAAGGAACCAAATAGTACAAATGTCATGCGCTTGCTTGGGCTAACAAGGAGATGTGCAATACATGGGGAATTGACCCATGGGAAAAAGAGAGGAGGAAAACAACCTGAGTTATATGCAAAATGAACACATTTCAAAAATAGGATACATCTGAAATAAAGGCAGATGTGATTCAGACAGTATTTCTACAAAAGACAAGGACATGCTAATGTCCCTGGGTAAAACATTATTTAAAAATTACTAATACCTGGGATAGATTTTATAGTCCTCCACCAATACACCCATTTTTGAGCAAGAAGCCAAAATATTGTATGCTTCTAAAAGCTAATACATGCCCCAAACATATCAGCAGCACAACTATTTCAGCAGAAAATTAGTTTTTCAGCTCTAACATCGGCATGTAAATGCAAATATTTATTTTTAATTTCAGTCTCCTCTGAAACCTACCTTTCAATTTACAAGACTGAGTGCATAAAACTGACCAGGAATCATTGAGGGTGTCACTTAATTAAACATTTTGAGAAATAAATTAGCTTTTCCATGAAAGAGAACTGGTAAAAATGTAAAAACCAGGGGTATTTGAAATACATTACTCCCATTTCTTCTAACTGATTTTATGCAATATTTTGTGGGAATTTTAAATCTTCCAGGGATGGGACCCTTCCAAAGAGAGATGAGAGCAATTTGCCCCACTCCACTATATCCTCAAATCTGTTTACTTAGCACTGGATCTAGTCTCAGTCAAGACTTAGCAATGGACAGAATTCCCAGCTCACCTTTGTGCACTCATACATGGCGGTAATTTTGTTTTCTTCTGTAGAATGGAGGTTGAAAATCTGCTCAAACTTTGTCTGTCAACTTCCAAACACAATTTCTTTCAAATGGGCATTTGATTTATTCTGAAATAGCAGCTTGATTGTTAGGAAGTTTTGTCCTGGCTGTTTGGGTTCTGCCCAGACATGCCCAAGAGACATGAGCCCTCTGAGGCTGGAAAACCCTTTGGAAGAGGTGTGAGTAGGTATCAAGTCTATGAACTGTGGGGTAGAAGACCTGAAACCCAGGGGAACATGGGAGAGAAAGAACTGCTGTAAAAGGTCAAATTCCACCAAAGTAATGTGTGGGGTAAGGGTCTGATCCCAAACTGTGGTCATGTTGCTAGAAGCAGGTGTTTGAAGAGCCCTTCAGCTTGAGAGTCTTATCTTGTAGAGCTAAAATAGCTGCGTGTGATTTTCTCATTTCATTCCATCTGCTTCTACAGTGGCAGCTAACAAATGTTCTTTCAGTGTTCTACAACAGGAAAAGATGTTTATTCTTCTAAGTTTTCCTATCTCTAGAGTAAATTCTGAGTGGCTGACAAAGGGCTGGTGATTTGGAGTAAATCTACCCTACAGTATGCACCAGACCAAACCAGGCTCCAGAGCTGGAAAGCCCTTCCCCTACCCTGTACAGCTAAGAACTGACAACACAGCACCCCTGTTTGGGAAAAGAGATTTCCCAGTGAAAAATAGAAACCAGTTTGTCCTTCACATGGAAGGAGATAGCAAGGTCTATGCCCAAATCCCAGGTGGCTCCCATCCATGAGGCTGAAAAAATCAGCAGTGTTCTTGCTCACAGGATAACAGCAGCATGTATGTCAGGAATGCAGGAAGCACAACACTTATGTTGGAAATTCCTTCCTGAATTTGTCTGTGAAATAGGTTCTGGTGATAAAGTATTACGCAGAAGAAAGTGAAAATAACAAATCAAGAACGCAATCCATTCAGTCCTTACCAAGCATATAGACAATCTGGAAGGATTTGACTTAAACCCAGTTATAAAATATATCAAATCTAACAAGGGCACTTGACTGAGGATTCCCCACAGAGAGTAAAACGTCAAGATATACTTGCTAGATTTTTTTTTTTTCTTTCCAGTACCACAAAAAAGGAGGAAGGTCGTTCTTGTTTTCCCTTTAAAATCAAGAGGTGGCTCAGAAAGAAATGTGGATGCCTTGTCCCTTGAAGTGCTCAAGGCCACATTGGATGAGGCTCTGAGCAATATCTTCTGGTGGAAAATGTCCCTGCCCACCCATGGCAGGGGGGATGGAACCAGATGATTGTCCTCTACAGCTCCTTGAAAGGAGGTTGGAGCTGGGGAAGTCTCTTCTCCCAAGCAACCAGTAAAAGGACAAGAGGAAATGGCCTCAAGGTGCACTGGGGAGGTTCAGGCTCGAGGTCAGGAGGAATTGTTTCACAGAAAGGGTTGCCAGGCACTGGAATGGGCTGCCCAGGAGGATGGTGAGGTCACCATCCCTGGAGGTGTTCAAGAAATGACTGGATGTGGCAGTCAGTGCAGCGGCCCAGGACAAGGTAGCAATCAGTCACTGGTTGGAGTCAATGACCTTAGTCATCTTTTCCAGCCTAAATTATTCTGTCATCTTTAAGGTCCCTTGGTGCCTTGAGACACTACCTAGAACAGAGGCTAGACAGTTAAAGGAATAAAGTAGGCATTTATTAAAAGGCCTTCCAAAGAATACATCTTGGGCAGTACAGCAGCCAAGGCCACACACCCAAGGTGGATGACAAGTCACACATTTTCACACTTTTATAAGTTTTGGTCCATTTACATTATTGGGGTCAATTGTCCAGTTACAAGTTCAGGTTATGAAGTTCCATCCCCCTAGACTGCTCTCCTCAATTCAGTGTTGAGAACTTGCTAACACTTTATATGAAGTTCAGAGTTATGTATTAATGCAGTACAGAATCTGGATAATATGAAAGCTGAAACTTAAGGCAACACCTTCTATGATTCTATAAAGAAGTGGCTTAATTGTTTAAGTAAGTTCACCAAAACCAGGCTGCAAAATTGCTTACGCTAAGTTGTGAAGTCAACAGTGATATAGGAGTATTCTACCAGATAAAGATTAAAAAAAGCCCAAAATAAACCACTAAAGAGGCTAATCATCTTAAGATTTTTCCTTTTGTAGCTGTCCTGTATGAAACTGTATCTCAGTTTTCCTCTGTAGTTCCTGCCTTAGATGGTCATTCAGGGAAGAGCAAGTTGAAAATTGCCCGTGACAAACGGGGTGTAACCCCATCCCCTGGCTGATGCAGGAATACTGACAGCAGCAACGCCGACTCCATAAATCCGAGTCACTCTTCACCTCCTCATCTATGGATTAGCCAAAAAGACCACAGTCAGCAAAAACTGCTCAGTCCCTAAGAGCTTGTAAGAGAAATGTTACACTGGTGTATTTCTTACTTCAGCCTTTAAAGCCTGGGAGGTCCCAACACAAGCTGAAGACTTGACCAAGATTTAATACATGCTGGATTTCTCTCAAATAAACAGGTATTTAAGGCACAAATATTCTAACATAATAGGCAGCAATAGAACTATTTAAACACAGCCTGCCAGTGCTGAACTCCAGACCGACAATCCAGAACCCTTGTGTCTCTGAAGTACTCGACAAAGCATTAAATTATGGAGTTCCTTCTTTATAAAAATAGTTACAGAAATTTATATGCACCAAGAAAAAGAGTCACATCTTGGCATTCATTAGGCTGCAAAGTTTTTTTACCAAAACACTCCACTCAAACCAGTTACCAGCAGCAACTGAAAATTACAACAATAACTAAATGTTTTGTATTTGGGAGTCCGAGAAAAAATCTGGAAAGTGTTGCTCTGGTCAGTTTTTGTACTTGGGAAACACTTTTTGCCCCATTAACACGGGAGGCTTGCAAATCAGTGACTCAAATCCTTCTGCAAATTGAAGTGTGGAGGCATGAACAGGAGTGAGTTAATTACATGTTTTATGGAGGAGATCCTAGTCAGCTCAAGTCTTTCAGGTACAAGTTCGAGCTCAAATTCACATCTGACAGTGTCCAATCAAGCCAACTGATTTGAGGTACGTTTGACAGGGATCTCAGTAGTTACTAAACTTGTATGCATTCCCACCCGCACTTCTTGCATGACTTTGGCACAATGAAATGAATAAGTTTTGTCCAGTTTTGGAGAAGACTTAAAATCAATCAGATGCAGTTCAGGTGCAGAAGCACAAAACCCAGCCTGCCACACTGACTTTCGTGTCTTGGTCATAAAAATTGGTCTGTTAGAAGTTCAAAGCCTTTTCATCATTCACTTAACCTGATCTCAGTGGGAAGAATTCAACCCTTTTACTTTCTCTTAATCCTAATTCTGACAGGTAGACAAATCATAATTAGCAGAACATACATTTTTATTTGACTCCCTCCAGCTTTAACACTACCTGTGTGCATACATTGTCTCCTTGTCTGGCAGAAGAATCTATCACTGAGGCAATGTAAGCAAGTTCAGGTGGTCTTGCTAAATGCAGAAAGCTGGCTCAGTTTACTCAACTTTTTTAACAGTGTATCTTGCAATTTTGAGTACAATGTATTGCCAGAAAAAAATAAAAGCTTTAAAAGTCATCTTTTATAAAGCTATCTCAGGTACATTAAAGTTCAGAAATGTTCTTATGATGTAAATGAAGTGACAGAAGTGAATAAATTTGTATTAACATGGTTTTGTACCTTTTAAAAATTACAGCACCTAAAAGCTTTAAGGCATAATTTCTTTTGACTTATTCTATACTCATTAATTTGAAAATCAGAGCAGAGATAATTAGATAGTGTGGTTACAGACCAAACTGAGAGGTTTCATGTACATGACACTTTGCAGACAGGTCTTTTCAATTGCTCTTTGGCTCACTACTAAAGCTGAACCTACCTTCTTGCAAGGTAACCCTGCTAGCATACACACACAAAAAAAAAAAAAATCAGAAATTCAGTATTATTAAATGAAATATCTACCTGATAGCTTCATGAGGAGCTCAGATGCTGCCTTGACTGACATATCCTGCCTCATCACATTTGCCTGTGGTTCTTGTGGCTTGAGTTTCTCTTCAGGGACGTTTGGAGCTGAGGCTTCAGATTCCTGGCTGAAAACATAGCTGGGCTGAGACACAGCTGAACTTCCAGCTTCTTCATCCTTAGGCTCCTCTTTCACTTTGAAATTAGGAGTCAAGGGCTCTTTTTGATTTGCCGCTGTCAAGACAAGGAAAGAAGTGAGACTTAGTGTAATATAGAATCCTGGAGCAGCTAGTAAAAGAAGAAACCATAACCTGAGAAATGCTAGAGCAGTACTGTAAGCAGATACATCAAACTGTGCTCAAAGATGCTTCAAGGGACAAACAAACTTCTGCATCTTTTCTACAAAGGGGCAGTTTTGAAACACAACAACTGCATGTACCAAAGCTCAGAGGAACATCCTCTCACTTTTTTTCCCTCCTACTCCTCCTAAAAGCTCTTCCCTGGTCATTGGCTTGTAGGTTTTCTGCAGGCTTGGTGGAAGTTTAAAACTGTTTCACATACGAGCAAATTTGGCAAAGCCCATGTATATGACATACTGAGGTTTTAAAGCATGGAAGAGAGGCAAGAGATGAAGAGTAGGAAGATAGAAAACCTAAGAGGGAATAAAAGGGAAAAGATAGCAAATTATTAGGTCCTAAAACTTGCTATATCAAGAAGAGAACTAAGAGATTTTCAGAAGACAGCTCTGCACTGTTCCAAGCTCTACATCCACAAAAAGAAAGAGAATAAGTTTAAAATATTGCTTTCAAATACTCCTCCTAAGCAGCTGTACAGCCTCAGAGGAGGGCAAGGAGACTTTGGGGAGCTGCTTAAGATCTACACACTGAGCAATGCTGTTCTTGAAGGGTCTTTCTGATACCCTTTGACAGCGGCAGAACATTTGCACGGTATCTGGTTAAAAGGATAAAACCAGAACAGCTCTTAAAGAATACTTCCAAGCCCAGCCAATATAAATTCATGGGCAGAGGCATGAAAAGCAGAAAGCTAAAGAAGTTGCACTATTTTTCAAGTAAATCTTAATTTATTTTTTTTTTTATGTTTAACCATGAAGAGATACTTCTTTCCCTGTCTCTTCATGACCTTTTCTTGGCCAAAATATCACTTTAAATTCCCAGTAACACCCAGCTGATAACTCGTCGAGTGCCTTTAACTTTGGCAAGTTTACATTTTTCCCACCTCTTTAAACTTCTGTCTCCACAAAAACAAAAGACAGAGCATTGTCCCTGACTAAATCTGGCAACATTTATCTACTTAAACCCTTGGTCTACTTTCTTCTCCTGTTCACAGCTTCTTACCTACTCTCAGTGTCCTCACTGTTTTGGCTTATTTCCTCAGACACTCTCCTTCTCAGAAACTCCCCCAAATTTGGGGGGAGTTCCTAGAGAACCCAAATTCCTGAATCCTACCTTGAAGTGCTCACCATCTCCCAGAGACCCGAACTCTAAAATATGAGGAACAATTACCATCTTTATCAGAATTAGACACTTACATTTGCTACTTTGAGCCTTTGTTCATTTCCACACAGTTCATTTTTTTTTATGTTTGTCTTTGGAGGGGTGCGCTAATGATTTTACTGCATTACCCTGTAACACAACACATCTTTTCAATTTATATTTCAGAGTTGCTTGATTTTCCTCCTTGTTGGTTGGCAAGCCATTACCAAAGAACAGGATAAAGGCACATGGTATAAAGAGTGCATACATAAGCAATGTGCACATACACATTAGTTTTATTCACTTCAGAAATTACATTACCTTATATCTGGAATTTTTAACATGAACTATAGGCACTTTTACCAGTACTAGGAATTGCTTTTGCCTTTTTTTTTTTTTTTTTTTTAAGAAGAGCAAAGGCAGAAATATAAAACATTGAAACATGCTTTAACCCATAAAAATACAAGTTAGAGCTCTCAAGCCCATCTTAGCTTTACTAAGGCACTAACAAAAAAAATTCCATCTACCTTCTTTATCCTGGCTTCAGTCTATTCTGGGGTTTGACCTGGGGTGATGAATGGTCACAAAAAAAAATAAAAAGACCAAAACCTTCTCTGCTGAATTACCTTCTGCTGTCCTTTGCTTTTTAAAACATGCCACTCCAGCTGCTATGCTGGTATGAAAAATACCTCCACCAGGATCTGAGTGCAACCAAGAGAGTCTGCCTGAACTTTCAGAGAACATTGGGGAAAGAAAAGGTCTTTTGAATTTATTCATTTCCAAAAGGTATTAATTCAAATTTGTCCCAGAAAATAAAGGAAGCATGAGTCTGAGTGAAGAGGTAAAGATGACCCACTGAGAACAACCATTAACCTGTGGACCCAGCCTTGTCTCTGCCATGAACCAGAGCAGAAAATGAGCCAGGTAGAGCAAGCACTACAGGCTGGCTGAGCCTAAACTCTTCCACCACTTAAAATAGAGGTGAAATTAAACTTGCATAGATCAGGGTTAAATTTGCAACCATCTACCACAGCAAAAACATCCATAAACAAACAGAATGTAACAGAATTCATTTAATATCACAGACTTAAGCAAAGAAATTATTACAAGAGTTAGGTGCTATAGTATGCAGTGGCAGACACTTATTGCATTATACTGCCACAAGAAAAAGGATCAAAAGGAATGCTTTTGGAAGATTTTAGCATTTTTTTTAAAACCCTCTTATCACCAAGGCAAAAGTCAGCAGCCAACTTGACCCAGTCCAAGGGCAGGTATAAGGTGGTGTCTTCTATGCTCTTCATCCCAGGGTATCCTCAAACCCTACCAAGATGAAGACAAGTTCTAATAGCTCAGAGGACCAAAAAATTCAAGGTAGATCACATCAGAGTTTAAATAGTTTTGTGATAGTCCAGATCTTGGTCCCTCAATTCAGGAAGAACACTGAGGTACTGGAGTGAGTCCAGAGAAGGGCAATAGAGTTGGTGAAGGGTCTGGAGCACAGGTTTTATGAGAAGTGGTGAGGAAGGTGGGGGTGTTCAGCCTGGAGAAAAGGAGGCTCTGGGGTCATTATCACTCTACAATTCCCTGAAAGGAGGCTGTAGCCACGTGGAGGTAAGTCTCTTGTCCCAGACAGCCAGTAACAGGATAAGAGGAAATAGTCCCAAGCTGCACCAAGGGAAGTTTAAATTGGATGTCAGGAAGAATTTCTTCCAGAAAGAGTGATTGGACATTGGAACGGGCTGCCCAGGGAGGTGTTTAAAGAAAGACTGGATGTGACACTCAGTGCTGTGGTCTGATTGACAAGGGGGTGTTTGGTCACGGACTGGACTCAATGATCTCAGAGGTCCTTTCCAATTTGATTGATCCCATGAAGGGATAGGGAAACTTGATTTGTTCTGGATCTCCTTTCCTCTGTACATCTTTCCCTTTCTGTCCACATGTGGGGATAGCACGTGCTGCTAGGAGCCACTGGCTCCTCACACTTCTGAGCCACCATCCAGGGTAACAATGACAAACAAAACCAGTTGATAACAAATGCACCAGCACAGCATCAGACATAACCTAAATGAGCTCTTTGCGAGATATGTATACTCTGTGCATTTACAATACTTCACCCATGAGAAAAATAAAACATAGTCAGGGTCCCCCAACCCAGAGGAAGCCCTGAAGGTGTGCCTTTGGCAATATTACATGAAGGAAAAGAACCCCAGACTGTTGTTTTTACCTACGTCACTGATTCTCCCTACTCTAGCTGCTTTGTTTTGGACAGAAGAGAGAATTATAAATTAGGAAAGAAGTAGAGTCTTATTTCTTTAATTAACTGGCAGCACATTCCTTGAACTGGTGATGTTTTCTAAAAACCAAACACTTAAATTGTAGATAAATCACAAAAATAGAAGAGTCATTTGTCTCGTTTTTCTTCCCCTAGAAAATAAAAACAAAACCAAACAACTACTGGGTCAATTTCAAGCCAATTGCTACAATCAACAGGGTTTTTTCTCTTTCTTGAAATATACTAATACAAATGAAGCCTAGAACAGAAGGACAAATAAAAAAGGACAGGTTGTCTCATTTATCAGATCCATACATTAAAGCTAGTGGGGAAGAAATCCCACAAAACGAAAAAGACCCCCTAAACAACACAAGTTCCCACCACTCATTTCTGTCCCATCTTGGATCCACAGCTATGGACAAAATTGTTAACACGTGGAGAATAGCAAGTGTGATGCATCCACTAGTCATTTTAGGGAAAACAATAAACAGATGTAAGAAAAAAACCCGTTACAAATAAGGGAAATAAAAGTTCTCTGTGACCCGTTTTTAAAAACCCCATGACTGAGGAATCCTTAAAAAAATTAGGACTAGACAAGAATTTAAAAGGTTATGTTGAAGATTATTAAAGTATATTTGAACGACAAAATTATTATACCCCAGAAGGAGGAGTATCATCTATCTACATACAAAAATAGATACACATATCCTAATTTGTATTTAATTTACATTCATTCTGAACAGCAGTGAGAACAGAATGAAGGATGTGTTGTCTGCAGACTGAATTAAAAAAAAACCCAGCAATTTAATTTTGAAATGCACGGCAAGGAAACAAAACAAACCCACGTAGCAAATGAAACCAACAGGCAGGAATCCCTCAAGCACGGTGGATAATGCTCCATTTGTTCCATTCCATATCCAGAAAAAACACAGATCAAAGAATATTCCAGACTGCTGATTTTTATCTTCCTGGCAACTGGAACCATTTGAGCCATTTGGCAAAAGTAGATGATGAAAGTTATAACACTTTCTTGAAACTGCCAAATGCCACAAGAAAAGCTTTGGGCATCTGCCACTAATCTGAAACACTCTGGTAGAAGCTGCTAACTCCATCAGTCCACTTCAGAGGGTTTCTAAACGCTCAAAATGTTTATAACTGAAAGAGGAAAAATAGGCTGATTACTTCTAAGCCAAGCTCAATATTCCAAGTCACAATCAGTGAAAAGTTGGTCACTGCTCCATCTGTCTGAGAGAAAAACATGAAAAAAACCCCCAGAATCCACAACAAAAACCCTGCCACCAAAAAGGTCATGAGAAAAAGCATCCATGGAGTCTGGGTTGAAAGGAACCATGATGAACCTTCCATCCCAGACGGTAAGTCTGAGCTCTGGTGGTCACAATGAATCAAGGGCCTCTGACAGATCAGTTCTGCAGTATTTGGAGGACACAGTCCCATGACAGTAGGCGTTACATCACCCTGAAGGCAGCTGTGGTCAATAAAGGGTGTGACTTGGGTCATCTACTATTTTATTCTCTAACAATTGAAATGTCCAGGTAGGAATTGGCGCTCTGCATGGAGACCATGGCTCATATTCGATGACATTCAAGAACTGGGAAAGGGGCACAAACACTGCAGAAGCAACCCCCAGTGAGCTAATTGTTTCACAAGAAAAATCTATGGAATTGGAACCTGTTGGAGAATCTCCAGACTAAAATCCAATTGGGCTGATAAATTCTGTTCATCTTATTAAACACAGAGGCTATATACGCTGGAAGTGGCCCAAAAGGAGAAATACTGTTCTTCTGGCAGGACAGTCTAGCTGGTCTATCATTTCCTTTTAGTGCCTCTTGCCCCGGAGTATTAATATGTCTCAGAGCACTTCATGCTACCTAAGCCTTCTAGGAATTCTCAGTCAATTGCACCTGAATTTTAAAGCCCTCTACTCTGCCCTCTGCCCCAAAAAACATAACCTATAGGGCTATTAAGGGACAGAATGGGCATTATCAGTGAGAAAGCTACTCATGGGTGCTCAGCATTACAATGTTTCTTTTTATCAGAGTAGTGCAATGGCAGAATAGAAAATCCCAAATATGATGATGCCACAATTGGACACCCCTCAGCTTCAGGACACCGCTTAAAATACGAGGTCTTCCAAATCATATTGCTTAAGCACATTAAAAACTGCAAGCATAGGTTAAGAAAAGCCAGCTAACTAAATTGATCTTTAAAGCTGCTCTGTGTTGGGAAAGCTGGAGTCAAACACAATGAGATATAGTAAAGGAGAATCATCAGTCCTGCTACTGCGCCCTCAAAATTTCACCACGTTCTAGTCCAAGTGGAATGGAGGAACCAGGCAAAATTGCTTAGGCAGGTGCAGAACCACACATCCCCCCCAACACCCCAAGATGTCTGTCATGCAGCCAAAGTCCCAAGGCTGTAGCATCTGCCAAGACTATTTCTTCCTTTCCAGGTAAAAACCAAAACAACAGCAGAACAGGTAAGATTGTGAGGAAGCTGGAGAAAAGAGAGGGGAGCAGTAAAAGGAGCGTTTGTTGCTGATAAGAAAGAATTGCCTGCAATATGGGAATGTCTTCTTTCTACAAAGGAGCAAAATCAGACGAGAGAAACACCAGCAGACTGACCTCTATATTTGTTTAACAAAACAAAAACCAAAACAAACAATCAGAGATGATTGAACTAACAGTGTTTTCAAATCCCATCTTGGATGGATGCGAGAGAAAAGCTCATGAGCTCGGACTTCTGCCCAAAGTAATGGTGTATTCAGGGAAGCAAAAAAGCCATCAGCCTAGTCCAGTCATATACTCCAAATATGAGAGTTTGTGTAGGTATTAAAACTAAATTGTAAGCACAGACCTGGTTCAGGATCATATTGCTGGCTTCTTTTAAGTTGTATGGGACTGAGTACACAAAAAAAAGGTGTCTGTTTTTCTGCATTTTAAATTGCCAAATTAGAACAGAGATTACACTGCTTTATCTTGCTAAATTCTATACATTCCTTCAAGATGTAAAACATGATGGGTGTGATTTTAAGGATGCTGGGAAATTGTAGATGCAAAACTAGAAATCGCTAAAAAGAGATAAGAGTGATGATATATCAGTAGCAAAGATAAGAACAAGGTTTTATTTGCCCAAGTTTCAAGTAGATGTGCTATTGCACATCAGAATTTTACTTCAAACTAAAGGTCTATATGGAAACTAGGAAAATGCGAATCTGGAGAGACTTCAAAGAGAGAACTTGATGACATCAGGGGTATTTATACTGACAGCAGCATCACTGAATTCACAGTATTTTAAATTAAGGACATGGCTCAATAATGCACTCATGGCACTTACATATTCTAATTGAGATTTCACATTCTGATATAAACTACGAATCCCAAATATAGACAGTGTGGTCTTTTCTTTGGAACTTGCTACTCAAATACATCAATTATGGCAATTTAATTGGACATGCTCTTTTTAAAATTAAAAATAGCTGTTTGAAGAGTTCAAGTTCAGTACTGTCAATGGCAAATGATAAACCATGTCAAATTACTTGTGCTACCTTTAAGGAATGCAGTAATTTTCAAGAGCCAAACAGAACAAATAATCTAAGTGATTACTTAGCTTCTCTACTAATATGCTGCATATAGCTGCCTGATGATTTACTCTCTCCTTATTCTATCAATGGAATCAGCTAACAAAACACAAATGAAAAGCCCAAATATTCTGGCCAGTCAAAAAGTCCCATGGTGGCTTTTTTCCTCAAAATAAGGGCTTGACTCCTCGCACGGCAGTGACAGCAGATATGACAAACTGAGAGAAAGCAGTTTCTAATTGGTTTAACATGGCCAGCCCCAAACCCTCAGCATTTTAGCTCCTTCCTCCTGTCTTTTTTTTTTTTAAGGTTTTCCATGCAAGTAACTTGGGGAAAATAAAAAGAACAGCAGAGGCAGGGCACACTTGATACCACTCCACAAGATGAAGAGACCTGCTTGCTGGAGCAATGCACTTGTTTAAACCCAGAGAGGTGGGGGAGAGAGGCCAGCAATGAAGGATGTGTACCAATTACTGTTTCCACACAGAATCCCATGGAGAGCAATTGTGCAAGAATCCCATTCATTTTGCTGGGATTCATTTATTTCCGAATGTTAAAAGTTACTGCAGCACATAATATAGACACAGTAATATCATCACTAGGGTATACTGGCCATTGTAGTTTGGAGCAGCATGAAAGAATTTTTTATTACTAAACAACAACAACAACAACCAAACCACCCCACCAAAAAACCCAAAAAAACCCCCAAGCCTGAAAAGCGGGTGGAAGGATACCAGTATAAAGGGATATGTTGTACAATGTTTGCCACTGAAACCTTTGAAACAGGAAAATCAAATGTTCTTTAAATTAAGATATGAATGCTGTTATAAAGATTCAACATGGAATTAATGGACTGTGGGAGGAAAGCTTTCTAATAAAGCACTGATACAGCAAAATAATGGAAAATTTTGAAGGGTATAAGCAGACCTCTTGAAGCGGACCTCACTCAGAGGAGCGAGATTTGAAGGTAAAAAAACATGCCCATGCTTAAATACTCCTCTTTTTGTGTAGATATCTTTGTTTGAAAAGACAGGTGTCTGCTAAGGAAGGCAGGAGCCTCCCTTGAAGATGTAAACCCCCTCCCTCTGAATTATTATAATTTTGAAATTAAGGGGCTCTCAGGCAAAAATATGGGAATAGGAATGACAGTTCTTTACTAGAAAAATTAAAATAAAAATGTAGGCATATTAAAAAAAACCAAAACAACAACAACAAAAAACCACAAAAACCAACCAACCAAACAACAACAAAAACCCCCAAAAACAAAAAAAGCCACCACCAACACAGTAACTTAAGACAGTTAAGTCATCTGATAATTCTTTTTACAAAAAAAAAAAAAAAAAAAAAAAAAAAAAAAAAAAAAAAAAGTCTGAATAAAGTTTCAGAGAACCATTTTAAATTTCTTGTGAATTTAAAATCCTCTCCTAACTTAAACTAGGACTTAAAGAATTTAATTGAATCTAAATAAATAAATAAATGTTTTTTCTAAATCTTAGATTTACATTTGGTGGTTTGTGTTATGCTTTATTTTATGAAACACATAACTAAGATCTTTCTGGCAAGCAATGGTCCAGAATTAGGCATGAAGGGGTCTTGAAAAGGTCATCCACACCAGTATTTCTCAATCTCTCTAAATCTAAAGCTCCCCTGAGCCTTTCTGAAAAAACCCTGAATGGCTGTTTTGAGCAGTGTCACCATAATTCATCTCTGGCCCACTTCAAATCAAGTCTCACTTCGAACATCTGTAAATTTTCTCCCAATTTGCATCTCTACAGCTTGCTGCATGTTTTTGTTCAGATAACATTTCTTGCCACTGCTTATGATATCCTATGGTCCCCTGATTAAGATACACAGATTTAGTCCATCTTACTGCTTACTATGTGACCAGTCACATCTGACAGGGAGCTGTTTTTACATTTCCCCAGTGGCAGCGACGCCACAACCTCTCCAGCCAAACTATCCTACAGGCATAAACACCTCAGCTTGGGAAAGATTTTCCTAATACTAACTTAAACCTTGCAGCGATACAATCCTGTTACTTTTTATCCTAATTCCAATGATTTTATGATTATGTGCCATAATCTCCATTCTCCTGAAAACTATGCTAAGGCACATGGAAACCAAGGAGGTGGTTGGTGACAAGCCAACGTGGCTTCACCGGGGCAAATCAAGCCTGACAAACTCGGTGGCTTTTTATGGTGGGGCTACAGCACTGGTGGACAGGGGCAGAGCAGATTAGTGCCAAGCATTTGATGCAGTCACATGTGACACCCTTGTCTCTAAACTGGAGAGACATGGAAATGATGGATAGACTTCAGCAGGTTCCCCATGAAACTGGAGGTATACTGATTGACACCAAGCTAAAAGAGGAGCAATAAACATTGGCAAGCAAAAATAAGCGTTCATTTAGAACATCAGTATTCAATAAGAATAAATGCCAAATTCTAAAAGCCTATATATATAACTATTGCTTCTTTCCTAGCCATAAGGCCTGTCAGAGAAGAAAATTAGATTGTTTTGACATAATCTGGTCTCAAAAAATCTGTGTTGGCTGTTACAATTGGCATATACAATTTGAGATGTCAAAAGATTTATATCATTGGAAAGGTAGGGCAAATAATTGAAGCTCTGATGGGCCTAACAAGGCTGTCGTAATGAAGAAATCACTCAAAGGAACTTCATTCAGCAGAGCTGAACCGTCAAAACCGCAGCTAATACTCAGCCAACTTTCTAAAAGAGAATTAACTTCTACTCTAAATTTATGCACTCTGTATAGAGGAAAGCATGAACCAAACGTATGTAACACAATATAATCTCAGAAGAAAAGAAATTCCCTTCCTTCTGACATTGCTCTTCCTGTGTAGCAAACTTGGTGACTGGCAGTACATTTTAATCCAAATACGCGCACATACAAAATTACAGATACATCTTGCTCCCCCAGCGACTTTATAACATGTTGCTAGGTAACAGTGCATACAAGTCAGGTTTCAAGACCTTTAGTAAGTCACCATAAAATAACTGCATAGGCTTTTTGCATGAATAATGTACATTTGTATCCTTCCTCTGATGCCAATAGAGCAGACACTGAAAACATGACCGTCTGCCAAACTGTGAACAGCTTCCCATCAACTGCTACATGAAAAGCCACACACCAAATTGTTGCATGTTCTCTCAGCTTTCAGGCTTTCCCCCCATCTATCTCCTGCACTCTGCTCTCATTCCTGAGACGTGCAGCCATCGTGAGCACCACCCTCCCCAGGCCAGCCCAGCTGATGTGCAGAGCCTCTTCGTGCACAGCAACCCGAATTTAAGATCGACATCGGAACAACAACATGTGTGGGACAGCTGTTGGACAGTGTAAGATGGATTTCATATCGAGTCCAAATTTGAAACTCAACCAAAGTAATGTACAAGCAAATTCAAACAGTCTCATCCTGCCTGCTTTTTGTCAGTCAGAGTAATAATTTATATTGACAGGTTATTTAATATTTTTTTTCAGGGGGAGGTCCTGTGGCTTCTTCCAACCAACACAGCAAACCGTTTGTGCCAGCCCAATTCACCTCCTGCTTGCCCTCAGCTGTTTTCCCTTCTCCTGGCTGGCTCCATGAAGCCTCAGTCTTGATTTCTTGTGTTAACCCATTGTACTCAATTCCTCACAAAACTGTGATCCCAGAAGTATAAAGAACTGGGAAGATGAGGAGAGAAAGATTTTCCTAAACAAATGGCTGTGGTTTCACCAAGGCTGGGCATTAAGACAGAGCTAATTCCTTGGTTTATCTGACAATATAATTTTCTCAAATACAACTTGCTTTCCATTTAAAGGAGAAAGCTGACTAATTCATTCCTGTTGTAAAGATTATCTTCTATCTCCAAAGTCTAAAACTTCCCATAGGGACCAAGATATATTTGTGAAACAGAAGATCCTTGAGTGACATTTTCCGTGACTTCTTTCTGTTCAAAAAATTCAAGGCAAATTTTGAAAACATTTGGTTGGCATAGAACACCTCCCCAGAATATCAACTGTTCTGAAGTATTCAGTCAAATCAATAAAAGAGCATACAAAATATAACAGATCCACCCTAAACACATCCTACACTTCAGTTTCACACATGAATATCATTCTTACAGCAATAACCTGACAGTGAAAAAACACTAAACATATGTTTGGCATTAGACATGGATTTAAGTTTAAATAATAATAATTTTTAAAAGCTTACATGAATCTCTAGGATTACTGTTCTTTTAAAAGTGTTAGCAATGAAACCCAAATGCAGTAATATTCACACTTCATGTGCACTCACTCCATAGGCCCCAAATACTACTTGGAAAGGAAGGTAACCAATATTTTATTGATTCTTTTTAACAGGTGGGTAAAGGCAGAGAACTTAAGAACTGAATTTTTGAACATGCTGGGCACGTGGGTGACCCTCAGTGATTTCAAACTAGAGCTACAGGTATTCAGCATGCCTGGAAAACGCACCACAAGAGATTTGCCAAGGTAAATACTAATGAATGTGAAAGCCTGGATAAACAGTTCTCACTCCTAATCCCAGCAATTAAACAGCAAAACCCCTCTCTCCTCTCACTGTTTCCCCTCCGCCCTCCACCATACGCCTCTGCTATCAAAAGAAACAATTATAAATTAAGAAGCTATGATGTTTTGCTCCTAGCAATTCCTTGACTTAGCAAAACCAAGACAAAGTGTCTCCTAGCCCATAAAAGAGCAGGCAGTGCTGCTGCTCAATTACCTGACAACTTCATTAGAAAATCTGATGCCATCTTGACAGAGATGTCTTGGCTGAATAGTGCTGATGCTGTATTGGCTACGAAGTCAGAGGAGTCTTTCAGCTTTGTGTTGTTTGGGGCTCTGTCAACAGTGCTAAGAGCAAAAGGTGCAGCTGAGGCGCCAGCATCGTCTTTGGGCTCTTCTTTCACCAGCAAAGGTGGAACACCCCCAGCAGGCTGCCCAGCCACCTCGGGCGTTTTGGATAGAGATGCTGATCCCGTGAGGTCAGGCCCCGCTCCTTCCCTCTGTGGTCCCGGGCAGGAGTCACTGTTTAGCTGTGGTGACCCCTTCACCTCAGTTTCTGGCATTTCCTCCTTCACTTTAGACTCTGTCCTGAGGAAATGCTGATGGCAGCGCATGTGGAGTTTCAGGCTGAAGTGGCGGGAGGAGGTAAAAGGGCATAACTGGCACTGGAAGGTCTCACCCCTGTCTTGGTGCTGATGAACCTGGTTCAAGAGGTGAAAGATAAAAGCAGGTATTAAGCCAAGCAGATTAATAGAATTGCAGAAATCTCATCTCTGCGTTTCTCAGGCTGTTTGGGAAAAAAAAAAAAAAAATATATATATATATATATATATATATATAAACTAATGAGTGAAGTCTTCATTCTGAGCACTTGGAAAATGGTCAGACCCCAAGAACAGTAAGATTCTGTCACACAAGTCAAAGAACGTAAACATCAGACTCAAGCGAAAACAAAGAAAAAAAATTATCAGGAACATCTGTTTCTGCGGCTTGGAAATGATGAAGTCTGCTTTGAATCAAACAGTCCTTACAATCAGATCCTGATGACCTGTCAGTGCATAAAGATTTCCAAGCTATAACTAATAGCTTTCTTGATTAAAAAACAAACATCACTCTGTGCAACCTAACTAATAAAAATTGTTCAGAGCAACCCAGCAAAAATAAAAAACCCAACCAGCAGAGCAATGTCCATCATTGATTTATGTATCATAAGAGTAAAAACACAGCATCTGGCAATACCAAGGAGCTATTGAAACCATTCGCCACAAATTAATTCTACTAGAAAATAAACAGCTCTTTTATGATACAATAGAAACATGAGAGATGGTGTCAGCTATTTATTCTAGTTTATCAGTCAATTAAGGATCACAGTTAATCTTACTGTTCTCATATTTTGTCACAGAACCTGCATGCTCCAGGATGAGTACAATGCCTGCTATCCTCAGGCTCGATCCCAATTACCTTTTAGAGGGAACTCCATCCATCCCTATGTAATGGCTCAGGTATTGTATGAACAGACACACTCATTAAACAATATAAGCTGCATACATATAATTATACAATTTCTTGCTTCATACAGTACTCATTAAAGAGAAGGAACAACTGAGCCCAGCATAATAGCAGCAGGGCTGTTGAAAAATCTTTTCGCTATGGCTTCACAAATAAATTTTAAATCCTGACAGCAGCACTCCAGGCTACTCCCTGCAAAAAGGCTGGCAAATACATATATTTCTTCTTTACTAATGGATGAACATGTGATCAGGGCACACTGGCACCAGCTGAGCTCCACACATTCGCTTTCACTTGTGACTCAAGTTGGTTGGAAACATTTCAGTGAGACAGATTTTTGTTGGAAAATGGCAATTTGTTGAACGCAAAATATTTCACCTGAAACACGGAGAGGTTTGATGAACTCTTGGCAAACAAGGTGTGATTCCCCTACCCTACTGAGTGGCACTTTTCCTTCCCCCTGCTCCCTGGGCTCGGCGCAGAAGCAGCCAGCTGTGCCTGGGATTCAAGGCTTGCTGCGACAGCCCGTGAGTCCAAAAGCCCTGAGGGCTGCAGATCTACACCAGGGAGCTTGGAAAACCTAGCTTTAGCTAAGGCTTTCAGCACTTTGCACTATCCTGCAGAGCTGAGCTCTAGATCCCGAGAGTCCTGGTGCAGACTGCAGAGCTCTGGAGTAATGGCAGCACTTCCCAAACAAGGCTCTGTCAGAATTCAGGCTGGAGTTTCACATGGTTGTAGACTCGGCCTGATTAATTTCCTATATTGTAACAGGAACTCAGCCACAAGCTCAGATCCAGGGTTTCCAGCTCTACACAAGCCCTCGACTCAGGTCTGCTAAAATGTGAAGCTGGGGGATGTCCCTCTTTTTGTACTTTTTGCATTCAGTGAGGACACATTTCACCAGTGCTGTGTAACTTTTCGTTCAGTGGTTCTTTGGTGGCTCTGGAGGTGCTACACAGACAGCAAGAGAGAATTTCTCTTGGCCAGAGTGACATTCTCAATACTGTCTAAGCATGACATTTACAGACAAAGCAATTCTGGAGTCTTATAATTACACCTGACAACGACAGGGGAAAAAAAAAAAAAAAAAAGTTAATGCTAACCTACCAGAGATTTAAGGCAACCTTGCAGAAGAATAGCAGCACAATAAATTCTAAGTATTAGCAGGTTACAATGAAAATGCCAACCAGATTGCTTGTCCACACTACTGGAAGCAGGATGGTCTGTGAGCACAGCAGTGTGTGAGCGCTCTGTGCAGAGAACACCAAGATGTACTCAGGGCAGCAAGCACCCTCACCATGGCAACTTTATCTCTTACACCCACAGATTCCGTGTGCCAGGGTTTCTCTCCAGGATGCCCTTCAATCAGCATTTCCCCGCCTGTGTGTTTAACCACGTGTTGCAGAGGCCCTTATCACAACCATCAATAGGATGCCTCCAGAAGCTGTCACAGCTGCAGGCAGGTGACAGAACCTGTGTGGGAGCCCACCTTCTCTCCTCAGGAGCATGGCATGCCACCCCTGCAATATCTTTTGAGAATGGATGAAAATAGGAACCACTGATTCATTTGATTTGATTTTTTTTTTTCTCCTGCCCAAAGACAGTAGCTTCATCACCAATGGATTTCTCATAAAATAAAGAACGTTTCTAACTCACAGCCAAGGAATGACAGAGTTCAAACTCAAATATTTTCAGTATTGAAAGGAAAAATTTTAGACCTAGAAAAAGAAAAAAAATGAAAAAACATTAAGCCAAAGGTTTAGCCCCCCAGCCCACTGTCCAGAAACCATTCCCACCAGAAGATTTTAACTTCTATTTTATTTTCTAAAATAAATAACATTAATTAAAATTTTTGAACACTAAAGCCAAGCTAAAATCCCCCTAAAGGAAAAACGATGCCTTATTTTCTCATTTAACAGCAGCTAAAAGAGCCAAGAATTGCCATTCCTTGCCATTTGGGGGTAAAAGTCAAGGCAGCAACTACTTGCTACAGAATAAAAAACAAGAAACCCCGTAGAGCTACACAGAAAGCCACAGGGGAAATTTAGGCCACTCAACATTACAGTCCAAAAAGCTGCCTGCTCCCTCCATGAGGCAGAGAATGGCTCTTACACTGTGCTAATGCTACCCAAACCATCAGATGTCTTCTTTAGGCTCAAACAGGCTCTTCCTGCAAGAAGCACAGGCAGGAGAAGACAAGAGTGCAGCTGGCAGGTTTTCCCCAAAGTGCCAGTCTGAGCCCAGCCGCTGCCAGATTTGGATCTCTGTGAATTACACTGCAACAAACCACAGTGCACAACCTGCTCATACACAAAGCTTCTTTCAAAATCCCATAAAACTGCTGTTTGACTTATGCCAGAACCACTTAAGGGCTTCTGGCTTCAGAGTTTATTTCCTTTAACCAGGGATGTTCTCCTTGACTGGGCAAAGGACTTGTATCATCTTTATTCTAACCCTACAGCCTGCCCGGTTCTCAAATGATATTTTGTGGTTCTGCAGTTTTTTTCAGTATGTGCTTGCTAGGACACATGCGGTAATTTCCAACAGAATTATAGTGTCCTTACAAACTTTAGGCCTTGTTTGAGGACTTGGGTACAAGTTATGTATTAGTAAAAAATTTTAATTTTTGTTTCTTTCAGTTTCTCTTGCTGCCTCATTCTCACATTACAAGAAAGAAAAAAAGAGGCCATTCAGTTCATCTTCTCTATCAGGCATTATTCTGATCACACCTCTCTCACCCTCCTGGCAGTCTCATTCTTTCCAGCCTCTTTCTTCAAAGGCAGTCCTTTCTTGCTATCCCGCTAATAATTTTCACTTCCAGCTTTTGAAATCCCTTGTATTTCTCATACGTCTTTTCTGATGCAGTGACCAGAAATGGCAGCATACCATATGCTAATAGTAACATTGTTACATTTTCAGTGTTATTTCTGTTTTATTCTCCAGACACTCAAATATCTAATGTGCTTTTTAACCACTGCTGTGCATGCCAAGAAAAGGTTTTCATTGAACTGTCTACAACAATATCCAGATATTTTTCCTGAGCAGTTACAGTTCATTATATCCGACAGCCAGGTGCATTATTAGACTCTGGTTTCCAAGGTACAGTACCTTCTATTTGTCAACAATAACTTCATTTGCCTCCTTGTTTATCAGGCAGCCAGCCTCCTTTTGTTCCCTTTCAAGCTTTGCCTTTTTAAATCTCGATTCATGCACATAAGGTTGTACCATCTATAATTCTCTTACCCACCGTCATCACTTTGTGTAGATCACACTTGCTAAAATATGCACAATTCCACTTTTAGTAATGGAACACCCCTCTGTTAGCCTTTTGTCATGCTTAAAATTGCTAATTCCTTCCTACCCTTTGTTTTACTGTCTCTTGGTGAATTTCTAATTTGCCATAGTACATCACATTGCTTAATTTATTTGGCAGCTTCTCTGTGAGAAGCTTTGCCAAAGGCTTTTTTTATAGACCAAATAAATTTCAACTGATTTTAAAGTCTGTGATTTTCCTGACATACTCAAAACATCTTAGTGGAGGAACACATGATTTTCTTTTACAGAAACCACATGTCCCTATCCTATCACATCATTTGTATCAATGTGCTGTGGGTTTGGTGGTTTTTTTTTTCTTTTTTTGTGTGTGTGCTGTTTTTTGGGGTTTTTTGGGTGGACATTATTACTTTCCTGGTATCATAAGCCACTTAAGTCATCTTTTCATACTTAAAAGCAGCATTCCTGCCAATTTGCCAGCCATACAGATGTGACACAGTGACAAGTACATGCGATCCCACCCAACAGGGTAAAACAGGAGTAGGGTTGAGGAAAAGGGTGACACAGGCACAGCCTGTCATTTTATGGTACTGCTCAGGTTGATTTTTCCTTCCCTACAACTGGGTAATTCTTTGCACAGACTCTCCTTTCTGGTTATGAGACACAGGCATTCACATTTCTTTTGTGGGATTATGTTAAAAATTGAGTACGCTTTCCATTTTAACATCTATCTTGTGCCCTCTGCTTTTTCATTTCATGCTCTTTTCCAAGAAATTCTCTCATTTTTAAAATATTGCAGTCTCAAAAGTTGAGCGCTGGGTGCTGTGGTGCTAGTTTTCATCTGATCCTTCCCCTCAAGACACATATGTTATTTATATAGTATTTTCTTTTTTAAAGTGTTTCCTTGCTTTGCTTGAAAACAAGGCAGGGGAGGGTGGTGGTGGGGGAAAGGCCTTTGTGCAGTGCTGGACTGGATTAGGTGTTAAAAAAAATTTAAAAAATTTAAGATCCTGTATTATCCTTGTCCCTTATGCAAAAAGTGAGATACCTGAAGTCATTTGTGGTACCTGTCTGAGACTCTGGGCACATATTTTATGTGTTGAAAAGCTGTGCAAGTTTGCATTAGCTCCCCTCAGATGATGGGGAGGTCACAGAACTGCAGGTGCCTCCCAGGGCTCTTTAACTTAAAAATAAACAACAACCCCTCCTGTAAAAACACAGTCAACCTCCCTCTCCCAAGAAGCTGAAGATGCTCTAACAAGAACTGGTCCCATACTTCACCAAAATGGATTGGAAAAGCTTATTCAATTGTCTGATACTAGCTGAGGAAGAAAGAGGGAAAAGCAAATCACCAAGGGGCACTGAGCACCTGGCCCCATTCCTCAGGAACGTTCCTGATTCCCACTATCATATAATTAATAGGCTCCCTAACTGCAAGGCTGATTATAACCCTCTTTGTATTAGACAAGAACATTAATCTGGATATCACCGAGACGATTGCTCTTCATAAGCAGGAAAATCCTGTGGTGGAGCATCACATGACCTGCCTACCACTGCATTGAACCTTCCTGTTAAGCTTCATCTTTCCTCATTTTCTATCACACCCTCATATTTCAGCATGTGTTCACCATGCCAACTTCTTTTCCACTACAACAGATAGCTCACCCATCTCTGCCTCATGCCTATATAGCAGAACAAGGAACATTTATAGATATTGTTTTTGGCCATATGCTCCTCTTCCTCACTCCCCGGTCCAAGTGCTCAGCTAATATCCTGTTGCTTTCTTGGAACATATCTGTATGATCTCACAGCCTGTCTGTCCACCAATTGCTGAGGAAGACATGTGCATGATCTAAAGGCACCAATTGGCCAAAGTCTGACTGATGCCTGTGGTATTGCCCTGAGCAAAAAGTAATCCCTACCAGGAAAAACAGAAAAGCCTGACTACGTCTTGCTGAGTTACACCACAACTTTCCATTGCTTTCTGCAGAGGAAGTACACAGGGTACTGTCTCAAGGAGAAAACATATTCCAACAGACCATACATTTTGATAAACAGAGAGAAGGACTCAAGCATAATACTTGCTGCCCGCTTGGACAAGATGCCTCTCTCAGTTACCCATTCAGTTTGTCCAGCTTCACTTTGCAGTTCAGTACTCTCAGCAGCCCTGGAAACTGTGTTAAGATACCAGAATCAGCTGCTGAGATGCTCCCCACAGGTTCCTGGGAATAAGAGCCCAAATGTGTGGCAATGCATGCACTACAATTTGCCTCAAAAAAACCCACAAAAACCTAACAAAATTCTGTACTGCGTCTATTTTAGGATTTTTCGAAGGTGCCTATTGCTGTGGAATCTAAACACAATATAACATTAGTTAACACTCTGTGCCTTAAAAGGCTCAGCCCCCCTTGTTTGTTGTGTGTGTGGAAACTTTCCTTCTGTTTCCCTTCTTGCGCCTTTCGCTTCCTCGCCTCCAGTTGTGAGCTGGCCCTGGCAAAGTGCCCTTAGTGGAAGAAAGCTTCATCCATGTGGTGGGTAGCACATGCAGATCTGAATATGGGTCAGGGCTGGAATCATTCCAGCTCTCTATTAACATTTTCTCCATAGCAGGGGATGGGACACCAAAAATGTTGGCAAAGTTGTGTTCTGGGTCAGCTGCTTAGACATGGTATAACTATAATAAAATTACACAGCATATATGTTATATAGTTATTGGTCATTAGCCTAAAGACACAGTAAGGAAGGCCCATATGGACACACAGAGACCACTCATGGAAATTAAATCTCCAAATAACCAGTATCAGTGAAGAAAGCCTACAAGAACCTAGAAAAAATAAGGTGGTTCAAGCTCATGACTATGTTGCCTTGGACGAAGCAAAGACAAAATAATCAGCTTTTGAGGACTGCAGCTGAACAAAACACATTTTGCTGGTTATCCTTATCAATAGAGAAAAAAAAAAATTGAAAACCAAAGAGCAGCATAAAGGAAAAAAGCTTGGTTTGTTACAGCATCCTGGAATAAAAGTTGGTTTGTAATGAATGACAAACACCAGCCCAGGACCCTAATTTTGAGTGGCTTTTTTGGTTTTGAAAAATATGTCTTCACCTGTTGCCATAGCTGACACATGGGGAGAAATGGGTGGAGAGGCAGAAGCAGCTCTACCTCCATGGGCTGCCTGCCAGAAAGGAGACAAGGCCAGGTAGCTCCCAAAGGATACTAGGACAGTAAGAAAACCAACACAGCCAACTGGCATAACCACAACAGTGCATCCTAAGTAGCTCCCAGCTGTACTATATCACTTCTGGTGTGTATTCAGTCCATTTTGAATGCTGTTGGCTTATATATGTGCCAGTTTTTATCCCATCATATACATATAGATTTAAAGGCAGCACTGTTTATAATGAGAAAAGAAACCAGGTGGTGGTGTTGTGGGTTTGGTGTTTGGTCTGTTTTTTGGTGTTTTGTTTGTTTGTTTGTTTTTTGTTTGTTTGTTTGGTTTTTTTTTGTTTTTTTGGGTTTTTTTAAATCTTGTTATCCATTTACACTTCCACCAAAAGGAATTCCAATTATGTCTGATACTTTTGGACACAAGACTAACGTGCCCCTTCCTCATTCACCTGCTTCAGTTTTGATGTGATTGAAAATAATTCTATTTATGGCTTAGTCAGTTGAGAGAAGTGTATGAAACTTTGAAACTAAGATAAAATATTATCTTCCAGATTGTTGTGCTGGTGACTCTACATGTATCTGTAAGACCAAAGAACAAATGCAAACCACCTGGTTTTGTAAGATGATTGCTTTCATCTCAAATAAAGAGAGTTTTTCCAGCAAAGATGCCCAAGTCCATCATGACCTTTGTGACTGGACTGCAGTGATGGAAGAGACTTCAGATCTGGCCTCCTCAGTAAGGCTGAAGGTGGCTCTAATCTCTTACATTGAGTCAAGCAGGCCTGGCTCTGACCTCAGGGATGTCTAACTGAGCACTCCTCAGTCATAGTCACAATATTACCAGATAATTAACACTACATGCTACATGATTGTACGAGGAGGTACCTTTTAAGCAGATGCAGGTTCAGTTAATGAAAGCATTAATGCTGGGAGGGGAGCAGAAAAGAGCACAAGGGCCTCAGAGAGTCATCACTCTGAGAACACACAGAAAAAGTGAAAAAGTCCCTGATTTTGATCCTACCTGTGACCACCTGCAGAAATCACCATGCCAAAAAGGAAGAGATAGACCCTCAACCTTCAAACAACATTTTCTGCCAGTAAGGCAAAAAACACATAGAACAAATTTCTCTGCAGGGAACAACAGGGATGTCCTTTACAAAGCAGGAGACAACAACAGGTCTTTGCCAACAGGTCAGGAGCAGTGAGCTTTTGGGTGATACACGCTTCTGTGCAGGTTGCCAACAGTTAAAAGCAAACAAACAAAAAACCCCACACTTTCTTCCCATCCTATCTATTCATCCTCTGCTTAGGTTGGCCATCTGTGCCCTCTAGTCAACATGGAACAGCAAGTCCTGAAAGAGAGTCATAAACACTGAGATTACTATATAAGGATTAGCATGATACACTGTGGATGCCTGGAAATCTTGCACTGATCTACAGTAGAAGTGCTAAGGGATGAGTCTTCAGACCTATAATGAGGGATATATTATATATTATAATATATTATGGGAGAGAATTTAAGACCTACCAACCTCATAACAAGGTGTTGTGACCAGAGGAATCTGAATAATTTACACAGAAAAGAAGAGTTTTCTGAGTGTAAGCAAGGCCATACTCTTGTCCAGTAAGCTCAGATTCTGCAGTAGTATATCTGAAACCTGAACTGGCATTTCTGTCCCCCCTCTCATCAGTCTGATAGTCTGTTACACACATTCATCTAAATCAGACAAAATGGTAACTATAATAAAACATTTCACTATTGCTATAAAACTCAACTGCATTAACAAGGGAAATGTTTTCACTTCAGCCTGTTACTCAAAGAGCTAAGAGGACAGGTACCATTTTAAATTCCTCAAGAATATTCTACAGCTTGCAAGACTCAGCACCTTGTGTTTCAACCACAACAGTACTTCAGGTAAGCAGACAATCAGTTTCTTCACATTTTTATATTTTTCTGTATCAACACAGATGTTGCTTCCTTCAGAAGGTCATCTTCAGCTTGAGCCTAAAACTTGAGTTGAGTTAAAAACACACTTTAAACTTGAAAACAGTTGCAGGGTTGTTAGCTGGCATCCTGGGAGCAGCATTGATAGGATTGTGTGGTGTCACTTCCCAACCAACATCCATGCTTCTGGTGGTCCCAGGTCTGGAACTGAATCAGCCACAGACAGCTTGTGCTGCACCCAATTGACATAACCCAATACAGCTTCCACATTGCATAAAATGGAAAGGCAAGCAATGGAATAAAAGTTATTTCTTTCTATTTATGGCCTCTTTACTTAAGTACAGGCATCATTTGTAGTACAGCTATGGAAATTTTGTTCTTGCAAATGCAAATGAAATAGCTTTGTCATACTATCAGTTTTTGACTGATGATTTGAGTATTTTGGTTGTCAGTAAAGATTTCCCTTACCTTCATGTGTGACTTGAGATTGTCCTTGCGTGCACAGCGGAAAGGACAGAGCGGGCACTGATGGCTCTTCAAACCCGTGTGAATCACCATGTGCCGTTTCCAGTAACTCTTCCTCTTGATGACCAAACCACAGATGGGACACTGGAAAGGTTTTCCCCCTTCTTCTTCTGAGGCTTAGCAGGAAGAAAAAGAGAGGATCCTTTACAGCCACTTGTCAAATACTTTCCCTTTGTAAACATACTCAAAATATCATTTCTCAATGCTAGAGTTTCCTCTGTAAAGGGACATCAATTAAACAACAACGGGTTCCAGAAGTTTCCATTCCCCCCGGCATATACCTTTTCCCCTGGATCTAGTTATTATCTCTCTGAGAAAGGTCACCATAATTTATAAAGGTTAATGCCCCAAACTTCCTGTCACTAATCAGTAGAGGATGCTCTCTCTTACCTGGGTCCTAATGTTCCTCATAATTTAACTGCACTGAAATGAATGTCTCTCATAATCATCACTTTTCAGCTTCATTTCCTATCAAAGGCTGGTTGTAGGAGTATGAGAGTATGGAAAATATCCATAACTCTTAAAAAATGATCCATTTCCACATCTGATGGTTAGCCAGCAGGGAAGCAGGATATAAAGCACAGAAGAATCCACAACCTAACTGAAAAGCTTGCTGGTACTGGAAAGCAGATATACTTAACACCAGACCTAAAAGACTTTGGAAGTCCTACTGCTGAAATTGTTTAGCTATGGCTCAAGCAGATACTGCAGCAGCATCAACCATCAAAGGTCTTCAGGTCATAGGTTTCCTTCTGCTCCTTTAATTGCCAGGGCTTTAAATCTACTGCCTTCCTAAACATCTGCACTCTGCTTTACTGTCCAATTCACCTAAAAAAAGGATTTGGTGGCATTGATCAGGAAAATATGGTTAGACTTCCAAGTGCAGAATGATCACAAGATTGAAGGAGAGAGAAATTCCTTGCTGCTGACTTTGCACAACTAACCCTGCATCCATCCAACCTCTGACAACAATTTCCTCTCATTATTATAAAGAAAGGCCTACTATTACAGTGGAACTGGATGTCCTTTTCCTCACTGTAAAAGACAAGACTGTTTTCAAACATACAGAGCTCAGCAATGTGCATCTTGCTATTCAAAAATTCTCTCAGACTATTTAATCTCATTACTATCACTGATAAGAATATAGCAAACATCAAATTCCCTCGATAAGGAACTAAGAGATAAAAATCTCCAGAAAGATCTGTCACGTCCCAAAATTCAATTCTTGCTATTAAATAGGAAACAAAACCACTGTAATTCAACTGATTAGGCAGTCATTATGTAAGTACAGAAAGGGACACAATGTCAAAGCATGTGCTACAGCAAGTTCAGAAATTCTCCTTGTGAAATATTCTATGACACTTAAATATCAAATTGTTCCCCTCCCTGCCTCTCTAAAGGGTAGGCCAAAACCAATGTCATAACTGCTAGTGTTTGTTTTAAAATATTTTTACTTTTTTCTTCACAAAAGGCGGGAGAGAGACAAACCACAGAAAAACGTGGGTAGCTTTTTTATCTATCGTGTCTTTTCCACCTATCACATCTTTTCTTCAGCCTCTGGTTATCACCCAGAAGAGAAATGTGTAACAAGATATTGCCTGGTTTTGACCCCCTTTAAAAATAAATCTGCAATCAAGATGAATCAACAGTGATTTAGCACATTACAAAATATGCAAACAAGCGGTGACTTCACCAATAACAGTGACAATTAGTGTTACTCAGGAATTGTGCCAGTGTGCTCCAAAGCCTAACCATGTTAGCTTATACTGCATGAAGCTCAGAATAAAAAGAAAATCAGGGATTTCAGCTTTCCTTTATCTATACCGATGTCTATTTTATATCACTATGTTACTCTAGTGAGGAGAGAGTCAGCCAGTGCTAACCAAAGAAGTTTTGGGAACCAAATTACAAGTATCACAGGCATTAAATTACACCAAATAAATATTCAGTCAGTAAAAGGAAGGTCTGTTACCCACACTCGTTCAAAACAATCAGAACTTAACAGATATTCCAGGCTTCCTTTTCAACTTCATCCCAAATGTGTGAGCAGTTTATAAAAATGGCAATATTAACAGATTGATAGAAAAGTTAGTCTCCTCTATACCAATTTACTATAATAAAAATGCAAGGGTGACCAAACCTGATATGCCATTTCAGAGGCAGCTATACTCTGGAAAAGCCATGGCTCCAGCTTTTTTGCCTGAAATAATTCTGAGCAAATAGCTCAACGCGGTGGACAGAAGAGCAGCAGGCATACTCGTGTTATTAACTTACTCCTCTTCAAACAGCCTCCATCTTTGCTGCTCCTTACTTACATCTAATTAATCTCACTGAGTATTGATCTCTTAACCAAAGATACATGTTGCTGGTGGGGAAGTGAATCAGATTTGTAACAGCAAAGCAAACTCATAGGCGCATTAAAAGTTCAAAGTATGAGAGCAGGGAAAAAAACCTCTCAAGCTATACCTACAGGGAAAAGATACTTTCTCCGGGAACAAGACAAAAAAAGTCTCAAGGAACAACCAGACAGACACGAAAAGATAAAGCTTTATATAATTATATGCTTAAAAAAAAAATCTTTTAGTGCCATAAGGTTTTCTGAGCAAAAGGAAACAGGAATGCATAACATTTATTTTCATGGCAAATGTATACATTCAGATTTTAGCTTGTGTTACTCCAAGAAGGACTTAATCTAAACTAATGAAAACCTTAGGCCAGGCCCATGCCAAGAAGAGTTTGCCACTTTAATTACCTCGGCAAAACAGAGCAGTTAAGCATTTATAGAACATAACACAGAGCAAAAACTGGTACTGGCTGTAACTCATTGCATCCCTCTCTCCCTCCTCTTCCGAGGGCTGGATGAGCATTGCTGTCCATCCAAGAGCTAACCTATGAGTGTTGACCAAGAGCTGCACAGGGACAGAGCAGGCCTCAGGATAACCCTAAAGAAAGAGGTCAGGCCAGAAAAAACAGCAGGGCAATTACAACATCCATGTCAGGCTTCATATTTATGCACTGGCTTGCTACATCTGTGCAGCCAGGCTAGTGTTCCTGATAAAACTCAGCCTGATAAAGCTGGAATATACTGAACCACTTAGTGCATCTCGTGAAGGTACCTGCCATGCCTCCTTTCCCTCTGCAGCACAACACTGACGACACCTGAAGCCACATGTTCCACCAGAAATTTGAATCCGCGATGTGAACTTTTTATAGATAGAGATGAAAGAAATTATTTTTCCTTATTTTGAAGATGGATCATTTAAATTCCCCTGCATGGCTTGCCAGCTCTTTAAAGCTTTTGTTACTCAGACAGTTTCTTCTTCCCTATAACCCTGATTCCTTGACTGTCAACAGCTGGAACTGGTGGAGGAAAGTCAGATGTGTAAAATGGTTTTTGTTGAGCAAATTAGAGAAATGCAGCTTAGTTGGATTTTTTTTTTTTTTTTTTTTTTTTTTTTTTTTTTTTTTTTTTTTTTTTTTTTTTTTTTTTTTTTTGTTAATAACAAGGGATTGTAAAAAAATTTTAATGAAAAGTGGCAACACAATAATATACTCTGGTAAATTAGGACAGGGTAGTAAGTGATTACACAAAAGTCCATTTGTGACAGAGACAGCAGGAGGGAGAATTCTCCCTTGTCCAATATTTCAAAAGCACTAGTTTCGTACATGCTCACTGATACTGTGAGCTCCCTCACAGGGATTCTTTGATCTTCTCCATTAAATGTTTTTGTGGACACATTCTAAACTTGGTAAGAGAGGAAAATACTATTGTATGGAACAAAAGGGGAAAAAAATGTATCTAACTGTACACTCATACCTTTAAAATGGGGAAACATTTGTGACAGCTTGGTCTCAAAGTGGTACTTCAAAAAGCTTTTCTATTGTTCACCTAAAGTATCTATTTCTTATTTTCATAAGACGTGGAATCAAACCAAATCCAGACCCACTGAAGTGATGATATATAAGTCCATAGCAAAACAAATACATTCTGCTTAGTGGTTCAAATTGTATCCATACCTGTACTAGTGGGTTTGGATGCTCTTCCCTTTGGGACTGGTAGTAATAGTAATTCCAAAGACTGTGGTGGAGTTGCTTTCTCTTGTTTCATCTCTGAAAGCAGGGGATCCTCAGGAACCAGTGATTTCTTCTTCTCAGCCAGGAGGGTGCCCGCAGCCCTTGCAGCAACCTCCTTGAGAAGGGCAGCTGAAGAGGTCATGGAGGCCAGGGAAAGGAAAGAGCTGGCTGGAGGCGTGTGCTCCTGCCCAGGAGTCATGCTTCTTTCACTCACTTTCTTAGACAAAGCTGCTAACGTGGAGCTGGCTGACTGAGAGCTAAAAGGCGAGGAAAAGGATTCGAATCTTATCGTGTCTTCAGTCCTGGAAAAAGATTTGTCCTGCAGAACGGCATTGGCTGCAGCTTTCAGCTTCAGGATAGCTGAATCAGGGGACAAACCACAGGTGGTGGTTGAGTTTGGCAACCACTTACCTTGATTCCATATAAAGTGACTGCCTGCATTGTATTGGTCACTTTGTTCCTGTTTCTCAGCAAGCTTTCTGGCAAGCACACTTAGCTGCTGGGCATGGGGAGCAGGTGGAGAGAAGGAGATGTTGGAGCCAAGATTGACGGGGGACTCAACTCTGCCGTTGACTGTAACAGCAGCATCCAGCTTGAGGGAGCCAGCCTCCAGGAGCCGCCTCAGGTTACTGCTCAGTGGTTTGTTTGGACCAGGAGGTTCCTCTTCACCCAGAGAGGAGATGTCTGGAGAAAGGTGCTCCTTGCTCTGCAGCGTGTCCCTTAGTGCCTCATTTTCAATGGATCCCAGCTCCGCTGTGTTGCTGCTCGGCGTTGCACTTCCCAAAGAGGTATCGGGGGAGGTGGACTGCTCTTGAATTCTGTCCTCAAGAGACAATTTAAAGTTCTCCTGGACTTCTCCATATGATGCTTCCGAAGGGGTTTCTGAAGAATTCCCAAACCAGCGTTCTTCTTCACTGAGCTCACCTTCCACTTCTTCCTGTCTGGTACCATCTGTGTGGAACCATGAACAACAGCATTATTCCCAAATCTGTGTAAGGCAGTTTCTTAGCATGAAGCATGCCTGACCTCTGCATGACCCTCCTGAATAGTCCCCTAGCAACCCCCCCTAAAGTGCACCAGCTTGGAATCAGCCTGGATTCAGTGACCAGAAAAAAGAGCTTTTCAAAATGAGTAAATCTCTCTTAGAAGACAAAATGATGACAAATCTGTCATCTTTCAGTCTGCATAACTAAGGCAGCTAAAACTGCAGCAATACCTATAAACATAATATATATTCATATAATGCAAACAATTCTTTATTGGCATAGTCTGTACAGACTGCAAAATGCTATGAGCTGTCTGGTATAAGGCAGGGATTTAAGAGATTAAAAATTACTGGGTACTTGTGTATTTTTACAGCCAGCACAGGTGTGTAGCTACTCACATCTCAGACCAATCCTGCAGTGACCCCTATCTAAAATAAAATAAAATAAATTTGTACTGATAATTCACAATTCATTCCTGAATAGCTGCAATGACTAATACATGAATGCAGGCTAAAGCTCTCATCTCTCCATCTACTTGGGAAAGAAGTATCATACACACAATGTTATCTTATACAGACTCTAGCTGTTCTTATTTGTCACTGTTTAATGAAGTTGCAAAGATCATCCTAAATCGAACTTAGTTTAGCTGAAAAGGAAAAAAAGAAAAGTGCTGGTTTCACTGCAGCTAAGTTACATTTTCTCCTCTCTGGTAACTGCAAAACACCTGAGTCTCTCCTGAGACCTGCCAGTGTTTAAAGCACTGTGACCCTGGATTGCTCCTCTTCCTGACAGGTATTCAAAGCCATACAGATGTGACCAAGACCTCTTTTTTTGGCAGATCTTCCTGCCCAATCAGAACATAGTAAAGAACAACAGCAACGCTAGAATTAAATTCATGTTATCTCCTCGTGCCAGATACATCTCACATTTCTTGCTTTTAGACAAAATGTCCCAAGCTGCACAAGCATCTTTGTAATCACACTACAGTAAGACAGAAGTATTTAATATAACCCTCCACTGACATTCTGGAATTAAGCCTGCGTGATATGCATCACGTCTATGATCACGTATTATTCCCAGATTCCCAATTTAATTCCAGCAAATTACAAAACTTGGAGAGAAGTTAATGAATAAAAACTTAGATTTTTATTTCCAAAGAATTTAAGGAGGAAAACCTCAGACAAGTGTATCATGAGTACAGAGATACAAATGTACACTCTGAAAGCAAAGTTTTGGGAGCTTTTTTATGTTATACAGAGTATGAAGCACAGTCTCTCACAGAAAGTTTCTTTTACTCAAAATCCTCTGGAGAAAAAAAAAATCACCAATGTTTTAGAAGCTGGCAATAAATTCAGTTACCTTAGATTTGTAATTCGAGCAGAAGAGGGTTAGCATATTCCCTTTTCAAAACAAACAAAAGCCAAACAAACCTCCAAGGTCTTAGCTAGAATTATTTTGGTATTGTCCAAGTTAACAACACAGGCTCAGCAATAATGTGTGAATAAAGGCCAGTACCAAGCACATTCAAATAAAGGAGAGGGATGCTAATCAGTTGAACCAGCGCTTATACGGGTTAAAGGAGAAGGGAATGTATTCCCTTTTTACCCTGTGGACATTAAAAAAGTAACTTGAGCATGTCTGTACAGCTGGGTGCACTCACATGAGAGATCCATTCACTCATCCCAGATGCAAACAAGTTCAGGATTGGAAGCCAAAAAAGCATCTTACTGGCACTTTGTCTGAACTGATATATCAAGTGCAGGGCACATCCTCCGGGACACAGCCTGGAGCTGACACCACTACACAGCTCTGGAGCCAGAGCTAGCCTGCTTCCTACCACTTACATCTCTCTGTTGAAACCATCTCTCCTCTCCCCTGCAAACCCCACTCTCTCGTCTCTCTACTTCCCATCCATTCACAGGGAGGGAGAATTGCATTTCCCTTCACGCAGAAAGCCACTCAGACATTACAGCCTGAGGCACATTGAAGTGTAAGTGGATCCCAGAAGAAGTGGACTCAGTTTTAGAGAAGTCTACAGCTTACTAAACCCCCAAACTTCTCTGTTCCTTGCCATGTACCTCAATTTCTTTCTTTTTCCAGACAAGCACATTGCCCATTGGTCTTGCCTATACAAAAGGGCAGCCACCACCACGTTATTGACAGGGAGCAGCAGGAGAGCAGGATTCTTCATTTAAAGGCTTGCTCCCAAGCCCAGGATTTTCCTCCTCTTTAGGTAACACACTGAGAGCTCCCTCTCCTGTTGCTAATCTACCTGTGACCACTCAAGGCCTCTCAAAGCTCCATGCAGTTTCTATAATAAAGGGCAAATTTCCTCTCCAGCCTCACTACCCAAGAGCCAGCAGGATACTTTCTTTTCCACCAGTGCAGTTTTCTTTCTGTAGCCAGAAATTAGACCTCTAACTGCTGCCACTGCTCTAATTTTCCTCTTCTCAGTAATTCCCAGTTGTTGCAGCATCAAGCCCACTGTATTTGAAGGCTGTAAGGTTAATGCTGAAAAAGCCAGCATCAGTGTCTTATCAAGAGCTCAGTCAAGCCCCCCTTTAAACACCAGTGAGTTGGTTTAGAAGCAGAACACTGAAGCCTGGCAATTTCATTTCTAAGCAAAGTTGCCTTTCAAGGCCTTCAGGGCAGAATTTTAATTCACATTAACTTGTGAGCCTGTGAGTTTGAACAAGCTTGAGAACTCCAGGAGAAATCAACCCAATCCAACAACTTCTTTATGTTTTCAAATTATATAAAATCTTCTCTCAGAGCCCAGGGGGTTCAAGGTCACCCAGACCAGGTTTGTCTGAAACAGGAGCCAACCTCCACGTGTCTGTCAAGAAATTTCAGCTGTATTTCACATCTGTGGCAAAAATCTGCATGACATGTTTTTGCCTTCCTTCACAACACAGTTATGGAGCTCTTATCATGATTGAAGAGTCAAGACCAGTCAATGCTGCTTCTTTCTGATTTCCAGAGTGATTCTGAACCAAGAACTGCTTTCCAAGCCCTTTGCCACCAGCAGAGGCTAGTTGGAAATTACAGACAGCCTGCATGTTTCAGGACTATCGCATCACAGAGCACCCAGGAGCCTCAAAAAAATATTTTCCACTCCTGTCAGCAATGACAAAAGTCAAAGTACTGCTGGGTGACTACTGCCACTGATGTAGCCAATGTATCCATCTCTGGAAAAGCCACAAATGTTTGCAGAAAGCACTGTTTGAAGAAGTGCCAGTTTCCCTAGCTCACCAACTCATCTGCTTGTTTTCAGATACAGAGAAGTTCATTTTCCTCTTCAAGAGATCAGTTTGACAGACAAATCTTATTGATCCCAAAATGTGTTATTTCACTTTGTGCCCATCTGCCCTTTTATTTAGAGTGCTGATTAGAATCTGACCCTGGTGCCAACAGAAATGTAAATATTAACTTGCTCAAACTACTTATACCTGAAAACTGAAAAAGACAAACACGTCTGTTGATTTATACACTGAGCCACTCAGTTCAAATGCTGGAAACTTTAACTGTACCCAGTACAATGTACACAGGCCATTCTTGAAAGTGGCAAGTGTGAGATGATTCACAACTTCACTTTGTAGGACTTGGAGGGGAGAGATATCAATGTAGTGAGTTAGGTCTCCAGGAAAGGGAAGAGTCTCAAACTTGTGTTACTGAACAACAGACATGGGCAGTGAAAACATGATGGAAAGAACACCATTTGAAACACTAGAAATTATCTGAGAAGAGGCTACAGCTAAGGAACCCACCCCAGAGACTGGTTTTTCATGATAAGCAGGACAAAATTCTACTTCAATCATTCACTGTAATGAGTAAATTACAGAACTTCAATACAGAAATCCATATGCTACAGTGATATGAAACATATGGAAATTGTAATGATGGGATTACAACATGAAAATTAAAGCAAAATGCAAAAGTAGGTAGCAGTCAAATAATTTCAAAGAAATGCACATAGGAAAATTGCTGATGAGATAAATTAATCAAAATTGCCCTTTTTTCAGCACTTACAGTTCAAGGAAAAACTAGGAACTTACAGAACCAAGATTTAAAGATAGAGGAGAGCCAAACTTCATTTTTATTATCTAGATATCATTTACCCTGATTTGTATAAGGATTTCAGCTATGATCATTCACGTTTGTGCCAATCTAAATAAAGCTGCAATTACATTTGTTGTCCACTTTACACCCAGGTCCTCTTCCTAATTTGCTGCCCCAACAACTCCACCATTTCATCTCTAGTACCTACCATAAACCATCCTTTGGATTATTTTACACTGAACACTACCTAGGACTACTGAAAGAGCTGGGATTAAGTGATAGCTTTACACTAGGGAACTGAGGAGCTCTGCAAAGATACCTAAAGAATTTAAAAGAATTCATTAAACTTAAATGAAGCAGGAAGCCATCCAAGAGGAGTTCTGCAGAAACACTGACTGGCTCGGTTGAGCAATCACTTCAAGGCCAAGTAAATAGGCAGATGCATCAAAAATAAGGCAGAGACAATACCTGAGCAAGCTAGGACTTAGCCTTGGGTGACTTTCATCAGCAATAGCAAGAAAAGTGGAATGAAGGAAGAGAAGAAACAGTCAACAACCAAGAAAGGCAAGGATAACTGTAAAGGCTTTTAACTGGTCATGGACAAGGAGAGATGAGACCAATAGTGAAGTAAAAAGCTCATATCCGGCCTCCAGCATGGGTTTTCTTGTTCTATTCCTTCCTGGTTGTTTTCTTAGAATCTCCAGATGAGGACTAGGAAATCAGGCCACAGGCCAGAATTTGCTGTCGTGGCAGTCCAGTTCAGGATACCCTCTCCTGCTGTAACCCAGGTTCCATCATGACTTGTCATCACTATCATATCCAAATAAGACAAGTTTTCTCATCACAGGGTGGCTGTTAATTCAATATCAGCACAGGGTCCCCTTGCCCCCCTCTTACCTCTGCAGACCAGAAAATATGGAGGAGAAAAGAATGAAGGCACTAAAGACCAAATGCAGTGCATACCTTTAGGTAAACTATGTAAACTGTGTAAGTGCATCACTTTAGCAAGGGTAAAGAATAATTACAAGAGACCACTTGCTAATATCACATCACTTTCTAATTCACGTTTTCTCTGGGTGTCAGCTGCACATAAGCCCTTGCTGATTTCACAATCAGGTACTATAGAAACCAGAAGGCACAGACCTAAAAATGACAGTCATATCTGGAAGGTCTATTCTGTGGTATCCTACATAAATTGCTCAGTCTAACTGCCTGCCTACAAACTACCCTTTTGGTATTCAAACTGATTTTTAAGCATTTCAAATTAAAAAAAAAAAAAAGTGAATGTAATATCTTTGGGCTGAACAACCCATACGGGTTCCCATACCCACCAAACCACACAGATGTGTGTGCTGTAAGACTACCTCCAAGAAGCTGGGCACACAGCGTGCCAAACTGCCCGCAGTCTCCACCTCTAAAAAGCATTTACAGCCACATCTGATGAGGCTGTATATCCAGAGCAGCAGCTGTGTTGATTTTCCCATAGGGATGCTTGCTAGAAAATCATGATTTTAATAAAAACACAAAGGCTTGCCTTGACTCCTTTTAATATATCTACAGCAGCAAATAAGACTTAAAAGTCACAGTTACATAAATAGTCATGTGCTGGAGTGCCCTTGGTCCCCCATTTTCCCTTCATGATTTCTGTGACCTATAATAGGTAAGCAGCACAGGAAGTCACCGTCCTCTTTGAATGGAATTTCTGGCTTGCTCCTTATCAACGGGATGATTATTCAACCCTTGACCTCCTCACAAAATGGTTTAGTAGTGTTGCTGGTGCTTGAACCAAATTTCTCCACTGCAGGCTGACCTAAAGGGAGCAGCACGGCTGCAAGAAGGATCTGCCAAAAAGCCACAGCTCTTCTGTTCTGTCTTTCTCCCCTGTGTTTAGGTTATGTGAAAATACTCACACAATTAGACAGGGAAAGAAGCCCTAGGTAGGACTCTGTATTTCATCTCCACATCTTCCAAGATAATGATTTTCCTAACTGGAGGGAAGGAGGAGAGGGGAAAAGGAAGGCACAGCTTTTAAAGACAGGGCATACATTCCCTACTTTTATCCCTAACTTAAAGTGGCTTTGAAAAAAATCAACATACAAGAAAACCCCAGAATATTCACCTAACCATTTCCCTGGTACTGCTTTTTTGAAAAAGGCATCAGAGCCCAAAAAGATTAGAGAATGTTAATTATTTTGCAATAACTAGAACCCTTCAAGATGCTTTGCCTATATACGCAAACAATTGAATGTTCAAATATTACGTATTCGTGTTTGCAAACTGCTGGACTGCCATGGGTTATCAAAATGCATGTACAACGCCTCCGCTTCCTCTCAAAGGCAGAATCCAGGTGTGACGGACTCTCCCAAGCAAAAAGGGAATCAGGACAGATTACTGAAAAAGCTTGTCACAGACAACATAAAACTGCCTTTATTTCCTGCCCCTCAAAGGAAAAGGAAGTTTTGGTAGATGGGAAACAGAGGCAGTGGCCTTCTACTTTCAGCCACGAGCCTCAGAACAAATGTGTCAAGCAGGTTTCATTAGCTGCCAAAAAGATCTATCTTTACTAGCAAGCATCGATGGAAGGGAACAGAAAACCATGGTTTCTCCTGAGGAGAGCTGTCACTGCTTGTTGAAGGTTCTCAGGGCTGGTTGACAGACCACAAGATAGGACCTTACAAAGGCAAGTCTGATCTCCCTCAAAAGCAAGCCCAAAAGAGAACTCCTAGAATGATGGATGCGTGACATCTTGCCTCCAAGAAAGATTAGCTATTATTCTGTTCTAGGCAGGAGGTTATAGTTCGTAGCTGTGGGATTAGTGTTTGAGAAGGGTCGCTTCCCCTGGGACTCAGATATTTTAAGCTACAAAGGAACAAGCATCACCTTACAGTGCCGTGAGGTGACAAAAGCTCAAGACCAACAGAAGTGGTGGTCCTGTGCCTTCCCTTAGATTTGCTCTGTTGTTTGACTGCCTCATGAGCCAATTTTAACTCACTAATTTGGCAGAAAACTAGTCACTCTGTCAAGAAATCAGGAAAAAAAAATGATGAAAGGGAGACAGGAATGAGAAGACAGGTGGAGTCAACAGTCTGAGCCACCTATCTCCTCCAGTCTTGTGGGGTGCAAAGTACATTCCATCTTGTCGGTGAAAAACAAACTGAGGATTCTCTCTCCCATCCCAAACCTCAACAACATACTACACCTCTCAGGAAAGAGCTGGCCTGTGCAGTCAGGATAGCCACAGCAGTCAATATCATGTAGACCTCCTCAGAAGCCTAATCTGGAACATCTGTAGCTGGCTTGGCCCCCATATACTCTGACCCTAATTAAAAAAAAACCCCTTCTCTAGAAGGTAAGGCAGCATTTTTGTGAGAGAAGAAGAGTTCTAAAGACCCAGAAATAATATCTTAACAGTGAGGCACAGTAATCAGCAACCATGGAAGTAGCAGGGCAGAGCAGTATGACTTATAAAGTGATAAATAACATTAATAGTAACAACATAAGCAACAACATAAATAGTACACTTCTATAATAACACATGTATGATATTTGCTTACTATAATTTAGAATTAGGTGATTCTAGCTGGATTTTGCCAGTATTTCAGGCCCAGTGAGCTGAAGAACCTTGAGGTGTGCACGTGAAACAGAACAGAACACACACAGCTGTAGAAGAGGGGAATGTTTTTGAAGATCTCCCCTCAAGAGGTGCACCACAAAAGAATAGCCTGCACAAAAAGCTTCCATCAGCTGACTTGACCCAACTTGATCACCAGGGACATGATCCTGGCTTCTCTACTCAGCCCTGGTGAGGCACATCTGGGAGGCTGTGTCCAGTTCTGGGCTCCTCAGTGCAAGAGAGACGTGGGGCTCCGGCCCAACTACAAAGACATCTGAGGGATTGGAGCATCTTTCTTACAAGAACTAGTGGAGAAACTTGGACCCATTCAGCCTTGAGTAGAGACAACTGGGAAGGGGCCATCAATGTATAGAAGTATCCAAAGGAGGGGGTATCAAGACAATGGACCAGGCTCTGCTCAGTGAAGCTGGGCAATAGGACAAGAGGCAATGGGCAGAAACTGATGCACAGGAAGTTCCACCTAAAGCCAAGGAAGAACTTCTTTACTGTGCAGTGATCACGCACTGGAACAGATTGTCCGGTGAGGGTGTGGAGTCTCCCCTGCTGGAGATATTCCAGACCTGTGTGGACACAATTCTATGCCATGTGCTCTGAGATGGCTTTGCTTGAGCAGGGAGGCTGGACCAGATGATCCACCATGGTCCCCTCCAACCTGACCCATTCTGTGGTTCTGTGATCAACACACAGAATAACTGCAGAGAAAGTATTCAAAGACAGTTGATTTTTATGATGGAGGTTTTCATAAGAAACAAGTATTTCTGAGGTCAGCTTATGCTGCAAAGGCTCCCTAGTAGCCCCAAGACAGGTTCATAAAGCACACAAAGTGTCAGTAAAACAACAGAGAATCATGTTCCTTGCAAAAGCTCTTTTATGTTACCAATGTTCTTGCAAGAGTTTTATGGAGGCTGAGCAAAACACCACAGCCAGACTTCCTAAAAGTTTCTTCCACAGGCCCTAACAAGCATCCTATAATAACCTGTAGCTGAGGCTGGGTACACATTTCATAAAGCACAAGATACTGGTCAGACTGACTTATGCACTACAGGAATATGGCCAACTGTAAACCTGGAGTCGGTACATTAACATATCAAAGGAATACACCTCTTCCTGATGTAAATAGAGAAGATGACAAACCCTTTTCTATAAAACCAAACATTTTTTAAGTAGCAGCTTCTCAGCCAGATTAAAGTCTCTTATCAGGAATTTCAGGCTTCCCCATGCCTTTTAAAACCAGCTATGATGTCGGGGTTTGACTCTGATAGATTATTATAAAGCTGAGGAAAAACTGTATGTGCAGGAGTTATTCACTGTTATTCCCACAGCTCTGCTGCAAGTGGGAAACAGTATTAACAGTCTATGGTGCCTCAAATAGTTCATGTGCAAGTCTATCCAGAGAGATTCCCTGCACCTGGAATAGCAGTGTATCCTTGACATCAGTGAACATTTGCCACCTACATGTAAAGTTCAGCACAGCAATTAACAATTCTACCTTCTGTTAGTTATTAAGAAGCTTAAAAAACTCCTTAAAATTGCTTCTCGTTAGCCAAAATTTACTTTGATTGCTCATTTGTTTTGGTCTAGATAGATGTCTAACTCGGTAAGACTGCTGCAGTGAGAAAATATCAACTACCAAATGATAATAACGATGCTGGCATCTCCAAAATAAGAGATAAAGATTATTCATAAAACTTCTGCTATCCTTAGCATACAGAGACAAGACCTACCATGTCAGCCTACCTCATAAAGGAGGGAAAAAATTCCAAAATTTCGTAACATGGGCCTTCAATGAAAATGAAACCTCAGACAATTCTAGCAAACAATTTGCAGAAGCTGGCTACAACCAGAAAAGTCCCTAATGGAGGAATTTTAGTTTCCACCCTAGATCAAATTATTGTGGGAGAATCACATGAATGCCAAATATTTAATATAGTAATCCGTAATACCTTAAAGCAATCCTTCAATAACATCTAACTCCTTGAATAAGGTTTTATACCCTTTGGCAGGTTATTAATGAAACTTCCTTTAAGAAGTTGCATGCAAAACACTGAACTTGTGTCTCTATTAGGAAATTCTAAGCAGAAACACAAAACTACCTTATCTTAAACATAGTCTAGCTGCAAAGCAGAGGCTCAGTTACTCATTTCCAAATGGCTACGTGCTTTCTAGTAGTTCAGTTCTCGGTCACAGAAGCCTCCATACCAAAACTGAAGTAATCAGGACTATTACAGTTTCTTAGGCCACATTTTGTATCCTCTAGGTGCCAAAAAAATCCCCCCCAAACAAACAAACGAACAAACAACCCCACCAAAACCAACCAACCAACCCACAAAACACAGGAAAGCTTTGCTTTCTAACCTTCATTTAACCCGGTAACAAATAAAATTGGTGGTCTGCTATACTTTGCATACCTGTGTTCTCTGGTCTTGAGCTACATCTGTAAATTGCCTGCTCTTACCGAGTGCCTTCATCAGCCAACAATTCATCTTAATTAAGGGCTGCCCCTGACCTGCCACCTCCCCAGAACTGGCTGCAGCGATAGCTGCCTCAGCTCCTTACTGCGACAAAACGCACCTTCATTGCCTGAAACGCACTGCAAACCTCAGCTGTCACAACCCCAAGAGTAAAAAAAAAAAGGAAGCACAGGAATTCTCAAATATTCCTCGCAACTTACAGCAGCCAAGAACAAAGTGATCCATTTGTGCTACAGATTATTGCACCGCTGATTAACTCTCAATAGCTGTGACTCATTTTAGTGTGGCTTGTCGTCTAAAACTGACAGGGTCACCACAGCAACACGATTTTAGTCACCCTTACAGGTGGAAGAGAGGCAGAAGAGAAGATGCGAGCATCAATGCAGCTGGCAAAGAAGTAAGAAAATTGTTAAACATACCACTTTGTGGCATACAGACAATTCGCAATGAAAATAAATAATTCCCTGATCATAAGTGCAATTTAGCATTATGGCCTGGGAACGGCCGTAAGTTAAAAAAGTTCTCACGTAACCTGAAAGACTAAAATTGATCTAAAATCGACACCAAAAAAGCTGTAAATCACCTGTGTTCTGAGCTGTGCATAGCAATTCCCAACTTTCCTAGGAGACAAGCCATTGACCAAAAGGCTAATTGAGGCACCAAAACCAAGCTGGCTGATTACCTGCTCCTTCACCCCTTCATTCCAAGGAGTTGCCCTCATGCGTTGTACACACCATATAGGATTGTGCCCTTAAGCAATGCAGAGTAAATTTACCATAGCCACCACAATGTATCAGAAAAAATTGTCTGCTAAGGTTGATAAATCAGTCAATTACCTGCTTCCTTGACTTTTATTCCTGTGTAAATGTTTTCAACCTGACATTAGCATTGCCTATAAGATGATGACCTGCACATTGCCAAAACCAACTATTTAAATTACTAGCAAATCCTTAATTACTATAAACAAGATTACAACAGGCTTGTTTAAAAAAGCTTTCTAAATACCAAAGTGATAGCTCCAGAAAATAAAGCTTCCTTGCTGTCATTATTTGAGGCTGCTGGTTCCACATTAACTCTGGCTCTGTGTAGGGCTCTGAGAGCTCCCTCAGCCCACCTGAACACCACAGCAAGAGCAGCTGCTGTCTCTCCATCACTCCTCCTTGCCTGGCTGAGCACAAACACAGGGCAGGAGGTTCCCAGCCTCCTCAACTCCTCCTCTCAGGTCTTAACCACCTTTCTCCCCAAGCCATGCGCTCCCCTCATGTCTATAAAACAGGGAGAAGCCTTTAACAAACAGAGGAAGGTAAGAACAAGCAAATACTACTGAAGCACTGCAATTACTGATTTCATCTTCAAGGCAGAGCTGCCTCAGTGCCCCAGTGGGAATCTTAAGAACTGTCCAATTCTCACAGGTGGCACGAGCGTGACGAAAATCTACAGGCCATGATCCTTGCCAGTGAGTTAATTTGAGCTAAAAATGGAATATTAAACCTATGGCAAGGTAGATGCACATGATCTGAGGTAAAATCTCCCTTTCCATACCTCCTCTCTTACTGGTAATAGTAAGAGATTTCCAGAAGAGGAGAACAAAAAACAGCTAAGGCACAGATGTTGAAACCAAAAGATTAATTATGTGTATCATCCTTCTTCCTCCACACACAGAAGTTATTAAACACAATGAACAGACTCTACAATACAACTGGTTTCCTGTATCTCTTCAAAGGCATAGTCAAGTTCTGAAAGTGAGAGGTGATAAACTGTGACCAGGGTTTGTACAGGGACAGACTGATGTAAGCCTAGCACAGCTCCAATACTTAAGGACAGCTCTGTTAGAAGTTTTCAGCAGCACTGCAAAACACACAGCAGCATCCAGAACACATCTAGTCATTTAAAGGAGCATGTCTTCCAACTTTTTCTCCCACTGACCTCTGCTCCAAAGAGGGACAACTGCTCTACAGATGCAGAACCTCAATGACTTACCTCAGCTTCCCCAAGAAACAATGAAGTGTATCTTTCCTCCAGGACCTAACAAGAAAACAGGCTCTCTTTTAGGCTGAACCTATTTTTTGTTTGGTCATATGTGCCTAGGACAGCAGATTAACTCCCTGGCTTGTACTCCTCTGCATTGTACATAACCAACAAAGATGGAGGAAACAGAATTTCCCTGTCTCTCATGAACAAGGTAATCTTTGAAAGCACTTTCTCATGTCTTACTGCTACTACAGAAAATAGAAATTCAGGAGCCATTTGGCTGAAAGAGTAATCAGAAGTCCTACAGAAGAACATGATATTTCTGATCTGCCTTCTCCCCGACTACTGTCTCTAATTTCCTAAGCCAGGCTAAAAATGTCAGGGATGATACAAATGGCAACCTCTACTTTTCCTTTCCTCTCCAGTGCTTAAAGGCATATTGTATCTCCTCTTGAACCAGTTCCAAATAACTTCTCTTTCTATTAACTTCTGAAACCACCAATAGCACTCAGGGTGTGACACTGATAAAGTACTGCTACTGCCAAAATGAAAAATGGTTATTTCTCTACTTTCCTACCTCTTCCTGGCCAATCTTCTTCAGCTGGCATAGAAAGCTTATCATAAATACTGACTAGCAAAGGGTGAAAAAGAGAAGAATTATCAGAGATAAAAGCAGTGATAACACCACAAGTTTTTGAAGAAAGAGAAAAATAAGAAAAATAGACCTCATTGGCGTACTATTACCAAACAAGGATTAAAGCTGAAAAAAGCCATGTGTGAAGCTCAGCCAATAGGTGTGAAGATTCTCTACAGAAAACTTCCTGTTGTGAGCCACAAGGAAAAAAAAAACAACCAAACAAGCATTCAAAAAGAGAGATCTAATGTCTGTATACTATCCTGCTGAGCCTCCAAACATCCCCACAACCATCATATACCCCAACAGCTCTGCCATTGCAATCTAGAAGTCTTGGATCCAAAACTGTTTAAGGAACACAGTTACAGCTTACAGAACCAGTAAAACAGCAAGAGAAAAAAAAAAACAAACAACAACTTATTTGCTGAAGGGAGGTTTTCATCTCCTAGGCACGAGGTTAACCTAGGTAGCTTCTGGGGAAGGCAGAAGAACATATTCTCTCTGTCTCTTTATTGCTGCAGGTATCTGTCTGGCTGCTCTTCACAGAAAGGACATACCAGAGTTTGAAAAACTGTCAAAGAAGTGGTTGTGTTTGCCTACCTTGATAACATGATGTGCTGTTGTACATCCTGACCTTTGCCTACTTTGACTGTTTTGGCTAGCTCCTTATTTCCTTCTCTGAGCACGAGTATAAGACATCTCAATTTCCCAGCAATCCCTATGGCATCCTGGCAAAAGCAGTTCATTCCACTCAATTCAGAAGAATAGTTACCAGTACACATTTGATAATCCCAACACTTCTGTCTGATTGACACGCAGGGCCAGGTTCCCTCCTGTGAGATACGTGGGTATTTGGCAAACGAGGAACACAGCAAGAGCTCTGATTGTCCCTTGTGTTTTCTAACCCAGCCTCAGCCTGGAGATCAGCTTAGCAGCAGCAGCTGGAAATGGTTCCTAACTAGCAGCAAGTAGATCAGAACGCATTCCAGCAATGGTTTCATCTCTAACCCTTCCCATCTCCGATTCACAGCCTATTCCAAGCTGCTATGATATGAAGATGTATGAAATAAGAGGATTACTCCTCTCCTAGAAGCATCCTCATGCACTAAAAATCCCCATCTGGAGACCAAAGCAACTTCCATAACACTTGCATCACCCTAGCACTACCAGGGAGATCAGAGGAAGGCTGCAAAGATGACCCAGTCCTGATAATAAGCATTAAGTTAAATTGAAAAAAATAACATTAAGATGACTGGTCATCTTAAATTATTCTAAATATTGAAGTCAGAAAGGCAGCAACAACGAATACTGTGAACTTTCTTTCCCTTTTACTAACATACAGGAAGAGAAAAACCCACATTAAGCACTGAAAGCGTTGACTCTTAGAAAAGGACTTTTAAAATACATGAAATTGTTGCTTTAGAACACATTTATTAAAGATGTTCCAGGGATCAATAAAGTAAAAGAAACAACAAAGTCAACGAGAAATCCCTGTCATCTTAATATGCAGGTGGCAATAAACAGAACATGGGGAGCCTCAGATCAAGGTGCTACAGTGCCTGTAATCATCCCTACTGTGCTCACAACCCCTATCAAGGGGTCACAAAGCAAAGGGAGGAGCTCGCAAACTGTGTGGATGGCAATATTCAACCACAGCAGGTGACAACAACCAGAGTACCTGCTTTAACAAAAATCCCTTTTTGTTTTAACTGGTTGCTGTTTATTTTTACTATAAGCAATTTCTCCTGCTCGATTTCTGGTAAATAATGGGCTCCTCATTTACCATTTTCCTCTGCCACGTTACTCACCTGAGGTGCTTTGTTCTCATTAGCCTTCCAAATGGCTTAGAAACAAAAAGTTTACATTTCAGATACTGAAATTATTCCCTCCTGTACATGTTACAGGAATCTAGTTGCCTACAATTTAATCTTTTCCTCTCTCCCAAAGTCAGATTAAAACATGGCAAATCATATTCTCTGAGTTTCTAGTTCCTCCCACAAGGTTGATATTATGGTAACGGATCTAAGAGAAGTTTCAAGAAGTGCTTGTTTTGTTGTGCTGTGTTTGCTACCAAAGACAGCTGCTTTCCTTGTCCCTGAGAGGATTGCTTGGGGTTAACAAGCAAAGGCAAATAAGTAAGGATTAGGAAGCTACTCATAGTGAGTAGTAGGAGAGCACACAGCAGCAGCCCATGTGGAAAAGGCACTGCTCACTCCCAGACACATGGTTTTATGCACTACACCTCAGCTTTCAGCCTTAATTCAGAGTGCTTCACATAATTAATGTGCAAGCACTCAATCAGAAGTGGACATTCCTCAAACCTTATCTTATTTTGAAGAAATTTAGGATTCTGTGCCAAGTTCCCAGTACAAGAAACTATTGCCATGGCTACTTAGGGCACAGACACAACAAAAATGACAACGTCCTGTTTTGACATTCTGCCTAAAAATTCACCTAAAATTTAGATAAAGAGTAACAGCTAGAAGTGAAGAGGAAGTTTCACATTCATGTCCAACCCATTCCTGGCTTTTTCTGCTGAACAAACCAAGAGGTGTGACAGTGGTAGCAGAAGTAGCGGAATTTGATTTTATTTTTCCAAAGCGCATTTCTCAGCTGAGAACTCCATGGGCTCTACTAACGACTTTTACACAGGCCGGTAAAAGCCTTCAAAGACAACAGCTCTGATTCTCCAGGGAGTGTGTCCGTGCTAAATAACGCAGTGCTACGTGGTGCTATCTGAGCCAGCTGGAGTATGCCCACAAGTAGTGGAGCTGAATTAACCTGGGCACACTGCTGTGATAACGGCCTCCTGTACACAAGGCAGCTTATTTAGAGCTTGCTTTGTTATCTCAGTGTGGCACAGCACTGTGCAGGAAGACAATACAAACAATTATGATGAAGCCTATTTAGGTCTTACGGGCAATATTCAAGTAGCTCAAGGTGGGCAGAAGAGCTCCCTTCAGAGTTATTCACTATGCAAAGAACTCCCTTTGGCAAGGCAGAATTGACAAAAGGATTATGTCAGCCTTTCCTTTCCAGAGGAGGAGCAGGGTGAGAGCCCGGGGGCAGCAGAAATTGGAGAAGCTCTAGGCTGTTATGCTTACTCTGGTGCCTGAGAAGGGCTCCTCATGGGCTCGAAGTGACAGAAACACAGAGATAGGTAAGAGGAAGTTCTGCTCCAAACATATAAAGAAATGGGTCCTCAGTCATTAGTTGCCAGGTCTAGGTTTGGCACAGTGGTTTATAAAGGGGGAGATTCTGGCTGCGCTTCAGGAAAGCACGCAAACACAGCTACACCACCAGCTGCTGTCTAAATACACTTGTCTGCCACCCTCTCTGTTCCTTACTTTGCACTCCAGATAATGATAGTCTAGTTGAGGAAGATCTGTTCATATTTTAATTTTTGAGATGAGTAATTATTTGTCCTACTACACAAATCAAAGTGAAGTCTAGAAGCTTGCAAGGAATTTGGGTTCATTAAAGTCACACATGGGGATTATTCATTAAACTAAATACACACTTAGTATAACCAGCAGTTTTTTTCATGCATTTTTCTAAAAGTTACTTGCCCTGATACAACATCTAACACGTACCAAGACTCAGGACATGTCCAAAACATTTGCTCAAAATAAGAAGTTGTAATTTTAAAGCAAGCCTGTGCCAAATCTTTTCCCTTTCAGAAACTTTCAGATAAAACTTGAGACCATGCAGGAAAGAATTTTTGCACCTGCATAGAAAGCTCTGCAACAGAGGAAAGCTACATCCAAGCTGCAAACCCCAGATGAGGGCCAGCAGAGCTACAAACCCTTCTTGAAGAAGGGGATCCTTAGAGTAGGGCCATGCAGAATTCAAAGGGATGATGACAGTAGCTTGGCTCCGAATTGTTTCAAAAATGTTACTTCTACCCTAGTGAGAGCACCCCAAATACAAGACACAAAACACTGCAGATGTTTGGGACTTAATTTCGTCTGCTGAAACTGCTGATTATACTACTAACAACAAGACTGATACCACTTGGTAACCCTTTAATTTTTAATGGGATTTATTCTTAACAGCAACTACTAAACCATCAGTCCTGCATACAACCTTTCCTCTCCTGGTCTGCTAGGCTATCAGCACAAGTCACTCTTTCCCCTCTGCTCCCAATCCTGTTGTCTAAGTACTGAAAAGAACGAGGGAAAGGACTATTTATGCAGCCCCATTTTTCTCTCTTTACTGAATGTTTCTCAGAAAAAAAACCAAAAAACCAATCATGACTTTTGTGTCATTCCGAATTACCCAGTCTCAGACTCTGTGTGAATTCTTAACCTGTAAAATGGACCAGACTTATCTTAGTGTTAGGCTTTACTTGGAACTCCAATACTCAGTATAATTACACCACAAACAAGGAAATCCCTTGAAAGGCAGGAGAGATTTCAAGGAATAGAGCTAACTCCAAAGCTAAACTCCAGGTTTAGGCAGGACATTCAAAATATTTGGTCTCTAGACCAAGAAGGATACCAAACAGAGAAAAGTGAAACTGTCTGTGGAAGCATAACATTACCAAAAAGGTGACCAAGTCTGCAAAACAGAAAACCTGAAAGACAAGCTTTCAAGTGAGCTTACGGGTACAAGTTGCTGAATCCCTCACTGCAGCAGCCACAACGCAGTATGTAAGTGCACCATTGATGCTGTCTGTACCCTAAAGCATGTATCCCTTCAAATGAAGTATGGGTCTGAGTTTTATTATTTAACTACATTTTAAAAAGAAAATCTCTGGAGAAAGGGATATTATCCATCTTTTTGAAGGGTTGGTTTTTTTTTTTTTCCTTTAGCCCAATATAATTTATTATTCTTCACACCCATATCAATTCAAGAGCATGTATTGTTCAGAGAAAACATTTAAGGTAGAACAAAAAACTGTTTTCTTCAGGGGACAAAAAGAGAGGACGAAAACTCCCCCATACCCATGAAAACTGGATTCTATTACATACTGCTGGCTACTTTGCAGTCCATGTATTTTGCATATTATTACTATTTTTTAAAGGTATATGATACTTTAGCCTCCAAACATCCTGGAGGGATATGTATGTGTAAACCCAAATGATACAAATCATGTACCATAAATAGCAAACTAGGCAACAAAAAAAACTAGGAAAACCCCCCAAATTGTTATTTAGAAGATATACTTCTAAAGAACTCCAGTCATGCTTGAAAAAGCTGTAATTGTAAAAGGATTCTAGACACAATCCATATCAGCTCTCCCTAACCATCTAAACTCATGTCTATATTATGATTTCTTTGCAATGTGAAAGGGGAAAAAAAGTCCTCTATACAATGCTTCATGACAAATCACATGCCTCGTGAAGCTTCATGTTAGAAACCCTTTTAACTTCCAAAAAGTCCTCTTTTGTAGGTCATGCTCTCATTATCTTGCTCTGGGATCTGGTCTGATTAAATTATAGGAAATTACTAATACTTCACTTTGAACAGCCAGCTCCTCCTGGCTCCTCTTCTTCCTTCTTTTTTTTTTAAACTTACTTCCTCCTGCTCCTGCCTTCTTACATATGAAAAAGACAACAATCACTCTGCTACAAAGATTAGGTCATACTCATTCTTCAGCCATTTTAAAAGTAAAAATGCATTCTGTCCTCATGCTCTTACATTTCCCATTCCACTGCTCTCCCTGCCGGTTGTCCTGTTTGGCCAACTATAAAATTTGCAGTTTTGTTCTAAATCTTTGGCATCCCTACCCCCTCTAAAATCTCACTCACAAGATCCTAAAGACCTAATTAGCTTAATGAACACAACACTGACTCTTTGGTAGCCCAATCTATACTCCAGTGTGTTTTACCCATATTTTGTACCATCAGACAACACTAAGACGTAGCCTACCATTGATGTGCTTTAGACATTCATCACTGAATGATCCTGTAAATGTGACTTGGTTTGCATAACCAAAAAAGCATACAAATTTAAAGAGACAGACTTTACATGTCAGAAAGTGTCCCCATTAAGGGAGAAGGTATTTTTGAAGCCTGTGAGGACTTCACTAACGCAAGAGGGACACAATGAAAGAAGTGTTTTCAGATGGAGTAATGGGGCTGGCTACTCAACCCACCAAAATGTTGCTTATTTGAGAGGTGCATTGCAGCACCACCAGGACAGCCATAATGAGAGCATTGAAATTATTGACCTTATCATACCAACAATAATAATTTTCCCTGTGTGGATCCTCTTGTGGACTGTGTGCTACATCAAGACCCCTGCAGTGGTAAGAGGTCAAAAATAGTAAACATGTTAGGAGAATAAATAAAACGTGTTAGAAGAATAAATAAAAGCTTCCCCTTACACATGCAACATGTGCCACTAAAGTAATAAACTCATCTGAAAGATTCCTGTTCCTGGCAAAAACATTTTGTCTTGGAGGCAACTCTTAAATACCAAATAACAGCAAAAGCACTCCTGACATTGGGAAGTCTTTTGAAAAACCCATCCAATGCATCCTCTCTTGGTATCAGAAAGTATCAGATGAAGCACGCTGCAGAAATAGAAATGAAGGAAACTCTAAATCACTGTTAATTTACTTGTTTGACAGCATTTTTTTTTCCTCTGGTGATATAATCAAGCAATAAAGACACAATGGAATAAAAACCTTCACAGAGTTCAAGTGGTTTTTTTACTGTATAGAAACAGCAACAGCTGAACACTTCAACATAGTGTCTAGAACACCCAACACTGTACCTGACCATGAAAGGAAGAAGAGTTACACACAGTCATAGTCAAATATCCAGCTTTTAATATGGAAACTAATATTGTATCAATTCCACATCTCCTCCTTTACAAAACAAATCCAACAGAAACTGCCACTGCAGTTTGTCCTGCGTTGAAAACATTCCTCAGAAACCAGCAGCAGTTCAAACTTCTCAATGTAGCATTTAATTCTGCCTGAGACTCTGTAATAAATGCAAGCTTTGAATAAATGGAATTGTGGCATTCATTCGCAAATTGCATTGCTGACAAGCTTTCGAGACAGAACCAAACCCCAAGGAGTATCGATTGCTGCACTTAAGGCAATGTAGTGCTCCAGATCTTAAACATTTACTCGAGTGCCTGAAGACTTCCCAAAACTTTTACTTTTCAGGCTGAGCTCTTCCGAGTCACATCGAGCAGGTCAGAGATAGCAGACTTTCAGGAATCCTCAGTAAAGAAAACAACAGCCTGAGGTAGAATGGAAAGTGAGGCAATGAGAAGAAAGACAGGGTTGTGTTTACACATATATTTTTAAAGATTCTTATGCTGGGTAAATGAGAAACAAATAACTAACTGCTAAAGTAGCCGAAAGGGAAAACTCCTAACACACATACACACAGAAATGAGCAAACTCCTTAAAACACCCCAGTGAAAATGAATTGACTTGTCCAAGTTAGCCACATCCAAATGTAATCATAAGACATGAAAGTACTGGGGAAAATTTTAAGTTATACGCTTAATTCTGCCATTGCAAACCAAGTCCACACTGCTGCAGTATTTCATTTGGGTATGAAGGAGCCGCTGTCTATCCAGGAACTTCTAAAATGCTTTCCTCATTCATTTGTATCTTAAATTAAGAAGAATGCACTATCTTTTGTGTTTCACAGAATGTGACTGAAGATATTCTGCTGGCATCTGTGACTAAACAGTTCCCCAAACCTGACTTCTTTGGACACAAAAGCTCCACTTTACAATATGTGTAAATACTGGAGTCTCAAAGGGCCCATCCATCTGACTGAACCCTGAGGTTCATCCTGCTTTGAGCAGGAGGCTAGGCCACACGACCTGCAAAGGACCCTTCCAAAGTAAATTATGTTGTAAACAACTCCAGTGACTGAATGTTCAACCCTTAACTGTGTCATTTTAAGCAGATGCCACCCAAACACGCTATTATGGCATCTAATAATACCAATCCTCTTCCTTCAAACACTGCTCCCTGGGAACTGAATTAAACTCTTGCAGCAGCCTGGTACACCTCCAGCAAAGTCTTGAGAACAGAGAACTTCTTCATCATTGCATGTTTTTTGGCAGTGCAGTCTTCTCAAGGGAAACTACCAGCAAAAGTAGGTGAGGGCTGCTCAGCGGAGTCAGTAGAGTCAGTAGGCAGAAGTATAAAATCAGAGCGCTAGTCAGCAAGTGACAGCAATCCTCAGGTGCTCTGCAGAGAGGATACTCATAACAACGTATGACGAGTTAATTAAGGACAAGAAACCCCGAGAACACAGCTTCCTCCCCCAGCTGTACTAGAGCGGACAAGGGCTTGCCACGCTAAGTTACATTTGCTCAGTTACACTGTAACACTCACAGCTTATCGTGTGTATCGACATCTAACCATTTATCTGCAAACAATTGCAACAGAACCCAAAACATCCCAGGGAGGGTCGGTAAGACGCTGCATCACTTAGGTGTCCTGGGGAGCATCCACGCATCAGCAGCAAACTGTAACATGACTTGGGAGTGAATCACAGCACGATGCCCTCAGTGGGGCAGGGTCAAGGCTGAGCACCAGCAGCTGACAGCTCCTTTTGGGATGCGAGTGGAGCACTTTACATTCTTCGGCCACCGTTAATACCTCAAAATAAACACACCCTCTGTCCCGCTAAAACCAGTGAGAATCAGAGGAAAAAACCGTATTTTACACTGAGTACCCATTAAAGCAACATGTTGCTTAAAAAAACCCCAACCACCCAAACCAAATCACTATTTACATCATCTGCACACTTAATTCCAAGGTATTTTCTTTATCTAGATCACTATTATTCTGAGTTATCTGAAGTATTATTACTATTGTCAGATAATAGCTTCTGATCCAGTCCAATCTATCTGCAAAAGAAATTGAAATAAATAAAACCCACTGAAAGGTAGCATTCGGGTGGGACATATGGCGGGTGCGCCTTTCACACACCAGGAGAAAACAAACAACAAAACGCCTCCTCCCATGAACTGAACTAAAAAATTAATCCGAAAGAAGTACAAATTAGGCCGTGTATTTAAAAAAAAAAAAAAAAAAAAAAAAAAAAAAATCAAAACAATAACACACGCCGAACACTATCCGAACAATGAAGGCGATTGTTCCTCGGCCCAGAAAAAGCCGTGACTTCCCCCGGCGCGGCGGTCAGGAGGTCGGGGCCGCGGGCGGCCTCAGCCGCAACCCGGAGGCGGGGGCAGCGCAGGGCCGGGCCCGGCGGAGCCGCGCCGCGCCGAGCCCCCTCCGCCGCGCTCGGCAGCGCCCGGCCGAGCTAAGATGGAGCCCAGGTTTGATGTCAGCCCCAGGGGCGGGCGGAGGGCAGCGCGCCGGGGCGGGGGCGAGGGCAAGGTCAGCCGCCAGCCCGGCGCGGCCCCGCCGCCTCCGCCCGCCCCAGGAGCCCCGCGGGGCTTCTGCCGAGCCGGGCCCCCCACGGCCGCCCCCCGAAACGCCCCTGCGCGCCCCGGCTTGGCCCCTGCCCCCGCCCGCCGCGCCGGGGCCGGGGCGCTGCAGAGGCGGGCGCCGCGCTCCCGCTGCCCCCCCCGAGCCGAGCCCGGCCACGCTCTGCGGGAGGAACCGGGGCCGCCGGCTCGGCTGCTCCGGCGGGCGGACCGCCAAAGGGCTATGCGGGGGCAAACGGCAAGAGGAAGGGAAGGGAGGCGGGGAACCCCCCTAAATCAACCTCAGACATCAACCTCCCGCCCCCGAAGCAAAGCCCACCGCAAGTCAAGCCCTTGCCTCGAGTCGGCAGGAAAAGAAAAGGAGAAGCAAATCTTTGCGGGGCTGCAAGGGCTTCCTCGTCGCCCCCAGCCCGCCGCGCCCACATCCCCCATCCCGGCCCGTGCGCCGGTGCGGGAAGGACGCGGGGAGCGCTGCCCCAGCCCCTCCGCCCGCAGAGCGGAGCGGGGGCCGGGCCGCGCTCCGCCCGCAGCGGCGCCCCGCGGGCAGGGGCAGGAGCCGCCCCGGTGAACTCTCGGTGACCGAGCCCGACTCCGGCACCGGCGGCTCAGCTCTCGCCCTGCCCCGAGCTCGGCGCGGAGGGGCGGCAGGCACCCTCCGAGCAGATGCGTCGGGGACAGACAAATGACCCCTCCATCCACCCCACGCTCTCCTTAAACCAGCCCTGGGGCCATGCAGGGGCAGGGTATTTTTAGGTCCCTACCCCTCCTCTCCGCCTCCCTCTCAATAGCTGCCGAGCGCTGAATACAAGGAGAGGGGGGGGGAGAGGGAGCGGGAGAAAAGTTAACTGTTTTGCGAAGAGGGGAGAAGACAGGCAGGGAGGGGGGAGGGAGCGCTCAGGAACAGGGCAGGGCGAGCCGTGTCAGGGGATGTGTGTGTCTGTGTGCGTGTGAGCGCAGTGGGTGCCCGCGGGCGGAGATCGGATGCACTTTAGCCCTGTGCTCTGCTGCTCTCGTCTGGGGCAGCGCCGCCGAAGCCTGAGTCTCGCCTGGCTCGCCTGACCCTTCATTTCACTGCGGCCAGGAGGAGCCCGGAGTCCGCCGCCGCCTCCTCTCCCTGCTCTGCAGGGACCTCGCCTGCCACGGTCTGCCTCCCCGCCGCCCCCTCCCACGCCGCCGCCGGCGGCCACGGCCCCCTCCGGGGTGGCCCTGGGGTCGGTGTGGGGCGCTCCGCCGGCCCCCTCCGCTGCCGCTGCCTGCCTTCCCCCCGCTCCCGGGCCGCCCAGCCCCGCCGCAACCTTTAGCCGGGGACAGACCTCTCGGCTGGTTCCGCACAAGACGCCAGCAGCCGCTTCCCCTCTCGCCGCCCTCCCCTCCCGTGCTTAGCCCCCCTCCCCACCCCAATAAAACAGACCCCCCTCCCTCCGGCCCCAAAGAGAAACCCACACCGCCCCCCCCTCCACCCCCCCCCCCCCCCCCCCTTAGCACAAATGCACAATCACGGGCGAGGGGAGGGAGAGGGAGGAAAGGGCGAGAGACGCGAAGAAAGAAGGGGGGAAAGGAGAGAGAGGAAAAATTAAAAGGGCACAAGGCTGTTCATCACCAACATGGCTGCCTTAGCTCAGACCTAAAAGAGGAATAACCCAGGCTGTGTCTTTGTCAGTTTCACCTCTGTAACCCTAAACTAATACACGAAACGACGGAGGCGGCTGCAGAGGGGAAGGAGACGGGGAGAGGAGGAAGGAGAAAATGGCAAAAAGAGGGGGCACTTACGTGAAGAGAGGCGCTTGGGCTGCTCCTGCTTCCTCCTGGGCATTTTCCCCCTTTTTTCACATTCTCCTCCTTGGTTTAACGGGAGATCAAATAAGACCGGGAGGGGGGGGGCACGGACAGGCACAAAGCCGGGGCCCCCGGGGGAGCTGCTAACCGGGGCGGGTTTTCCCTCTTCGCCGGGGGAAAGGGGGCTTGAAGCCGGCTTTTTCGGAGCCACCGCGAAGGGCTCCCTCTCCCCCTCTCGCTTTCTTTTCCTCTCCCCCCCCGCCCCCCCACCCCCCCACCCCCCCGCAACCCGGTCGTGCACCTGGCTTGTCCCCGGTCGCAGTATCCCTCAGCGGCCGGGGATGTGTTCCCGGCGGGCGGGCGGGCGCCGGGCGCCGTGCCGGGGTGAGGGCTGGCGCGGCGGTGCCGAGGGCTGCGCCCCGCGCTCCTCCCGGCCCCTAACTAACACTAACGCCGGGATCAAAGGGCAGCGGCGGCGGCGGCGCTCCCGGCGCGCCCACGGGCGGGCAGGGACACCGCGCACACCCCCGCACAGCCCCGGCGGGCGGGCACACGCACAGACACACGCACGGACACACGCGCGCCCCGCTGGAGCACAGGGGACGGTGCCCCCGCTCCCCGCGGGCTCCGGGCGCGGCGCTGCGCGGCGGCGGAGGATGCGCTGCCCCGGTCCTGCACCCGCTGCTAATCCGCTCTTAAAAAAATAAAAATAATAATTAAAAAAAAATAAAGAAAAAAGGAAAAAAAGGTATGCGTGTGAATTTGTGGGTCTCGACCATTCGCGCTGTAATCCCCTCGCCTGTGGTGGGAACGAAAATAATAACGTCAACTTTTTTTTTTTTTTTTTTCTCTCTCTCTCTAATTAAGGCGTTTTGTCTTCCTGTGTCAGAAAAGCAAAATTGTGGTGGTGCACAGCTAACCCCATAGATTTTCTTGGATGGGCTCAGCTATCCCTCCACAAAAGATAGGGGCCGAAGGGGCTTTATGCAGCCGAACTTCAGCGTGGGAGGGAGAGGCTGCTTTATATTCAACTCCCTCCAGGCCAGAACAAGCACCCAAAATAAGCCAGAAAGAAAGGTGGGCAAGTTGGTATACTGACAATTTCTAGTGCAGGTTTTAAAAAATGGAAAGAATACAAGCAGCATGAAAATCACAACTCCTTGACTGTGTGTTTGTGTGTGGAGGGGGGAGGAAATCAAGATTAGGTCACCCCTAATGGTTGATTTAACTGCTACATGATACTTCTACAGTGCACACAGCAACCTGGACTTCTGAAATTTACTTTTTTTTTTTTTTTTTTTTTTTTTTCCCCTCTTGCTGTAATGCAGGTATATGAAGTTTTATCCTGAAGCAATTCCAGTGTGCATTATGAAGCCAGGATAGCAGCTTTCATTAACTGATACATACTCTCATTACTTCACAAATCACACATCTTTCTTCAAAGACGGACATGAAGGTGGGGAAAAAAATAGAAGAGGGATTGGGTCTCACTAAAGCACAAAAGGTACTCCGTGAAAGAGAAGTGCTCTCTTTGTGACTTGCAGTCATTTGGATAAAAGTTCACAGAGAGGTTGTTAATGATTTAAACTCCAAAACCTGTTACTACAATAGAAGTAAAATTATTTGAAGCATGGTTGTCTCATATAGCTCCCTCTTTGTGTAAGAAAACTTTGAACTTAGCAGAATACATAATCAAAATTGTGAGTCAGATGTCACAAAAATAAAAATATGCATTATTCTAGTATGTATACCTGTTAGAATTTTTTGGGTTTTGACAACCTGACTCATCATTTTATCACACTATTTTTCATCCTAACTTCAATTTTTAAAAAATAAACAGCAGCCTAGGAAAACACAAAACACTAAATCGGCAACCTCAATATTTTTAAACAGTAAGTTTAAACTCTTAATCACCTCAATTTAGAATGGTTTTCAATAATCTTACACCTATTTTATAGCCACAATAAGCCATTCGGAAAGAAAAAAAAACAAAAACAACAAAACAAGGACTAAATAGTATTTAAAAGATGACATATATGTCAATCTCAGGTTCACTACCATGCCTATGCAATTTTAAGTTTCAAAACCACACATACAGGATACACATCTACTGAGACAAAACAAATTCCTCCTGGCTTCAGCTGGTTTATAATTTCACAATACAGCTAAAATACTTCCTTTTCATGGAGAGATTTACTTATTTTTAACCCAGAGGTAAAGCCAAAGTGTGCAACTGTCAGTACTGGAGATTTCTGGGGGTAGGGATGAGTCCAAACAGCTGCCTTACACTTGCTCATGACCAAGAGTACCAACGACGGAATTCCCTCAGAATATTTAGGTCTTGTCTTTTCCCTCAGTTCTCCAGTTTATACAGGTTTTGGAGATTTCTACCACATTAGTAGTGATAACCAAAAATACCAGATGCATTTTTCACTGTTGTTCACACACCTCAGTTTCCACATGCCTGGGACTAGCAACAGAACTCTGTTCACACGGAATTGCAATGCTAGACCCGCTTACTCCTTTTTTCAATACATTTTAACGGCAACTGAGTTGAACTAAGCCAACTTTGTGAGCAGCGACCAAGTGATCCTGCCTGTGCAGGAGGCCACAAAGTCAGCATTTCAGAGAGGGAAAGAGTGCTGGCTCTGTGCTGTGATCCACCACTGCTGTGGCAGCCCTTCCCCAGGTGCTAGGAGAACAGGACACAGGAAATACTGTGTTCTTCACTATCACTCTTTCCACCCTCTAGTCCTCATGCATTTCTGGCATAAATTAATGTTGACATTGTCAGCATTAATTTACAATGTGTCGTGCAGGTTTTTTTCCCCCTCCACCATTTGAAAGCCCCTTTAGGGGAGCTGAGGTGGCTGCAGCAAAAAGGCACCACGGAAGCACAGCTCTCTGAAAGGGCCATGGGGACTGGCACACAGCAGAGCGGCATTAAATCTCTGAGGGTGACCTTGGCTTCCATAGACATCTTAACAGTTTTCCTAGGAGTTCAGTGGGCCAAGCCTTAAGTTTGTCCTGCAGTGAAAGAAAGAGTTTCTTGCCCCACACCTGGAAATACTCTCTTTGGGAACAACTTAGTTTTTCATCTCTATATCCTGGCTAAGTGCATTACTCCAGATCTTGTCCTAGTCAACAGATAGTATTGAGCCCTTCCACTGAAACCACAGGCACATCAGTCCCCCCTTCCCACTATTTTACACCTTGATTTAAGGAAAGTGACCGAGGGCCTAATGCCATTTAAAAAATAAATCTCCCATTATGTGTTTGGCGGTATAGCACAAAAAGAAAAAAATAAGTCAGCTGACCGCACTTTGGAACATTTTTAGTCCAAACACAAGAAAATAGTTGCAAGTCTTCCACAGATAACATAATATAAATAATGCATTGCTTCTGCAGGTCCTGCTATTAATAAGTAATGATTGTATGGCACCTTTCAAACACCAAACCCAGTTACACATATGAATTAAGTTCAGCTCCAGAAACCACTTTTGAAGAAAGTAAATATTTTCTTCACTTACACAGAAGAAAAAATGAAACAAATTGAGTAAATAATATTTTAAATAGTGATAAATGATGTAACATTCCTAAAACATTTGCAGTGTATCTAGCATCCAAACTGTCCTTATGCAATGGACCAAATACTTGAAAAGGTTGCTAAACAGAAACTGAAAAATTAGCTGGCATCCTTGCTTTATTCTTTGAAACTTTAAAGAGTTCTGCTCCTAGGGTCACATTTTTTTAAGAGCTGAACTGATTAGAAAAATGAGGCCATTTTAATCAGTTCCTGGACCCCTTCTCAAACCAAAATATGGCGGCCTCTGCTTTAAGTACAGCCTACCAAAAGGAAGGCCAGGTCAGCTGTGTGTGTTCCTGAGCATGCAGCAGAGAGTTATTCAGGCTCCACAGGCTCTTTTAAAAGTTACCCCTATCTTTGGATTAATTTCCTGTTGAACATAGGCAAATACCTTCTATAGCCTCTGTATCTTCAATACATACAATGAAGTCCACTAGTTTTAATTGAAATTACCATCTCTCTCACACATGTTGACCATCACCCTTAACAGCACAAACTCCTCTGGCTTTGGTTTATGCCAGTATTTCCATGCTCAGCAGTCCTTCAAACAACATTTGATTACAAACTTCTCTTTGCTCCTAAGCATTTGAAAGGCAAACCCAAAGGGATGAACAAGCCCATAGGACAGCAGCTCATGGACAGCATCATCCATGTTTGCAATTGCTCTGTAAACAAATAACATTAAGTAACAGGTTTGTAATAATAATTAGTCAGTGACTGGCAAGCCACCAACCAACCCCACGAAGGCCAAGGAGCAATGATCAGAAGCCATTGCTGTCCGATGAGCATCAGCCTAAGACAGATAACAATTACCAAGTGGGAGATGCATAACCAGCAGACCCTAAACGATACACAAGCTTCAGCTTTTTTAAAAGACAACCAAATTCTCCTTCTGCAAAGTTTTAAACCTCTTCTTTCTTAAAATGAAAGGCCCACAGCCACTTCTAGGCAAGAACTCTTGCAGAGAGCATATTGAATCACAAATGCTCTTGAAGACCAATAATTCCACTACAGCCTTGAAGCCGCCAAATGGAGGGGCATCAAGGAGGAAGAGTGCAATATGACCTGTCTCTTTGCTAAAACACAGGCAGTTTTCTGAGAATCTTGTCTGAATCCTGGCAAGCTAACTAGCCATCATCACTTCATAGCAAACTTTAGCACAAAATGCTTCTAGCTGAGGTGCAAATTTAACACATTTATGCTTCTTCAGAAAACCATGATGTTTATAGTTTTCAGCCATTAGAATAATATGCTACATAGGAAAGATGATATAGCTACTAATTGCAATTAAAAAAAAAAAAAAAATCAACACTTTAGGGCTGGTGGCCTTAAACCCATGCTGAGATAAAATCCTAGCTGTCATAGGCCAGAAATACATTGTATCTAGGTCTGAAGAAGGACACATATAAGTGTCCACATAATTTTGTCGCTACTTAAATACTATAGGATGCTTCTTCAGAGTTACCAGAGGGTCTCATGATTCTTATTTTACTACAGCTGCAGTCGACTTTTCAATTTCATAATTACATAACTTATATATGTAATGATATTACATATAATAGATATCACCCTTCCACATCCCTTTACTGTAAGCCAATTTTGCAAGAAAACAAAAACCCCCAAACCAACCAAACACAAACCAAGTACTAACCTGACCCTATGACTATTGGAGTTAGGCCTGCAGATACCTGAGATGCAGAATTTCTCCCTCAAGTGTGTGAGCAACCTCTTAACCAGTACAGATTAAATATAGAAAAAAAATAAATGAATATTTTACAACATAAAACACTAAGCAATTTCTGAACTGATGAGAAGAATTTGTTTAGTCAACTGAGGACTGAAACACTTAGCTCAGGGCTACTGCAGTTACAAATGTGGAAATAAAATGAATAATTATCTGCTGCAATCCCGATCTTTTTGCATAATTTTATATTCTACATTAAAGTGCATTGGAATCAATAACTTTACCCCACCCTAAGAATTGTCCAAGGTAAATCAGAGTGAGACCCAGCAAACTCCCTCTCTCATTTTACTTCTGCTTAATTGTTTGCTAGTCACTGGTTTCAACTGAAGATTTGGGCACAGCCTTATTATCAAGCATCTGCCATGCTTTAAGGCACTACCCCCTCCTGGAAAAACCACCCCCCAAAACTGGCAAACCAATGTATTTATCCTCCTGTCTGCTTCTGGGAGTAGACTTGCAGCTTTGTTAAGGAGCAAGGCAATAGCGTTTTAAGCCGCAGCTGTTTGCTAAATGGAAGTGTGTCCAAGTTTTTAAACACCTTGTTACATTTACATTGAAAGGCAGAGTCTCTGCTGCACCAGCAAGGTGGCAAATTCCTCAGGGAAATCAATTGTGGTTTCTCAATTAACTAGCTAGTTTTCTATTGTTAAAACACTAGAGTAATACTGAGACTGCGCTGGACCATGAGAGCTGACAAGACCCCAAGGAGCTCAGCTGCCATCTAGGACTGTGCAGTCACCAAGCTCATCTCCCTCTGACACAGCCCCTTGACAGGGACACAGCAGGAGGAAGGCAGGCACAGAGGGGCATGGCAGTGGCATTTGTGCCAACTGTGCCCTCTTTGGAATACCTAAAGAAGGGTGACACAGAAGGGCATTTGGGAAACAAGAAAATATGGTGGTGCTCAGACTTTACATTCCTAAGGGAAAGAAACCCATTAGGATAAGGGAGGGAAGGAACATGCAGAGATCAAGCTTCTAGCAGATGTGATGAATTTCACAGGGGATTCAGCTATGCTTGACCATGCTGCATATTCTCAGTGAACAGCCCTCAACTACCGGCAGGCAGAAGGGTTTGGGCTGCAAGTCAGCCTGCTGAGCATGAAGGCACACAGCCAGTAGGAAATCTCTCCTTCCATTGCCACTTCTCCATCAGGCTGTACAACATGCAGGAAAAGGTTGTCTTTTGAGATATTAGAAATAAAGGCTAGGCTTCCTCAACCCCTGCTAACACTGATGGAAATACTGTTTCTAGTCTCTATATTTCAGCAGCTCTAAGGCCACCCATGCTCTTTTCCAGTCTGTAGTTTACAGTAAGATGCAAATTATTTGTCCAAAAGAAATAAATTAATAACAGTGAAAAATCCCACAGAGAAGCACTAAACTTCATAAGTAGAAGAGAAGAAGTGGTAACACCTGGAGAGAAGCAGCCTTTGTTTCCATACAAAAAAAGCTGAGGATTGCATCCTCAACAAGTTTGCAAAGGATTTAAAACTGGAAGGGGTGCCTGATAATACCAGATGGTTGTGTCGCCTTTCAGGAACACTGCCTCAACAGAAGTGGGCAGAGAAATGTCCTGAAGTTCAAAAGGGGAAATGCAAAGTAACAAGGAATAGTGCTGGGTACTAGCATATCCTAGGCATCTACCAGCTGGAAAGCAGCTTTTCCAAGAAGGACCTTGGGATCCTGGTAATAAGAAGGTGACCACAAGCCAGCAATGCACCTTCATAGCCAAGAAGGCCACCAGGAGGAAGACAGCTGCCAGCAGGTCAAGGGAAAGTGATCCTGCACCTCTGCTCAGTGCTGGTGAGGCTGCTTCTGGAATGCTGCATCTCATTCAGGGCTTCCTGGCACAAGAAAGGTCTGGACTTACTGGAGTGAGTCCAGTACAAGGTCATGAAAATGATTAAGGGACTGGAGCATCTACTGTATGAGGAGAGGCTGAAAAAACAGAGCCTATCTGGCCTGGAGAGAAGGGAAGGCTCAGAGAGATCTCATCCATTTGTACAAATGCCTGATGGGTGGGAAGGAAGTTGAAGAAATCAGACATTTTACAGCAGTGTCCATTGCCAGGATAAGAGACAAGGGGCACAAAACGAAGAAAACCCAAAACCTAAACCAGAGCAACACTGCTAAACCAAACCAAACAACACAACACCAGTGTTCTGTCTGAGTACAAGAACATGATTCTTTTTTTTTTTGTCATTAGAAGAGTCAAACACTGGCACAGGTAGACCAGAGAAGTTGCCTGAATAACTTAGCTGTTTGAGCACTGAGGCTGGACTAGATGATCTTAAGAGGACTTTCCCAATCGAAGTGAAAGTGTTGTAATATGAGCATTTACTGTTTCCTAAACATGGTATTCGTGTCTGGTTTTATGGAAGTAGTTTACAGAACACAAATATGCCACCACGCTTTTTTAGCTACTAGGACTCTTCACCAAAACCACTATTACGATATCCAGAACTCTTTAATGTCCAAAGTTTTTTTAGAATTGCTACTGGTTTATGAGCTACTTAATGGAAAATGTTAATTAATCATTCCAAACTCAAGGTTGGTGTTTTACTTCCTCACTCTTCTTCCCTCAGTATCATGAAGATTATGCAATCTAAATTAACTTATACCTGCAGAACAGGTAGAATAGTGACTATATTTTTAATCTCTCTAAAATGTAAGCACTGGAAGTTGGCTGTCTTTTTTCTTAGACTTTTGCAAAGCATCATTACCTCCACCTTTCAGCTGGGGACATGCACTCTGCCTGTGGTAGTTCACCAACAAAGCTAGATGTAGAATTTTAAGGCTCCTGTTCCCAGCAAACCATTATCATCAACACATCCCTGACATGTAGGTGCTGCGGCCACAGGATTTAATTGCTTTTCTCGCTAACCTGCAGCCATACTTCCTTAGTGCCATTCTCTCCTTTCTCCAGTTAGCACACAAATTTACTCATATAACCCCTCATATATGTTGGCTGCTTGCACTAAAGGTGCCCAGGTCTTGGAAGTAAAATTCAGGAGGTATCCATATAATTTGACTTCTTATTACTCTTATTCTCATTTGGGTTTTGGGAGGGACAGAGATACTGCTGTGCACCGAGAAACACCGGGGGATTTCAGCAGTGTCACTAAAGACCCAAGGGACTCGGTGCCGCACGGAGGTGCCTCTCTGTGGAGAGTGGCATGCTCCTGCCTGCAGATGGAGTCACGGTCCCAGGGAACACGCTCTCACACACTTCTTTTCCCCCAACTCGAGCAAGAAACAATTGAAGGAGTTGTGGGCCAGGGGCTTGCGCCTTTGTGCGCTCCCCTCCCCAAAAACCAGCTGTACGAATGAAGAATTGAGGGTCTGAAAATGGAAGAATAAGCAGATTCACTCAAATACTTTCTAGTCTTTATCTTTGTATATGTCCCTCTCCCCCCAAAAATTCCACATTTTTTGTATTAAAGAAGAAAGAGTGGTAGAGAGCAGATGAAGTGCTCTTAAGGGGAGGAGTACTTTTTCCATATTTCCTACATGGAGAATTTTGCACGGGCCAGAATCAATGGAAGCAGGTGGGAGCCTGAACAGTAAGTATTCCCTGCCTAGCCAGAAAAGGTATGGATTTCCCACTTAGTCTTGTAAAGGTCATCAAGCAGAGGATAAAAAGGAAAAATCAAGGTGATTGACTTTTAGAGAAGAGGTCCAGCAAGGCAATAGACTCGTGCAAGATTCAAGAAGCTATTGTTGGGTTTTCTTGGAAATTTTGATTAAAGTTTGGAGGTTTTAATCATTCTAATGTATTGAATGGCAGCTTATAAGAAAATGAGTAAGCCTTCTTGACCTCAATAACCATTAAGTTAGGTGGCCTCACCCCCAAGGTACCCAGAATAGTGTCCATCAGAAACAAAACATTTTGGTTGCCTTATGAACTCTACAAGAGCTGTATCATTTCAACTCAGAAGGGAGACACTGTGATGCTTTCATTTACACAGGAAAAAGGCAAAATCAGGGGGCTTTAAAATCATCTGAGTAGCAAAGCAAATGGGAAGTGGGCCAAGAAGATACTCAAGAGTGGCTTTCCAAGGGAACACACCATTGGAGAGGATACCACAATGGAGCCAAGATTAGGAAAAAACAGTGTGGAACATCTTTCTGGTCTTCTAGTGAAAAAAAAAAGAAAAAAAATCTGCACAGTGGAGTAGAGAAACTCTCCTATTCAGGGTTTGCCAGGCTTCTGTGATTCATACAAGCCTCCAGTCCCCACAGCTGTGATACCATGTGAGATATAATTACTTCTGCTGTCCAGCTGGGTATGCTAATCAAGGAAGCTGGGTTAAGTCTGACACCACACCTACTCCTCTCTCTTCCATAGTGCTTAACCAACTTATTAAAAATGTTGAGAACTCCTAACACTCTTTACTGGAGAATATAAAAACACGAAAACCGTTATCCTCCATTGCTGACATTGTTGGAGAACTTCACAACACATGGGCTTTTACCAAAGGTCCTGCCTTATACACTCAGTGCCTTTGAGTTATCATAAAGTAATTAGACAACAAGTCACTGGGAGCTAGATACTTCAGGTTACAAAATAGGAAACAAAAAAAGAAAAACAAAACTAAAACACCACCCAAACCCTACCTAAATGAAGCTAAAAATATGAAGATATTATAGGTTGCAAGCAAAGTTTGAAGATCTCCAGCTTGACAGCTCAAATGTTTTAGCTGGCTGAAGTTGTCACACCATCATGTAATAAGAGAGGATATCTAATTTATACACATTTTAAGCTTAGGGTCCCTCTCTTGTCTCCAAGCTACCTCTGAACTGTTGCTTCATCCAGTTCCTTACATCTCCCTGTTTCTCCCATTTTATCTTTCCAGCTGAGGCACATCCCTCCCCTTCATCCCATCCCAGAATATTCTTCTAACCTACATGAACATCTAAGCTTTGTACACTTCCTCTGATTGACCATCCTATCCAATTCAAAGCTTCTAGCTTAATTTGTTACTAAAAGTCAATCATCCTTACCAAAATCTTCCCCAGCTCCAAAATGCCATGCCTTCAGCAACTTCCTGCAGCATGAAGACTTTTCTGACTAGTGTCTTTCAAAATGGGTTGACTGTACTTTTCAAACTGACTTTCTTTGGCAAATTGCTCCTCTCCAGGTCCTGTTAAAGTCTCCTGTTAGTTCAGTGACACTGTCTCCAGCTTCCCATACTACTGAGTGTCATCTTCTTTTTAGCTGCTCCCTGTACAACCGAGCCTCAGGTTTTTACTGGTGCAGTAAAGCCTTCTTAGAGACAAAGTGGTAACACGTGATTTTGCCATAGGTTTAGGAAAGAAAAAAAAAAATATTAAAGAAACTTCAAGGGCCTTTAGAGGTCTGTATCAAGAGATTGTACCTGCTCGCACCCCAGGCTGAGGCACCTTTGCCAGCAGGCGCTTGGAGGGAAGGTATTTCTTTCATGGCTCTCATCTCAAAGCCAGGCAACTTTTTGGGCCTTGCTCACCAGTGCTTTAAGACAGGACCTCTACCCAAAATCCTGTTCCCAAAAGGGAGAAAGTCTGCTAAGGGAAAAGGCCAATACACAGAGGGTGACAGTCACCAATGCAGAAAGGTGAGGTTACAGGGCAGTAATTGTTTCCTAGTGATAGGGTTAACAATACTGAAGATGAGACTGACCTATTTACAGGTGCAGGAATAAAAAATTCCTGCATGAATTAAACGACTTTTGCATCTCTCTAAGCAAGGACAACCTTGCCCTTCCATCGGCCCTAGGCACGGCTGAGACCCCCCCACACACCTCCATGATGAGCCTGAGCAGAAGGAGACGGGCAGCGGGCGGGCAGAGACAGGGCACCCAGAGCAGCGCAGCACTCCCCTGGCTCCGCGAATCCTTCTCCCGAGGGCTGGGGGAGCTCCTGTCTTTGCCGTGCCCGTCTCTCCCCGCGGGCTGCGGAGCGCTGCCGGCGCCCGGGGCAGCCGCGCTCCTGCTGCTCCCGGAGCGCATCCCCGGCCCGGCGCTCCGAGCCGCCCTGGATCGGGACGGCGCGGGGATGGAGGAAGGGCCCGAGCCACCTCGCTGTCACACACAACAGACAGCGAATTTAAGGAGGTGTTTGCCCCGATCTGTTGCGATATTGGAGCCTAGTGGGACGATTCCGGCCCTAACTTAAGCTTTCCTCTCTTCTGTCCTTATCGCCGATCCTTACAGAGTGACTCTTGGCATGGTTTGGATGGAACCACGCGCAGCTCAAAGGAAATGCTTTGTTTCCTTTGTGTTTAGAAGAAGTGCCATTTAAAAACCGCCCCTAAACCAAGCAAGTCCCCTGGAAACACACCCAGCGATCCGTGGCACCACTGTTTCTACTCCTCGAAGTTAAATATGCAGAATCACTAAAAATTAGACGATTAAAGCAAAACTTCAGGCAGGCCTTTAGCTACCATATAGTAATGCCAGCTTCTGAGTAAAACTAACCAAAGAATTAAGGGGGAAACACCCCAAAACTCAACAACAAACCAGAAGATTTCATAAATGTCGCTTTAGAATTAACCAAGCTGGTTGGCTGTGTATTTTTCATGGCTCAATTTGTGCTTGAGCATTGGCCCAAAGATATTGTGTTTAGCAGCCAACTTTTCCCTTTTGCTTAATTAAAACGACAACGCGGATAGCAATGTTTTAAAGAAAATTACATAGTGGAACAGCACAGCCCCCTGCACTTTTAAAGTCTCCCCACATACTCTTCTGGATGGTTGGTGAGCCAAAGCTGCTGTCTGTCCCTTGACACCTCGCCATTTGAGAAGCTTCCCCAGTTCAATATCCTACAAGATCTGCTACTTGGGCCATTTTCATGGGGGTTTAGCTGTGGAACCGCTCGCTATTAATGCGGAAGATGCGAATGAGACTCTGGAGGGGTTATGAATTTCACTCATAAATCTCAAACCAGTCAAACATGTAAATGCTGGTGCTGTAAACCATTCAACTGCCAAAACAAGTTTTATGATACTGCAATTTCGATCCCAGACCTTCTTCACAAAGTATTTTTGAATGTTCCTCCCCACCAGGAAAGCACAGAGAACTGCTGTAAAAATGCACACACTCCACAGCAGTGTCAGAGAAAGAGCTAGACAAGGAAAATAATATTAATAATAAAAAAATCAGGATAAAGATGACCCCACATGGTATGCAATTGTGGCTGAGCTTCTCTAACTATTCTTTCACACCCTCTTTAGCTGTTGTAATAGCAAATATAGTATGTTACACTAAAATACTTTTCTTTCACTTCAAATGTGCCAGAGAGGAGAAAAGCATGCAGTTAGCTACCTCAGTATGCCATTGTAACTCAATAGCCTGTGATAGTGTGTACAATCCTAACCCAGTGGGTTTTCAGAGTTCTGAATTGGAGAACACATACTGGAAATAAAGGAGTAACTATGCCAATTCATTCTGGATTTAGAAGCTGAGTTTTCAGCTGTTACTAGTCACCTATTTTAGTTCTACCACTTTTATGATATTTTTGATGACCGTGTACTGACCATCTAGAAAAATGGTACTTTTACCACTGACCCCAGGTCTGCACTTCTTCATTTGATTTTAAGTTGGTCATAGTGGAAACATTGCTGATGCAGTCACGTTTGGATGTGAGAGAAAGCACCACACAAGGTACAAATACTGAAGAAATTGGTTTAAAATATGGATCTTCTCGTAGTCTCACCTCTAGGGTGGAATCCAGAACTGCATTAGTCTACGGAGGCCCCACACAGCTCAGTACTGCAGGTGCCTCAGAACCATATCTGTGACCCAACCACACACTGAGAAGCTGCCTAGGGCTAGCAGAAAATGGATGTTACTTTTACTAGATATTTATGCATTTTCCTCAAAAAGCTACCCCTCTGACATAGCCAAGTATCAGGTAATACCTGCACATTTTCCTTCAAAAAAGAAATTGAGCAAAGCTTACTTGTATCCTGGGGCTCACTAAGCAGTGGTCTGCAGTATGAAGGTCTGTGTATCATCAACCTTCCTTTTAGCTCCTTCCCTTCTCCTTTGATCTGGAAGAAAGGAGTAGCAACACACACTGGTCAAACTGTGTGCTATGTGGTTCAGTCTCAGGTAGAATTCAGAGAAATTTTAACAATGTGAATTAAGTGCAGGTGCTCCCTGAGCCAAACAGCAGTTGAGGCTTTTTACCCTTAATTGCAGTCATAGATGTAGGTAAGGTTTGGGCTCAGGGAAGGTTTGCCTTTTCTTTTTTTTTAAACTGTTGAACACTTGCCCCTGAACACATTTTGGGCAAGCAGAAGTGTGAGGCAACTCTTTGCATCCTCCCCACCAGCACATTCAACAGCTCTGTTTATTTTTATAGAACAGAAATAGTAATAACTCCTCCTGGGTGTTTGATGGAAACAGGCTGTAAAGGTATAGGACATATACCTTATATAAAGTGTTAAGGAGCTAAAATAATCAGGTTTTGCTGTTAACCTTCCTGGCAGTCTGCCTTAGTCTGCATCTTCATTCAGGGAAGTTCTCCTGGTCACCAGACTCTGCCTCACCACGAATAAGTGTTTTCTTCTGAGGGAAACCTGGATTCATTCCAACACAGACTCAGGTGGCAGCCAGGCTTCTAATTCCCAAACTGAGACTTGCAGGTGCAGCTGATCAAAGGAATATTTTCTCCTCCCTTTGGTGGAACACCCCAACAATTTTTATTTTTTTTATTCCCCCCTCAGTAATGGGTGCTAGGGAAAACAGAGGATCACACCCTGATGTTAAAATCCTAAGAAGTACCTTTCTATTCTACAGTATTTTTTTCAACTGAAAACCAGCTTTTCCCCAAACTTCTTACTAGTCATAAATTTAAAATCTGAGTTGCTTTTCGACTGTCTTGATAAAGCCACCAGTTCTGTCAGCTTGTTTTTTACGCTCATACATCATTCACTGACTATCACAGCTCTTTAGAAACAAGCTAGACTGGGGACAGATGAGATCTATTCTGAAAAAAAGAATCTCCTCAAGAAGTATCTATAAACAGAAATGGCTATCACCTCAATGTGAGATGAAAATGCTTGTATTTACCACATAATGCCAGCATTTTACAGAAAAGTGTTTTGTTTTGTTTTAAATCAGCTTTTTCTACCATACCTGAGTACACACCCACAAATATTTTATTCAGTTATTTAGTACACTTAGGTCAGCAAGCAGTGCCTGAGAGCCCAAAAAGGAAAGAACTCATCCTTCTTTCACTTAAATTCATGGTCCTTCCATGCATCCCTTGTTGTCAGCCAAATCCTACTTTTAAAGTCACACCTTTTAAAGGTAAGTAACACAGGGATTTATGAGCCCTACTTCCCATGCTGAAACACCAAAAAAAACCCCAGCCCTGAAGTAAACAGTTCAGCTTCAGGCAGCAACACAACTGTTGCACATTTGCCATAATTATAAATGACTTACTGTGATTGCCAATTAGTCATGAATTAGTGAAGTCCTGGTCCCAGCTCAGTCAATGACAAAGTCCTCACTGATCTGCTCACAGTTAGGGTCTTGCTCATAGAGTCTGATGACTCCAGCTCTCATGGACAAAAGCAAATTGTTCTAAGGTTTGAGCCACTTTACTGCCCCCAACTGCTCTTTCCACCCTTTTGCCAGAAATCCATTTTCCCATAACAGAGTCAGCAGAATTAATCATATACCTTCACCTTAGCCGCTGCATTTTGCAGACCAGGTGTTAGGACACTGCTAGGCAAACTCAGCTGCTCCTGATCCAGGTGAAATGGTTGCTGTCCCATTTCTGATGCCCTGGCACCCCCTCCTTCTCTTTCTGCTCTGTTGATTTCACTTTCTGCATTACCATTTTCCAGTTCAGATTTGAAATCCTTGCTCTAAGGTTGGTTTTTTTCTGCTTTAGGAACATAAAACTTAGGGTGATACACTAAGCTTCTGCTGGGGACTGTGCCAGAGGAACAACAGGTAACCTGCCAGAGCTTGAGCTTTGTGACACTTCACGGTTCTCCCCTCCCAAACCAACTCCACTTTATCCAGCCACTTTGCTGTTGACAAAGTTTCAGATTTACAGCAGTGTCTGGTTTTGTTCCAAAACTCTTTGAAATTAGTGGAAGTTACCGGGCTTGGGGGAGTTTTAGGCAGTTCAGACAGCAAACACAAATTCTGCTAATCTTCAGTATGATAGAGAGAAAGTTTTTTAATTTAACCTAGATTTCTAGGTTACCTGCTGTCAAAAGAGAGAGTTAAGCAATTGTTCCTCATCCTGTGGAAGTCAGGATGAATTTCTCTGGGGAAGCCCTGCTCTCTCTATGGACTGCAGAGGGAACTGAAAGACTGGTTCAGCTCAAAACAACAAATTTGTAGGTTCCTAAACCTAGCTTAAGGGCAAAATCCAACTTTTAAAAATCAATTATTATTTATTTAAGTAAAATGAATGCCATTTGGCTAAAATGGATAGTATTTAACAAACAGGAATGCTGTGTCCACACATAATCTGACACAACCCCGTAACAAGGTGTGGTTTGACACTGAGTGGCAGTACAGAGAGAGCAATTCTAAGCAATTGCCACCCACCTTGTCCATCATTCCTCCTTTTCTGTACCACACCAGCAAAAGCATTTGTGTAGCACACAGTGAACAAGACTGGAAAACAGATGTTGCTAAAATTAACTCAGGAAAACAAAAACTTGGAGTCACTCCCCATTCAGACGGGTTCCCAAAGACCCTACAAACTGCCCCTCCAAAGCAGAAAACAAGGACTGCCTGGGACTGAATGGCCACTAGAGCCATGCTGGCTGAGACCACACACTTTGCCCGCAGTCCCCTAGGCTGTTGTACACTGTTAAACATTTCACTCTATTCTCTTTCTCCATACAGATGCCCATCTCTTAAGAAAACACTAACACACCCCCTAGTTTACTGACAGTTTTGACCCTGAAAATATGATGTATCATGGGTTGTTCATGTGTATGGTATCACAGAAGCTCCTTTAGGATGCACATGGGCAGAGCAAGAGTGTCGGAAGCCCACCTGCTAAGTCTCTCCCCATCCCAAATCTGTCCCTTCCAATTGCTCGGCACACAAGGCAAGTTACACAAAGGTCTATTTGCCCACCCGCAGTTTATCAGAATTAGCTGCTACTGTGTTTGCTAATCACCCTCTGGAAGGCTTTTATCACAGATTAGACTTCCACAAAAAGCACACCAGGCCCACCGTGATCAGGAGGCCAGCACTGCAGGAACCACAAATTTTCATTTGAAAAATATACAATTTTTTTGATAAATCCTAAAAACTCATTGAAACAATCTGTTTGCAGACATCCTCCTACAGTGACTTGAGGAATTATACTTCCAGGTAAAATATTAAATAGCCTGGCCCTGGAGGTCAGTCCTACTGGGGTTTCTCAGGCCAGATAAAGAGGATGCTTTCCCCCCTCCTCCCTGCCAAGATGCAATTGAGAAACTTGCAGGTTTTCTGATCTGAGTAAATCTGTCACAGATTCTTGTTGGAGGAGCTTCTCTTCACTGCAGCCATACTTCCTGCATTGCCATCCCAGCAGGCTGCTCCCACCGCTGACAGAGATCAGGTAGCACAGTCCCACCCATGAGCTCCTAGATTTTATCATCCTCCCGTGGGGCAGGAGAAAGATCTGGGTCAGCAGTTTCTAAACTGCAAGGTCACACGTCATCTGAGTGACCTTGGAGGATTAGGAATGTAACAAGGACGTCCTGCGTCCATCACCCTGTATCCCCATTACGGCTTCTGTGAATTCAGTTTGCCACCTGATTAAATACATTCCTGAAAGTTGCTTCAGCAACCCTCCCTGCAAATTAAAATGATTGTCACTAGCAGTGAAGCTGAAGATAACAGAAGAGAAAGCAAAGAGGAAAGAAAAATCCCAGTATTTACATTCTATAAATACTTTGCCCGTCCTTTTCTCCCTCATTTGTATTACTGATTGTTTTGTGCTGGACTATTTGGCAAAAATTCTCGAGTTACCTATACACCTTTCCCCGCTCGATAAACTGAAGCAAGTTGGAGGCCTTTATTCTCTCCTCTGCAACATTCTTCACACTTTGGTGTAAAGCATATTTAGAGGAAATGTAAATAAGCTAATCAATACTTTATACCTCAGTTAAATCACCACAAGCAAAATGTGGTTCTGATTGTCTTTCTCTTCAGAAACCCAATTAGTGAGGAAGCTTGGACCCAATTAGTGAGGGAGTTAAGGCAGAGGGGAAAAAGATCTGAGTTTTGAGGGGTTTTTTTATATTATTGGCTCACAGTTTTCTCCCCTTCTTTCCAGTAAAACTTTAAAAAATAGAAAGTAGAACTTCTTTTTTTTTTTTTTCTTTTTTGCCACCATCTCTGGATGGTGCTTTGAAATGTTTAATTAACATGCTAGAGAAAACAATGTAAATGAGACTGACTTCACCTGTTTTTCAGTGGCTAAAGTAATGAAAAGAAATGTAACCGTAAAGAAAATGAAGGTTGAGATTAAAGAGGCCTACAATTAATGACAGGCTGAAGTAGTTCAACTGTCACGTAATTGAAAATATTTGAGAATGGACAATAATTAAAGTCAGGCAAAGGATGGAGCCCAGATTATTATAATGAGATATGGTGTGTTCTTCAGGCTATTTGGAGGTTAATGTTACTTGGTTTCATGTGGTTACGGGTAAGTAAGTACTGTACTACCATACTGTAAAAATAAAGTAACGGGATACATTCTGCTTCACAGTGACCCAAGGCTAATGGTAGTTGCTCTTGGTACATTTAAAAGGTTTAAAAGAGATGTAACAACCTCAGCATTACAAATCCAGTGCAATGGCACTAGAAAATGGCACCAAACAGGCTGGCATAGTACCGGTGTTCTTGGTTCCATGAAAGCAGCTTCCAGCATAATCTATGTCAGCTTTTATCTGTGTAATTACACTGACTGTGTCCGTGAATTCTTTCATTCCTGAATGGCACCACCTTTTGAGCAATAGATCATTGGTATGCATCACTCTGATAAGGTATTACACTAATATATCATTAAAGCAACAGATGTATTAGTGTAATACATCACTGGGACAAAGCACTCTGATGATGATGTATTCCTGAAAGGATGGCACCATGCAGAGGAGACGAGGCCCAGGAGAAGACTTTTGCTCAGTTTAATAGAATAAAAGGCATGCCTTCCTGGCACAAAAAATGTGATGCTCCCTATAAAGATATGGCACTGCTATTAATTGTATTCCCATTTGTATTGGTAATTTGAGGATCATATGGCTTGGAAAAAATTTACTGTGGATGAGGAAAAGATATAATTTAAAAACATAACCTATCAGACTATTTCACAGTCTTTTCCCATAATGTGTGATCTCCTCAGGTCTCCAAACACCTCATCAGGATCCTCCCTGTGTCAAAAGCCTCAAGACATCTCTCCTGTTCTGGAGCAATAAGGCTATGGGAATGGTTCAGGGCAGCTGGTGATAAACTGGCCTTTGAAGAGTTTGCCTGAGGAACGGGGCTCTGCTCGATAAACAGGCAGAGGCTGAATCCCTGAAATTGGCCTTGGAAGCTCTTGCTGAGTCACTGCTTCTGGAGGCAGGGATGATGCCACAGCCCCCATGCCAGTCAGCACAGGGGTTGTACTTAAAAACTTAGAGAGCCACATCCAGCTTGAGGGACAGGCTGGTCAGTTCTGTCCCAGCTTCTGTGTATCAGCCTGCCTCAAGCCTTCCCACCTCTCTGGATTCCAGAAGCGCCAGGTTATCTCACTTACCAGTTCAGGGATATACTTCAAAGGAATCTCATATATTTGATTACAAAAGGTGTGTGCTGATGTATGAAACAGAGGTGAGGGCTGTGAACAATCAGTCCTCTGAAGCAGTCATCCTTTGTGTTCTATTCACTTTCAGCCCATAAAATTTTTCACGCAAACTACAATTCAAATGATGAATTCATCTGAAAAAAAAAAAAATTAAAAAATAATTGCTTAAGCACAAGGTCCATATTACAAAACCTTTGGTCGTGTGGAGTTGGGCTGTATTTCTCAGCCCTTGTAAGGCAAGGGAGTGCTCAGGTTCAGAGGTGATCACAGTTGGGTCCTAAATGAAATTGAGATGTAAGGCTGAGTACATTGTCCAGTTTCAAAATAACTCTGAACAACTGCAGTATTAAGTGGTAAGAGCAGGATGGCTATGTACAAAAAATAGGAAGAGAAAAATAAGAATAGAGAATAAAAATAAAAGCTGTGGAAAGAAAGTAAACATAAGAGGTCAGAGAAGAGTTGGAGTGGCAAGGATAGACGAGAACAGGGCAGAATTCTTCCCCCTGCCCCAATTTATAATGTCCATTTCAGTATTCAAAAGTTACAGGCACACACACATTTTCCAATATATAATACAAACAAATAGCCCCCCTGGACCTGCTTTTACCATCTTATCTTACCGTAAACTAATGTTTGTACAAAGAAGGGATAATGATCTACCAGATTAATATCATAAAGTTTTGCAGGCCAAAATAACTACAGAGGGGACGAAGCAAATGGGAATCAGGATCAGGAAGTTTTGGAAATCTTTATTTTAGCAGTGTAGTATTTTTTTCACTTAAAGGGCTTTATTTTCAAAATTATAAAGCAATAAGGCAGTGGTATTAAGATGAAAAAACAGCCTCACCAGATCTCTGTTTCTTTGTCTCTTAATAGGACTGTTGGGACTCTGTTAGTACTTTCACAGTCAGACCTATGTGCTCTAGTCTGGGGAAAGTGGGTGATGTAAAATAATTAATGTGTAGCATGTCTTTATATAATTTAGTCTGTCAAATTATTATCTAATCCCTCTCTTTACCAAATGCTCTCCAGCAGTCTTCTATTATTCTATTAAAAATATTTGCATAATTCTTATATAGCAAAAGATACAGGATTGTTTTTCCTTTATTTTTATTTTTTCAAGTGCATTTTTTTTTTCTCACGTACAAAGTACAGCACCAAATTCTCACTCGCTGTAAATGAAATTGTTCTAATGGACCTATATTGATTTATTGTAGCTGAAGATCTGTTTCACAATTTGATCGGTATCACACACAGGGAAATAGATGGAGTTATTACCTCTTATTTTTTGTTTGTGACCCACTTTCACAAATGATGAAACCCAGTGCCTTGCAAGTCTGAGTTGGACAGATGCACTATGGGGGGAGATGATATGTCAGATTTGGAGCCCTCCCTTTGCTTTTCTAAACAGATGAGCATCAGCCAAAAAACCTAAGGCCCAAAGTCAGCTATGCATTGCACAGCTACTCAGCTCTATGAAAGATATGTTACTACAGCGTGACCATTGGTATCATAATCTGGTCAGTGTTCAGGCAGTTGTGCTCCCACTTTGCAGAAGGAATCTAGAAACGGTTAATTTCCCATATGGTAACTTTTCTATAATATTTATCAACCTGTGGTCTGCAAAATGCAGAGAGAACGAAGAGAAATGCAAAGGGAAATTCAAAGAAGAAAATTTATTCTAAGTAGGTTAAATTTGCCACACACCTACACTGGAAATCAAAAAAGATTAAAACCCAGTGATTTATGTGAGATACAGTTTTAGATCTTATATCCACCCTAAATATTTCCCTTAGCAGTTTCTTCTATGTCTTACTTGCCTTCTATCCAATACCCTATAGTTTTCTATTCCAGTTGGAAACTGAGACCGTTCTTTAAAGTTTTTCTTTTAAACAGAGAAACAAATTATGCAGTAAGCCTCTGTACAACCTGTCACAACTCTTTCCTTGAATTCCAGGAAGGCCAAGACTGCCGCCAATAAAGGACCATTCAAACATAAGAATCATTCTCTGGGGTAAGAGCAATGGATCCATTCAGTCTGGTATTGTGTCTCTGACAGCAGGGAAAAAAATGGGGAGGAGGGGATGTTCTGGCAACTGCTTTTATTTTTCCATCCCTGGAGATCCACAGGAAGTAATAAGCACACCTGGGTGCTCTTTTTTTTCCTGTTTTTTTCTTTTTTCCCTCCACTTCTCTATCTATATATTATTTATATTCTGACCCTCATACCCCCTCCCCCCTTTTTAAAGGTATTGCACCTGGAGCTGTTATTGCACCTCAAACAGTAGGGGTTTTCCTCTTTTATTTTTGAACTTAGACCTTTCTCCCTGGGAAGTTTAGGTGGGGGGGGTGGGATGCTGGTGGTAGTGGCTAATGCCTGGCCCATAATAGAGAAGCCTGAGGGGTAACAACAAAAGGAAAAGGTGTTTCAGGAGGGCATGTGACTTTGGCAACTATTGGCAATGTATTCCTCTTCGACTGCTTCAGCATCCGCTGTTGCTGTAGAGGTTTTAGGGGTTACATTCCTGCCTAATCATTCCAGCATCCCTTCATGCACATCCATGAAGCTGTCCAGTTCTTTTCTGAGCTTTCTGATACTAGGAAGATTTAGCTAATCCATTACATCTGTGATTTTGTAAACCTTTATTACATCTCCCCTCACCCTCCTCTCCAAAATGAAGAATACCAGCTTTTTTTCTCTCCTCACAAGGCTGTTGCTACATCATCACAAGCTTTTTGATTGGCCCTCTCCGTATCTTCTTTGGTTTTACTGCCTCCTTCTTGGGAGGTGGAAAGCAGAGAACTGGGAGCACCAAATAGAGGGTGCACCACAGCTTTATATGGTGACAGAATGTCACCTCCCATTTGTACTCAGTACTCTCCTTGCGGTTTTTGAGGGGTTTTTTTTGCTGCCATAGTACCATGGGCTCATGATTTCAGAGAATTGAGAGCACCCACTCCAAGATCTCTTCCTGAATTCAAGAGTTCAGCACCTCTGTTTTGAGTTCTACACCTTGTAGTTAGGAATTAGATTATTTTTCATAAGATTACTCTTATCCACACTAAAATTTGTGATGCAAAATCCATTAATATAACCTTCAAACCCCAAAATTCCACTTTTCATTTTCTTCTCTAGCTCTTTGATGAAATACTGAATAAAATTGGTCCCAGGACCAAATTCTGGGGGACCTAACTGTCAATTCTTTTCCATCCTGGAAAACACACATTAATCCCTACTCTTTCCTTTGCCCAGTTTTCAGTCCTTACAAGGACCTTTCCTCAAGTCTAACTTTACTTTCTGGAATAACGTTAGACAGCTGGGCTTAGATGATGGAGGTTACTTTCCAACTGTAACCATTCCATTCCATTCCATTCCATTCCATTCCATTCCATTCCATCCCATCCCATCCCATCCCGTCCTTTGGAACCTTGGCAAAGACATTTTGAAAACCCAAATAGATTATGTCCAGTTGATCCTGTTTGTCCATATTCTTACTGTCACCATCAAAGAACTTCAGCTAAGTGAAGCTGTATTTCCCCTTACTGATGCCATCCTGATCCCTTCTCAACAAGTCAAATTTATCCATGTGCTCACAGATCTTATTTATTATCGCTATTATTACTACTACTACTAGAGATGGTAGTCCACCATTATGGTAGGAATGAGGCTAAGGTTCACCTGTCTGTAGTTCTCAGGATCCATCCAGAGCCTTTTGGCAGATGGAAGTTGGCAATTTTGCAGATGGCTGTATACCTACCCTCCAATACAGCAGCTCTTCGTTCTTGTATTCCACATCATGGCCAGCAGTTCTGCAGTTTCATGTTTGAGTTCCTCAGGACTCCTGGGTGGATGTTGTCTCATCCTGATGACTTACTGACCTCTGACATGTCTATTTGTATAAACACATCCCATGTATTTACTTCAAATTGATCTATTTTTCTGACTTGCCTGCTACAAAGAAAGCATCAGAATTGGGAATGAGAGAGTTCCTGCTGTAAACAACAACTGAAGGAATTCACACTGACGTTCCTTCATCTGCTGCAGCCCCGTCTACACCTTGGTCATACTGTGGTTCCACTAATCTTCATCTAGATTCCTGCTTCTGGTGTATTTACAAATTTCTCTACTCTCAGCTACAGCATTCTTTGCAAGACTCTTTTCACATTCTTTTTAGCTTCCTTAATTTCTCATTTGAAATTGGCCTGCCATTTTTATGGGTTTTCCTGTTCTAATTGGAACAAATTTTGAATTTCTTAAAAGCCTTCATCTTTGGGAGAACTGTTAGAACTGAAATACCTAAAACCTCAGAAAATTCCAACCTCAGACTGGACAACTCATACTATGGAGTACAGGATCACAGAACAGCCTCAATACCTCTGGCAGCTCAAAAAGACATTCATTATAATCCTCACTTTCAGCTTGCTGGACACCAGAAGTGAAAAAGGGTCCTGGATGAATCTTGTAGGGATCCATGCAGCAGAGGACAGAAATTCATCTAGTTAAAACACAGAGCAAAAATCACATCCAAAGAAAGATGTGGAATGGATTGGGAGAAATATGCCTGGATGTGAAACATGAGTGTAGGTCAGGGGCAGACTCTGAAAGGAGGAAGACAAACTGCTGCACCCCACCGCAAAAGCCGCCAATCAATCACATAATGGCAGATTATCTTAAGGCAGACATCCTCGAAGGACTGAGGAACAGGTGCACTGCAGCACTGACACTGGCACTTCCCAATCCTGAAGGCTTCATTCCATTCCCTGATGGAACACGCTGTTCACACAGCTCTGTGTGGAGCAGAAGGGGAGTTGTCCTGCTGTCCTGCCAAAAGGAGCCCGGCCGTGCCGGTGGTGAGGGACCGCTCCTGTTGAGCGTCTGCCATTGGGAGAACTGGGCTGCACCTAGTCTCAAAGTGTCACTCCCGGTTCGGAAGGGAAGTAAAAGTTTAAGGAACAATCTGGCTTCCTACCAAAGCTGGAGCATAACCAGTAGACTTGAAGAAGTCCCTGTAATTCCACTCATGCTCGCAATTTTGGCATGGTAAGAGAATATCTGTGTGGATATGACATTTCTACAGAGATGTTGAATAATCTGTTGGAGGGTTTTCTATTTTCCTTTTATTTTTGTGTCAGAAATGAATTAAAGTGAGAAACCTTCAGAGGTTAGTTACATAATTTTGAGGTATCATACGCAAACTACATTTTGTAAATTCTGCTACAAATTCCGTGCATTCAAAAGTATGTAATGTTTCAGTGATGCATATTATACTAATATATATAAATCTAAGGCAATGCACATTAAAATGGGATGTCTCCTTGGTGAAGACTTGAGAGAAATAAAGTAGCAGCAATGGCTCTTTGACCTTTCTTTCTTATTTAAAGATTAAATAGGGACTACACTGCTCTTTTGAAAGCCTTTCTGCATCTTTCCCAGTGGCATAAGAGGTCAGTACAATCACCAGGACCTGACATCCTTTCCTCTGTTATGAAAAGTTCTTAATAATATGTATAGTTAATAAAACCTAATTGCATAATTCAACTGTAATCTCAGTCATGGTACTTGTCAGAGTGTCAAACCCATCTTTCATCATAGGTACTTCTGTGACATAAGTCCCCCCATCTCTATTTGACTTCTCTGTGAGTAAGAATGTGCACTTTTAAATATTCAGTAATTGTAGGTTCTCATCCAAACCCAACCAAATTTGGCACACTGTAATAAAGTGAAAGGTCATTTCTCATCGCTGCTTCTCTGAAGGTGACATTTCTTTGGTCTAGCTTCCTGACACTATGTAATTCCTCCTTCTGTTTATTTTACCACTCTGGTACCTCATTAGCCGTTGCAGAAAAAGGATTTCTTTGACTGTGGTTTGCACAGAGGACAGAACATATCAATATGCATTTAAAGAGTGTTAAAATGCAGACTATGTAAAAGCCAGTGTTTAGGGACAACTTGTAAATGTAACTTAATGAACCAACAGACCATAGCAGCTTCAAAGCACTGCAAATATAGGAACAGAATCAATACTGAGACTCAGGATTGTTGATAGGTTGCTTTCATTCTTCTGCAAGGAACACAGTTGTTTTCATTACGTCTAAATTCTTCCTAGAGAGATTCCAAATCTCAGCTCAACCATACCAAGACAGCCATTTCTGCAGTCCCTGACAACCTCTCCTACAGAAAAAAAGTGGGGCCAGTCAAGTTGTAATTGCCAGGTCTGCTGAAAACTGCCTTGCTCTCCCATGGATTCATAAGAAGGAAAATGAGGTAACTAGATTTTGCTGGCTAGGGACAACCAACTTTGTGATACCAGCAGAAAAATTCCATGGCAGGAGTGCTGTTCTCCTCCTGCCCAACAAGCTGAATTCCCAGTGCCCTGCTTTGCCTGCTTGAGTTGAAACACAAAAAGAGACTGTTTGCTACCACAACCCTCACCCCAGCATCCAGCATTCCACTTGGTTTTCCCTGGCACAACCCTCAGATGGAGCCAGCTACATTTCACCTGAAACTAGTTTGGACTGTCCTTTTCTTTTTTATTGGCAAGTCTGAGTCCTCTTTTCCTTATAACATATGTTTCTAGTTATTTTTAAAATGATTGTGGGTCATTTTAGCTTTGCTTCTTCCATGATAAAATTTCTCAGTCTCCCTTCAAAGGCCTAATTTTTCAACTTTTTGAAATTTTTGTTGCTGTCAACTAAACTCTTCCCAACATACTGATGTAATTTTCAAACCGGGGCCCCACAGCTCAGCACATCCTTGCAAATGAGGCTTGCATGGACTGTCACATAGAAAAATTACCTTGCTTGTCTCTGCATATAATTAACTCATTATCAAAACTTGTACAATACTAAGCTTTTAAGGACGGTGTCCGGTTTTTAATTCATGGTTGGACTGTGGTATGGTTTAGTGTTTGCTTTCATTTAATTTTATCCTATCCTGTATTTTTTTTCCTCAATTTCTTTCAAAGATGTGTCTAAATGTAACAAAATGATTATATCTTTTGCTCTCTCCATCAAGGATTTTGTTTTCTTCTAGTTTTACTCTCAGCTGTTGTCTCCCATTAGATCTCCCACATGTCTAACACTTAATTTCTACGTTAATTTCAGCTCCCAGCAAAGTGCAGTGTCACAGATTGAGTCCTCAGTGAAAAACATTGAGAAGGAAAGGAAGTTACTGTGGATGGAGAGAAAGAAAAATCACTATTTTTCCCTTAAATTTTCTGGAAAATGAAAACTTTCTTCTACACTTCAAAACGGAGCAGGAGGGACAATTGTAAGAAAAAAAAAGTTATACTTTCTTTTGCTTATACTTACTTCTGTTCAGAAAATCTGCCATTCTATACTTCTTATACTACTTGCTGGGGAGAAAAAGCTAAAAAACCAAGCAAAACAGAGCCATGAGGTAAAAAAACAACTCTCATGCTTTCATTAGAGAGAAATTAAAATCACAAATTGTAAAGCTAGACATTAATAACCTGTTATTTAAAAACAATTTCAAGTCATATTAAAAAGCAAATAAAAGGTGTTCATTATCTACACCTTTTCTCTTCCAAAAGGGGCAAGGCAAAAAAAAAAACCCAAACAAACAAACCCAACAACACCAAACAGGAAAAAAAAAATAGGAGGTCTTTAAAATTTAAATCTCAGAAAAAAAATTAAGCGATAAAATTTCAGCATTTCCTAATAGAGATTCATTAGAGTTTTTTGGGGGGAAAGAAAATGGAAAAATGTAAAAGAAAAAAAAAATCAACGAAAGAACCAAACCAACCCCAAAGCCCCAAAATATTTAGTTGCTAATACAAAGTAACCACTTGCTGTCTTTTGTTATTTCTCAGAGTAGCCTCCAGTGAAATGGAAGTACGCAAGAATGACCGGAGATTTATCTTATACCAGCCTGGCTCCTACATTGTAGGTCAAATGAAGACCACTGAGTATTGTTGCCTTTAAAATAAAAATGGGGCCTGTAAACATACATTGTAATTAGGAGGCTCAGCTCTCCCTGCCTTGACTTCCACGACACGTCCACGATTGCAGACACCAGTGGAATGCTCAAACAAGACGTGTCACCTGAGAGGCTCCCCTATTGCTTCCTGAGCTTGGTAATAAGGAAAGGTTAATTGCGATCCTTTGTACTTCCCAAGAGAGACCCAGGAAATGCAGAAAGGTTCAGGTGTGTGTAAACACAGAGGGGTTTGGAAACCTGTGCCAAAGGTGGTTATTTTGCTGGCCTTGCCCCTTGTGTCCTGTAGTTCTCAGTGCTGTCCTTCTGACAACATCCCCTGGTGTATCCATAAAATTATTTCACAGGACACCGGAGTGTCACCAGGGCTAATTGACTCGTGCTGCTGCAGTGATCCGTGGCTGTATGCATCCAGACAGCCAGCACTCTTTCCAGCCAAATGTATACACGCATCTGGAAGTGGAAACTGGGATTTGAATCCATAACTTTTAGTTCCCCCAATGCAGGTCTTTATGCAGTGAGTTAAAAGAGCAGCTGTAGTCACACAAAAATACTGTTATTCATGAGGATGTTTACCCGGTTGAGGTGAAGAGCAGCAGCGTGTGCTCACTTTGGCCAAAGTGACAGATATCCCAGGGGAATCTGCTTCTGGAGAAATGCCACAGTTTCCTTACAGTACTTTGGGAATCTGTGCCTGCCTACTACTGAACAGCAAATACTGGAATCAGACTGAACTGTCTCTGTACCTTTTGCCTCTGTGCCTCAGTTCCTGGTCCTCTCCTTGTACACCTCACTCTTCCTTTCCCTCATGTTTTGTCTGACTTATACAGAAATACGGTTTACAAGTACATTAAAGCTGCTTAAATTTAAGTATGAGGTGCACTGCTCACAGCACAATTACTGATATTTAGTTAATATAGTGAACATGTTCATAACTGTTGTAATGTATCAGGCCTTAGTACAATTCATTGCTAAGCTGTCTATCTCATGTAATACTCCAGTCTAAGGAGATCCTTTAGGATTTAAATACGTATTTAGAAGGACTTTCAATGCTTATATTTTTTAATTATATAATTAGCGATGAGGAGGATGTGTTTGCAAAAACTTTCCGAAGGATTATACTAACACACTCCCTGTTGAGGCAAGATAACCTCACCTGCCACTCCACCTGAATGAGGAAACTCCTGTAGTTACAGAAGCAATGCTGGTTACCTCCAGGAGCTTCCTCAGAAGCCAGGAAAGCTGTTTGTATAGGGCAAAAAATACGCAAGAAGCGTTTCAAGTGTCCTTTAAAGAAATATTCAAAACATTTGCTCTGGTTATAGCACATTTACTCTATTGGTTGGAGGAAAACAGGATTACCTAACAGGACTTTTTGGCTGATGTCCAAGGATCCAGATCTCCATCCCAGGAGCAAACAAGAGGCAACCTGCTCATACATTCACTCATTTCCACCTCTGTGCACAGCCCAGGAATCACGCCTGGAAACAAGATGTCCCCATTTGTTGACACGGAGGCACAGAGATTCCTGCTTTCAGTGACCTGCATGGCATCTGTTGTGGTGACAGGACACCAGGTAAACTGTCCTCAATATGGCAGTTTGGGACTTAGTGGGAAGGCAAAGGATTTAATGTGTCTCTCTGATGTGGAATACTGCATAGCCAAACCAGAAGACAGGTGATGTCACCATAATATGACACAGAGATGTCAGAAATGAAACATGAGTCCATAGCTTACCAACAGCTACAGCTGGGCAAGACTAGTACTGAACAAAAGCAAGACAGAAGAAAATGAGAAAGGTAATGATCAGCATAAATATAGACCTGTTCCACGTAATGAAATGTCTTAAATATAAAAAATGGATTGTACACTGATTTTTATATTTTGCAAATGCAGAACAGCTACAGTTATTTTGAAATAATTCAAGGACATGAGTCAGATTCCTTCAGTGTTGTTATTCCTATTTTTAATCAAAATGCCACAGTGTGAAGTGCCGATATCTTAGTTTTGCTTTCTCATAGTATAAGTGCAGAATAACAATCATTAAATCAAATTGTGCTTACTAGCTTTTACTGCCTTTCACATCTAAATAACCCAAAGCATTTTGCACATCAGAAGGGTCAGTGAGACCAGGCACTCAGCAACTGTCAGTGTGAAGCTGCCTGTAGTGACATCAACCTGCCCAGGACAGGAGGCCAAATGATACTGAAATTTATGAGGATTGAATTTAATTACCTAAAAAGGCTTGAGAAAGGCTAGGACTGCTACTCTTACAAAGAACCTTATGTGCCCAAAATGACACCTCTCTAACAGCACAACTCATTTCAGAGCTAGGACTGCCAGGTATTTGTTAACTCCTTTTATCTCCTGGTGCATATGTGTGTGTTGCGATGATTTATCATTCAAATAAAACCCCTTTCCAGCTTAATGAAATCCAGATTGGTTGCAGCATCAAGATGGCCAGCTCATAAAATATAACTCTGGTTCTTTTTTCTCCTAACATAGGGCAAAAAGCTCAACTTGTGCCTAAAACCAAATACTGTATCTGGTACTGGATCAATTATGTTACTGAGGTATTTTCTGAATGCAATGCGTGTCCCCATTGTAGGGTGATTTTGACTCTTTTCTGTCTGTTGTCCACAAATAACGGTCCGAATGCTCTTCAATAAGCACTGAAGTATAGTTAAATACCAACATAAAGGATGTGATAAATACTGTTAGAAATGGAAGAAGGGAAGGGGGGAAGAGATTGAAAAAAAAAGGAAAAAAAATCAATTTTAATAATAGCTTGACAATTACAATTAAGTAATCCAAAGCTCAAGATGAGCATTTTTGTTACACACCGCATGAATGATGTTTGTACTTTGGAACTTTTAAAATATTTAAGCAGAGAAGAAATGAAATGAACTGCAACCAGTTAAGGTCATCCATTTAGGACAAAATTGATAAAATATTAAAATGAAAGAAATAAATTTTCAAACAGAGATACTGAGGCTTCATAGAGATGTATTATTCAAAGCAGAGGAACATGTGTGACCTCTAGGCTATTACATAATGGAGAAAGGATATGACAGTTCAAATGTGCAGGAATAGCAGAGGCAGAGAGGGAAGATGGATTAACCATTCCATGAGGCACTGCCAGGCTTCCAGGGTACTTTAACTGGACCTCAGTATTAAAGCACTGCACTCTCAGGACCAGTTCTAGCACCCCGCTATTGCATTAGCCTTAAAAACCTGTGGAAATATCATGGATTTCAACTAAAGATTGATTTTGTGTCCAGATGAGCTTGCTGGTTCCCAGAAGCTTCCATTTACAGCAGGGGTGGTCCCAGACTGCTGAGTTTCAGTGTCTCAACTTCTTCAAAATCCTCACTCTGCCCTTACACACCTTTCCCTAGAACAGCCTGCAGTCAGTGCAGCAGGGGCTGGCCAAGGTGTAATCATCACACTTGTCCCTTGCTTTGGTCAGTTTTCTGGCTCACAGCCAGCATTCTCCTCATCCATCTTTGCCCTAACATGCCTTGAAGATGCCCAGTAAATTATTCCATTTTAATTTAAGTCCAGAATCAGTATCTATTATACAGGGTTTATTATAAAATGGGGTTTTGCAAAGATCTCAGCTCTTTTATATCGGAGGTTTTGGGGATAAATCTCCCCAAAATGAAGAAGTAGCTGCCTAAAATGAGATGTATTTTTAAATCCCAGAAAAATCTCCCTAACAGCAAGGTCTTTGCTCCTTTGAAAAATTAATTTCCACCTAGTAGAGGGTTCTTGCCTTCAAGCCCAGTGTTCTGAGGCAACTTCATTGCTCTCCTGTTGGCAAAATGCGTTCAATATTCACACAGCCAGAAACGCTGTGCCTAACGTAAGGTTTGGAACTGCACGTCAGGTGCCAGGTATCAAAAAGTTAGGGCACATAATGGCAAAGCTTTTTCCTGGATGCATCTTAGCCTCCCTAGAGGACATACAAAAGTACCTAAAACATTAGGAAAATTAGTGTTACTGACAGTCATTTGTGATCTTGAGTCTTCCAAATATTTTTGATCCTCTTCCCATTTTTACTCAGTTGCAATCACTCCATGTAAAAAAATAAATCTTTGCATTTGCAGAGTAAGCATTTATTTCTAGCTCTCAAAGCTCCTTCCAAAACTAAGTATAAATATTATTAGCTAGATTTTATAGCTGTCTTAAGTGGAGAGAGAGGGACCATTTACAAATGAGCTTCCATGCAGGATGCAGGCCTAACCTATGATACTTCTTCTCTGTTCCTGGCACTTCAGGCTCTTACTATGACAAAGTGTTCCCTCAAATAGTGCAAAACTTTCAGATCATTCTTTAGGTGTCCATATATTTTACCCCAGAATCTGAAAATACGACTATGTTCCTTGTGCTTATATTTGTCAAAGAACACAACCCTTTGAGTCAAAGTTAATTTTTTGTTGACATACCTGGGACTGACCAGAGCGATCAAATCAAAGGTCCAGGCCACCAGGTACCATTCTTCCTGCAGAAGTCAACAGCAAATGCCTAAGGAAGTGAATAAGACATGGCAAACATGCAGTGACACATCCTCACTACAGTCCTATAGCTTCTAGTGATCTAAGATTCAGGGATAGTTTTTATAAGTATTTTTTTTTAAGAGTTATTATCTGCCTATATTTGAAAATCCCTGATAGGTTTTACTCTCATTAAGTTGTCTGATTACATTTTCAATATATACAGAAAAGGGAGATTCATAAAATCCTGTAGCAATGAGTACCTCAGTTAATTACAAGTTTTGTGAAGAGAAACCCCTCCTCTCCTGGTCTTTCTAAATTTCAGCTGGTATTCCTTTCTGCTTAATCCAGCAGTAAAAAACCCATTGATATTGGTGTGTGGGAGACTGGTCTCAGAATTACCTAGAATAAAACCAAGAAACATGTTATAATTAAGCCAATCTGTCTCCCTCAAAAATCTGGTAAAAGAGATTCGTATGGCAAGACTGAAGAAGAAGTGAGCGACTCTTTTCAGATAACAGAGGAACAAAACTACAGTCAGATAACTTGGGAAACTCAAACACCAACTTTTTTTAAATTTTGCCAAAACATTCTGCTATGCCTTCAGCACAGACAGGAATTTTGCAGCCAACATAATTTTTAAAACTGAGATAAGTATGTGGAGAGGGGGGGAAGGGAATAATAGAGCTTTCTATTAATGGAAAGCAGCCTGGCTGCAGCCTGAACTGTGGTGTCTTCCCTCCCCATAATCACGGCATTAATTACTTCATAGGTCAAATTATGTTTCTGTTTGAAAGAGTTTGGCCATCTACGTGAATCAGGGCATGCATATTTAGATCTACTGTATCCTCCAGCATGGGCTTTTATTCTTGTTTGATGCATGCAGGCTACTAATTTAGATTTTCATTGAAGATGGCTATTTTTTCCTCTCCTGCACAATGGCAGCCCAGTTCCAAAATATACAGAACAAGCATACATTAAGTGAATCTGAGGGCAAGCATACTTCCTCCTTTGACCATATGGATGGGATTTTTTCTCTAAAATAAAAAGGGCAAAAAGTGACTGGAACAAAGCCCAAAGGGGAGAATAGAGACAGACATTCAAAGGTGTCTCACCTTTGAGTGAGACACTAGCTCACTAGATTTATAATAGCAGGGGACGCTATCATCCTTTCCAGCCAGTTACCCAGTTAGCAGCAATGCTTATTTCCCCAGAAGGACCCTGGAGATCCTTCTTTAGAAAATAATAGCTACAACTATTAATATATGGGGGAAGCTGTAGCAATCCACTTCAGATATTGATAATTAATTACATTGTTCAGATGTGAGATTACACGCTCCAGGCAGGCATACAGAAAGGCAAGTTTTTTGTGTGTATCGGTGTTATTTAGAAGACCTGCTTGGAGAAGTTTTAAGGAATTAGAGTGCTTCTGCCCAGAAAGAATAGTCAAGAGCTTTGAACAAAATTACTGCTCATCGTTTAAGCATATTAAGAGCCTGGATGAGACAGCAGCTCAGGGTTCACAGGGAAGGTGCTGCTTCTTATGTTAAGCTGATCCCATTATTTGTGGGAACAACTTGTGAAATTATTTTGAATGTATCAGAAGACATAGAGAAAGCATCAAAATATTGTAGCACATAGCAAGGTTTCTTCAGTCCATGGAAGCCCTTTCACAGCAGCATTAGAATCATCTTTAAGAGGGCCAGTAGTGGCCCAGCAAGCCACCCACTATAAACCAAGACAAGCAGTCTTGGTCTCAGAATTTTTTAGAGGATTAGCTTGCTCCCATGTGCAAAGAGATGTAGGAATTTTGTTGTTCAAAACTTAAAATAAGAAACACAATGGGGTATCAGGAAATAAGCCTGAAAATGCCAGGACTGATAAGTCTAAAGACATAAAAAAAATACCATGAGCTTGTTTTAAGAATTACTGTACTTCAGAACCCTGTGATGTTTCAGTCATCTGTCTGGTTTGCTGGTGTTAAATGGATAAATGGATTTGATGTTTCTACATTTTTCTCAGCCACAAAGATTAGACATTTGTTTATCTGCATAATGATAGAAAATATGCTCATGTTACCACCGCTATGGGAGCTAAGAGATGTAGAAGCTCTTTAAAATAATGACTTTATGGATAAGGTTGTGAGTGTTGTCATGAGTGAGCTCCACAGACATTTCTGAACTCTGCTCAAGATCCCTCTCTTCCAATTTCTGAGCATACTGTACAAGAATTCCCACTGAAGCCCACAGAAGTTAAAATCCCTTTTACTTGAGGTGTTCAGTGCTTTGTAGGATCAGAGCATAAGCAAGGCTTACAAATGAATACAATCAGAGATTGTTGGGGTTTTTAACTGTACCTTTTAAACTGTATTGCAGTCTTTACACCACCACCACCACCACAAAAAAAAAAAAAAAAAAAAAAAAAAAAAAAAAAAAAAAAAAAAAAAAAAAAAAGTCAGACTGTAAGAGGATAAGCATAATACAGCAAGTTTGAAAAATTCCCTGACTCCCTGGCACCACAGATTCAAGTCTTTGGGTCACTGACCCCTTCACCTTTCTCAGATAGATAAGATGACTACTGCAATATTTAGTACAAGATAAGCCGCACAAGCATTTGACTGGATTTGACCTCTCAGACAGCTTACAAACCCAAGAGCCTGTGTAACCTGAACCTCTGCAAGGAAATGGATATTTGTACATTTTCCCGTAGCTCCAAGAACTGGAGACTGTGGAACCATCAAATATCATAAGACACACTGAAGCTGTTACCCAGAAATGCTGCTGAAGACACTTCTTTAGCTGCATCTTCGAATATCAATGGCCAAAGCTGTTACTCACCCAGGCATGAAGAACAGGCTGAGCTTTAGGAGCCTGTACATCCGCAAAGCTCCTTTCCAGAAGCAGCTGCATCTCAGTGACAAACAGTAGGCACATAAGAACTGCAGGTTCTGCTCCTAAGTGACAACAGGCTGCTTAGAGACAGCTCTTTGCATGGGAAGCCTGGACGGGTTCTCTGCTGTCCCACGTATACTGCTCTACTGCCATGTAACTTGGTGTGGCAAACACACTGCAGGGTCAGACATGCAAATATAAAGCTATGTCCTCCACAACCAGAGAGGAAACCCAGAGAGCCAAGAACATCCATCCACCTCAGATGATTTTGCTGTCCCAAGCATTGTCCTGGTGGTGTGAGCTCTGGTCCACCTGAGAAGTAGGGCAGGAGAAGAGAGAAGGCTGCAGGTGGGCAGCATGGACAGCCACAGGCCTGGCCATACTCCACTGATTCCGGCACTCTCCCTTAACCAGCTGGCCAAGAATCCTTAAATTCTTCACCCAGCTTCTGTACAAGTATTTCTACTCACTTGAAGCGCGTATACAGTTTCAGAGCGCATTAACCCTGTCTTCCCATGTGACAAGGTTTCTCTCTGGCTACTGTCACAAAGGAAAGTGGTGCCTGAGGAGAGGTACTTGGAGTTTGCCTCCCTGCTTAGCTCAGGTTTTCCCATGTACCAGCAAATGCTGTCATTCATACTGCTGTGGCATCCAAATCTGCTCTGAAAAAAGTTATCTGTTGGTAAGGACACACATGGCTTGTCTACAGTCGAGGCTCTGCTAGTGCCATGTCCAGACTAGCGATAGTGGAAAATTCTGAAGTGCAGACAACCTCAGATAGACACAGAAATAATCCACCAAATGTCAACAAACTTATGCAAAGCATTCCCATTTCAGAAGCAGTAATTCCTTATGAAAGCATTTCCATTTTATACTTCATACTTCAGGGTGTGCTCCACATGCCTCTGAAAGTCCAGGATGAAAAATTCTTGTTCTTAATCCAAATGTCCTCTAAATAGCAATGGAATTTTGAAATTGCCTGTAAAATGTCAGAAATCTGGGGACTTTTTTTTCCCCTTCTGTTGGGCCATCAGCAGAAATGTAGATGACACAAATTCAAACTGCAGAGTTGGAATTAACGGCCCCCTCCTAGCTGAGTTTTAAACAACAGAGATATGTGTCTTCTTTAACATGATTTATGCAGGCTTCTGGGGAAGTCAGGACTACTTCAAACCAGTTTGATTAAAAAAAATAAACTAAACCACTGGAAAAAAAAAAAAAGAGGAAAAAAGTATTAAATTTTAAATTATTGAAGAATTTTTATATGTTCTTAATGCCGTATCTATTTGGTAAAAAAAAGAAAAATAATTAGAAAATAATAATTAGAAAACTTATTCTTACATAATGTAATTGCATGTGTCTGTACAAATATATTAATTCCTGTACCAATTTGGTCCTAACATAGCATTGTTTCTATTTGCAGGTGGCAGGAAGATATATGTTACTGTTTGTGATTGAAGCTATGTAATCAAGAACATATTTTTGGTACTGAAAACAGGTACAGTAATAGAATTTTATCTAAACCGTAATTTATTTTTTTTTAAGAATGGAAAGTACAGTGCACTATAGATCACATCTGGTTATAATGAACTGGAATAATCTCCTATTTGCATGTTTATTTTTCTTTTTACTAAATGATTGTCAATGTGAGGTTTTTTTCCTCATTCTGACTGATGTTGCAGGAACTCTTCCATGCATTATTGAAGTCAATTCAAGAGTTTTCATCCAAACCATTTCACGTTACACAATTCGATATTTAAAAAATGTGGAATCAAACTAATCTATTGCTTCTGTAGTATAAAACTTGATGCTAGGCAGCAGAGTCTCAAATCTGTTATGCAAATAGTCACAATTACTTCAGTGGGTCCACTGTCATACTTAAATGTGTGTGGTTTCAGGTTCAGGAACCCGGTGAGTCTCCATGAGTTCTGTGTGTGTGCATCCTGCAGGTATCTATTGGCTGCAAAATGCTCCTGTAGAGGAAGAGATGAAATCCAAGGCTGGGCAACCGCTTGCAAGATAGATAAATACAATCAACTTGCCACAGGTACTTCCTTTGTGTCAGATTGCTGCAGTCAGGAGGACTTGACAACCTGTGCCTTCAAAGGCAACAATTCAAGGTAGCTAAGATCAGTTTCCTCAGTCTGACATAAACAGGTATTAGAGATTTTTTCCCTGACAGAGAAAACAAGCTGACCTAGATTCAGATACAAAGGTTATTTATGTGCAAATGTTACATGTATTACTAAAGCTATAGGATGCTTTTAAAATCAGAATTAATATTGCATGGTAATGGTTCTAAATATGTGAGTAATGAAAAACAGGGAGCCAGTAAGATCGGAGATCTGCTGACCCTGATGGCAGTGACAGTAAACAGCTGCTGAAATAGTCCAGGCTGACAATGGCACCAATACAACATTGCTAGGAGCAAGTCACCTGCTCACTTTCTTCTTGTTACCTATAAGTCAGCACTAACTGGGTGTTACTGCCCAGCATGCAAATGCTGTGCTTTTATTATAAACACATACACAAATAGATATATTGCACGTATAAAACACAAACAAACATACTTACATGAAAAGAATATTTTAAATGAGGATTCCTTGGCCTTCTAGAATTTGCAGAGACCTTTCATTGTCTCCTTCCAATATGCACAGCTCTGAGTTAACTGGTTTCATTACTTTTACCCAAGCAAAGGCTTTTTTTCCACTCCTGCTTGAGTGATTTTTTGAACTGAGCTTCTAGGCAAGCTCTGTTCCAGCCATGAATAAACCAGTAACAGTTAAATGCCACCCTTTCCATGAGCTACTGTTGTATGGATTACTCACCAGATGGATTTGGTAGATGAGGTCCAGTATGATAACGGAGTTCCTGTGACAGCAGAAGACAAGGCATTACTGAGTTAATTTCTACTGCACTCCTCTCTAGGGAGTGGTGAACTCCTGTTTGAGCTGATGGTGGGACAGACTCCAGCCCTTCTCCTGTGAACATATTCCAAATGGCAAGAGACAATGTTTCCAACCCTTTACTGCAACAGGCTTCTTACACCAAGATTTCATTCTGAAACCTTTCATGTCAGCTCAGTGACTTCATCTCGTGTGGTGTTGAGACTTTATATTCTGTGGCGTCCTAGACTATCTTCACCTTTTTTCCCCTTTTGACCAAGCTGGTTAAGGCTATGTTAACAAGGCGGTGACAACCCAGAGCTGAGCCTCTTTTCCCTACATTATTTAACTTTCATGTAACTAATGGTATATTTTAAAAATAAGGAAGAAATGCACTTCTAAATATTGCCTTAGGGTGTTCACCTAAAACAACATTTCCTTCCAAAAAAGATGGGATGATAATGATTTTAATATAATGGCCAGATCTGAGGAACTTAGTGATAATTTGATTTTACACTGGCCAATAGCAACTGAATATTTTTATGAAGACATGCTACTGTTTAATGCAGACATTAAATAGACAGGTTCTCTGTCCTAAGGTCATAAAACAGAGAAGGGAAAGATAACTATGAAAGAAATTTCAAAATTTCAGAGTGACATTTAGGTGAGCAGCTTTTGTGCATGTTGAATATTTTTGTACCTCTGAAAATTGTGCCTTTCATAAAATAAGAGTGATTTTTTTCAGGTATCTTAATAATGGTGTGACTTAATTTTATTTGGGGTATTCTTATTGAAAAATTAGCATATTTAGTTCTGTTATACTTAATATTATGCTCTGGGGAGGAAAATTAAGGAGGCAAGAGTACGTGCAAATAGGGTCAAGCAGCATGAAAATCCTTTGCAACAACAGCATTCCAGTGGAACCAGCACAAGAGTCAGGAGCATAGGAGACGCAACCTGATGAAACTTGGCCCCAATAAGCAGAGTTCAAACATAATGGGAATCAGCAAACAGAAGCTTCAAAATATTTACACATATTCAGACAGAGAAGGAAAGTTCACATCCATAATGAATGGTCATTAGGGGGAAAAAAAAAAAAAAATCAAAGCAAAACAAACGCAGATTTTTAGACAAAGCTGAATTTAAACCAGGGCTGATTACAGCTGCTTTAATGGGTGAATCCAAAATTTGGCTCAACTCCAGTTAAACCATAATCTGACAGATATGCTCCTTTTATTACAATTCTCTCCTGAATCATTTAGCTTGTGGAAGAAGCATGGTTCTGGTATCATAACTTAAATTATGATACCTATGAGATCACTCTTATGATGTAAAAGGGTAATATCAGGCTCATTTACTAATCTCCATGGTTTGCCCATGATATTTTTTGTCCAGAAAACCCAAATGCTACAGAGTTTAGCAGCCTGTAAGGCTTAACGATAGTGGTAGTCCATCAGTTACCTTCTCAAAAAACCCCTGCACTGTATGTAACCTTCTTAAATTCCCTGGGGTTTTTTTCATTTTCCAAATGGAGAGCCTGAGAAGGGTTTTGCCACAGACAATATTATAAAGTGTTCAAACTTGTGAGTGACATAAATAACTGCATTCCAAACAGAGGTGCACATACAAGAAGCTGTATATAGATAACTTCTGGGTGGTAGATGATGTAAAGTTGCCACTGCCAATGAATTGACTTTTTAAAATTATGATCTCCAAAGTGGAGTACACACAAGACAGACCACTGGGATGAAGGAAGACATTCCTTCTGTGTGCCTCACTGATAAATAATTTTTAAAAAGTCATTTAATCTATTTAATTTTCAACTCATCCTTTCAAAAAATTCTATTTTGTACATGTTTTATAATATATAAAAATTAGTACAGTAGCACATGTATATAATTCATAAATAAATAATTGATTGTACGTAGAGTGGGGTTGTATTTTTTTTTGCTGATAGGGGTATATGATGCAAAACATTTGGAGACCAGCATTTAAGGATCATCCCCTGACTGACCAAAGTGGGACTCCCATTATTTGACAATACTTCTCTAAAAGGTTGACAAGTGCCTCTTGGGACTTCTTGCGAAGATCAGTGAAACAAATGGAAGCCTTTTGTAAAAACTTCCAGTGGTTTAGGATCAGGCCTGTCAGAATTACAGCAGCAGAGGTAAGAGGAAGTATCTGTCACTCCTGAATCCTGTTCCTGCAGCACTGCTGACGTTGCTCTCCACAAAGTATTGTATAGATGCGGAAGAAAGAAAAAGTGCTTATGTGTAATTCTGCATAGTAAAGGAGTGGTTTTATGGTGAATACTGGGCAAGATAAACACTTCTTGGTTCACAGTAAAGGTTACAGTTAGCAAAACAAATTTAACTACCAGCTCTGTACTTTTTCTAGCGTTACACAACATAACCATAACACTCAGAACACTTGACGCTGCTGCTATAAAATAACTGAATGCACAGCCCACTAATTTTGACAAAAACTTGTATTCTATCATCCTAAAAAGGAATCCATCTTATTCCTTAGCCCATGCCTTGTCCACGCAGGGCACAGCGGTGCTGCTAACAAGAGGCACTTTGTGCTCTGAGGCACAGCCCTTGTCCTACCATGAACCTCCTCTATTATTGGTGGCTGTGTCTGGGTGGCCACTGATCAGCACCAGCTTCTCACCGACCTCGGGCCCACGGCCTGGGCAGGAGGCGTACTCATCCTTGATGCCAATCATGCTGTCGCTCAGGCAGCTCAAAGGCATGTTCTTTTCTTGGATCTGAATGATTAAGAAGGCCACCTGAAATGCAGCTATTGCTGCCGCTGCACTTTAGAAATGTGGCAATGTAATGCAACACTTTTATGCACCAGAAACGATTCTACCACTAGAAAATAGGTAGGTGCATTTATTCAAACATCTAAAATCAATCATCAGCTACCAGGAATAGCTCATGTCTGCAAAGCTATTGCTTATCCTCCTCAGTTTCAGTAGTGACTTCATTGGAGGTTTGTCTCTAACATGCCTAAGAGGAATGGGAGTGTCACAATTATGAAGTTTACGGCATCAGCGTATTTTTCTTGCTGTGAACCTCCCTCCACTAAATGTAACTACTTTCCAGTTCTCTCAGCTGGCTTTTAGGCTCCATATGGATTTACTGCAGCCCTCTCCATTGTACCATATGCAAAAAGATGACTGACACTTCCTGGGCACTTTTAATTTAATAAAACACATGGTTATTAATGATGATCACAGACGATATCATTGAAATTACATTAGCTCTAGGAAAATGCACACGTATAAAACCAGGACAACATTTAACACCAACACACCACCAGTCCATTTTTGTTAGTGTACCAATAGGACATTGACTGATGGGTCTGCACTGGCCTGTTCTCCAGGCACTGCCACACTTGTGCTGTGGCTGCTGCTGTAATTTCGATCTATACACAAGGGAGGGACTCAAACGATTTCACAGGTTGCAGAGGGGCTCATTCATTAGTCTGGCCTCATAAAAACTTACTCTGCTGCAAACATCAAACTGGCTACACCTATTTTAATGCAATTAAAAGACTGCACAAATCAATGTCGCAACAAGAATTCCCCTTTAGACACCCACTAATGATCTTAGCTCTTAGGAGAGAGCTTTGCTCTCCTTTTCTGAGTGTCGGCTTTCCAGAAGCAGCAGAAGTCAGATCCTGGAGAGCCAAGTGGCTACAGGAACCCTCTGGCATCACCAAGCCACTGTAGCCTTGGAAGCTGTTCAACAGACTTGCTCCTCTCCATGCTTCTGGCAGGGCAAGTGTGCTGGTTTTGGCTTGGGGGCCTTAATTTTTTCCACCGTTAGCTGATATGGGTTTATGTTTTGGATTTGTGCTGGAAATGGTGTTTATAACACAGGGATGATTTTGTTATTGCTGACAGGGCTCACACAGAGCCAAGGCCTTTTCTGCCTCTCACCCCACCCCAGCACTGAGGGGGCTGGGGGTGCACAAGGAGCTGGGAGGGGACACGGCTGGGACGGGTGATTCCAAGTGACCCAAGAGATATCTCAGAACATATGGAGTCATGCTCAGCATGTAAAGGTGAGGGAAGAAAGAATCAGAGGGGGATGTGCAGAGTGATGGATGGAGTCTGTCCACCCAAGTCCTTATTACATGTGATGGAGCCCAGATTTCCTGGGCATGGCCAAACATCTGCCAGTCCTTGGGAAGTGGTGAATGAATTCCATGTTTGGCTTTGCTTCCACCTGTGGCTTTTGCTTTACCTATTAAACTGCATTTTTCTCACTCTTACCCTTCCAGCTCTCTCCTCCATCACACCAGGAGGGAGGGAGAGAGTGGGGCTGAATTTCTGGGGTTACACCACAACAGCAAGCACTGCTGACAATTTCTGTATCTCACTGCTGTTCTGCCTTAAAGATCACTGCTAATGTTAGTATAGCAAAGAGGCCCTGGCACTGCCTCCAAGCCCTTTACAATGACAATATATGTCCCATTATGCACTTTCTATAAAAGAGGTGTCACAAAATGTTTAGGTGGCTTATACAGGATCCAAAGCAACATCAAAGTGGTAATTCTTATGTAACTCTTGAGGAAAGGAGCATATTTGACTGAATCATGATGCCTCCCAACCATAAATTACAATACTTGGGTTCAGCACTTTCAGAGCTATGAGGTTTGATCTCTGACTGATGACTAATGAAATAAACTGCTTTTATCCTCCAAAACCTGAAGAGAAATGGGGTATATTTCAAGCCTATTTTATGAGTGAGCCCATTGTGGAACAGATAAAAAGCTGGTGGTTCCCAGGAAACTTTTCATTATAAGCCTAACTGGGTAATTTTCTGGAGACATGCATATGATATAAAAAATAAAAACTCCAAGGAAACAGAGACTGGCAGAATCACACCATGCAGAAAAAAAGCTAGATTAAACTCATACATCCCCATCCACTACCAAGAGCCCCCCACAAAACCCCATGGGGTGCACACGAGGCAGGGCAAGGCTGCTGAGGCTTTGGAAGGAGGCCTGTCACACAGACAGGTGAATCCCAAAGCATAGATTACTCCAGCTTCATCTCTTCCCTCTTCACCAGCTCTAATCTGCTGTTCACAGAGATGAACAAGGGGAAGGGCACAAAGCCCACTGGTCACCTTCATAAAGTTTATGTTCATCTGGACATGGTTTCTATCATTGTTTTATAATCTGGAGCATGTCAACAGGAGATAAAGAGGAAAGACGACTGAAGAATTAAATTATCTGTAGTGCTGAGCAAGCCATTTTCAGCCCACTGTGGTTTAAATTTGTCACCTGACATGACAAGGTAGAGGAGGTTATGTTACACTTCAGCTCAAGATGCACCTGCCTGGGAAGGCCTAACATCCCTCATTAAAGGGGACAGGGCTTGACCCTGCACTGAGGTTAGTACTGAAGTATTCCCCTGGAGCCAGGATTGTGGATGATCACCATTATCCTCTGAATGTTACTCTAAACATGGGCACCCTAACTGATAAACAGAATCAGTCCATTTCAGACCTCACACTTAGAAATTACTGACCTCAGCTGGCCAGTTTTCCACCTATGACCTTTAATTCTCCATAAAGAGAAGGCTCTTTAAAAAAAAATAAAAATAAATCAAACATTCTTACCAATCTGGTTAATTAAACAGAATGGCAAATGTTACCACATGTGTGGAAGGAATCCCAAAACAGTTTGGGTAGAAGAAAAAAAATCACAGTTATAACCCAGTCTTATTTAAAGAAAAATAAATTAAGCATATGGTATAGTATTTCACGAACCTGTGAGAGTAGTATAAATATATAATTGCACTAAACATATATAAATATTGCACTAAACATTTTAAATAAAAATAAACTGTGAATGAAATCATTTTTTCCCTAAAAACATTATCAAAATACTCAGCACATACATATATATATATTTAGGGAGAGAGTCAAGGGAGCCAAGTGTTTTAACTTGTAAGCCATAGTAAGTTACTTATACGGGACACACTGATTGGTGCAGATAATCTGAGTACATCTGACTGTCCTGCAGGTCTAGCAAGGATGTTGTCTGACTGCATGCCAAGAGCAAATCAAACCATAGGCACTGCCAAGTCAAGATGTCAGCACCATATTCTCTTGGTAGCTTGCTGTCTCTAGAGGTGAAATTTGGAAATGAAATGTTCAAAAAAAATGAAGCTTTGGTACAGGCAAGCCATGGAGTTTATGTTGAAAATAAGTGGTTGCCAGCCTGTTGATCTTATTGATTAATAATAGGCTCAGGTACAAATTAAATGCCCCTTTCCCTTAATGTCTTAAGAAGGACAAGAGGAATACAGTATAAAAAGCAATTGAAATTGGCCTATTTGCAGTCATTACCCTGAAACCTGACAGAGTGAAAGGACAGGGTCTGGAAGTCCTGTCACAAATCTGAAATCTCTAAGTTATTACATCAGTTAGCTGTGTTCTGTAGTAGCCTACCATAGCTAGTGTTCATAAATAAGAAGCTGTGTTTCTAGAAGTTAATTTCGGTTAAGATTATTTAGGAGATCTCATGACAACTTTCATAACTTCACACAGGACATGATCTACTGCTGAACTCTACAAAACAAGTCCTGCTTCTGACTGTACCCTCTCACTGCCAAGGCATCCTGCTGCTAATTCTTACAGTGCTAAATCTAAGTTTAGGCTTGAAGAATTAGATCATACTTCCTTTTCCCTTTCATCACACTAGAAGGTGTGTCCTCCTTACCTGAGTACTTGGTTAAATATCTCCTGGCTGTTCTCCTTCATCAGCACGGAATGATGAGCTCCTGATCCAATATACAATTATTTAAAAATTGTATTATCATACCACCTAATGGTGCCTCTCACTTGGCATTGGACAAGCACATTGCAGAGGCAAAGTACATTGCCCAGATAATTTTCAATTCCATTATGAATAAAGATACAATAGAGGGATCCATCATGGAAAGCACAAATAAACGAGACTGGTTAATGTAATATAGAAGACTGAAAAATATTCCTTTGATGTGGCTCTTCTTCCACACTTCAGCCTTCCAAGAAACGTTAAAAATAGCTAAAATCCCTTAATTTCTTTCCTAATAATACTTTCCCAGGTGACCATATGCCACAGAGCTGCTCTGCGATCACGAATGGGAAAAATACCAGAGATCGTAAGGGGAATGAGTCATGAAGCAGCAAGACATGTTCTAAAAATATTTACAAATCCTTAGTTAGAAAAGAAAAAATAAAAAAAAAAAGGCTGCTGCAAATAGCACATCTTGGACAACAGGATTCTTTGTATGGACAAACAGCACATGTAACGTAACAAATGGCAAGCTTTTCAGGCAAGAACAATTTTCAAAGAGCTTATGAATGTCTCCTTCCCAAATTTCTTCTTCAATTTTTGCCCAAACTATCTTGAATCTTACATATGGAGAAGGAATAAGCTCAATCAGGGCAACTGTAAGCCTTTCATCAATTCAATTATCCAGTAAAGGGCTCACTCGTTGAACTCAGCCATAAAATGTTAGAGTCGCAGCACTGCTCCTGTCTATCAGCTTGTGTCCCTGAATTCTTTGTACCCTTAGGGATGCTTTATCTTTTGAAAAATGTGACAGTCTGCCTTTGGAGACTGGCCTCGGCACAGCTCCATAACCAATATATTGACAGATATGAGGCAGTGTGGAAAGTGGAGCAGTTCATGACTTGTGTCTATCAAGCTGCTTTCCTCTCCATACATGGGACCTTTAAAAGTTATTACAGGGCCTTTCAAACCACTACCTTACATTAAAGACATCAGATTTATTTTTATAGGGATCTACATGGATCTATATGGATTATAGGGATCTATATGGATCTACGGTGGTATCACATTGTATCTCATTTTCCAGGATTTTTACTTTTTGGAAAATATAATTAAAATATTATCATAACTCTAAGCATACACAGGGCTTATATAAAAATGGTACCTTTGCTTTTGGAATAACAGGCTAAAAATGGGGAGAATAATTCATTAATACTGCCAGTATTTCTGACATTTTCTACTGAAATGTGACTTGATTGTTTCTATACGACTGAATTTGCAGTTTCTCTTCCCTCCATTTTGAAGAGGGAGGAAGGGAGACCACTGTTTCAAAGTAAATGAAAACCAATCATATCAAGTCTAAGAATGTACTAATCTATAAAAATGAAATTCAAAAGAACACAGGACTAGCAGTGGAATATTACAGGCATCCTCATGAGTCAACCATCATTTCTGATTTTGCAGGACACACAGGTATGCAGCTGTATTGACATGAGCGCATCACATTGGGGATAACACTGTACTAATTGTTCAATGCTGTGATTTGCTCCTTGTTTTACCTTACCTGATTGTCACTGTTTCTGTGCCCCAGCACCCTGGTTAGGAGAACATGATGGCTCAGAGGCTCCTGAAAACCATTTTCATTTAAAATCAGGATTTCTGTAAACATAATAGAAAACAAAGTCATTACTTCTTTTCCACCCTATTGCAATCCCTTCAAGATCATACTGCCAAAATACCAAAAGACATAATATCTGAAGTTGGTTTTCTGAAATTTTAGTTTGGAGGAAGCAACTCTCTTGAGGAGATAGCTCTATCTATATATATAACAACGTATTTTAATTTCCTGTCTCTAATCAAAGTCACCAGCCCAATGCTGACACAATGTACCTATTGAACCTTGAGATTTCTTGCTATTTTATGGCCTTTTAATCCTATGTTCTTGTATATGATGTTTAAGAATGATGCATCTTCAGAATGACATGAGAAAAGCTTTCAGTCAGGAGCTGGGAGCTCATTTAAGAAATGCACATTTTAAATCAGCCTCTAAAATCACTGACAAATATTTCCTAGACAAAGTAGTAAATTCTCTGGTCTAATGTAGAATGAAATAAGTTTTTGGTACTGGGTTCCTGTCCTTTCTATCAATGAAATAATCATGTGTCCAGGTAATGGTGGACTATATTGCTGTCAATATCACTTTCAAGTTATTAGGTCCAATCAATGCTGGATAAAAGGAAAAAGGGTGGTCAACAGGCAATCTGGCTCTCAGTTTAACACTCCCTTGAGGATTTTCATTATCCTTTCCTTTTCTGTTCTCAAGGTTAGCTCGAGCTAGACTATTTGTATCTTCAGCTTCCTGCAGATAATGCACATCCACAATAGCCTTGCTCCTGCAACGTCAGAGTGCCCTTCCACCTGAGTAAGCAGAGTCCTGTCTTTTTTCTATTATTTGTGACCTTTTCCTGGGTTAAAAGGTGACTCCTGAAGCAGACAGGTTTCACTTCTTATGGTGATTGCACTGCAAAAAGCACGCTTCTACCTTGTTAGAAGTGACATCACTGTACATTAAAGACATCATATCTCCTTTCATATTAAAATGCCTGTCAGTTCTGCTGCTCACAGACTGTAAATCTGCCATGGCATCCTGTGCTTGGGAGCTTTCATTATGAAAATATGGAAGATAAGCACTCTGCTTTACTGTCAAAAGGAAAAAGTAGTCTGGTAGTAATGAGCTTCCTTTAAAAATAAATACACGATTCCTTAAACATAGATTACTTGATGTGGGGCAATTTTTGAAAGGAATATTTTTTTATTTGAATTCCCAAAAAATTTCAAGCTTAAAATATAGGATGAGTAAGGCATGCATATACAGTCTTGTAGAATTTATTAATGCATAGATTTAGGATTGCTCATGCACTAAATCATTAGATTTTCCTTTGACTTTGGCCCTCCAGGCTTGAGAGAAATGACATACTAGAATTTAACCTGTTTTCCATCTTTATATAATATAGATACAAAAAGACTTGTATGTTCTGCAAGACAGTGACAACACTCAGCTTTTGTGCTCTTGACTGTAGAAAATACAGACAGTAGAAAAATACCTCCTGAACAGCAAAGAAAAATACAAATAATTATTGACCATTTTTTCTCATGGCATCATTAAGAATCGTAATAATACCTTCCTACTACGTAAAGTTTTCATCCATTGATCTGAAACCACTTTAGATATATCATTCTCGTCGATTTACAGAGGAGAAGGTGAAACACAGAGAGGTGAGATGACCGGTTTCAACATTTGAGAGCAGCTCAGCAGTGGAAGTGAGAACAGATCCTCCCTCTCTGGACTAATCTGTCCCACACTTGACTTGCTCATTTCCAACTGGAAATTTGCACCATTTGTTGGTGTAACCCTGAGGTGTTTACACAGCATGTGATTATTCATTTATTATTCATTACTCAACAATGGGATAAATTATCACAGATATTTCTTTATCATTACAAAAAAACAAATTAAAAATCTCCTTATCCATTTTGTGTGAAAATACTAACCCAGTGTTATTCCCCATTTCCACCAGAATTCCCTCCAGCTAAGGAAGCTTCAGCATGTGAGCATAGCATGTGTATTTTCACATTTCATCTTCCAAATGATATCGTCCATTGTTGATGCTCTGTTTGAGGAGCCAAAATGAGCAGTTTAAGAGTTATTTATGGGCAATGAAGCCTTTCATCCCCCAGGCATTGATTTTAATGTCCAAACCCTACATCCAGAGACAGGAATATATATTTAGGCTGTCCTGGGTGCACTACATGAAATACTGATAATGTCAGTCCCAAATAGACATGCACACAGGTGAAAGCCTTGGGGGAAAAAACCCAACAAAATAAAAACAGAAAAGGGAAAAAAAAAAAGAAAGGGAATTATTTGGATGAGGAAGGTGAATATGTAGGAAAAATGTAGTAGCTGAGGAGGTGACACGGTTGGGATGTGATCTGATGAGGCAAGACCAGAGGATTGCACACATCATGGAGGAAACCAAGAACACGTGTGACTCAATGGAGCTGGAAGTGAAATGAAACAAGAACCAAAGTGTGAACTCAGTGTGCTTCTTCATCTTCCACCTTCTCCAGGAAGCAGAGAGGATTTTCTTCCTCTTTGTAGCATGAAGTCCTCTGCCGTGGAGCAGAGCAGGGAGAAGTAATGACAGCTGTAGTTCTCTAACGATCTAAGTCATAAGGATTTATAATCCGTTTTACAGCAATGTTGCCAACACCTTCCTGGCCACAAAAGCCTGCAAGGAGTGATCGGGCTTCTGTATCATCTGTCTTCTGCCCAGAGGAGGCTTCTGAACCTTTGCAGTTCCACAGGCACAAACCCCGTCTGTGCTGAGTGCTCTCCTAGCACTCTCCATTGTTTCCAACATCCATGCAGGTCCAGCAGCAGCAGCAAGAGAGATTTCTAATGCCAGGTGGTCTGGATGGCTACAGGCACTTTATGCTACTGTCCTCTCAATTTTCCAGGTAGGATCAGGTAAGTGAGAAAAGATGGGTGTGTTTTTTTTGCCCTAAAGCTCCTACAGTTCCTGGGAGTGGTGGAGCTGCACTGATGGCACAGATGGCAGTTTTGCCTGAAAGGCGTGAACCAGACTGTGGAACAGTGAGTCAGTTGCCCTGCATCATTCCCCTCTCCTAGAGGATAACATTCCTCCCAACCTGTTATTGCAGATCTGGAAGAGTTAGTACCTAACCTCCTCATGTAACCATTTCCAGGAATATATTTTTTTTTCTTGTGAAAGCAGACAAGACCAGAGGAATATTTTCTGGCATGTGTGAACGCCAGGGAATCAGAGCTGAACATTGTGTTTGAGGTTATATTACATCTGAAACTGCAGGCCCCGGGGACCGGGCCACAGGCAGTCACATCAGATTGACAGATCTATATTTATAGATAGAATCTTGATTTTCACCAGTGTATCCATTGAATTTATATTAGAGTTTAAAAAGACAAGAGAGTTGTATAATGTATTCTCTGAAAAATTAACTTTTGACTTAATACAGAATGTTATGCTATTCTATTCCTAGCAAAACAGTTTATTTCATACAGATACAGCCTTCTAGTCTTCCTTTTTGATTTTACCCATTTTTGTTGTTATATTACAGAAGAATTGCATTCCATTTCATTCCCTTCACAAAATAATGACTTTTTAGTCAATAGCCAGAAATTGGGCTTATTGGAAAACACTAGCTCACAAATGCACTAGGAGTGGCCTAACATTGACATTAAACCGCACTTTATTTCTAAAGAAATTGAGCTCTCCTGTTAATGGTGATGGTAACAGAATCTCCATTATTATAAGTGCTTAAGGAGGCTGAGCACACTTATCTTCCTTTTTCACTGAAATTCAGGGCAAGGTATGTATTGTTATTACCACACTACAAATCTGACTCATGTGTACTTCATATCCCCAAGTCTGCGTTAAAAGAATTTCTAGGGAGCTGGGAACCAACAATGTTTTGCACCGGCAGGTCAGTTTAAAGTGACCACTTCAACTCCTATCTGTTCTTAAACTTGATACCAGAGTTTTCAACCTGAAATACTGAATCAGCTTCATCGAACTGGATGTGAGAAAGTTTACATGGAAATGTCATCTGGAATTGATACTCCACGAGCAAAAAATACAGAATGTGTCTTTACCCTGATGTAAACATTCTATAGAGTCTAAGCATTAAAGGCTTTGCTCCAACTCCATCGTATTTTTAGGAAAAAATCTAGCTTAGTAGAGTGAAAGGAATCAAGAGGGCTTCCATCCTTCGCTTAATAGAAAGCACAAACCTGACATGATCTGTCACACTATAATTTAACTGGATAGAAAGTAGGAGAGACAAACATGTGACAAAAGGCCATAGAGTCACTTAAGCTGTACAGGAGGAGATGAACACAGTGTACGAAGTTGAAGACGACAGAATTTTGTTAGGCTCTTCTATCTAAAATCTATAGCACAAATCCAATACTTTTTAGAGTAAGGTTCCATTCAAAAATACATTAACTTTTTAATTGAGAACATGGAAGGAAATCAGTGACTCTGATGATCTTAGCACAGCATGGGAAATAATGCTGGAAAACTAAGCCTCCGTTTACGGAGAAAAACGTCTTTGAAGTTTTACTGCATAGGCACAGACAATCGTTCGCACGCTGAGAGGCTTGAACTCTCCTGTCCAAATGCATGCAAAGGGGAATAGCAGACCTCTTAATGCTCATGAAAAAGCTGGTCCCTTGGGAAGCCAAGGAGTGCACTCCCAGGAACTTGGAGGGGGTTAAGTGAACTCTGAAAGCTACTGAGGATCTTCCTTTCCTTTTTATGGAACTGAAAGTGTAGGAGACAGAGAGAAAGCCTCAGGCTGAGTTCTTACGTTATTCCCCCCCAGCTCCCTGAAAGAACTGCTGACACCTCCTTGTCCACCAGGAAGTTTGCAGAGGAAAAGGAGGAAGGTCCCAATACTACCTTTCTTTCTCTTGTTTTTCATGCACCCTTCAATTCCTCAATGTCCTATTCCTCACACTCAGAACATCAGAAGAAGACAGTTCTAAGAAGCACAAATCACAGCGAAAGAACACAGCTCCAGAAGGAAGGCTTTGAGACCTCAGGTGTATTTTCAGTAACTTACAGAGGCATCCTAAGTAACAGAGGAGTAATTAGCAAAACTTCTGCTGGCTTCAGTGAGAGCAGAATTTTGCTTTCCACCTCTCAAACTCCAGAAATGCACTATCATGTCTACTTCAGGGCCCTCAGGGAACCCTGCAATAGCACTGCAGTATTGCAGTGCTGATCTTGAATTGCAGAGCCTCTCCACCTCAACACTATTTCACAGAGTCTGATACCTCCTTCTACCTCCCTGTTCTCAAAGGCTCTGAACAAGAAATGTTCCCCTGGATTTGGAACTTGATCTTGGCCTCTTACTTCATTACAGAATTTTAAAAAATGCTTTTTTCCTAACCTAAGACTGCACCAAAGTTAATTGTTAAAATCATGTGATCTGCTGTGATCTGGGCCAGAATGGATTTGTCCTCTGACACAAGTTTCAGGTGAGGACTGTGCAAAGATTGTGGCTTTTATTCACCTACTGAGTGCAGCTGGGAATTGTTCAGACTGAATTCAAAATGTGTCACAGACGTTCTTTTGTCATCTGGATTGTTGTTCATCTGCACTTAACTTATAAAACCGATGTGCAATTCACAGGAAAAGGAGAAACTAGACACTCCTGCCCCATTCTCTGTTCTCTAGCCATCTCACTCTGAAAATGTTTTTATTTCAAGTAGCTGGAGAGAAAAACCTTCCTAACTTTGCAGCGGGTTTTATTGCATTGATGGGGGAGAAGAGAGAGAGAGAGAGAGAGAGAAGTGAAATCCCATGTTAAAGTTAACTGTAAAGTTTTAATTACGTCCTCCGAACAAGGATTCTGTGATGCTTTATGCTTAAGAGTTAGCAATAGATCCACAGACTTCCATCTTAAAGTTCAGTTGACAAAGGCCAACAACTCTTTTCTTTGTAACTCTGTAACCATTTATGTTTGAGGTGAAGATGTTCATATGGAAATTTTGTGAGCTGGGAACGACTACGAACTCTATCATTGTAATTTATAACCTTTCATCTGAGGCCAAATGTAAAGGCAATTGCAATTGTTCTATATCTCAAGGCCAGCACATAGCTGATGTATGAAATTTGGAGTGCTAGACATAAACTTTTATTACCAAATTATAAATAATTTCTATCACTTACAATGTTCACCTTTCAAGTTCATCTTGATTAAAACACAAGGGCAAACATCTCGCTGATTTCCATGAGCTATACAGCTGAAAAAGCTCTACTATGGAACACTAGGAAAAGATAATGCAATGCAGGATTTAAAACAATCCAGTGAGAGCCAGGTATGCAACACTTTAGATCAAAATACTTTTTCATCTAGAGGACAAACGAACAAAAAGATAATCATTAGCCACTGACATCTGAATGCTATTTTCACTCTTGTAGACTTGGAATCCTTAAGGAGTCCATTTAAGGCTAATTTACCTCTAGGAACAGCACATGGGACTGCTTTGAGACCTCTGGCAAACCAAGGAAAATTACCCAAGATTTGGGCTTATGTCTCGGTGGGAGCTAAGGATACAGAACTTGCCAATCTCAATGCCCGTGATTCGAATACAATGTGTTTGTGAGGTTCACAGGCTGCGAGGCAGGAAAGTACAAGGATTTTGTTGACTGACAGCAGACAATCAAAGTATCCATACACATAGAAACTGCAATTAAAGCCTCAGCTAGCTAAAAAGCAGCCTATTGAGCAGAAGGCAAAACAGCTCATCAGTTTCTGATTGCTTGGGAAAAAAAAAAATAAAAAATTTACAAGCTCTGAAGGCAAACCCGTAAAAAATAAAACAAAGAGGAAGGCTCACAAAACAAAGAGTCTCTGGTTGAATTTGCAAAATTGCCATGCAAATTTACCAGCCCAGACATGAAAGTTTTATTTGCCCCGTCTTTCTACTGGAGATGGATAACAATGAAAACAGGAATATTCCCTTATCAAAGCATTACTCACTGAAGCCAGGCAGCCAAATAAAACTTTGCAAGTCTGCTCCCCAGAGTAACTATTTTATGTTCCTTTTCTGCTTCAGATACTAGATATAATCAAGCACAGTTGGATGCTCCTGATTAACATGACGGTTGCCTGGAAACACAGGCATAGTGTGGCCAAACTTCCCTGTCCGTGTCTGTGCTGGAACTCTGGGACGGGCAGGTGAATAAGGTTGGGTTTCCAGCTCTTGCCTCTTAAAAGCCTTTTTATCTGAGCATTGGTGAAAAAATTGTTACTGGACACACATTCAAAAAGAGAAGATAAACAACTCCAGAAAGAAGCAAGAACACAAATCTGTGTTCTGAAAAGCCATGGTAAGTTTTCTTTCTAGGATGAGAATTTAGAGGTTTGGCAAGATACTACATCAATAATGGACAAATTAAAAAAAAAAAAAAAAAAAAACCAAAAAAACCACAAACAAAACAAAACCAACACCAAAAAAACCCACCACACCAATGTAACAAAACAGTCCAGAAGTGTTCACAGATTATTAACTGTTGTCACAACAGTACTAAATCCTGAAAAAAAGCAAATAATTATATATAAAAAAAACCCCTCTTATGTTTCTATGTTCACTGATTCCTCTGTGAAATAACCTTCAGCCCTTTCCTGTCTGGTCCTGGACAGGACACCTGTGAGGTGCTCACCGTGTCTCCCATAAGGACAAGACCATTTGGGAATTACCAGGGTCTCATTAGAGTAGAATACAATAACGTACTGGATCGTATTGGACATTAGGAAGAATTCCTTCACAGAAAGGGTGATTGGACATTGGAATGGGCTGCTCCGGGACGCGGCGGAGTCACCACCCCTGGAGGTGTTTTAAGAGGAAAGACTGGATGTGGCCGTCGGTGCCACGGTCTGGCTGACAGAGTGGTGCTGGGCAACGGGTTGGACTCGATGATCCCTGAGGCCTTTCCCGACTTAACTGATCCTGTGGGCTTTTCTTCCACAAGACATCTTTTTCCTGTAAGATTTCTCCCCGATGGGCCATTATTTTGTGCGGAATTCTAAGCAAGACATGAAAAACCTCCCGCATCTCCGTGACGGGGCCGGGGCTCACCCCGGGTCGGCCTCCTCACGGCCCCGCACTGAGGGGCGCGCCCTGAGGCGCGCGTTGCGGGCGCTGCGCGGGCTGTCCCGCCCGGCCGCCGTAGCGGGGCGGGGCCGCGGCGGGCGGGGAGCGCCGGGAAGGGGAAGGGGCGCGGGAAGCGCCGGGAGAGGCGGCGGGCGGTGAGTGCGGGGCCGGCCCGCTCCGTGTGCTCCCCTGCTTTGCCGTGGAGCCGCGCTCTCCGGCCGGGACCTCCGCCGGGGAGCCGGGGCGCCGGGGCCGGGCGGGAACGCGAGGGTTCCGCACGGGGGGAGCGGCTCCGAACGCGTGTGTGGTCCGGGAAAGGCACGCGTCGCTGGCGGCGGTGGGTGTTGGCCGGGAAACTGAGGATCCCCGGGTTCACGGCTGGAATTGCCCATTGCGATTTGTCCCGGGGAGCAGCCAAGTGAAGTCGGCGTCGTGCGGGTGTTTTCTGCCTTCAGCTTAAAACGCGGAACAAAGCGATGTTAGAGCAGAAATCAAGCGAATACTGACTGAGGGGGGATCTCGCACCAAACTGGGTGCGCCTGCTGCTTTTTTAAATCACGGCATCTTTGCTCTGTAATCTGATCACAAGCCTTAACTTAGTCTGTTTTGTTATCTGAAGGCGTGCTTTTAAATCTATGGTTTTCTTCTATTTGCGAGCTGAGATCAAAACTACTCCTGCTGTTCCCGCACAGACTTCCGTGTGTGGAGCGTGGATGGACTTCTCCCTCCGCCCCTAAAGAAATGGAACACCTATTTATGGCTTAGCCCCTTGGCACTGTTGAAATTTAAAAGATGAACAGTGTGGCAAGCAAGAATTCTTACTAATACTTCCAGAAGTATTAGTAAATGCCAAAGTTATTAAAATGGCATTAAAAATGCCAAAGGGAACATTTAAGGCAATGGCTATAGGAGCTCTGTCTCCCCACCTCAAACCTTAAAGTTTTGCTTTCATCTCCTTCAGTATTTTCTCCTACTGAAAGCATTAGAGATCAGGGTTCTGCCTGTCTGTACAGAGTATTTAAAATAATACAGAAGCACGTCCTAATGTTTTCTCTTCACTTCTCAGCTTACCAGAGAAGATCAAGATGAGTCTACGGAAGCAAACCCCCAGTGACTTCCTAAAACAAATCATTGGAAGGCCAGTTGTTGTAAAATTAAATTCTGGAGTTGATTATCGAGGTAAGTTCTCCATCTGTCTCTCACAGTGAGTAAAGTAATTCATTTAGGAGGCTGGACTAGATGCATTGATTTTGAAAAGAAAAACAGTGTGATCCAGAATCACGGAGTATGAGAATAGAAATCTCAGAATGTGACAGTGCAAATAGAAAATCAACCCTGGAGAAAGTGATAAAAAGGGGGGGGGGAACAACAGTGGGTTTAGAGATTAAAATAACTGATCTAAATTATTAGTGTCTTTGGTCACAGGTGATTAAACTGGATGATTCTGAGTTTCTAAACTGATACTTTGAGAGATTGTGTGGAATTACAACTCCTGAAATGGCCAAGAACACCCCTTGACAGAACTAGGCTTTTCTTCACTTTTCTGTTTCCAGTTTGTGATTGGGATTTAGATGTAATATAGATCTTGATCCAGGAAAGTTTCAGAGTAAACCATGCTGTCAGTCACAGTAGAATTCTTATACAAGGGATGAAAGCGTTCTTGACCTTCTTGGTTAAACAACTGCTTAGACCTGTGTTGGATCAAGACTCACAGAGATACAGGAAAAAGTTCTGTGTAGCTTTTGCCAACTTCATTTTAACACAGCCTATCAGCTTTATTCCTGATTTCTTCAGTTTATCAGTATACCTTAATGTATATAAGATTATAGATATTCTTTAACCAGTAGACGAAACTTTGCTGTGCAGTGAAATGTCCTGGTCCTGCTCCCATTAAGATAACAGTATCAACCTGACCAGTTTTTTTAGTAGTATCCAAACTCAGTCAAAACTAATAACGTATCTTCTGTTTTGCTCAATTAAGAAATTTTATTCTGACTTAATGACTTAAACATTATGGTTTTAAATTGTTTCTGTTCACTGACAGAACAACCCATGCATTCTTATCCCTTCCTGTTTCTCTTCAGTGTCACTCAGCTGACAAAATTTGCAGTCTGAGCACTTCAGGTGGGGTTGGGGGGTTACAAGGTTCTCTGCCTCTCTGTAAATTCTTTAGGGCAGGAGGATATAGAGAGAGCTCATTAAAGTCAATTAAAGCAAGTCATCATTTACCTGAGAGGCACACAGAAGGCAGGGCCAAACCAGATTTGGGTTTTGCTGCACTTCCTGTTTTCTTTAAGACCACTGCTACCTCTCCCTTGGTAAGATCCATTTGTAAATGCTGTGGATGAGCTACTCAACCTTCCCCTCAGCAAAGCTAGTTCAATGTGCCTACAGTCAGACACCACATTCATTGAACAAGAGTTCCTTGGACAGCCTTATTTGTCACTGGATTTTCCCCCCTTCCCTTCTTTGTTTCCCTGCACTCCTTTGATCTTGTAACAGAAAATCTGTGTAGTGTTTTAGTTTGGGAAATATGCACTTTGTTTGTTTTCTGCAGAAATGTGACCACCAGTTGTAAAAGCCAAACGTTTATAAAACAGCATCTCAGGCTGCTGTTGCAGATCTGTCCACATTCTCCCCCAGGCTGTGTTGCTGATTTTTTTGTTGCCTCCACCCTCAGAGGCCCCACACGCATCAATGTGGCCTCATGCAAGTGTTGATGTGTCACTGAAATGTCTTGAACCTTTGCCAAGTGCTGCAAATGTCCAAGGCAGGAAGCCCTGGGAAATGATCAGGGGTACATTAATGTATGGTTTCTGTGTGTAAATATGGATATGTACGTTAAAACTTCTCTACATACAGACAAATTGCTAGCCAGGATGGGCAGTGATAATATTTGTTGCCATTAGTGGTGTAAGAGTAAACACAAAAAAAAAGGAGGAAGAGGATTAAACAACCATGATTGCACTCTAGGAACAAAAGAGTCTGAAAATACTGCATTTATGGCCTACAGAGTTGTAGCTCAGGTAAATCCACATAATCCAATTTTAATTTTGGACAAACCCGTTTTTGTTTTCTGTTGTGGTGTGGATCCCTCGGGATTACTGGAATGGAAAAGAATCCTGACTTTGGTTTGGGGTTTTTTTGGTACATTTAGTGGCACTTTGTGAGCAGTTTTTCCTATGTCTGTGGAAGCAGAGGAGAGAAAAACAGAAAGGAAAATAATATTCTTTAAGCCATGACAAGTTGGCAGAAGAAGTTGAATTGCTGATTATTACCCAGAAGATCCTGCAGTAACACTTCTGAAAAATGAGAATGCGTCCTGAGTTTTCTCCCTCTTCCTAAGTGCAGCCAATATACTATATTCCAAGTTTTACTGCTAGGTAAATAGCTAGGTGTTTTTCAAACAGATGAAAAAATTATTTAAGTAGTATTGTCTGTGCAAGGATGAAGTCAGGAAAACATCATGCAAGAGGAAGATAAAACAACTTGTAAAAAGCTGTATTACCTATGTGCTGCTAAAATGCATATTTTCCCAATCCAAAAGAATCATCTAATATTACAAATGAGAGATTTTTTTCATCAATTGCATTATCAAAAGAGTAATTTTATTTTTGTGGGAAGATTTCAGTGGCCTTTGTTGAAAAATGTGTAGAATTTTGTTGACATCAAAACAGAGACTTGCAGCCAGTGTTCTTCTAGCTCTGTAAACATGAAGACAAATACGTGTACACTGCCCTGTACTAAAAGGGTTGTTTTTCAGCTATATCCTTCACAAGTTTTGTTGATAACTCAGCTTACATAGCTTTGTCCTTAGGTCATCCAGTTACACTTAATGTCACAGGTGTTTTTTTGGTGTGGGCTTAAAACACAAGTGAGAAGGGACAGCTTAAACTTTCAAAGTGGAAATTGTCCATTTTTTGAAATAATGCCTTAATAACTTTTCTTTTACTCCCGCAACTCTTACACCAACTGATAACATTGCTACCAGAGTACCTGGGATTCCTTTCTTCCAGCTGAATTCTGTGAAGACATCTGTCCATGCTTGGGTTTTCAGTTTGTTATAAGGATACAGGGTGGTACATGTGCTATTCAAACACAGTGCAATTTTGTTTCTTTTAAAAGAAGTTCAAGCTGATTCTTTTTTAAACTGCCACTGTTTTCAGGTGTCCTGGCTTGCCTGGATGGATATATGAACATAGCTCTGGAGCAGACTGAGGAATATGTAAATGGACAGTTAAAGAACAAGTATGGGGATGCATTTATCCGAGGAAATAATGGTAATTCCTACTCCTTCTGTTACTGCACATTAGAAAACCATGCTTTGATGTTCTGAATTTCAGGGGTGGCTGAGGTGTAAGTAAGCTGCCTGTAAGCCTAAAACTAATATTCTTTCTTGGCAATCTTTACAATGTTTGGTTTTTACAGTTTCACTTTCCAGGGTCTGTGCTTTTCTGCATTCCTGTGGTCTTTTTTTCCTCTGAACTTGAAGTTCATTTAGAGAAGCATGCTCTTTTCTAGCCTTCTTGGAGCTTATTTTCTACTGTTTGACAGGTTTGCTCTTTTGCACTTACTGCTTGCTTAGGTGGCCTCTGCACCAGGAGAGTTTGTGGTTTTTAGGCAAGCTGCTGCATAGATGCTACACTGCAGATATTACAGTGACACAAACATTTTACGGTGAAGCAGTTTTCCAGGACTGAATGAATGCTTATTCTTAGTCCTGGAGGCTATTTTCATCTTTTGAGTAAAGATTTTACCACCAGTCAAAAAAATCACACGTGCTTTAATATTGAGCCTTTGAATATCCAAGTGCAGTAGGTGGATTTTAGTGCACTTCAAGGACAATCCCAGGCTCCTGAAATTACTCTGTGGTATCAGGCTGTAATAGCAGGACATGCCAGGGAGAAGAGTATCTAAAAATAGAAAAGGTTCACAAGTTGGATGTGAAGAGACTTGTAGAGGAGGTAAATGGAGCAGAGTTTGCCCAAATTGCTTGGGAAGAAAATGGAGCTCAGCAAGGAGGGATGGATTAAAAAGACACAAGGACCAAATCCCATGTTAGAATTAGTCAAAGAGAATGTGGCACCAGTGTAAAAGAGCATTTTGGGTGGAGAAATAATCCTTGAAATGAGGCCAACCCTTGGTTTTTGCCAGGCATTTGGACTGTTAGGCTAAGGACTGGAGTGACATTACAGCTGGAGAATCGATGAAGGAAATAATCTGTTATGAAAGTTAAAACAAATGGATGAGAGGCAGAAGGCTCAAGAACAGGCTGAAGACATGTGGCAGGTTTAGGAGCACAGTATCATTTTATGTTGTGACTGGATCTGTTCTGGAGATATCATCAGCCAAGGAGGAAGAGGTTGTCTGTTCCTTCATAACTAATCATTAGCTTTGCCTTGAGTACCTGGGATTTCCAGCTTTTATTGAAAGATCACAGCATTAGTGACTGACACCTAATTCTGCTCCTAAGGAACTCTCTCATGCTCCCCTCAGTAATACTGCAGGGCACTGCCTTTGTTCCTGCTCTGTTCAGCCTACAGCTGCTGGAGCATAGGTGGGCTATGAATAAAATAAATACTGAACCAAGTAATTCATAATGTTTAGAGCTACTGGCATTTTTTGAAACTTGGAGGTTGGCACCTTAAAGGTTGCCTGGCTTTGTTCTTGCTGAATGGGATCTGTTACAGTGTCATTTTCTATGCCATGGAAGTAAGATGTTTTGAATAAAAAGGCTTCTGCATGTTATTTACCAGAGCCCTCTTTGTGTGCCACTTTCTCTTTCACAGTGTTGTACATAAGCACCCAGAAGAGGAGGATGTGAAGATGCCAGAAGGAGGCTGGATTTTTTTGTATTTGTGAACCTCTTTGAAGCCCTATTTGATTTGTAGCTCAAAATCCACAGGTGAAATACACAAGTGTTTAAGTATTTTTTTAAAATAAATGTAAATGTGAGTGTAAACTGCCTGAATGCTTTTGTTTCAAAGCATTGCTTTGTTCCATTGTACAGGAAAAAAATAAAAGAGAAGCATGTAATAGTGCTGCAAGACTAATTTGAAGCAACAGCTCATTTAATTATGCTAACAGTTAAAAAAATACTGTTTGGAAGGTGAGCAGGCACATAGTAATTGCAAATCGGAGCCCTGTATTGATGGCAAAACAATAGTTTAACTGATGATGGGAAGGGAGATGCTAATGGTTTGGTGACTATGACCTGTCCCTTTTGGAAAACACAGGGTCAGCTTTAAATGCCAGTCTAGTAAGAGTCATGGACTAAAAAGTTCAGCTGTCCAAAAAATCTTGAATTGTGGACTGAATCAAAGGATGTAACAGTGACACTTCAACACTTAGGGGTGGGGAAAGAATTGAATCAAATGGAAGAAAAGCCTTAAGGGTGAAAAGAAAGCTCTGTGCCAGCTGAGGAAGTCAGTCAGAGGTGAAGAGCTCTCAGTTGGTATGTCAGTACAGCCTAGTAGATACTTCACCTCCTGCATGTGTACCCCCCACCCTTCCTCTGCTTGGGGTGACCTTTTTGTGCTTCTCTACCAAACACAATGGACTTCTTCAGTGAAAAGCAATTTTAACTAATACCTAAATCTACTCCTGAAAACACACTAGGAATCTGAAAGCTTTTGTAAACATGCCACATGTGTCCTCTCCAGCCCGTTCCTTCTTTCTCCCATCCACTGCCCCCACAACCTGGTAGCATCTCTATATTCCCTCTGTCTGGCCAGAAATGAGAACAAGTGCATTAGAGTTTGGGGTGTGCTTTAGGGAAGGGGAACCTCTGAGCCAACAGCAGGGAGGGAATTTGTTTGTCTGTATTTTGCAACAGTGCTCCCAGATAATCAAAGCAGCACTGTTTTACGTGGATACTTATTCCAATTTATAAAGTGTATCTTCTTTTACATGCAGTCAGCCAAGAAAAAAATCCAAACCAACTCTGAAAATTCAGATACTCCTTCACCTGAGTGTTCCTGCATTTAACATCACACACTCAGAATGTTTTCTTCTTCTTCTTGATAAAGCTATAAGTTGGGGTAATGTACCTCATGGTGAGGTTATTGAGTCAAGTTTTTTTACCTGAGCTCTCTGAAGCCTGGCTTTATTATTTGGACAGTTTATAATGCCTCCAGGAACAAAAGTACTTCTAGCTGTGGATGGATAAACACAAGACAACTGTGTGACTACAGCCTTGTCCCATTCTTCCCAAGTACCAGTAGCTCTGATGCAAGCAGGGAACAGTAACATTCCAGTTATCAAAGGGAGAGAATGTGAACTGCAAATTTTTAATTTTACTGTTTTTTGAGATGAAGAAATAATTCTAAATTATTTTGCAGTCAGCAGTTAACCTTTCCACATTAAGCACTTCAGAAGCCATGACAGAACACACAAATAGAGTTGCTACTGTACAATATGCTTCAAAAATTTATCATTTTCTGACAAGGGTTGAAAAAGGTCCAGGATATAAGACAAATCACCAACTTGCTCTTCTGTAAGTGACTTTTTTTAAAAAATGAGGATGTGCCTCCAAGTGGGGCATGCAATCTTTCATTTGCCTTGTCATCTATATGTAGCTGGCAGGTAACTGTCTGCTTTCAGCCCTGGAGACTGTCTGGATTTGGTTGTTTGGTTTTTTTGTTTTCATTTTAATGCAGTGTTAATTTTTTTCCCCTCTCTCCACCTTTCTCTCCCCCTCCACACACCTACCCACGTATAGCAACACATTTGGCAGACTTTGATTTAACATCAAGTTTGTATTAACTTTTTAAATGTGGTTCTGTTTCTACAGGTCTAGTTATAGAACATGTTTCAGTTGTAATCTGCTGCTTCTGGTAGTCTAATTACATACTAAACTCTATATAAATATAAATACAAATACTGTATAGCTTACACAGGGGTTTTTTTAATGTATTCTAGGTTATGAAGTCACTATGTGAGGTAGACAGGAAGACTTTGCATTGAAGGTCAGCTGTTATAATTCATATTTAAATTTTAAAAGTAGCAAAAGAAATGAAGCATTTACTTCCTACAATCACTGACTTGCAGTTTACCTTATAATTTCTCCATGTGGCATAGTTTACCATATCCTGATGGTCTTGCCCCAAACCTTGTGTATAAAACAGTTTGACTTGGGGATCAAGCTCATTGGGATCAGAGCTGACCATGAAACATCAATACCTTGAACAACCTGCAAGCATTTGTCCACCACTTTCTTAGAAGCATGTACCCAAAATCAAGTAATCCAGAAGTAACAAAAATTACTGAATTTCAAAGACTAAAGCTACACTCATGTTGGCAGTCAGTACTTTTGTGCAATGAGATCACACTGCGAAACCATGGCCATTCAACCACTACCCCACCCTCAGCTACATATTCAGTTCACAGACACCCTATGAAGAGCAGTAACTGTAAATTTACTACGTGCCCACATCCAGCACAAGTTTCTTGCGCTTGAAAAGCCACCTCTTAAAACAAAAGCCTGTCTGGGAGCAGCAGCACAACATCCTCATGGAAACTAGAGAAAGCCCGGAAGAAGGAAGCAAGTACTCACTGTGTGGAAGAGCAGCCAAAGCCAAGTCACTACTGAAGGTTGAGAGCAGCCCCTATGTAAAAGGAGCAGAGCATGCTAGGAAGGTTTTCTTTTAAAGGTGTATACCCTGATGACCACTCACTTTTACAATGTTTCCACCTGGTTCCTAGTTTAAAGGGAATCTAATGCAAACCATCTGAACATCATTCATTCGAGTTCTATGGTTTTTTTCAATGTTGCAATGACAAAACAGCTACTGAGAGCCCTTCTGAGTATGACTTGGCCATTAGTTCCTCAGGCTTTTTCACAGCTCTGAAAGCCAGCTGTGCCCCACAGCTGTGCCATTCCTGGGATATAAGAAAGCATGAAAGTGTTTGCAAAGTGACAGCCTTGCAACATGTTACTGATGGTACCAGAGCAATGCCTGCCTGATCTATAACGTCCCAGCTCACACCCATGGCCAGCTCCAGCCCTGGGCTGGTTTTGAAAACAAGCAAGCTATGGAGTCAGCAGTTTCAAACTCTCAGTTTCCTGTTCTCCAAGGCCTGAAATCAGATGGGAGGGGACATTTCCTGGGCTGCTGTATTGACCCTGAGTGAGGGACTCTCGGCCAGGATCCCCCAGCCAGGTCACCCTAACGGAGCTCACGGGCAGCTCCCACTTGGTGCCGTGATCACACCACCTGCCTCTTGCCTTTATCTAACAGCAGCAACAAGAGGTCATCCTGTAGAACAGAGGGTTGGCTTTGTGTGTGGAAATTATAAAACAGCTCAAGTGGTGAAAAGGGAGAGCAGCTCTCCATAGATGGTTTGCATCTGCTCTGCGCAGTGCACTGTGGGAAAATCCATGCGGGCCCTGACTGATGCTATGTGCATGTGAGGAGCCCAGCATCTGAGGGCATGTTCATGTCTGTACTCCTCATCTTACTCAGGCTTATTAAAGCAATCATTAAGCTATTTGTTGCTAGACCTTATCTCTCTCTCTCTCTCTCTCTCTCTCTCTCTCTCGCTCTCTCTCTCTCTCTCTCTCTCTCCCCCTCTCCCCTCCCCTCAACCCCTTCTCTAGAGCAGAGCAGCTGCCTGGGTTACAGTAGTTACCAAATAATACAAAGGGTTATTTTGGTTTGAATTTGTAAGGGAAAGAGGCTCATAAAGTATATTGCATGCCTGTGTATGTGCCAGTTCATTGCCAGCAGCAACATTTTAGACATTGTCACGCTTTAGTAAGTGACAGAAGAACAGCAAGAATAGTCAACTGGATAAAAGGGGAAGGACCTGCCAGTGCTTTCCCAACCTTCTGCCTAACTAATATCAGAAAAACATCCTGGTCTCACCAAACACAGAGGCGCAAACGTGCATAGGTCACCCCTGAGATGCCAGTTTGTAGAGATCATTCTTTTTTTTTGTAGAGAACACCATTCTCCCTGTGGGACTACCATGGATTTTTAACCATTCATCTCACAGCTGGACACTGCCCTTTGTTTTAAAGATGACTTGAAATATTCTTAAATAAGGTGGTGCTGCCAGCTTTGCTGGTTTAATTATCAGTTCCTTGTGATCTGAACTCAACTGTTGCTACCTTCAAGCTGTCTACTTGATCAACCTGCCCACTCTTCCCTAGGCCCCCTCAAACTTTGTTCACAGGACGCAGGTGGCTGCCAGCTAACCGGGAGGGACTTCTAACTCATTAAAACCTTTATTATCTTGCAGCAGCAAAGTATTTCCCAACTTGTCAATGAAGCAACTAACTTACTCTGGAGTGTCAGCTCTGAGTTTCTTACGTCCATGCCCGTATTGCATACTGAGCTCCACTGCACCTGCTCCACATCTGCTGTCCCTGTTGTGCCCTGGTGATGTGGAGATGTAGAAACAATCTGCAAGTAGGATAGAATTTCTGCTCCAGAGAACCTGCAATGTTACGGGGTTTATAATCCTTCTGTGCACTTATCAGAGACATTTCAAGTTACATGGTTTATACTCTACTTTAAATTCCAAGCAGTAGTCTGTGGGTTTGGTTTTTTTTTTTTTTTTTTTTCCTAGAAATCCACTACAAAAACACTGCTGGGACAACAATAAGCAGGGTGTAAGTTGTCTTATGTCCCCTACTCCTCACAGCTTCCTACTAATGAAGTTTATGACATGAAAAATCCAAGCTCTCTCCAGTTCCATCAGTGCCTCGTGCTCTGTCTGAGGCCGCCTGAGCTCAAGTGACTCCAGCAGGTCACAGCCCTGGCCAGGGAAGGCTGAGGCAATGCTGTCCTGGTGGGTGATGCAACCAAAGGCTCTGAGAGGGCTGTATTTCTTACTGGAAACATCTGCCTGTCACTTGGCATTTGAATGAGCAGTTCAGAGCTGCTGGTAGGTGCCTGTGTCACTGTAATGGCTGTGACAGGCTTTTTCCATCTCTGAGGAGGAGATGGTTGTGACATTTGCTTTGACTGTGGCCTTGAAGCCACTGAGTTCCTGTGCTTCAGAGCAGGCAGTGAGGATGAATGCTGTGTAAGGCTGTATTTCAGATCAGCCCAGCAATTAACACTGTCCAGGCAGTGCCATCTGACTGGTGCTGCTGAACCTGTGAACAGCAGCATGCCCTGCCCTGCCAGAGGCTGCTGCAGCCTTGGAAGTGAGCATGGACAGTTCAATGCTGCCCTACATCCTCTGCTGTTACACATGGGTTGGATCTGTTCAAGCCTCTTCTCCCCACAGCTTTGCTCCAGAGAACACCTAACACTGCTGTTTCAGGGTCTGCACTTGGCCGATTTTCCCGCTTTTTCAGGTGGGAATCAGTGAAGAAATGGCCCTCACTGATTTTAGGATTAAGTTAGGAAGGAAAAACCATAAGAGACTGGCTGGTTTCAGGAAAGGATTAGTCATAATACAGCATAAAGGTATTCTCTTTTTTGTATGAAGGATGGGCAATTACAAGTTGGAACAGAACCAAGAATGCAAACTTGTCCTCCCTCCCCCTGAACTATGCTCTGCTTCCACTGAGAAAAGGAAAGAAAACTACAAGACTTACATTGTATCTTGAAATTCAGTGATTTTGAGGCATCTTTCAAATGCAGAGGAGAGCAGGTTGATGAGAGCCCAGTAGCATGTTTCCATACTTTCCAAGCAGTTTAACAGCTGAGAGCTGGGCTGTCGGCAGCAGAACCTCAATGCCAGCCCAGCATTTTGTATCTCTTCTGAAAGACAGGCTGTAGAGCAGGGCAGGCTGATGGGAACAGCACTATTAAGTGAAGCCTCTGCAAGCTTGCCCCCAGTTTTTGGGGGGTGCCCTAGGCAGAGGCCACCAGAATGCTCCCTCTGGACAGTCTCGCATGATGGTCAGATTCCAGGCGGGATTTACAGATAAAGCACAACTGGCAGAAATGAGCCCCTGGCAGGGAGCAGGGCAAGCCTGGAGTCAGTGGCCAGGGGCATCAGAGAGCTCTGATCACCAGAGCAGTCTGCAGTGACAAGGGACAGGATCAGCTCTGCCACAGACTGCCAGCACAGCTGCAGCAAAGCTTGGGCAAAGAGCAGCACTGACAGCCTGGACATGAATACAGCTCACGTGCCGGGGGACAGTCACACTTATCAGATGTTTGGTCCCCTGTGCCAGCTTTGGGACATTTGTGGGGTGTCGATGGCTCCTTCTGGCAAGGCTGGCACATGGGATGAACCTTGCCAGCCTTTGTAGCAAAATTCTGCTTTTACTGCCAAAATTAATCCCATGTAAGCATGAGAGACAGGGCACACTGCTCGGGGGTCATGGAGGGAGCTGATGTGGCTTGGTTTGCTCTGCTTCAACATGGACAAGGGGATGTGTGAGGGGGGAGGGTAACAGGGAAGAAAAAGTCCTGTCATCCTGCGCCTCTGCAAAGGAGTTTCAGGGTATCCCACTCAAACCCTGTGATTTGCTGTGGGTCTCCCCCTTCCCTTCCCCAATAGTTGTCTTTTTTTTCATTGAAGAAACTTGGAGGTTTAACACATACACACACAAGAAAAAAGCAGGAAAAAAAAGAAGAAAAAAAAGAAAAGGACAAAAAGGGGTAGGATGTGAAGAAAAAACCTAATGTGATTAAAGCAGGATTTGGGCACTGGCAGAGAGCTGCTGTGGGTGGTGGGTATTAGCAGTAACAGCTGCTGCGCTTCCCATTAGAGGAGCAGGCGAGGAAGGCCCCTGAAAGGATGGGTCTCCGGCAGGCTGGCAGGGCAGTGGTGGCAGCAAGCCCGGCAGCGAACGTGTCCCAAGGTAAGCGCCGGCGGCACCGGCAGCCGGAGCCCGGGCAGCCCCGGGAGCAGCGCTGCTCCCCCGCGGGGATGGGCACAGGAGGGCGGCGGGGCTGGGATGGGGAACGGCACAGCCGGGCCAACACCCAAGGAAAAGAGCTGCTGCTCCTGCTGCTTCCATGAGCTCCTGCGAGAAATCTTATCCAGCAAGGGAGGCTGGCTCCATGAAAAGGAGACATCCTGCCGCTGGTCCAGCAGAGCTGGGAGAGTTAGCGAAGGCTCCTGTGATTCTCACGAGCATCTTCTGGCACGCAGCTGGTTGGAGTGGCAAGATGTTTGGCTGTGGAAGGTTAAACTGCATCCATCTACTTGCTGCTTTAGGCTGGGCATGAACTGTTTCGCATGCAGTGGTGCTTTATTAGCTGGCTGGCGAGTTTCAGAAGTGCTTGAAAGGGAGGTGTAAGCTAGACCTCCTCAGCCTGTGTTTCTTCTGATTTATTTATGTTTACTAATTGATTAAGTATAATGACATCTAAGGCAGGAAAGGCTGCACGTTGAAAAGAAGGTGGTAGAGAGTGCTACATTAAAATCAGAAGCACCTGCTTTGCGATATCCATTACAAAGAATGCTGCACGCTCATCCTTCAGCTTTACTTTGGAAAGTGCATTTTGAAAAAGAAGAATGGCAGAATACTCTGTTCAATCTGGAAATGTGTTTTGTGCTGTCTTGTGCCCTGGGCATCAGCCCCATATGTGATGGGGCCTGCAGCAGCTCTGCAGGTCAGGGGGCAGATGTTTCCCCTCTTGATCAGGCTGTACATTTGGGCTGGGAGTGGTGGAGGGTGCTGACTGTGGCTGTACAGAGCCTGCTCCTCCTCCTAAAACCCACAAGACTTTTTAGAGTAAATCTTTTCTAGCCACTCCCTCCATTGGCAGCTGCACAAGAAATACATCCTCTCGTGGGGGGCTCTTCCCTCTCCCAGCCTGAACAGTTCACTTCAGAATGAAAACACCGGATTCCCAAAGTGGCCCCAGGTGCCACAGAGGTCCCTTATTCCCTTTTGTTTAAAGGCAGTGGGGAGGGCGGCTCTGGAGATCAGATAAATCAATGGCACCATCTGGGAAGCCCCTGCTTTGGCTTGAACTCCACGTTGTTTCCCGCTGTAGGATGGAGGATGGCGGGAGAGCCCACGCTGCCATTGTGGGCTGGGCCTGCACCACCCTGTGCTTGGTCTCCTACGCGGCCGCCTTCTCGCAGGGCGCGAGCCTTTCCGCCTGCACCGACATGATGCCCAGGCACCTGAGGGTGCAGCTGCACAGCTCCAACAGCAACTACGTCACTCTCCACACCAACGTGTCCTTCTACTTCCCAGGAGACAAGGTGCCAGGTAAGGAACAGCTTCTCGTTCCTGCATCCGAAAAATACAAGGTGACTTATCTCAAGTGATGGAATTAACCTCTGTGAGGTCTGGGAAGAGGGATAACCACTCTGAGTGAGCTACAACACCTCTCTTGTCATGAGGATGTATTTACAGAGGAATTCTCTTCGCAGCACGAGTGCTTTGAGTGGGATTAATTTATGTCAGCTGTGTCTCAACCATACCAGACCTCATTATGTGCAATGGCACATGAGAGGCACCTCCAGTGGGTAAAGTCACCCTCCCAGCCCCTCTGTGTCACTCAAAGAGGTCTGGGTGACTCACGTGACTCTTGGGCATGGTTGGCAGCATTCCCCATCCCTGGCATTGCTGCTCCTCAGGCAGATGCAGGCAGAGCTGAGAGGCACCATTCCCCAGCTTGGCCACTTGCCTGTTCATCCCTGTGCCAAACAAAACCCCTCAGAGAGCAGAACACGACTTTTGCATACATACAGAGCAGTGTCCAAAGCTCCTTCCTCAAAAATGGCTGCATGCTGCCTGATCCAATGTGGTTAACTGCTTATCATCAAGGAGGGATGAGGGGGAGGGGGAAGACTCAGGCAAATCCTGTGTGCAGTTACACATTGCAAAACCAAAGGTAAAAGTCTGGCCTTCTGTATCCAGCATGTCCAAGACAGACTGTGAGGACAAAGACAGTAAGGTATTTTCAGTGGTGTTGCCCAAGGTATTTTCTGGGAACATCACTGCAGGCAATTCACTCCATAACAGCAAGACAAATCCCTTTGTGTCCTGTGTTTTGTCTTCCAAAAGTGACAGTAAGAAGCACCCGGGATTACATGGGCTTTATGCTGCAAGCTCGCAAAGTGTCCAACAACGAAATCGCTGGCACGTTTGTCTTCCTGCCTCCTGGTTCCAAGCTGCTGACTTGTTTTGAAGATGGTGACACTGTCACACACTCAGACAAGTCACTGAAGAGAAACCTGTCCTTCGTATGGAAAGCACCAGACCAACCCATTGGAGACATCAAGTTTTTGTAAGGACGTGCTGGTTCCTAATCAGAATTTGTGCTTTCTCCGTTACAGGCTGTCCAGGGCAGTGGTTTATGTATCTTGTACTCAATGTAGCTAAATACTTACCAAATGCTGCAACAGTATCCCAGCTGGTACATAAATCACCATTAATATCTGCTGCCTAGTGCTGCTTTTTATTTGCATGGTCACTATTTTCTCAGAATAGATACACTGGAAGGTGACAGCTTAAGCATTTTAGGAAACAGAAATATTAAGGCATAAAGGGAGAACCGTGACCATGGTGTCTGTCTTTGTAAATAATAAAGCCCACAGGACTTCCCTGCCTACAGGATAAGCTTGTATATCACTTCTTCTTCTTCTTCTTCTTCTTCTTCTTCTTCTTCTTAAAAAAAAAAAAAAAAAAAAAAAAAAAAATTAAAAAAAAAAATCAACATAAACAAAACTACTCGCAATAGAAAGAAGTGAGCACTGTGTCAGAACTTGACATCTCTGTTTTGCACCAAAGTCCCAAACTGTCCAAGTAGCTTGGTTCTGATTCAGAATGAAATTAAACGTCTTCTAACTGACTGCCTTATAGAAAGCACAGTGGCTTTTCATTTCAAAAGAGATTAAATTGTTGTATTTCAACTTTACAAAACCACTTAGAAACTGCTTGGCCAGATCCTTGGCTGCTTCCCAAAACCTAAGTGTCCTGTTGAGCATTGTGGCTTGAACGTCTCATCGTGATTCAAGAAAATTCATTGAAACAGAAATATTGCTACTTGGAATTTCCAATTTTTTGCCATTGCTTTAGATCAGAAAATGCTATTAATGTTTTGAGAAATACTATTAAACTCACAAAAAAAAAAAAAAAAAAAAAAAAAAAAACCCCACACAAAAAACCCCCAAAAAAACAAAAACAAAACCCAACAAGACCTAGTCTTAGCCACCCACTCTGATACTTCCTTCAACACTCTGGCTTTTGATCCTCTGAGTTGATATCTGATAGACTCTCCCTTTTTACCCCGCCACAGCATCTGGAAAAATGCCTTGTTAGGCTTAAAAATGCCTTGAAAGTGTCATCTGGCACAGGAAAACCCAGGTTGGTTTCCCCTTAGATAATTCTCAGAAACAGCTGAGCAATCTGAGCTGAAATTCTCCCAAAATCTCCAGCTTAAATAAAGCTCTTGGAGTGAAGTTAAAGGTTGGCCAACAGAGTTTTGGCACCTGACAAAAAGCAGAGGATTAGGCAGGCTCAAATATCAGAGGGCTGAGAAGAGAGACTTTTTCTTCACCTTACCTATTCTGCTGTTTGTACAAGTTACATTGGCTTGTTTTAATTAATAAATACCACTGTTGTTTCCCTGCCTACAGAAGATTATAAGCATAGTTAGTCCAAGTTTTACAAATCTACTTCTATCAACATGATGGATGTAATACAGCTTTTTAATTTTTTTTGTTTGTTTGTTTATTTAAGTTCCCACACATTTTTTTTGCTGAATTTAATTACTGAGTGGTGATTCTTCACCCTGAATCTTTCTTACGGGACGTGGTACCTTTTATTTGTAATAGAAAACGTACAACAGGCTAATACTTTAAAGTACTTTTGCATTGGTTCTCTTTTCAGATTAAAGCAGTCTTTGTGATTAGCTAAGCAGTCAGATGTTTTATTAATGCTACAGAGCCGGTAAATTCTTGCCTGATTATGTTTTAACAGCATCTCCATAGTCCAGTCATACTTTGTTTACTGGGCAAAGATTGAATCTGCTGTTGTGGCTCAGGGAGGGCAAAACAAGTCTCTTGCTGACAAGAAGCCCAACACCGCAGTCCCGGCGCCCCCGCAGGGACCAGCTGACCCTCACCCCACAGGTATGGTGAGCAAACCTTGTTGTTTCCTACCAACACCCCCAGCAGAGTAGTTTTACAGCTTCTTCTGGGTAAGTGTCCAACACAAGTGGCCCAAACAAGCTGGGGGGACCCGTTTAACTCCTGTGTCTGTTGAGGAGATCAGTGATGGCCATGGTGAGCTCCCTGAAGTGAAGGTGTGCGTCAGTATTTGAGGAGCCAGTTCCAAGGAGGGCACTAGACAGTTAAATGAGGTTGCCAGATCTTATGATTTCAATGCAAGTCTTAAAATACTTTACCTAAAACCTCAGGTCTTGAAAAGAAAGAAGTGCAATTAGCAATGTTTCCTAAAAAGAGGAACGTATTTGTCTCTGATTGTGATTATTGCCCTCCGGGTATATATTTAGTTGTATTTATGCAGTCATTGGTCAGTAAGATGCTCCAAGAATTTACTTATACCCAAATCAGATGTATTTCTCAGCATTTTTGGCATGGCACCAAGGCTGAGTTTTAATTATATTACTTGACCGTTACATAGGCAGTGAGCTTTGCTGCTTTAATTTCCACTTGGGTTCCCTCTTAAAAATAAGTGACATGAAAACAAAAGAGTCGCTGTTACAAACCTTCCTGGCAAATCTTGGCATCGAGCGGGATTTGAAATAAGCAAACCGAAGACAATAGACTTCTTCTCCCCTCTCCCTGATTTTTGTTTTGTCTCTCTGCTGGACAAGGTCCCATCCCTCCCGCAGCTGCCACTGGCTCCCTGCTGCCTACCAGCCCCGCTGGCATCGTGGCAACACCAGCACCAGAGCCAGATTTTGGTGTGGGGTCGGACACTCGTCCCGTTGCTGAGCCAAAGCAGTCGGCCCGGACGTCGCGGGCTGTGTCCGGCAGGAGCATCCGGTCCAGAGGCTGGGGGCTGGAGCCGTCCCTTCCCACCCAAGATGTTGGAATGGTGGATGCCCTGCAAGGTTCCCTCTCCCAGGACAATGCCTCCAGCTACAGCACCTTCAATGGGTAAAACTAGATGGTGGGAAAAGCTGTTTCTCCTGTCCTTATGGGGAAGTTTCCCTGCACACGAACAAGGAAGATACAGGAAGGTGTCTGCATGTAGGGGGGGCAGGAGAGAGGGTGTTTGCTGAGATTTTGAGAAATAATTCTTTGGATATTGCATATGACAGACAGCGACAGAGAGAAAATCCAAAACTCCGAACAACCCAACAATGTGTTGCTCAGCACAGTGGGGGACTGGCCAGGTGGCGGAAAAATGTGATAAAACCTATCGATTGTTACAACATTTCTCTGAAAGTGAATACAAATATTCAGTGAAACAGTGAACTCAGCAGACCTATTTCTCCATCTGCAGGGAAAAGGAAAACAAAGGATGTAAAACAATTATGAAATTTGGGCTTGAGGATGTCTGCTCAGAAGTCTTAGAAGGTTTGGGCTCCATGAGCTTCCATGCAACATTTCATACTGTGGGTGAAAATGATGGGGATAGGAATCAGTGATCAGGCACAATTCAATATACAGCTTGTATGATCTACATTGACTGCATGCATCCCAAAACTGCTCTGAGGAGCAGCACTTCTTGGAGTGGTGTGAGCCACAGGTGTCACTTGCTAACCCTGCCTTTCCTCTGTTCGTATTTCAGAGCAGGAAGAAGTGCCAGTGCTGCCACCCTACACTTGTGTTTGATGTGTTCAGGCAACAGGAAGGTAAGCACCAGGGGCAGGGGGGACACCTAGCAGCCCATGTAGGTGTCATAAATGACTAAAACTACACTGAGACTGTTGAAAGTTTTAGATTTTATTTTCCTTAACTGGAAATTGGGGTTTATATCTCTTTTTAGTTTGGATTTGGTTTGGTTTGGTTTTTTTGGGTCCACTGCCTGGGTTTTTAAGAGGCCCACTGTAAAAACAATTGCTTTCCCTTATGTAGACGGGAATACAAGTTGCTGGAAAGGTATGTGCTTAGAGATAACAGGATACAGAGTTAATGGGATAGCTCCACTATGGAGGCAATGGAGAGAAGAAAAATACAAAGAGAAGAAAGAACTAGACCAGGTTTCCCGGATGTCAAAGAGAAATAATCTCACAGAAAATAAAAGAGAAAGGGGACAAACAGCACAGAATGAGCCAGAAATATTTAGGAAGGAGCAAAGGACAGACAACAAATAAAGGAGAAACGTGTACCATGAGCACCTAGCACAGCCATGGAGAGAAGTGGAGAACTGGGAGTAGATGGAAACCAAAGGGAAGGACGAGTTATTGCACAAGGCAAGATCAGAAGAACATAATGAAACAAAAACACTGAGAAATTAGGCAAGAATGGAGAGGAGTATGAAAAGAAAGGAGAAATGAGTTGAGGTAGAGCAAGGACTTGCAAGGCAGTTCCATTTTCTATCCCAATGTCTCAAATCCTGCAGTATATCCTTACAGTACGGCATTTGCATTTTGAGGGCAAGTGATCCATACACATGCAATCCTAACTTTGCCAGCCTGCTACTTTACAGTTTGCAGTTGAGAAAGTCTTCTATTTACTGCTGTATTTTAATAGCCTTCAGAAACCATCCCTTACACAAAGGATGCTCTGACCCTCCACTACTTTGCTTCACAGCTTGCCAGGGCTCCCTACCTCAGCTTTGTGCTCCTGCCACACTGTCTTCCCAGGAAGCTTTAGAAATCACTAATGATGGTAGAGGGTGAGAGTTTCTCTGGTGTAATTAATGGATGTGTGAAAAAGCCTGCTGGGCTGGACAGCCTGGAGATGTGCCAGCTACTGAGGGCCAGATCCAAATCTCAATGGAGCCAAATTAAAAACTCCAGTACGTTTTACAGGTTTTGGATGGGGGCTCAGGTGCATAGTGGGAATGGAAAAATTCATTGGGGGCCTCCTAAATTGCATGCTTGTTCCCCAGTTAGTCTTGGATGATACCTGCAGCAAAGCCTGGGCTGCAGAACTGGCGTGGAGCAGCTGGCATTTTGTGACAGTTAAAATAAGGTGCATGGAAACAGGCAGTCCCCAGAAGCAGGCCCAGGCAGGAACTGTCATTCCCTCTAAAATGGGTGGTCAAGCAACACAGAAGAGTGGAGGATTTAAGCCTGGCTGTGTAAACTGAGAAAGCAAGAGAGGTTTTGGGGAGAGGTTATAGATTGTATGTGAACGCCCCAAAACGGCTGATGGCAGAGGCCATCCCAAGTCTCCATCCGCTCCATAGCCTCAGAAGGGCAATACTGAATCCCAGTGGGTCTGTGTGAGCCTACACATGCAGCTTGGCTGGGAAGATCACACCTGTCCTTTCAGCATGACCCTGGTGCCACTCAAGGTGGGAATTTAAGTTTATTAAGTGATATTATTTTGTGATAACGATGCCTGTGAAAAATATCACCACCACAACTGGAACTGCAGACGTTTAGTGAGGCAAAGTAGTGACCTTCCTCTCTACCTGCGCCCTTCACCTTTGCCCCTCCAACCCACACTGCCTTTGCCCCTGGGAGCAACTCGAATGCCTTTGTTCCTCCCGTGGCAATTCTGGTATGGGTGGAGCAGGGTTGCATCTGCTTCATTTTCTAAAAGATACTGAGTAAACAGGGAATAGAAAAGAGTTAATCTATAGCCAGACGGAAACATGGGCTTCAGAAATAGAGCTGAAGTGTTCTGTGAGGTAAGGAGTGGAAACTTAGTCGGCCCCCTTTTCTCTTCCCTCACTGCACATTTTGGCATGTTTTTACTTTCAAAGGGCAGTACCGAGAGTGGGAGCATCTTGAAAGCCTCCCCACGTGTGACAGCATCACCCTCCGCCCTGCACACACGCACTCACCTGGGTGACATTGCTGCGACCACAGCCGGGCTTGGCGATGCCAGCACCGCTGGCAATTTGTCCTCGGCTTCAAGGCAAACGGCAGAAAGAGAGTTGGCGCCGCAGCCAGAGGAGGCAGGCACCAGGGGCGAGGAGGACAAGGATGAACAGGAGGCAGCTGGGAATACCCTGCCATGGGTGACCAGAGCAGCTCCCGAATCCGCTGCTCCCGAGAAAGGGGAAGGCCCTGGCAGAGGAACCCGACTCCTCGCAGCCCAACTTGGCATCCTCCTGGTCTGCACGGCCGCGCTGGGCCTGGCGCTGGCGGCTGCCATGCGCTGTGTCTGCGCCCAGCACTGCCACAAGCGGGCCGAGGTGTCCTTCAGCGAGCCCGAGCCCGATGTCATCACCATCACGGAAAACGGGGAGGTGATGCACTTCCGAAAGATCCGGGAGAACAGCTTCGTGCTGGTGCAAGCCCAGTACAACTGGGTCAGCCCCTCGGGCGGCGGGAAGAAGGCGGTGGTAGCTTAGACCCTCTATGTGCTGCCATTCAGGCAAACAAACCCAAAGCAGCCCGTTCAGACAGAGGTGTTAGGCAAAAGTATCTAAACTACAGCTGCTGAGAAGACAGAAGCTGATAGATTGTTCAGTGTGTTACACTTACTGCAATTAATATTGTATATCTGCTCATTAGCCGTCACAGTGGCAATGACATACGCTTCTCCTGTTGCCTTAAGGGTGCAGCCAAAAATAGAAATTCTTCCTCTGCACTGTGGTATTGACTCCTGTTCAATCTCAGAAAAAAAGTTTTGAGTGCTGTATTTCTTTCTAGGAACTACAAACCCAACCATTCTCATTTAAGAGCTTACAGATTTGACTCTGTGCACTTGGTATCCCTCGGATGACAAATATTTGCCAGAAGATTTCAAGTTCCAATTTGAAAATAAAAAGCAATAACTCATTAGTGGAGAACATTGATCCCAAGAACGCTGAATTGATCCATGGAGTGAAACACAGGATGGCAGACACCAGCTTTTTGGGGAGAAACATGCCTCCTCATCAGGTGCAAATGGAAGAAAATCTTTCCTGTCCATTTGCACCTGATGAAGAAGCTTGTTGAAGCCTGACGGCCAACATTTATTTAGCCTTTTATTTTGAGTCAGCTGAGTGACACTGTGCAGAAACACAGACTGAGAAGTACCTTTCCAGGTCACTTTGGAGATGCCCTGCAAAGGCTGCACAGGAAATTAACACATCCTTGTGTTCTGAGTTTGTGCAAACTTCTCTCTGACCGTGTGGTTTTCTGCAGGAGACTCCTAAAGCAGCCCGTGGAAAACAGCATGATCCTGGACACCTCCTAAGAAGGAGAGGTGACAAAAGCAAGGATAAAGTTTTATTTTACTGCAGCTTTAAAAGAGCCAGAAATAGACCTGATCATGATCCTCTTGAGATGTACATTTTAGAGGCTTTCAGAGAGCAGGAATTGACCCTTCTGGTGTCCTTTTCTAGGTTGGATCAGTTCAGAGCTGATCGTTCCCAAGCCACGTAGTGAGGAACAAACTTACGTTTTGGTGCTGCCGCCTAATTCACAGCCCACAGCAATCCCCCTGAACCAAGCATGTAATGACAGGACTCTGATGGTTCACCCAGCCTTCCTGGTGACAGCTTCCCCTCTGTCAAGAGGGCCCTGTGGCCATCTCCTTCTATTTGCCCATCTCCATGCTGGACAGCCAGTCAAAGCCCTGCTCTCACATCCTCCCTTACCTCACCACGGCCTTCAGGGGAGACAGGTGGGACATGAGCTCTCCTGCTCCAGCTCGATGCACAGAGTGCAGCTCTTGCTAACAGAGCCTTCCTTAGCACTCACAAAGAACTGTTTTCTGACCATACTGCTGCACTGTGATCAGTGACATTTGTTCTGCACACATGGACAAATTTTTATCACCTTCACTTCTAGGCCCAGTGAGCCCTGGGCAAAATAAATGAGGAAGAAAAGAAGTGTACTCACAAATGTAGCTTGCAGACATGAGCTTGATGCTCTTAATCGTTGCACTTTGAAGAGAAGGACAACTGCACCGTAGCCTTTTGCTGCAGAAAAAACAAGGGTAGTGCTGTAATCTAAAAGACAAAGTTTGCTAGATGAATGGTTTTATATTCACTAATTGAGCTTATGCCCTCCCTACTAGTAAGCCTCCAGGTTTTTAAGCACAAATCTAGATACAACGGCATTCCTCTGCCGTGTCACGTGCCTTAGAAAGAAATCGTGTTTCTGCAACCCAGTGTAGCTGAACTGTGTAGTGACTAAAAGAGACTGCATTCAAGTCATTGTTAATGCAGCCAAAAAAAAAAATCCTAATTAAATGAGAAAATAGGTCAACAAACTCTTAAATATTTAAAGAACTATCACATATTATTTTAAAAAGTTTCTTACGATGGCATAGCTGTTTATGAATAAATTACAAAGACCTATAGCCTCTTTCACTGTCTCTCTAGGATTAATGTTACCAGACGGCTCTGGCTATAAAACCAGAACCTTCCTCTCCTCAGCTCTCTCCCCACAACCCAGCATTGCTTCTTTCTAGGCTGACTAGAGCAAGGGAGGGCCTCATGGAGGTGTTTGACTGGGAGAGTGGCACTTCAACACCATTCTGCCTTCTGCTTAATCGACGTGCTCCAGTATTATTAGTGGTGAGACCAGTAACGGTGGGATCTGAGGGACACAGCTCCTCTGAATTAGTCATGAGTTTTGCTGCTTTGCTGCTCTCTTGGCTGAGACCTAAAGTGCCTGTGTTTTTTTCTTGACTTCTGAATGATGTTCCGTTTGTTGCAGTTGCCATGACAGGAGGAACGGAGGTCTTATATCTTCGTAAGGTTGTTAAAAACATGAGCACTGGTTAATTTATTAAAGGGCAAACCACCCAGACATCCCCATTCTTAACTGACTTGTCTTTTATGGAAATTAGTCTGTGCTCATGCTTGTAACAGGTTTCCGAGAAAAAAAAGTAAGAATTAAGAAAACAAAGGCACAAACCATTCTAATATTTACTGGAGAGACAAGTGAAAGACTTGCCTAGTTTCCCTCCTAGGTGCATGACTGGGCTGGTCCCAGACATTCTGCTGGAACTGGGGATCTCAGTTCCTCCAGGGCAGCTCAGCCTGCAGTCACCCATGGCCCACGTCAGGCTGTGACTTCATCCCTCAGTGAAGTGACATGGTTTGGGGTCAGAGGTACTGAAAGCAGCTAATGCACATCCATCCTGAGCCTATCTCCCCACCAGCCAAAAAGGCATCAAACATAGTTTTGGCAGTAAAAATGTCTATGACTATTGCAATGCTTGAGCTATCTAACTCAACGGGAAAAAAAAAAAAAAAAGAATTAGAAAAAACAAAATGTAATGCGGAGAGGTTGCACTAAGCAAGACAATTGATCCAAAGCTTGGAGATCACAGACATTTCCTGCATTGGTTGAACTGTCACTAGTAGGCAAAAAAAGCCAGACATGCACCAATTTGGCCAGCTCCCAAAAGGGTGACAAGACTCACAGGAGAAGCCCCAGGGCCCTGTGGGCCCAGCAATCACGGTCAGCAGGGATGTGCGAGCTCAGGCTCTCCCAGATCAGTGTGGGATGCAGCCCCAGGCATTTCAGAGATCTGGCTGGCTTGGCCAGCCCTTTTGGCACAGTTTCTGCAACTACTCAGGACCACAAAAACCAAGGAAGGCAAAACAGTAAGGTCAGGAACCTGGAGAGCAAAACGTTCAGCAGATGCATGTGTTATTTATTCACTCAGATTTAAATAATAATGACAAATGCCTGTAAAAAAGAAAAGGAGACAATTCCAACAACATTCAGCTCCAAAAAGGCAGCTGCTTAGCAGCAAAAGCAAATGACAAAATAGCAGCCTGACCTGCGAAGCTGGTGAACAGCAGAACAGACCCCTCCCTCCTCCTGGCAAGGTGGGTCCTTTCACGGGCCCTGCCGGGCCCTTAAGGCCCATTGTGTCTGGACAGCTCTACAGGGCTCCTTTCCTTCCTTTGCCTTCCCATCTCTCTCCTGCCAGCTCGTCCAAGGCTACGAGAGGGCAGAGAAGGACTTGGGGAGTCACAACCTCCCCTGGAGCAGGAGCTGCTCAGAGATGTCTCCCAGCCCCATCCTGCCACGGAACTGCTTCCCCTTCACAGGTCTTGTCTCGGCAGCCCTATTTCCTCATTAGCGCGCGTGTGACTCTCTCAATAAAACATTTTGCTACGTGATGTATGAAGGACTGTGTCTCAAACCACATTTTACTGTATATTTAAGTGCATGTTTTGCTGATTTACTACTGTTCTAGAGAACGTCTCCCTCGCCGAGCAGGGCAGGCCCGTAACGGATACATCAGCTCTGACTGATGATTATTAGTACATTCCAAGGTTATGTCCCACAATCAAATAATGTGTAGGAGGGAAGAGAGACTCCAGCTTACTCGGCTGAGGACAAAGATCACAGATAGTCTCTTTCAATCTTCAGATTGCAATATCCATTACAGATTGCCACCTTCTAACGTCAAAGTATAATTTGTTGTGGAGAAAATGTGTCGCCGTTCCAAAGGTGAGTCAAAGATCAGCCCGGCTGTATATCAGCGCATGTTGATGTACATTAAGAACTGACGGCCAGGTACCAAGGACATCGGGCAGCTGGCGCAGAGGGAACGGCAGCAGACGCGACTTGCCGATCCTTCCCGCGCGAACACACGGCCGGGAGCGGGAAAATATTTAACCCAGTCAAAGCGAGGTGTCACCAGTAATTGCCGGTGTCTAAGGCAGCACCGACGCGGCGTGTCGGCGGCAGCGGCTGCCTGCAGTCGGAATCCCGCAGCAGCCGCGCGGGCGGATCCGTGCCCGGGCCGCGTCCCCGCCATTCCCGCCGGGCGCCCCGCGCTCCCGCCGCCAGGGGGCAGCCTTGTCCCGGCGATGGCGGCCCCGGGCCGGGCCCCGGGAGCGCTCCCGCGGAGAGGGGGCTTGGAATCCTTCCCTGCGCTCGTCAGAGACATTGCGGCTTGCGTGGTTTAAGCGCTGTCTTAATTTTCAAGCCACTACGGAGCATACGCAGTTGTCCTCAGTGCTATTTCAAATTCCCAACTGCAGTTTGTGGGGACTTTTTCTTCTAGAAACCCGCTACACAAACCCTGATGGGACAACAATAAGCAGGGTGTAAGTTGTCTTATGTCCGCTTCTCCTTGCCAGCTCCCTACTGAAAAAGACATTTATGACAAGAAAAATCCAAGCTCTCTCCAGTTCCATCAGTGCCTTGTGCTCTGTCTGAGGCTGCCTGAGCTCAAGTGACTCCAGCAGGTCACAGCCCTGGCCAGGGAAGGCTGAGGCAATGCTGTCCTGGTGGGTGATGCAACCAAAGGCTCTGAGAGGGCTGTATTTCTTACTGGAAACATCTGCCTGTCACTTGGCATTTGAATGAGCAGTTCAGAGCTGCTGGTAGGTGCTTGTGTCACTGTAATGGCTGTGACAGGCTTTTTCCATCTCTGAGGAGGAGATGGTTTTGACATTTGCTTTGAGTGCAACTTTGAAGTCACCGAGTTCCTCTGGTTGAGCAGAATTTCTTCCTAATATCTATTCTAAACCTACCTTCACTTTAAAGCCATTCCTCCTTATCCTATTACTGCTTGCCCTTGTAAAAAAGTCCCTCTCCAGCTTTATTTTAGCCCCTCTATTTGCAGAGCTCCCAGAACTTCCTGCTAACAGCTTGCAGAAAAGTACCCTATGCAGCATCATGCTCTCTTTGGGAGCTTCACTGCCACCCCACTCTCTGCAGCTGCCTGCCAACATTTCCTTCCCAAAAAACACCCACGAGAGCACAAGGCTCCTGCAGACAGCATACACATGTCCAGTCTGGTTACAGCCACTGCAGGCTGCTTACAGCAATGCAGCTCAAGTTAAATATGCCAGAGATAGCCAAGCAGTGTCATCCTTACTGTGCAAAGCATGGGAAACATGGATGCAGCACAGTCCATGCTGGCCACGGCAGCCACAGCAACAGCCTCTGCGAGGCTCTCTGTCCTTGATGCCAACAAGGGCTAGCGCTGTTCTGGGCCCACACTGACACGGGCAGTTGTGGACCTGCAATGCGAGGCCAAGGACACAGCCTTGTGTCTGTGACACTGAATCCTTGATCCTCCCTTCTCCCTATCTGCCATGCTTACACATCCCCCCTCATCTTCCTTGACTCTTCTCTCCTCCCTGCTATCTTTTCCCCCTGAATCCAAGGCTTGTCTTACCTGTGAACAGACTTGGTGTTGCAGGTGCTGTTAACGAGCTCACCTTGGCCTTCCGCAGCATTACAGATGCAGTTTCCTAGGTCCTTCTTCTCCTACCAGGTTCTTCTCCCCAGAATGACCCACACTCTTCCTTCAAACATCTCTAAATGTGGCCACCTCACACACCAATGTCCCTTTGCTACCTGTGAAATCTTGCTCTTCCTTAGTGCACTGTAGCTCCTGTCAGCTTCTCCCTGACTTTGTGACAGTTGGCAATTTTGCTTGTCATGCTCAGGAGTTTCCCAGGTCTGCTCCATTAGCTAGGGCTTTTGCCAGGCCCTAGTCACCAGCCTGTGTGCCTCAATGTGTTTCCCCCAAGGTGTCTGCCTGTGGCATTGTCTTCTCCTGTCCTCTTCCTAGCCTTGATGTGCCAGTCTTCTCTATCCTGTGGTGGCTCTGAGCATTCTCCTCTCACCAGGCACAGTTCCAGCCCTTTGGAGTGACTCCTTTTGTGCCCAAGTGCTCTGGTGCAGCCTCATTTTGCAGGTTCTGGGAAAGGAAGTCTTATCCTTGCCCAGGAGACCAAACTGGACTGAAAGCATGGTTAACCACAAACATAGGCAACTTTATTTCAGCAACTAAATCAACAAGAGCGTTTGCATACACGCAGAGGAGCAATGTGGGCAGGACAGAGCAGGCCTTTGGCACTGGGGCAGCCTTTGGATCAACAGGCATTGCCTCAGCAGGAAACGGTCACGGTCCCATGCAACGTGCACTGAATCCTGTCTATTCTCCTGCTCAAACTGTAATTCCCTGTAGATTCTTTAGGAGCTCCTGGATCTGAGCGAAGAATTCCATCAGCTTCTTGATTGGAAATGGGCAGCTCTTAATCTCTTCCACTGGTGGTGGTATCAAACTTGGCTTCTGAGTGGGGGTTGGTTTTGGCCACGGCCTGTGAGTGGGCAGCGTTGTTGGCCATGGCCTGTGAGTGGGCAGCGTTGTTGGCCATGGCCTCTGAGTGGGCAGTGTTGTTGGCCATGGCCTGTGAGTGGGCAGCGTTGTTGGCCATGGCCTCTGAGTGGGCAGTGTTGTTGGCCATGGCCTGTGAGTGGGCAGTGTTGTTGGCCACGGCCTCTGAGTGGGCAGTGTTGTTGGCCATGGCCTAGAAGTGGGGAGCGCTGTCGGCCACGGCTTCTGAGTGGGCCATGGGGCGTTTGTATGATGAGCCCAGGGTTGTGAGGCAGTTGTATAATGACCCCATGCCCGAGAAGCCTCTACTTGTGGGAGCAGTTCCATCTGGACCAGAATCCAGTTATAGAAGTGCTGAACAGAAGTGTATATTCCAGGCCGCTGTGCTCTGGCACAGCCTTTTCCCCAGCTGGTCACTCCGACAACCCAGAAGAAGTCAGCGCTGTTGTCTCTGCACATGAGTGGACCCCCACTGTCACCCTGCAGAGGAGCAGAGAAAGTTAAGGTGGTGCTTGGTGGCTCCTGTCAGCGCTGGGGCTTCCTTCTTCTCTCTCACAGCCCCTGCCAGAGCTGTATTCCCAGCAGAGCAAGGCTCTGCTCAGGTGCTGGAGCCTCCAGAAGCTTGGCTGGGAGCAGTTTGAGGGCCTATGAAGTCAGGCTCTCAACTCAGCTCTGCACAGTGATCCTGGATGTGCAGAGGACAGATGATCCAGCATTGGTGTCTGGACCTCTGGGCTGCCAAGAGCACTAGCAGGGCTTTCTGGGCAGAGTGCCAGGCCTCTGGGACAAGGGAGGCCCTGCACATGGGGAATGGGTGGGAAGCCCCAGCACTGACGGGGAACCGGGGCTGAGAGAGTGACTAGCCAGGGAAAGTGGGGACTGTGTTGGGGCAGGGCTGCCTGCGCTGCTGGGGGCCGAGTGACTTGTCACACACTCCTACCTGGCAGGTGTCGATGCCACCCTCCGGGTAGCCAGCACACAAGTTGTGGGTGTGGACATCCCCATCGTACCACTTGCTGCTGTTGCACAACTGGACGTTGATAAGGTGCACCTTGGCCTCCTGCAGGATGTCACTCGATCTTTGAGCTGTGAGCAGAGAAAGGAATGAGGACCCAGCAGCTTGCTGCCACTTTCCCCATCTGGGGGTGATCCCCTTTCCTAGGGCTTGCTTTGCCTCTACAGAGGGGCTGGAGCTCTCTGTCCCTGCTGTCTGCCTTTAGGGAGTGGGCAGCCTGACTTGTTTTGGCCTCTACTGTCGGGAAGCCCAACTTATCTTGCCCTCCATTTTTGGAAACTCACATCTGGCAGTGGTGGCACCCCAGCCAGCGACGTAGCAGTCTTCCAGCAGTGCCACGTTCAGCGTGGCGTTGGGCACACAGCCCAGCTGGATGTAGGGGCCGCACTGGACAGGCTCGTTCAGTTCCAGCAGCGCGATGTCGTTGCTCTGGTCGGCGGGACCGTATTCCTTGTGAACCAGCAGCCGCTTGATCAGGCGCACCTCGGCCCCAGGGCCCGGCTCAGTCAGCTGGGTGGCCCCGATCAGCAGGCGCATGGCGCTGATGTTCCTGAAGGCACGTGGAGAGAGGGGTGAGAGGGAGCAGAGCCTGCAGCTGGGGCAGCCCAGCAGTGAGCAGCCTTCTTCTCAGGGCAGAGAGCAAGGCAGCATTATGAAGGCGGTAACTGCTCTAGCATGCCTTAGGCTCTGGGAATGTCAGCTGGAGGCTGCTAGGAAGTAGTGGCATGTGCCCAGCCTTCTAAGCAATTTCTCAGCTGGGCTCTGCATTGCCCAGGCACTGGGCACGCTGCAAGGAAATGAGTAGGGACAGCATATGGCACTGCTGACAGGGCACCTGCTGATGTTGTGGGATGTCCCTGTTTCCCACTCCTCCTTACCTGGAGTCGGCAAAGCAGTGGGCTGCTGTGAGGACCCACTGTACGCTGATGAGGGACCCTCCGCACAGATGTCCCGTGCCTGCAACCGAGGGATCTTGGATGCTGACAAGCCAGGGCCAGGCCCCTGCCTTGGCACTGGTGCCACCCACGACGCGTGTCATGCCTCGCTCATCATCATAAGTCAAGGGCCGGAGCCCGCAGCTCCCTCTGCAAGTAGAAAGCCATTTCCATCCCGCTCCGCGGCGCGCTGCTGCTCCAGCAGAAGCTCCCCACAAGGTGTGCAGGGACGGCAGGCCAGAGAGGGCCGCGGGGTGTGCGCCCGCCCACAAGGAACTGAGGCTTCCCCATGGGGTTTGGGAAGCTGTGGCCTGGCCACGGAGGACAAGCGGGCCCTCTCCAGGGAGCCCCCGAAGCGTTGCCCGAGCTCCCTCCCAGAGCCTTGGGGCCACTTACTCGCAGGAGTTCCACGTGCCCTGCACAGGCCTGCACGCGGCCAGCAGGACGAGGAGGCAGAGCAGCAGCATCGCCGCCCGTGGCTCGTGTCAGCTGCGGGAGCGAGGCCTCCGTGCGCCGGCACAGCCGCAGCCGCAGTGCCCGCAGCTCCCGCGGTGCCCTCAGCCCGGGCTGATGTCACAGAGCAGCCGGTTCCACGTTCTGGGCACTGCGGCCTCTGGCACAACGTGGAACTGGAGAATGGTTCGGGTCAGAGTGGACCTTAGCGGTCATCCAGTTCCAACCCCTGCCACGGGCAGGGACATCTCACACCAGACCAGGCTGCTCAGAGCCCCATCCAATGGGGCCTTGGACATTCCCAGGGACGGGGCAGCCACAGCTTCTCTGGGCAACCTGTGCCTGTGCCTCACAGTCGAGAATTTCTTCCTCGTATCTATTCTAAACCTGCTGTCTTTCAGTTTGAAACCATTCCCTCTTTTTCTACCACTACTTGCCCCTTACAAAAAAATCTCTCTCCAGCTTTTTTGCAGGCACCTCTCCTTGCGGGATGAGGGTGTGCTGGGGCACAGGGAAGCGCAGATGCATTTATCAGCAAGATAGACAGTTTTGCTTTCATTCTTTAAAATATGACAGTTTGACTGACTTTAGGTATTGCTATCGTGTAATACACCCAAGTAAAAGTCCATTTGGTCATATATGTGTATCTAAAATGGGAAATACCTGTGTCCCTGCTTTCCAGGATGACTTCTCAGCCATGGCCAGCAGTCTCTCTGAAGGACTATAGAGTGCTAGGTGCTGCCTGCAAAGAACAAGGCATAGAGAAAACAATGATGAAACACATGGTATTAAGAAGCATCGAGATACATCTGGTAAAACGTAGCTTTGTTTTCCATGCCAGCTCATATATTCTGGAAACCTCCTGAAGATCCTTAACCAAACAAACACAAAAGAAAATATGTAATCAAAATGGCAGCTAAATATTGACTTGGTGACTGATACAGATGTACACAATTAATATGTGTATATATACATACTAACAAAGAAGGAAAAAATGAGAAAATTGAAAATTAGTCAAAATCTGTATTTGCAAAGCAAATTAAATTTTTGAACACCTCGGTCTTCAAGCACCTTCTTTTCAATCTTATTGAAAGCGGCCAGTTTTCAGAGAGTACCTGTCCTTCCAAAGTGATGGTTACCTGATATGTCAGTGCCAGCTGAGCATCTGCCATCATTTCTTATTTTGGGAAATGTAGGCCCCACGTGTTTACACTTCCTCAGATTGTCAATCTCTTTCAAGGAGTTGGCGAAAGGTTTGCATTTCCATTGGTTTTGGTTTTATTTATCTGAGTTATTTTCCCATTCTTATGATCATCCTTTTTCTCAGTGTGAGGTAGAATTTTTGGTGTAGTAATACCCATCCACATAAAAATGAGGGCTCAATACATTTTAAAAGGGAGAGTCATTTAATTATTGATGAAGGTACAATATTCTGAGTAAGTCGTAAAACCACCAGAGGTCACACATGGGTTGCTTCTTTCCCCTTTTTCTCTTCCTGATTTTTTAAAAATTTTGTTTGTTTGCCACTACAGCTGGATTTTTAATAAAACAAGGTAGCTAAACTTAATGTATGGAAGATGCTGAAAAATAACTGCATCCAATGTTTGAGCAGACCTAGTGGTTTGAAACACTAATATTTAGAATCACCTCGTGATTCTAAATGTTTTCCTGCGAAAATTAATGATGTGCCCAGAATATGAAAGGACGCTGGTTTGCATGACTTGGCAAATTTTTAATGTATCATTCTGACAACAAACAGGAGACATTCGAAGTATGTGGGTGTTTTTTATTGTTGCTTTAGGGGATTTTTTTGGTTAGTTAGTTTTGGATTGTGGGGGGGGGAGTGTTGTTTGGGGGTTTTTTTGGCTTTTTTTTTCTTTTAAGATGGATATGGCAGCCAACACTTTTGGAGAAATCTCACAGAGGGTTAATTGAGTAATGTCAGCTAGAACTACAACTTCTGCTGCCATAAGGGTCATCTAGAAAGTTCTCTTTTTAGTGAAGATGCCAAACAGATGACTATCTGAATGGGATATATGCCTCATGCTGATTTGAGATTTAATAGAGAAATACAGACTTTGGATAAAATACATTGTTCCTGTCTTCCACTTTCAGCCTGTAGCAGCATCCTCTGTGTGTGGGTACAAACATTGGTATCTAGGGCAGATGTTAAGTACACATTAGTATTTGTCAATTCAGACAGTTTTGTGGTATTATGTCTTGCAATTAGTTGAGACATATTTCAACTCTAAATCAATTCCCAAACAACAGCCAAAAAAGTAATCAAGGGTACTTAAAAACTAATTGCAAATGGGTGATCAGACACTTCCATTAATTAGGAAGAAATCAAAGAGATGATGGAATGTGTGCTGCAGAGGCATCAGTGACTGCACCAAATAAGCTCAAATCAACAAAAAGCTAATTAAATAAAAATAGTAATTACCTACAACGTATTCTTGAAAGATAAGAGGAACACAAAGTATCTACAACTTCCAGAACAGAGGGAACTGAAACAGTGCAAGATGCTGGAATATTTCAGGACCTGGTCAAGGCCCTGGGCCATGACTGACACACAGACAGACGCATGGACACAAAGGGTGTCCAAGCTGAAGAGGTTCAACTCCACTGTCAGCCCTGGCTTCTCAGGAGACTTGGGGTGCTCCATAATACTGGGGAGGGATAGATAACTGAGCCATTCATTAACACAAACCAGTTACCTCCAGTCTCCAGGTATGGTCGAGTTCCCTAGAAACTAAGAATCGTGCCTGCCAGCCAAACTGCAAAAAAAACCAAATAATAAGGCGGCCCAGGACAACAGTCAGTCCAAATTTTTCACTTCAAGTCAAAGGACTGATTTGACTTTTGATTTTTAAAGGACAACTATCATGGCTTTGAAGCAATAATCTGCAGAAGAGATGAACAGCACACGTAGGATCTGCATGATTTATTTGGCAAAGCCTATTAGTTCTTTCTGGTGAAAATGAATAATAATTCTCATCTGTTTGTCAGTGGGAATTTAATGTAGGCTAAAAAGTCACTGAGAGCTTTCTTCAGATGGAAGTCTGTTAAAAACAGAACAAAAAAGATGAGTTTGAGAAAAATGCTTAATAAAGTCTTCTTTAAATGAAAACTACTCAAGATTTGACTGTTAATCAAAAGACCATTACTTATCTTATTCAGCATCACTGTACCAGAATCTGGCAGCAAGTTTTAAAAAGGAACCCTTTTCTTTCTTTATAGACATAATTTATAACAGCTGAATTATTGGCTATAAAAACTCTCTACTAATGTATTATGCTTCTGGGATTGTTCAGAGCAAATATTTTGTTACTAGGATGATAAGCTCCTAAATTGAGGCTTCTGGAAAAAAAAAAAATAAAACACATTCAAAGTAGCAGCTATTCAAAGAATATCACTGTGCCATCTTAACAGACTAAATTTTATTTTCAATAGTATTAAAAATATTGAAATTTCTCACTAAATTTATTTTTTAAACATAAGAAGCTGCTGCTTGCCATACACTGGCGCATATTTATGCATATACCAAAATTCAAGGGTCACATTCAATTCAAATCTAAAAATTCAAACGGGATGAGTTAGCTTTGAAAGCAGAGAGTTAGATAAGCAAAATACATTCCCAAAAATATGTGAAGCATCAAATGATAGAACATAGAAGATAATGGTTTAATATACATCATGATACACATGGAGGAGTTTTTCTGCATGTACTATACACCTCACTTTAAAACAACACCAAAAACAACCCTACCGAAAAATCTGAAACACCGATACTGGCAAGATTTGAATTTTGTCGGGGTTTTTTGGAAAATGCCCTGATAGATACTTGAAATGAGATGTTTTGGAACATTGATATGTGAGAGTGTAGTTATATACAGCTGTTTATGCCTTTTATAATCAGAGAGGTTCCACATTAGTGTTTTGTGTCACCAATAAGCGTCACCTGATCGCAAACACGATACAAGTCGGGCTCCGCTGACTGCAGCGCTTCTGTTCCGTTCCCTGTCTCGCACAAAACCTCACATATCAATTCTTTCTATGTTTTTACACCTGGAGAGGCCAGAGGGAGAAGGTTTGTGAGCACAGGACAGCACAGTACTGTGGGATTTGGCTCTGGCTCCGGGAGAGATCCACGCGCGATGCTCACAGCCAGCCGGGCTGGAAAGATACAGGCTTCTCACATTAACACTCTGTGAGCTGCAGCAAACACAGATTAGCTGGCTCAAATTGTGTCATACTCTTATTTTTAGCACCCTATTATGCCTCTGGGATATATTTTATTTATCAGAGAATTGGACCTAAACAGGTGTTGTAGTTTTTTTTCTAAAAAAAGGCTTTATGCAACTCACTGTGAGGTACCTGAAAGACTGCATGTTTTGGGGACAGGGTCTCTAAGAGCCTGGAGAACAGATGAGAGCATCATCTTGGTGATGACACCAGGTTCAGTTAGGGACAGCTAACTGGGAGAACTAAAATTAAAAAAAAAAAAAAAGGGGGGGGGGTATTTTGTCACTTACTCTGTCAAGCATTGTTGACAAGAAGTGGCAAAACTACACAGGGAAGGCACCAAGAAATAAAACAATTTTGTGACATCTTGAGTACGGGCTGTGCAGCAGACAAAGGATAGAAACAGGGAAGGACTGCAGTGACAGTGCTAAGGAACAGAGGGAGCACAGAACTGCAAGAGCTTTTGTCAATAGGATTTCATACCCAATTATTGTCACAGGACTCCCAAATTTTATTTCCTGCATTTCTCCTGGCAGAAGGCCAGTTCTCACATGACCTCCATAATTTTTTAATCCTATCAATGAAATTGTCTTTCCTTCAAGGAAGCCCATTTTCTTCCCTTTGAAGACAGCTGATCTCCCTTAGAAGTTGGAACTGTTTCATAAGAAAACTGACCATGAATAGTAAGTTTTCTCTCACAGAGATGAACCAGCACCAGCATGCCAACATCTGCAAGTCTTTGATTTTGTGACTGTTATACTAGATGCAGCCCACCCACACAGGACGCCACGCAGAGGCTTTTTTCCTTTCTCTTACCTGGGTGTCAAATGGTTGTGCCAGGCGGCAGTTTGGAGCACAGGCAAAGAGCGGATGAGATGCAGCAGCACGCGATCCTCCGGAGATGCGCGGCCTCTTCCATGGGCTGCAGCTGCTGGGTGTGGGCCAGCCCTTGGAGCATGGACCAAAATCAGTTCCTAATCTCACACCTGCTTCTGGCTGGGGCGAGCAACACAGTCAAAGTTCATCTGAACCGACCAGGCAGCCCAAGAATTCAGGGCTTAGTTCGTTATTTAACAAATTCAGGGGTTCCTATCAGCCCACCAGGGCTCTTTTCTGCATAATAATTCCAAATAATTCCTTTGGTTTACCTGCCCTCCCTGCCCCTGCCTATGGGCAGGAGGATAGGTGGCAGGGAGCAAAGCCTGATTCAGCAGCAGCTATTGCTCATTTCCTTGTCACTCTATAGGTCACTGGCTGGCAGAAATCTCTGTGGAAATGCATCTAAAAATATTTTGAGAACTTGGCCTCCACTGATGAGAAAATTAAGTGGTGACTCATGCTCCCATCAGCTCCAGACTCGATTACTGCAATGTGATGGACTGAGAAGCTGATGTTCCACCGAGACCGCAATTTGCTTAGGGGAGCAGCCGGGGGGCCTCATTGGCATTCTTTGTTTCCAACACAGCTCCCTTGTCCTTTTAATCACTAATAAATTTAATTTCACTTCTCACTGAAGATCTCACTCTCCACCTTTCTGGCAAGAGAAGCAATCCAGAGGCTGCTTTCATGACCTCTGCTGCAGCTTTAGATGCCAGCACAAAGCAGACTTGCCTGGAGCAATGCCTCCAACCTGCATTTCCCAGCATTGCTTTCTCTAGTCCTGCACTGCTCGTCCATGCAACTCCAGAAGTTTCCTTACCACCCCACAGGGTGCTCTCTGTCCAATGAGAATTGTACAGGAACAGGACACATCAACTTGGAGGAATTTAAGTCAGAATGCCACCTTGTAGAAGCTGCAGCCTAATGGTCACGAAGAATAATGTGGTTGAAGCAAGAAAATGGCAAAGCAGAGAATACATCCCTCTCCTGACATTGTTCTGACAGGATGCTGTAAAGTTTTGGTCTGGGAGACTTGGGGCTACCCCACGGAAACAGGGACAAAAGAGAATCGGTTTGCAAGATGCTGGGAAGCGCAGGCCATCAAATCTGAAGTAAAATACTCTTCATTACTCTCATCATGTGCGACATTATCCCCGAGCTTTGTTAGAACGATGGCAGGGCTCTTCAAACAGCTTCCCTGGGGAGGCTGCTCTGCAGCTTAACAACCTTGCACTGGAGATGTGCAAGTGTAACCAAGGGCAGAATTTAGTCTCTTGTCTATTTAACGTGTTTGCGAGGGACTGCCTGTGTTCCTGGCACTTTATAATAATAGTAATATAAATGCATTTGGATTATAACCAAATGGAGAAACTATGATTTAGCCCTTTAATGTGTTGTAATTCCCAAATGCATCAACATCTATTTAAGTGCAAAACAGCCTACAGTTTACAAATAACAAAGCTGCGATTGTCTGCTGTAAGGGTTCTGTATGAGATTATGATTCAATACAAAACACAATTCAGTGTCTGAAATTTCATTTTTAATGGCAGAATAACATCAAAAAAAAGTAGCTCTTTCTCCATACGCAGTCTTGCAAAAAAAAAAAAAAAAAAAAAAGTATCCCAGGGACTTGGCCCTTTCTAGTCATTTCTACACATATAACTGCTCATCTCTTATGCACGTATGCACTCGCACATAAATCAGTGTGCTTGCAGACAGACCATATTTCACCTTGCCTTCTAACCTCCCGCTGTCAAGATACTGCCACAGAAAAATGTACACAAATAAAACTAACAGCTCCTTTTTCCCCGACTGCCAGAGTAACGTAGGGGACTACTTCTGTAAAACCAAGCTCCTTCTGCTCTGTGAACAAGCACAACTGCGCAGCGTCTGCTGAGACTGCTTTCTACCACGTAACCTGTTCACGCTAACTAAAGGATCAACGAGAAAAAACACAACCACATCTTTGATTTTAACTACATTAAAAATTGTTTACCTTGATAAGTTACTGGAGTCATCAAAAGCTTTTCAATTTAATGCACAAAAAGGGAAATAAAAAGTTTGAGTAACTCAACACAAAATGTTAACATTGCCCATGACCTCTGAAGTTTTATTGTTTGGGTTTTTTTTTTTTTTTTTTTTTTTTCCTCTGCTATCATTAGATGGAGTTACAGAGATGCACAAATCAGAAGTGTTGATCAAGAAAATCTTCATGTTGTAACATGGGCAAAGTTCTCATTTGCCATCAGTTTTGTCTGATTATGTTTAATATCGGTTAAGTTTAAAGACAAGAAGTTGAAAAGATTCCCAACTGTTCTAAGTCTTTACTGAAAACCTGGTTAGGTTCAATGCATTAATTTTCAATTGATGACAACTAGCAGTACTCTGAGGACTTACTTTTCCCAAGTCCATACAGTATTTCCAGGCAGTTTGTTTTTTTTAAAAAAACCCAAGCAAACAGTTTAAAAGCTCACCCACAAAAGAATAAAACAGATAACAGAGGTAAAAATGTGACCTAGAGGATAAATAATTTTATCTTGATTTCCTTTTAACAAAATTGAATTCAAAACGATTCTGTTTATTAAAGACATATAACAAGTCATAAAACAAACATCTTAACAGTCTTAACAGAATTGATGTGCACAATTCAGTTTCATTAAGCATGGATTTAGAATATGTATTTCAGTTTAGCTTGATACTCCCTTTAGACCAACAGCTCCAACACTCATACACAATATTTAAGCTGCCCCAAAGCAATCAACAAAGACCTTGTAAAGACTCTAACAAAACTACATTGTAAAACAGTTTGAAATATTCTTAAATGTAGAAAAAAAAACCAAAGCAAAGGATGTGTTCAATGGAATCTAAACAATTTGTTGGAAGTACTGAAAGGCAGAGATTCAGTACACAGAGGTAGCTCAGTAAGGGTACTTGCAGTGTTCTGACTACTTAGCACTGACACAAGCACAGTCAGCTACTGTCTGCTTGGACTCTTCTTATGTATTTTAAAAAAGGGAACACCGCCTCTGGGCCTGTTGTCTCACCATTCAAAACCAACAGAAAGAGTCATCGATTTCAGTGGGATTGGGATTAAGTCTTAATATCCTCTGGAAGTTCAGGTTTATGGAAGCAGAACAAAAAGAAACTCTCCTGAGTTTGGAAGCAGTCCTCTGCTGCAAGCGGGGTTTTTAAACCCAGAGGAATTTTTTTCCCATATGGAACCAGTTACCACTTAGAATGCTTAAGGAAGTGGAACCCTGAATTTGACCCAGGAACCCTCCAGTTCCTCACAGGCCTGTTGGTGGATCTGCCTGTGCTATCTAGGCATGGATGTACTGATCAAACTGAGCTCACTGCCCAGTGGGAAGAGAGCAGAGCCCTGGGGACATGGGCAGTGGACAGTGTCCCCAGCCCTCTCACCTACTCAGCAGGGAGAGCTTGATCCCCCTCCAGGGAAGGAAGGGATTCAGCATTTGCCACCTCCCATACCTTTGTCACATGGTCCTGTTCTTGGTGTGCCAGTTCTGGACAGGGTGATGCTGTCAGCTCCCCATAGTTTCTCATACAAATGGCAACAGGGAGTGGCCATCAGGTAAAGCACCGAGGATTGGTACCAGTTTATTTTTTTCCTGTTGTTCACAGGACTGGAAGTAACAGACTAGGTAAACCAAGCACTATATATATATATATTATTTTTTTTTTGTAATAAGGCAAAAGGATATGAATTTCACATGCCTGTTGTCACACAGAAGATCTTCAGCTTATATAAAGGCTTAAAGCCCTATCAGAGCTCCGATGATCGACATTTGCTGAAGACTTGCTCCGAGGTGTTTGCACTCAGCCACGCCGTTAGCTGCAATGTCAGCCATGACACACACGGAAGCTCTGCATTTCTATCGATCCCACATTGACCTATTCCTTTCCTTACTTAATAGTTTAATGCACATTTGCTAGCACAGTTTCTGCAGATGGGCACATCCCCCAGTCTGGACTAGAGCACAATTCTGAAATCTTTGTCTCCCAGACAAGATGTAGTGCTGGCTGCACATTTAAATATATGCCTGCATTCCTTTCTCTTCAACGCCTAGAAATAGTATTTTGTATTCTTTTTTTATATAAGCCTATTAGAAAGAGTAACACTATTTTTTAAAAAGTTGTGATTGATTGTCAAGTGAGCTAGGATAGTGTTTCTGTTACTATAAGGATCCTTTTAATTAGCAAAAAAGAAAAAAAGTCAACTTCTTGTCCTCATAAGCTACTGTTCATTACCAATGCAGCAACATAGAAAACATAGCTTGACTTACTACAATAAAGGCTCTGAGCATCCTAAATTCTCCGTGCAGGTCTCCGTGCATTGCACAGGGGGAAGGGAAAGAAAAAAAGAAAACCAAAAATTTCTGATCTTCAGGGGTAAATTATAAAAAGATCTCCTAGCTGCAAACACAAATACTTCACTCATAACCCAAGCACCAGGCCATTTCTTTGAAGAAGCTTATGAGGCATTTAAGATATACAATGGCACAATATCATACAATGGAATTGAAAGAATTTTCTTGAGAAACCATTAACTTTGAAGGAATGTCTAGACAACTGTGTCAACAAATGCAAATAATTCATGCTTTTCAGCTTCTATCCATTGGATGGCCCCATGCTGAGTATACACAAACTCAGAAGAAAAAGGCATGTCACAGTCATATGACTAGGGAGTGTAACAGAGTCACACAGAAATTCAAGTCAATCTCAGAAAAAAACCTTCAGAAAGCTCTTCCCCGGGGCAAGCCAGCAGTGGGATAGGCTTCTGGTCATTTTGGCTAGTTTAAAACAGAGACTTGCAGCCGGTGCACCCTGGCTTCAAAGCAGGGGCAATGGAAGAACCAGCTGTCAGTCATGACCATTCACTCGGTTAGAAAAATAAACTAAAGGACTCCAAAATACTGTACAACCTCTTGCAGAAACCAACAAAGCGGCTTCTGAAAACAACGCTTTTGCCAAAAATGCATCTGTAAGGCACTTAACAGGTATCTTTTAATATATATAGATATATATATATAGAGATATATATAAAAAAATAAAATATGCACCGAAGCAACATTCACAAACCCCAGCTGTGTCAATTGTCCGTGTGTACAGTATAGTACATATATACATTCACTGTGACACAGGCCATCTCCACACTTACACCTTCACGGGCGCTTTGGGCTGCCTGGTTAATTTCAGTGCCTGTGAACAGGAAACGAGACAGTCACTTTTTTGTACCCTTCAAAGACAAGCAACAGCACAAGGTGAGATTCTCATTCATAAGGGGCAGCAAAACACTGTGTGTGTTTCTGAGAGAGGAGTCAGCGTGCAGCTGACGGGCTGTGGGTTCTGAGATGATGTTTTTGTCTCTCACAGCCCATCACAACCTCCACTTACACAGAGCCTTAACAGAGGAACCACAAGGACCATGGCTACAGCGCCAGTGAAGGAAGCAGAGATGGGTCTCAGTTGCCTTTTAAAAAGCAACTATTTGGACCCCACTCAAACCACTCGTGGCACAGATAGGAGAGCTTCAGACCCGCTTAAGGAAAGACGGTGAAGAAAATCTGTGCCAACACCTTTGCGTCCCTGGCTTCCTTCCACGTGGCTCAAAGCCTGCTCAGAGGATAATCACTGCTGCAGTGGTGGATGTCATGCACCTCCGATGTTTAGAATTCCTTTCTGAGGAAAGGTAAGAATAAGCCAAAGTCCATCATCCCAGAGGTGATCTCATGCCAGGGGACACCTGACATCTGCGCAGCTCTATTGTCGCTGAGGAAGAAAGAAACCCTTTTCATTTTTGACAGCAGGGTCCAGCTCCGTGTTCCTCACAGGGCTGGCCAGTTATGGTGGCTGAGCTGTTCATTCAGTGTGTGACAAGTGCAACCCAGTGCTCGTGCTTCCAGTTTGGCAGGAAGCAGCTGCTCTAGCTAAGGAGAGAAATGTGCTAGGCTTAAGAAGGCGTTCGGTTTTCTGCTGCTCCTGTCCAGCAGCGTGGTCACTGGGAAGGATGCTGGCTGTTGGTGTGCTCAGCAGCAAACAAAGCTCTGTGCCTTCTCAGGTGGGACAAATTGGCCCAGGCGAGAGGAAATTAGAGAAATTAGCCAGTTCCTGAAATTTGGAACCTCCGTTTTTCTCAAGTCTTTTGGGTGAAGAGCCCTGACAGGCTGGCATTTGTCTGACTTCTCGTTTCCAGCGGGTTGGCTTTACAAGCAATTTTCAGTCTGAAAGATGCCTGATGGGGCTTCTTATTGTAGATATTAACCTTTAATATTGTACACTTAAAGCTTGTAAGCACTGCTTGAAAATCACTGCAGCACAAATGTAAACCCTTAAAAAAACCCCAAACCTTTAAAAATAAATGGGCTATATTCTCCTCAGAAACACCAGCATTTAACTATTGTTAAATCCAGCCCTTTGAGATTAGTCTTTTGGATATTATTCAGCAAGAGACTTTGGAGAGAGAGACATCATTCCACCCTTTGTTTGGGGAAACAATTTTTTGACTTTGTAGTTTGGCAGATTCTGCTACCATATTTACAAAGTAGAAATACCTTAGTGTAGATGAGCCTCTAAATATTTAAATTCGATTTCATACAACCCGATCACATGTACTATCATAATTAAGTAAGAATGTCACTGCAGTTGAGTACTGTGACTGGATAACTGCCTCCCCCTGCAAGAGAGATGCCAAAATGAAGCCAAGGTGTTTGTAGAAAATAAACATCAAGGGTGATGATGACATGTTTATTTTCAAAGCAGGAGACCATTATCCAGTCACAACATTCACTTCTATTATACTTATTGCAACTGTACCAGATCCAACCTCATTGATTTTTTTTCAAAGAGTAATTAAAATAACATTTGTGAATAATACAGAAGACCAACTGAAGAAACTGCAGCAACAGAACAACAATCCCCCAAAGTGGTTCTACAGTGGCATTACAGTCTGCTTAGCACAGGAGGTTTATTTGATGCTTAATGAATAAGAAACTAGTGCTGGTGAACTGTAAATCTCTCCAGTACTGATTGACTGTTCTGATGCTCTGTTTAAAGGCTGTTTTAACTTGCAGTAGCTGACAGCAGCCCCTGAAGGCCATTACTGCCCTGAGAATCAGGGAGGTCTGGATGAGCTCCAGCCCCACTCCTGAGATGCTGAAGAGAAGTCAGCATTGCAGGGATTGTTCTGTCACCAGCAGCATTAACTTTAGGCTGTCTTTCTACAGGAGTAGCATGGAATTTTCTTTATGCCACCAGTAAAGTCTCCTGATAATTTCTGATGAAAAGAAAAACCATGATTTTCAGACTGATGGATAATTGCCACTGGAGTCTCAGATGTTTGTTTTCAGATACTCAGATTGGTATATTTTAACAAGGTCTCATTTCTGAACACAGTTTCTGAAAACTGAGAGTTTTCCTGCTTTTTACAGTTCAGGTAACACATGAAAATCTCTGATTTGGAGAGTTTTAGCATTCAACATAGCAGGGCTACTTTAGTGGTGTGAAGCTGTAAAATGACAGCCACTGGGTTTTGCTGAAAATTGGAAATGTGAGTGTTAGCAATAAAATTTCTCCAGTGATAAGTGGAGGATGCAGGGTGCTGATGGAGCTGGGCTTCCCACGGTAGGTCTCAACCATCACCGAAAACGGCTGCCAAAAGTTGCTTCAGTTGCTGCAGCTTCTTGATCTTTATTATCTCAGAACGTTAAAAGACAGCATTAAACTTGATTTCATGGACTAGCTTTTTGCAGGGTGGTTATTGTGAGAACCTGGCTAAACCCACTGCAATTATTTCACATAGATCGCAGAATGGCTGTCAGATGTCAATATCTTCAATTTGTACTGAAATAAGCATAATTTGAATCAGTGATGCTGATTCCGAACCCTCTAGGTTATAGTCTCTAATCCTACAAGTTATCCCATACTTTAATTTTGGCATGAAATGGGATTTCCAGACTGCTGTAGACTTCTTGCTATTGTAAAGGATGACCCAAGTGCAGGGGAAGAGAAAAAAAGTTTTCATCCTGCTTCAATCCAGTTCAGAAAGTGTCTTTATTTTACCTCATTTCCCCAGCTCCCGTGCCAGCCAACATCTCTTTGCCACTTCTCCATGAAGGAGATCCAAAGCTGTGATTATTAGTCAGCTAATGGATGGAGACATTCTTATGGGGCATATTCTGAATTCATAATTTGAATGAATTTGTAATTTGAATTAACTGTAGAGGTCTAACTCCATGCTTTGAACTTTTCCAGAGTCTTTTCAATCCCCTTTTCAAGTTAGATAAAAGTTTAAAAGATTAAAAGTTCTGCACTTTTAATTTGATACTGCTGTGATTATCACTGTTATAGAGGAAGCAAGGAAACAGAAAAATCCCTACCACAGAAGGAACCCCAGGAGTTTAGGACATGTGTTTAGGTATTTTTCCCCTCACAATACACTTGTCATTATAAATCAAATCCAGCAATTCTTACCTTTTGCCTAGAAACCATCCAGGATTTTATCGTTGGTACCAACAGACTGCCAAGAAGGATCTGAGCAGGATGATAGATGAGCAAAGGGACGGAAATTAAGGACAGGTGTTCATAACCTGCAAATACTATCTTCAGCATGGGAATCCCTGCAGGCACAAAAACAGGAGACAGACTCTCACCTCAGGCTTTGAGCTCCAGATAAAAGCAAAGCATTTTAAGCTGCACTGACATTTCACCAAAAAAAAAAAAAAAAGAATCCCAAAAATCCCAAAATGAACTGAAATGTTTTATGCATTAAAAATCCAACCCAAACGAGCAAAAACATGAAACCAAAAAATACGTGGCAGAGAAAGTTCTATGGCAGAAAGGGAGGAGTAGGGAATGCCATAAAAGACCTTTTCTAATTTTGCTAATATTGCAGTAAATAAAAAGTGCTGCTGAAGACTTGATATACAATACATTCCGCTAGAGCATGACTGCTCAGTTGCTGAGCACAGTTCTGAACTGCTTATTAACAACATCCTCTCCCTGGGCTGTTTGTGTGATTGTCCTCCACCCAACCTGCCCAGCTCCTGCTCGTAACCTTTGCAACCTTTCGTGGGTCTGTTCTCCACTGGAGGAGGCTCATGTTTTCCTCACACATTCAGAATACAAATGAGAACCTTCCCTGCTTCCCCTGACTGATCCATGAGACAGAAAAGGTTCAGTCAGCTGGGTGAGCAATATGAAGTGATCCTGCCCACGAAGCTAGGCAGCAGCTGGATACAGAAGTAGCTGGATGCTGGAAGAAGCGAGTGCTAAGACCTAGAGATGGGCCCTTTTTCTTAATTAGCACTCAACAGTGCTAATTCTATCAGACACCTCTGTGCACAATCTTCCCGTTTGATGATGTGATAAGTGAAATTAAGCTTCATTCCCTTTTGCAGTAATGAAACCAATAATGCCTACTTTGAGCACATTACTGCTCAGAATAATCTGTTTGAATCTTGGAACTTTGCTACCATGCTCCACGCAGTACAGGTGTGGGCAAAACCTGCAACCAGCTCTGTCTTGCCTGACCAGATATTTGCACAGCTGCCAACAAGAGCAGCTGCACTTCCTCAGGAGCCTCCTGAGAATGCACCTTATTTTCTCTCTCATCTTAAATGTCACTCAGGAACCCTCTGCCAGCATCAACCTTGAAGCGAAGCAGACTACACACAGTTTTCACAGGGCTCATCCGAGCGTCTCATAAAATCAGAGTGGTTTGGGTTGGAAGGGACCTCAAAGACCATCGTGTTCCAGCTCCCTGCCACAGGGACACCTTCCACCACACCAGGTTGCTCCAACCCCCATCCAGCCTGCCTTGTCTCCTTTCTCAGTAAAGGCAAAACACTGAGCTTTGTGCCACATACCCTCCATTTCCCCAGGAGCAGATGTTTCAGATCAGCCAGAGCTGTCATATTTATGGAAACTCTTCTTTATATCTTGGATAACTTCCATTCTCAACACCATTTCAGGTGTCCTTTAAAAAAGTTGACACCTCCCTCTGTGAGCAAACAGCTTATTTGCTGAATATTACCACTTCACCCCACTATTGTTGACATGTGTCTAGGCTTGCTGAAATCTTCATGATGTTTCCACAGCACTATTTCTTATAATTATTATTATTAGCTTCATCACATTAGACCACTAAAAATATCATGCCTGTGCTAGTAGCCTTTACCTATGTGTGTATTTGCAGCGATGGATTAAATCAAATAAATAAAGGCTTGTGTGCTTTATTTGTGTGTATCATAATTACCTTCAAAACAACATAATGAACCTATCACACAATTGCTTATTGTTAACACTAATTTCTGGGGCTTGGGGATAAATAGTATTTAGATAGAAATTAAATGGACATTTGCAGTATATCAAGGCATATAATTTACCTCAAATGCCCATCATGCTGGTTTTCTAAACAGATTAAAGTTTTATTGCCTGTTTCCACATCTCAAATTGACGCTCGTAGGTCCTTTTTCTATTTTCTAATCACAGAAGAGTGCACTAGAGTCCCAAGCTATGAACATGCTGCATTTCTGTTTGTAAGACAGTACCTGGTGTTTTGGTAGTGCAATTTCATCCACAGATCCAAAAACATTTTAGAAAGCTGAAGAGGGCTCCTACAGAGAATCAGAAACACTACAATGACTAGCCTAAGATCACACAGAAACTAATGGCAGAGACGTGAACAGAATGCATCCAAAGTGACTGAGACATGCTTTAGATAACTGTACATTTTCTGAAAGAAATATCAGAAATTCCAGCCTAAAAGGTAAATTCTCTAGAGGAAAACTATTTCTGTAAACTAGGAAAAGAAAATTAAAGTTGTCAAATATAAATACAAAATACTGTAATTAGCATGACAATATAATTAGATCACTGGGTAGAGAGAGGTTCTTAATTCACAGCTTGTTTAAATGCATGTCACAACAATAGGTTCCTGGAAGCTACTAATGTGCAATTAAAGTTCCTATTATTTACCAGGAAATGCTAACTGGTGAAAAGAAGAAATAATAATCATTTTTGCAGGTAAAGACAAGCCTAATGGAAAGAAAAAAAAAAAAAACCCAACCTTGTTGCCTTTTTATGACCTTTCGGATCTTTATAATTCTAACTTTGCCAGCGTGCAACTCTCTCAGAAAATATTTCGTGACGGAGATCCCCATAGTGTAGTCACAAATGCTTGTGGCAGTAACATTACCAGAAAGCTAAACAGGATGAGTTGTATTTATTTTTAAAAATGCCATCTCAACTTTTTTAGTAGCAATACGTAGTAGCTGCAAGCATCGGTATGACTGCTAATGTTTTCCAAACATATAAACCCCATGCAAATATCTAATTAGGAAAAAACATGCTCTAAGAGTTACTTTTACCTCTTTTAAAATGGAACACAAAAATGACATTTTTCTCATATAAAAATGTATCTAAATATACATATATAAGCACTTGGGAAAAAAGCAAACACTGAAGGCTCATGCCACAAACACCCATTCATGCTGCTGTGGTTTATGGAGTTAGGAGCACCCAGCAATCTGGTTCTACTCTCTGCCAAAGACCCTCACTCAGTGAATACCAGGAGACCTGAGTAACAAAGTTCTCTTCCGTGCTTTGGTGCTAAGTTGGTCCACTTTGTTCAAAGCAGGGGTTTAACAAGCATCCCATCCTCCTCCAAAGAAAGGAACGGGATGAGACAGCACCACCCCACCTGAGTAGAACTACAGAGAGCTGCAGCAGAAGGGAGAACAAACAAAGATGCTTCTACAGGTATCCCTTTCAAACAAGATCATTGGTATTCCCAGCTTTTTACCCCAAATTTCCCTCCTCCCCTTTGTTTGGGTATGTTTCTCCTACCAGTGCTCCCCCACGTTCCCATCTTCCTCCATGCTCTTTGGCCCTGGTATTCAGAGGCTCTTTTTCTGTTTGTACTTTCTCCCTTCTTCCTCTTCCCTTCTCCACTCCCATGCTTCCAAGCCTCTGAGGGTTTGCTTCCCAAGACCTTTGATTCTACTCATTGCAGCCATGTAAATTTTGGGTACTTCCAGTAAAATCACCCAGCTCCACTAAGGGATTTTTTTTTTTTTTTTTTTTTTCCCGCATTAAGCACTTTGCAAACCTGAGGAAAGCAAAGGTAACACTGTTTATCATGACCTTCAACAGCAGCAAGGAAGAGTGATAGGACTGCTCTTGCTCCCCAATATAGGAGAGCCCTCTTTGCTCTCTGTCGCTCCAGGGCATTCCATGTTTCTGCCTGTCCCAGGGACGGCAGTTGTTTCTGTCCCATCTGGGGGACGGCAGTCGTCTCTGCCCATCTCAGAGACGCCAGTTGCCGGGGGCTCCTTTTCAAGAGTTTAAATTCCCCGGCATTCAGGTGGTTTTAGAGTTCTGGCCCTCTGCAAAGCTCTGTGCCAAACGCAGGAAAAGACGGAGTCTTCAAGGTTACATGCTTCGTTTATTAGTTCTTATCTTACAATTTTCTCAGTGTCCAGAAGATGTTTGCTGCAGCTCGGACATCTGGTGACTCCTCCTGTCTCTGGGCTGTCCTTATCTTTTATACTAATTGCTACGTATTCTTTATTTACTATTTATTACCAATGTCTATCACTATTACTAGAAAGGTCATCTTTACTCTGACCCAATCCTCACTAACTACTTTGTGCCAACGTCACTGCAGAAATGGAGTGAGGGAACAAGAAGGAAGAAGAAGGAGACAACGCCCCGAATTCTCCATCTTGCCCCATTCACTTCAATGCCAAGAATCTCAAACCCACTGTTTTTTCACCCTGTGATATTCTAAACTACTATTTTTCACACTCTTGTGGCCTGCAATGCTTCCTGCAGTGCAAGAAGCCTCTCCCATGGACTGAAATCAAATCCAGTGTCTCTCTGAGCCCTGGGCTCTGGGCTGGGGTCCCAGACCCCCCTGCCCAGGTCCCTGACCCTCCAGGGCAACCAAAGGAATGCCCTGGACTCCAACAATTCCAGTTTGGCTCCAGGGCTGTAGGTTATCAACCCTGGCCAAAGGCCATTGCTTCTCTAAAATCCTGCTCAACTGAAAGCTACTTAATCCTTCCCCCACTCTGCACCCCACATCCTCCCCTTTGCTACTTTCACATTTCCTAAAAGGCCCATGAAAATATTATGCTGCGCTTCACTACATTTAGTTAACTGTATAATAGTAATAATAAAAAACCCTAAAAGATTTGAAGGTATTTTTAAAGATAATTTAAATATAGGACTCTTTTCATCTAGCTATCACTGCAGTAATATAAATGAGAAAAATTAATTTTAATGCTCCAAGGTACTGATTCTGTGTCACTGTCGCTGACAGGATCCAACTAGACTTTATGAGATGGCATTTGACTTTATGGAAGTGAGCACTATGCACGCATTTACAATTTTACAGGGACTTTAAGCTGTCATGCTGAAAAATGTTTATAAAACATTAATCAAAAAATGCCTCTTTAATACAATGCATTGTCTGAAAGATGTTAGAAGGCGCATATTGTAAATGGATTCTTTTTCTGACTAAAGTAATTTCTACCAAAAGCCTTTCCCCACTGCTATACAAGTACACAGTGTGGAGAGATAAAGAGCACTTTCTCAGCACATTACTACCTGATCCAAACACTTGGGAAATCACTAATGTACAGCATGCCATATTTCCATGTCACACATGACACATTTGTCTAAAATTACCCAACAGAGTTTGACATTGCAGCATATTCCTTAGCAGAGCTTTCAACTGACATCTGCCAAGTAAGAACTTCAAGTAGGAGCTTTCTTCTTCTAACAAGCAAGTAAGAGTTTTCTTTTATCCTATACCCATGATGGAAATGATAAAACAATAAGTACTGGAAATCAGGGGGTTTTTTTCTATTTTAATATGTTTATTTTATGCTCGCTGGATGTGTAAGCTCCCCTTAAAGCACTGTTTCATCATTTGCTGTTTTCTAGCACATTGCAATGGGTTCAGAGAACTTAACAGAACATTTTTATTACCACCAAAACACAGGCCATTATCTCTCACACCCAAAGCAGAATTATTGCTAGTGCTCTACTTCCATCCTTCACTGTATAGGTTTTTTCCCTTCAGTGTCTTCATAACAAACAATTTCTCCTAAACCTTGATTGCCTACATTACTGAACCACATTCCAAATCACAAAACACTGCAGCATTTCTTCTCAGGAAAAGAGATTTGGGGCAAAACAAAGAAGGCATCCTAGGGCTATGGAACCATCGGGCATTCAGGGATCAGAATGCCAAAGAACCCCCACAAAGAAGCAATGGAAATACTTGGAAGAAAAGCTTTACCCTCCCAATTTTTACCTCTCTCTTGTACTTGTCAATGCATTGCAGAACTCTCACTTGCCACAATCTTCAAGTGTAACGCACAAAATGAATCAAGTGAATGATGGTAGCTTCTCTGACGCTCTCCGTGCTACTTTCCTTCTGAAGGATCCTCTCAAGGATTGATGTGAAAGGAACATTATTGGTCAAACAGCTATTTGTTTTTTCATCTGAGAAAAGGCCCATAAAGAAGGGCACACACTGCACTGAACCTCCCCCAAGCTGCCAGAGCAGGGGGGGTTCTGAATTCATGCTGCAAAGACAGAGCCAAATGCGCACCTGAAATCTGACTGCCAAGTTTCAGAAGAGCTCTGCATAGAGCCCAGCGACTGCGTGGTGGGAAGGGCTGGTGAGATTCAGGCAGAATTCCCCAATTTAGGGGATTAGAAAATAGTTGTTCGTGCAGAGAGCTGCCAGAACAGCACAATGCTGCTCATCTCACTTGAAAACTTCCTTAAGGGTTTCCCTGTTTCTTCCCAGGCAAATCATTGCTGTGGTTAGTTTTGAGGAGGCACAAGGTCACACACTATGCCTGTCCCCAGTGAAGCCAAACCAGGGATAGCTGTTTCTTGCCCTCGTTCAGACTGTGCTACAAAATACTGAGATCACGACAGAAGAAGATGCTTTTGATTAACTGGATTCTTTTTCCTACATCCATGCCCTCTCCAAAGCACACCCTGGATTCAAGCTAAATGCTTTTCCCTAAGGAGCAGTTTCTTTCAGGTATGGGAATAGCTAAATGACAACCTCTAACAAATGCAAATATTTGCTCGATACTGAGTATTCCTGTTCCACTGTTCCAGCCAAAGAAAGTACCTTCCAATGTCGTGTGAGATCACCTGGCACTGCAGGGAGAATTGTGCCCTTTTGCCCACATACGTGCTGTATGAAAAAGACTCATGCCTAAAACATTCTCAGGAGAAAAGGAAAGGAAAAAAAAAAAAAAAAAAAAAAAAGACCATTTTTTTCAGTATGTTTTTTATATTTCAGGTCAGTGACAAGTGTAATGGAAAGCAAAAACCAGGCTCATGGAGTGGTAAAAACAAACATCTGAGGGGGAGATTACACAAGGGACTGTGGGATGTTAAGAGACTCTGGAAGAACTGCAGGGGAAAGCTGCAAAATGGAGGCTGTCCTCGCTCAGTTTGGAGGTGTGGACCCGCATCCTCAAAACCATTTCCCTCTCTTGTGGAAAGAACAATCCCCTTGCATTACATTAACTAATTTACCTCTTTGCTGAACTAGAATTACCAGCGAAGCTCTGCTCTTAATCAGTGATGTGGCCCCACACTGAAATTTATGCTTTAAGAGATTGGACTGGTCTAATATTTAAATAAAGGAGGAAGAGAAAAAGAAATTAAGGAGAAAGAGGATTTTTCTTTTGTTGTAACTCTAACAAGAATTTTAAAAAAGAAAAAAACCTTATATGCTTTGAATGCTTTTGCTCATTCTTTTTCTTCAGGTAACTGGCCTACTAATACAGAAATCAGTAATTCAAGTGCAAGGTAACTACAGTTACCAGAGAACAACATATCTTGATTCTAACAAAGTTTTAAGGAAATAAAACTGCAAAAGCTGGGAGGAAGAGAAAGAAAGTTCAGTTTGTCTGTTTCTGGGCTTTCAACGGGCGCATTCAGATTGGAAGTGATGTTTAATGAGCAGCATAGGCAATCTTAACCAGCTGCTAACAATGAAACATTTAACACCAACAACTGAAGGCTGGTGCCTGAGACCCCAGAACACCTCCACCTGGCTGGCAATATGGTGGTAGGAATTAGTTAACAGGGAATTCAGGAATGATTTGAACCACGGTAAGTCATTTTTCATATGTGACTTATTCTTAATTTGGCATCACAATGTGAATGTAGCAACGTTGTAAGCCCACGCTCACACCTCAGTGCTTTTTTTATTGCTTGGAAATCAGCTCACTCTTCATACACACACCTTACTCAAAGCACAGGCAGCAAACTGATAAGGAATTACAAATTTGCTAACAATAACCAAGCTACAAAGCTAAAATTAATATAATTTAAACCTCTTTTTAGAAAAAAGGAAACCTACTAATGAAAGGAATTCTGGAACCTAAACCCACCAAGCTGAGATTTGATTATTTCCTTGAAGACTACTGCCCTTCCACACACAGCTGAGACTGAAATTTCACAGTATTTAAGTTTTGATTATATAGATTTATCTACACATATTATTAAAAAAAAATTAAACATATTTTATAGTTCTTATTATATTTGTAAACACAGGCAGGAAAGCTTTATGCTCCAACCTGTTTCACACTATCTTTTCATCAGCTTTTTTAAAGCTTTTCTCCACCCTGTCACCTTGATGCAAAGGAAAACACGACAGAAAAATTCATTATAAAGAGTAAACCAGGAAACCCCTTCTTTTCATAAAGGAAAAACCTACAAATTTTCCTTTATTCATCTAATTTCTGTATCCAAAAAAAAAAAAAAAAAAAAAAAAAAAGAATATATGAGGCCAGAAAAACCTTATTGCTCCATTTGGGAAGGCATTTTGAGAAAACAGCTCCCTAGAGCTTGAAATCCTATGGGATACTATCTCCTACTCTAAAACTCTGTGGACAGGGTTATGTGCTTGCAGGGGTCATGGCAGCTTTTAGAGCTGGATCCCTGTTCCAAACTCCCAAACTATCCTGCAACAGGAGATTTCTAGATTTCGCTGCTGCTGTTGGATTCCTCACGCGTTTGCACCCACTGCTTTAGAAGTGTCTGGAGTCAGCAGCTCAGACTGGCTGCCAGAAGGTGCACTGAGAGCAGCAAATGTGGATACAACCCGCTCAGGGAGACTCAACATCATCTTCAATAGTCACCAGCTTTAGTATGGGTGACACTCGTAGCCCCTGCCAGCTTGAGGTACAAAAAAACCCCCAACTTGAGTCATGTCCAAACATGGATCTTGCCAAGGGTAACCTGTCAGCTGTCTGCTGAATGTAGTGTAGTTTCTTCAAGTAGATAAATTAACTTTAACTGTTTTAGGTGGGGAGGCAGAGCTCCTGCGTCATTATCATTTTACAGATGGATATGTGTGTTTACTTTTTTTTATTTCATTATAAAGAGGTATGAGCTTGCTGTCATTAAAAACCTGCAATCTGGTTTTCAGTGTCTGATCCAATTAGGTGTGCTTCTGGAAAGACACACAACCAAATAAATAATTGGAGAGGTGCAACTCTGAAATGACAATTGTTATTCATCGATCTCTTTCTGTAAGTCGAGATTGAGAGATGTAAACTTCAAGTGAATGAGATCTCCTGGGTGAGATTCTTCAGTTCAAACACAGTAAACAACTGTTGTCCTCTGATGCACATTTTAGTACTGCTGCAGGCAAACTTTCTAAATATTAATAAAAAACTATACAGATGAAAAGGAAGCCCTGGGAGCTGGTAGAGAATTTCTTGCCTCATTCGAGGTCTAATCAAAGCAACACATGTTTCAGGTCAGAAAGAAAAGGAGATTCCCTAATTTGCTCTGGTATTTCCCCTTCTGGAATCACAGAGAGGTCAAAATTGACTAAACTACAACAGATTAAATGTACTAGATTGTGATACTTGTGGTCAAAAAACCCCAAGGGAGAACCAGGTATTCTGTGCCACAAAGCCACCACAACTCACTGGATGATGCCATTTCCTACTGTCAGAGTGGCCTGCCAGCACATTTGGCTCTGCAAAGTTCAGACCCAGGGATGCTCTGCTCTGAAGGAGGCAAACAGGGGCCAGCCACATGAGTAATGAGAGAAAATAAGAGATGCTCTGGCATAGATGATCCCAGTGACCACAGGCTACCCAAAACTGTCACTTTGGCTCCCTGTGAAGATAATTCCCCATGTGAGGGATGGTGTAAGTATTGCAGAAATTAATTCATGTGCAAGATAGCACTTCACCTCGGGGAGATTGGTGTGTGCAAGCAGGAGACACTCACCCAGTTACAGAAATCTTCTGTCTATATTTCAGTTTGCTAATATTCTAACACAGATAAACGTATCTCTATAAAACCTTGTATTATATATATATATCCAGATATACGTGGGTTTGCAGCTGTACTGGAAATAGATAGAAGTATTTCCCAGGCCTTTTTTGGGATCCACTGAGAAAGAAGACATGACAGATCCTTGATGACAACCTGACTGATTATACTACTGGGTAAGAATCAAATGTTGGCTCTAGAAGACTGCCAAGCTAGGAAATGTGACTCACCTCCCCACAAAAGAAAGATGCTAACATGAGAAAAGGGCAGTAGATCAAGATTCTTCTGTTCTCCCCACTGTCATCTCTTGTAACACAAATCCCTTGGTTCTTATTTTCCAGAGACAGAGAGGAGAATCAAAGACCTGAGGAAAAAGCCCAGATAATAACTTGCTGTTCCTTCCAAGCAAATACTGGGCAAAGACTGAAGTGATGAGAAAAAGATTTCATTTTATCCCAAATAACCACTGTATCAAAACCTAAAAAAAGGTTTTAGCAGTCATTAAGCCCATTCCTGGGGGATCTTAGAAGCAGAAATGGGAGAATTCCTCAGTGTCTGGGCAGCAGTGAGGTGTCCAGACACAGCCTTTAGAAGACACTCACTCTTTGAAGTATTCTCTTCCCATGAGCTTCCCTTCTGCCCCAAGGGACAGCACCCACAGTTCTAGGCAGAGGAGTAGCCAGATCATTTTTACATACATCACCCTATCAGACACCTGGGGAAGGAATGAGACTAGAAGCCTGTAAAAGATACAAATGCAAATTCAAGCACTACCAAGCCAAGAGTATGACAGAATGCAGTATGCAGAATGCAGTTACCTGTCCAGCACTCAGGGGAAAATTCTGAAGGTGAAAAACAGCATCAAAATCTTACTCTTGGATACTTTCAGAGAGCAGTTAACCAGGATTATTTTCTATATCTTTATGTGGAAGGCAGAGAACCTTGATGAATAACTGCCTTAGAGGAAAGTACTCTTCCAGGAACAGAGAAAAACCACTACGCTCCAAAAATACCAGAGAATAGCCTGAATACTTGCTTAGGGCAACACACATGATTTTACCATCTTACCTTTCTATTACAGAATGATTAAGAGATGCCTCCCTTTTAAAACCATCCACCTTTTATCTCAGCACAAGTTAGAACATTTTAGCATTTTTCTATTTAAAGGAGAAAGGTGATTATCACCATACAATAAAAAGCGTCTACAATGGATTACCACAGCATTTCAATATATTATTTATCCTGAAAAATCTTATGAGGTGATATCTGTAGAAAGCACGATAGAAAACAACAGATAGCTGGGAGCAGATTGGAGCTCTATGTGAGCATGATGCCCTCTGTCCCACTGGGGAGAAGGCACAGGCTGATTAAACCTGCATCAGGCTTTTAAGAATTGTTCAAGTGCGGGCCATTGCTCAAGTACCTGAGCAGTAAGAAGCTGAGTATTTAAAAAATAAATTTGAATGAAATTAAAACAAGACAAAAGAAAGCTGGCATTTTGGCATTTATTTCTAGAATGAATTCTATTCGTGCCTGAAAGTATTTGGTAGGCTAGAAACTTTGATTGTATTACTTGAAGGGCTTCATGGTGAGAGAACTGCTACATTGCTGAATCTAAATGCGAAAAAATACATCCTCCATCACAAACAATACCCTGATCTTATTATTAGGTAGGGTTATTTTTGCTGTTTTGTTTTACCAATCTGCTGTTCATCATACCTCCAATATTAATATTTGCCCTTGTGGTAGTCAAAGTAGGTAACAGTACTTTGATTTTTGCTGATAAAATAATTTTACGTAGAATTAAAGCAAATATATATTTTTTGACAATCCTGAATTTTCCTTTCAGAGTTGTAACTTCTAGCTAGCAATTCACTCTCTGAAAAAAATACAATAACGTTCTGTATTTGCCTGCAACTTTTGTGTAAGTGCAAGCAACAACTGCAGTATGCTTTTAAATGAGCCGCAGTGATAGCTTTGCACTTCCTTGAGGCCTCTTCTCTTCTCACTGAATGAACTCCAGGGAATGGCATCATGTCGGGCTTTCCAGATGGATTATGTGAAGCCATAGCTCAATGTCATTTTCAATAGCAAGGCTCATAATTAAAGGTCAAATAGTCACTTCATCTGCAATCAATCAATAGAAGAAGTACTAATACTAAGTACTAATCAATCAATGGCAAATGCACTAATAAAAGCCATGCATCAAACGTCTGCATATGTGTGTGCTCACATGTCCTGTGCATATACGTGAGCGGGGAGAAGGAGAGAAAGGGAACAACATGGGGGTGAAAACGCCAGAGGCCATTGTGGATACTATATTTATCTTGGCTTCCTTGCAAGTTTCTATCCTGCTTCGCTCATTAGGCGAAATGCAAATAAACGTTGGTTTTTCCGCACGTGCGATGGCCTGCATTCAAAACCCACCTCTACGCTGAGCTACCGGCTCGTGCTCCCAACCAAGGAACACAAAGGCACCTACCCTGCGTAATTTGTCCTTACACAAACACGCCCTGCACTCTGATCTTTGAGACAAAAAAGTGTGTCGACTGTTCTGTCTACAAAATAAACCCCAGCATATGGGAACAGCGCTCATCTCCGCGCAGAGCAAGAACTTATTCATGGATGCAACAGTGGAAGTGGCAGTTGGCCTCAGGAGCACACACTGCATGGGAATTAGTTGGTTTCATAATATGGTGTGGGAGAAAGTGACTTACAAAAGTCTTCTCATGCCTCTCTTATTACCACTTCTAAAGCTTTAAAGCTGTCAGCTCTTCTCCCACTTTAGTTGGTGCCATTCTCAGCTCCCCAGGGGATGGGCCAGACATACCTATTTGGAGTTTCACCTGCCAAGTTGAGAGAAATCAGTTTCAAAGCGAAAGAACAAGTGTTGGGGGGTCATTTATACACTGCCACTGGAATCTTGAAGACAAACAAAGCAGAGCTCCACCACAGATGTGAAATGAGAGCGTGAGCCGTGTTTGTGCTTTCAGGCATTGCAGTGACAGAAGGAGAAGGAAAAGCTCTCTCCACCATAAGCGAGCAGAAGTTCTCTCATTGCGTGGTTTATTATCGACACCTATGGACTAGCAGAAATGTGCCAGAACAGCAAAAGAGTAAGGGCCAAAATGCCTGTGTTTGTCTTGTTTCTGCTAAGACCAGGGTGGACAGGGAAAGATTTAAGTGTCATTCAGAAACACCTAATCCTTTAAAATTAATTAGATCTCCTCTGCTCCCACCTTTAGTGAAGGAAAAAAATGCTGCCTGCTCCGGTTAACATATCTGTTTGCATCATCAGCTCAGGGCCATGCCTCATCACATCCTGGCTTTGTAAAACCCAATACTCCTTATTTGTTTTTATACAGCTCTAGATCGTCTGGAACTGGTACTAAGACCAAACAGAATGAAATATCAGTGGTCCCAAACTCATCCAGCTGGAATCTGAAACACAGCAGGGGTGCACACAAGAGCAGGGGTGCACACAAGAACAGCAGGTACTTTGGGCTTACCAAGGACAGGCTCCCAGAGGATTGCCAAAAGAGGCATTTCCCCATCCCTCTCCCAGGATGACTGGAAAGCAGCCTGCCCCAAAGCTGACTGACAGAACAGTCCACAGCTGAGAAACAGCCCCACAGCAGCACGTTCCACTATCTATCTGTTTCACTTCAACCTGCACACTTAAGACACGAGATATCTGCACTAGGGAAAAAGGGTATTTATGGCCAGGGAGGAGCTGCAGGAGTCCTTGAAGTCAAAGTGGCCAAAGTATTTTTGCTGGTGTACTCGGGCAAAGAAAGCTGCAGAATAGAAAAGCTGGCTCATGAGGCTATGCTAATATGAGCAGTAATGTGGAATTGGGAAAATGTGAGCCAAAAGGTCAAGGGAGCTAGGAACCTCAAACTAAGTTCTTCCAAAAAAGAAAATAAAATAAAAAATTGAGAGTGTAGTAGCAGAAGAAAAGTGAACTGACTCAGCTGTGTGCACAGTGTCAGGTCAAGACAGGCTGCATAAGGATGCTTGGTAGAGTGAGTAAAAGAAACGAACAGTCCTCATTTTTTGGGGGGTGATGGCAAGCCCCTTTAGGACTTAAATATTTAAAAGGCTTTGTGCTTACTTCCTCAGTGTCATGGCAAGCTGGCAGAAATATTCAACAGAGCATACATTAAACTATTCTCACCGGGGAGAGAAGGGGAAACTTGCATATTTGTGCTGTTAAACACAACCAGCTTCTCCAGCTTTTCCTCTGTAGTATCCCAGTTGTGCCCTAAGTTCATACACACCTTCAAACAGCAAGCACAGCAGTGTGGTATGACTTATGTGTGCAGTTGCTTTCTACAAATACAAGTGTAACCACTGAATACATGCTCATTTATTAGTCCAAGCTCAGCTTCATAGAACATTTGGCTGGAAAAGACCAGTGTCATTTAATCTATGTTCTGCTCCAAGGCAGGATCAACTCCAGCTATTTAATTCCCATCTGAGGCTTGTCTACAATGATAGGAGATTGAAGACATCAATAGGCAACATATTCCAAAGCTGAACTGTTTTACACTAGACAAGTTTCCCTGACTGTTAGCTTAAATCATCATCACTGCAACAAAGTCCTTCCCTTTACAAAGTCCACTGTGACAGAGTTACTTCCTTCCTTCTTTGCCTCAACCTTTGATGCATTTGAAGATCACTGCAGTATTTCAGTTATCTTCTCTCAACAATCCCAAGTGCTTCAATCTACCTCTGGAGTCACATTTTTGAGGTCTATGATCATTCATGTCACTCTCTTCTGACCTCTTTCCAGTTAGTCCACATAATTTTTGAACTGTGGAGCCCAAAACATTGGGCAAATATCAGAAGCCATAACACTCTAAAGCCACACAGTTTTTGCTACTTCTCTGCAACCCACAGGACCCTGTGTGAAAGGAAGGTAGGTTAGTTTAGTACGCTATGTACTTGACACATGTTCTTCCTACACTGTTAAAATAATTTATTTAATGGCTTGGTTCAGTACTATTCTACAAAATGAAGTTAAAACTCACTGATATGTAATTCCTCATCCCCTCCTCATTTCCACTGTAAAAAGAAACATTTTGTTTGACTTTTCCTTGTCTTCCAGGAACTCCTCCACTTCCCACAGACTTTCAAAGGCACTTGCTAACAGTTCTGCAGCACAGCCCTGGCTGAAGCAATGAACTCTGAGGTGAGTTTTGCTCTATCAAACCAACTTGGAAAACATCTAAGTCCCAACTTGTTCTTCCCCTGTTTCAGGCCGAGTTCTTGCCTTTGTTATTGATACTAGCTGTGTTTCTTTTTCACAGGTACACTCTTGAAAAGAGTCAGATATTCAGTCATATATGATTTACCAAACACCTGTTCTTATAATCTGAAAACAGTCCAGTTGTGTCCCTGAACCAGTAGCAAGTGGCTGTAAGCTTTTCTGATTTAACAGTATTTTGTGAATATCCATCAGAGTATTCTATTATCACTATGGGGTCGTAAGTGACAAATATCTCCATGATGTTTTGATAAATGAATTCCAAGAGATAAAGCTATCCAAAGTACCTGCAGACTTCAACACATACATTTTGCTCATGTTAAGCAAAAGAGTACTGACTATTTGTGATTTCTGAATACACTGCGCCCTTTGATTTTCACTTGTGCACCCCAGCTTTTAGATGTAAGATTTTACTGTCAAACTGGGCAGACACACCTTGCAAGCTCTTCAGAAACAAACCTGAAATTTTATCAGCATTGGATTAGGCAACAGAACAGAATAAGAACAGAAAGACAAATAAAGCTGTCCACAAATCAGGTGGTCTCACTCTACAACAACTAAAATCTCAGCTGAGAAGGTTGTGTTCTCTGCCCTATAGGAAGCATTTATTTCATCTGTGCAAGATTATCGCACTATTAGTATCATACTGGTAGCAGTACTTGTCACACAAAACCCAAAACCATCTAAGCAGAAAAACCAGTGACTAAACCAATTTTTTTTTTTCCAACACAGCAAGGCAAGGATGTTACTGATGTTTTGTTCACGAGCTCATCTCCTGACTTACCCAGGGTGAGGGATTTGTGTGTGGAACAGAAGACAATAGCCACTGTGTCTGCTGGTGTGAAAGTAGAGTTACTCCTACAAAACAAGAGTGTTTTAATAACCTCTGATAGCAAAAACCTTCTTAAAACAGCATCTATCAAATTTATTACTTTGAGGATCCATATACACATTCACATCACTTTGATCAGTCTAGTGATAGAAATAATTCCACCCATAAATGAACACTAGTGTTTGATTTATTTTTTTTTATGCAGAATTGTTTCTCTGTTGTGGCAATCTCTCCAATGATTACACTCCCATGTGAAGGAGAGGAATTTTGAAGACATGGTGTGTAGGACACAACTTTATTCCAGCCAAGTTTATTGTGTCAAACACACAAAAATATCACAGCAGGGGCCACTTGCCTCCACAAAAGAAGAGAGAATGACCTATGATTTCTTCTCCTAGTATGGAACAGTAACCAGATGCTCAGTTTGGACAATATATTGAGTCTACACTACGGAGTTAGTTTCCATTTCAGAGAAAAACTACATCTAAGGGTTTAAACACTGGGACTAAGGCCAGGAGGGGTGGGAAAATGACATATATACAGAGAGAGAGATATGACTGGCCAATGGATCATCCCTTGGTCCAAATTAGGAGTAATTCTATGAGATTGTAAATATTCACCATAGAGCGCTGGTCACTGCTTAAGGCATTTTAGATTTCACAGTTGGGGCATATCTTCCCCCCAGATCAGGTCTAGCAGTTCAGAAGTTATTTAAAAATGCCTTTTAAGGCCAGGATATGATCTTGTCACATAGAAATTTTCTTGTGGCACTAAAAAAAGCTTTAGACACTGTACCCTTCTTAGCGATTTTCCCTTATGGATATTGTATAATTTATATAAAGCATATGCCTGGAGTCTGCTGTATTGTGGCACTCCCCTTTCAGCAGAGAGCTGCTAAAACAAATATTTCAGTACGCCTAAGTGAGAGGACAGCTGTGGCTACTCCAGCCAGCACCAGTGATGCCCTGAGCCACTGGCTACCACATTCTCACAGTACTAGCTTTTGAGAAGTGAGTGTACAACTGTCCTTCCTGGGTGATAATTAAAAAACAAAAAACAAACAAAAAAACCCCCTCCAAAACCCAAAAAACCAACAAAAACCCCAAAACGACTCTACCAAACATTAATTCAGGACAACTGCCTTTTAAGAATCACCATATAAATGTAGCAAATTTGACATATACAGAGAGGAGTGAATTGCCAGCCCAGCAAATGTATCTTGAGATGTAAAAAGTCAAACTGAGTTCTCTCTCTCATATGTCATCAGCATGTCTGCAGGGCAAATTATACCTCCAGTGACATCTGTACAAATCCATTTTTTTTCAGTGGATGAGGTATAGCAGTGATTGATTGAGATTTAACAACTCTGTAATTAACACACAAGAAAGGACAGAATTCAGGTCCTGCTCTCTTAGCCTGTGAAACTCTAACAGAGAAAATGCAGTAAGTACAATGTGAAATACCAAAATGAGGTCACCCCTATCCAGAAACCTGCCTTTACACATTTGCATAAACTTTGTCACCAAAACCAAAGATATCGCACAAAAGAAATATTCAAAGGTTGTGATTCAGCACATTAAATTACCTGGTGGAGAAGAGGAAAGTCAAAAACATGAAGCTCATCTGAACGGAAAATACTGAAAGAGAAACAAGCTAAAATTAGAGCACAATAGTAATTACCGTGTCCATGCCTTTTGTTCCCAAACTACAGGTCAGAAACAAGGCTGGACCAAGCCTAGCCAGAGAAATCCACTGACAGACAGCATTTAAAGACTGCCTGGAAGAACAATACAGATCATTATACCCAGGGAAGCTAGAATTAATGTTATGGCTGCACAAGTTCTTCCTGGGGTAACTCCTCTGAATCGAGTAGTTCTTGACACAGTGAATGGCAGGAATTAGGGCACAGGCTGAGCATCTCTTTGCACAAGTTTTGCATATTGGGTTGACAACATAAAATCTGTCAGACACACTCTGGTTGCTGGGCATTTTGACTTGCTGTTTTACAGGAGAAAGCACAGTGTGCAAAGATGATCCAAATAAATATTCTCAGCCCTGGGTATATGGATCATGATAATTCATGGGGAGAGGAAGAGAAGATCCTCAAAGACGTTTGACCTCTCTGAGACAAAGGCTAATTCCCGGGCTGGGCAGTGTGTGTCAGACATTTCCTTCAGGCTCAGTCAGCTCTGTAAGTGCAGGGAGTTGTGAGCATCCCAAGAGGAGCTCTCCTCTCTGCCAGTTCTGCTGACACCCACAGGGGCTCTGGGGGGCACAGAGCCCTCCCTTGCACTGCAGAGATATGAGGAGAAGTGAGGAGAAGCCAGTGGCTCCCATGAGTAGCTGCAGAGAACAAATGTCACCCCAGAGCACGGGGACTCCCCACAAGGCTGGAGGAGAGAGCCCATCACCTGCACAGGCCTTTTCTGAGTCTGTGGGTTTTGGGGGAAAGGCTTTTACTTGCAGCAGAATGTGGGGTGGGTCCTCTCCCTGTTCCTGGCAAAGCTTGTGAATGCAATAAGGCTGACATGCCCCACAGGGCAGTGCAAGTCAAGACAATGCATTTGATTTTGACCCCAGTTTACAACTGGGAAAGATGGCAGGGATATTAGCTATTACCAGTGACATTTTCTATCCTCCTACATACATTTCCTAGAATGTATAAATGTCACCTCAGCATGCACTTCATTCCTCCTTCATGAATTAAGGGAGCAATCCATTGTTCCTGAATTACAATTTTTCTCCAACTAAGTACAATAATTTAATATGCACAGAAAAAACCCAATCCCTTATTACACGTAATTCTGTAAAGCAATAAACATGCGTTGCTACCAATTATTCCTTGTGAATATTTTGCCGTGGCTAGAATATTAGCATAAAAATTACATAAAAACATTAATCAGAATAACAAACTCAAGTTTTACCTCAAACTCCTCATGCTAATTTCACTTCCTGGTGTAACACAATACACACATCCAGCCAACATGCCCAAAGGTGACACAGAATTTTTTTCTAGAATACAATGTGCATACCAATCTCCAAAACTTCCTTGGTTCTTGGTTTTATAAATATTCCAGAAAAAAACCCAGCCAATTGTCTAATATGTTCCAAGCAGTTCCAATGCTCATGTTGATGTTCTTACTAAGACATTCCAGTTGTGCACACTGGCAATGAACACACAGATATTTTCAGTGTATTCCACAGCAAATGGTACATTTCATTCTGCATGGCACAAGTACAGAGCTGTCTTGGAAAGAAATAAAGGCAAAGCAAGGCAACAGAAGCAAACACTGTACATCAGCTGTTCTAGAAAGAAGATGTCTTTTTTAAATAAAAAATAAAAAAGAAACATTATTTTTTCCCAAAGTAGTGGTCAGCAGAGTAACATAAAATTACTTCATTCTGAGTTTCTCTGCATGTTAAGTCTGAGTTGAAAATCTGTGTGCCATTCTTTCTTGCTGACAGCTCTGCACTGATTGAAGTGCAAGGTCCTCCTTGGGTGCCAGTGCAAAGAAGTATTTATTCCATTTCAAAAAAAGCTCCATAGCATTGCTTCCTACATCTTTGCTTTCAGAATAAAACATTTATATAGTGCCATTTATAATTACATGTATTATTTGACACAGGTATAGTGCTTCATAATAAAAAAAAAAAAAAAAGCCAAAAATAGGACAGATTTAAGATCCGATGCACAAAGGGCAGGGGCATATTTCCTACTGGCTTTAGCTGCATTTTTATTAGACAGAAGCATATGCACACACACACCTCAAAGCAGGTGATGGACTGATTTCTTGAAATCTAAGGGTTTTAGAGTATGGGATGTGATTTACACTGAAGTATACCGCAGTTACCTCTCCCCCATGCAAATTGAAACTCCTGTCTGTGGACAGTCTGAAGCAAGATGGGAATTCCCTGCTGGGAGAGGAGACAGTGCCTGTACAGCACTGCCTTTCCCTGGGAGGGAGCGATCTGCGGGAGTGTTTCCAGCTGATGGAAAGGATACCAGCAGCCTATTCTCACGTGGATGTTACTTAAGGCTGAATGACTTGAGTGCTTCTAAAACAAACTCTAAGGAATGTGCTCATCCACAGAAACAGATCAACACATTCAAACTCCCAACTAGTTTCTAGGTTTATAATATGCTAAGGAGGAACAGTTTAAAAATTATAACAGTGCTTCTGAGTAACAGCTCAACCTCAAATCTTTCCTTGCTGTTTTGAATGCGTCATCTGTGTATTTCATGGCTATTTAGTAACAAAGAAGCCAAAACCAGAATGCCAATAAATGCTTCAGAAGTACTACTACGCCCTTTCAGAAAGGAAGGACCACAGTGCAACCTCAGACACACCTAAACAGGTTCATTCCTCTCTAAATGCTTACTCGATCCCCTAAATGCATCCAGCTCCTAAGAAGTTTGGTAATCTGGCTTACTGGATGCTTCAGAAGCTCTAACCCCATGCCAGCACCCCCACAGCTCCCCCACTACGTGTAGCTCGTCACAGACCTGAAACACAAAAAAGAGTCACTGTAGGGCTGAACTTACTTATGAACACGATTATAATCAGGCTGAATTTATCCAGGTCAATATTGGGATTGGCGAAAGTATCGCAGAAGGTTGTGTAGATGATCATCAGGAGCACACAGCTGCTGATAGCACCAAATGGAGGCTTCTTCCTTTCCAGCCAGTCCTTGATGTATCTTCGGACAATCTGAAACACAGAAACCAACAGGTTGCCTCTTTTCAGAGATGCAGGGAGCCAAGTTGGGCATCACAAAGTGAATCTGACAGCGGAAAGACACAAAGAGAAGAGAGTAATTTGGATGACGGCCACAGTGGATTTCAAAGCTTCCCTGCCACACAACTCTTCTTCTGGGGAATTTAACATTTGTAGTGCAACTTCCACTGGGCGTCCATAATGAGAGTATATCTTCAAGTACATTCAAATCCATCCTTAATCACGCCAAATGTTCTTTGCTAGCTGTCACTGAGACATGCCCATTAAGCCTCCCCAAAGTTTATCTCCTCTGCTGATACTAATGGATGTATGTAATTATCACAGTCCCCTTTGCATCAACAGACAATTCCAAGTGCAACTTTGGGAATCTTAAAAATCTGACATCTTCAGGAATTTCATGACGGTAGATAATCGAAAGTGATCCATGGAACATTTTAATATTTAAATAGCTAGCGATGCACCAGAAGTTTTTAATTAAATTATAACTCAAGCTTGAAAAGCAAAAGTGCATGTGTTGTGGGAGTTTAAATAATTCAAACTCTGAATATCTGGAGTTTTTGTAAATCCAAAGACAAATGCCATTTGCACGCTTTTAAAATAGCAGAATTAACACATGAAAACGAGGAAACCTAATGTACTTAGTGGAACTTTTGCACTTTCAGAAAACAGAATATGAAGCCCTTTTTCAAGAATTTTTTAGGAACTACTATAAATTTTAAAGCAACCTCAACTTCCAAATTATGCTCAATACCACAGCACTAAGCCTCAGCAGATACAATGCATCTATTTCAGTCCTGCCTGGGGAGTCGCTTTTAGTTCTTCTGTTTACTTGATACGGTTTGAAAAAACTTTTTAAAGCTTTTATCATACAGCTGCAACTTGTGTTAATTTTTCAGCAATCACATTATCTTGCCTAATTTCTCCTGAGGCCTCCTGATGTTCTCTGTTACCACGCTCTTTTGGAAATCACAGCCTGGGATCCTGAAGCACTTCTGCCAAAGGGCTCCAAAGGTATCTCGTGGCCTTCCCTTAGCGGTGCCATTAGCAAACATCACCACCACCGGTTTAATAACACAGAAGATCTTAGAGGTATTCAAGATTAACATCAGGGCATCATCACCAACGCTACTATAGGAGCCTTTCACATAACAAATGCCAAAGCCATGAGATCAAGTTGCTCTTGGTTTTCCTCACTGCTTTCCGGGCTTGTTTGCAAGCTTCTCAGCAGGGAAGTCCTGGGAGCAGCTATCCCAGTCACCACAGCAATGAGACTCCATCAGGGCACACACTAAAACTTTGGCACGTGGGCTCCATGCCAAGCTAAGCAGGCTGAAGATCAGCACTCACCTCCCGGCACTTGTGGGCTTCCTGCTGATGAAAAATAACAAATTTGCAGGAAAATATCTCAGGGAATGCTCAACGCCCCGGTGAAAACACTGAACTTTGAAATGTCACACTTGCCAGATGTTAAAGAGAGAAGATAACAAAAAATATAAGATCAGACTTCTGAAAGAGCCTCCACTGGAGCTCCTTCAGCTACTGGATAGGAATAAGGCATTGCACTGAGGAAAGAGACACAAGAAAGTGAAGACGTGCAGGGAGCAATGCGAAAGATATCTAATAGGAAGTTCAGATTAGTCTAAGTCTGAGCAAATTCGGGACTCTAATTATCAGAAGCAAAACCCAAAGTCTTTCACTTCTAAAGTGAGTGGGTTTTTAAAAGAGAGTTAAAAAAAAATCCTATTATCCCTTAAATTGTCACATTGGGGAAGAAGAAAAACTACTTAAGGCCATCTATTAATTTATGGTCCTTCCAGAAGATTTATACTGAAAGTAGCAAGATGTTGAAAAAGAAAAGTGATGGTTCATTATGCCACGGTACAATTTCTAGTAGAAGTATTTAACAGAAAAACTATAGCCCTGTGCTTGTTCAGGCTCTATTTATAACAGACATGACAATAATAACATAATACACATATTTATCCTTGACTGACATAGAAGAGAAATAAAAAAAAAGGTTAAAAAAAATTGCAATTATTTCCCCTCTTAATCGTCAATTGAGTGATACCTTCTTTAAATATGCACCTCTACCTAGCCTGGAATTTTTGTGAATCAACAACCATAAATACCAGTACAGCTTCTTACTGCACATTGTATTTTAAAAAAAGTTCATAGTCAGACCCTGTTGAACTAAATTGTGGCTTCAGGAAATCACCTAATCAACCCAGTGTCATGCTAAATGTGCCCAAAACACAGATAAAATGCATCTTCTCTAATGCAGAATCCCTTCCATTTTGATCTTCTCACAAGGTTCAACATGATCTCTGTTTTCAGAAGTCAATTCAGCCTATAATCACTGATTCAAGGTAACCTAAATTCTTGTATAACTTGAGGGGAGAAATATAACCCTACAGAAGCTCATGTCAGCTGATTCACTTTGACTTGAAAACAATCCATTTGTTATTCATGCCTGGCAGAGTTGCTTCAGGACAAGGATGCTTTGAAAGCTTTTTAATTCTTAACCCAATTCTATAACTTTTCAGGGTAAACAAGGAACTACAAAAACCAAAATTGTGAATATTTGTAGTTAAATAACGATAAATGCCACGAATACAATAAAGACAACACACATTCAGAGCCTGGGCTGAGATACCAAAGCTTCATTTGTCAGAAATGTAGCAAAAGCTAACACAGTCATTTTTGAATGTTAGTATGAGCCACTGGTATCCAAAATAGAAACATCACACTGATGGAAAAGAGTAAAAAAGGGGTGTACTGGGTTTTGTGGAAGGTTTGGTAGCGGAGAAGCAGCAGGGGTGGCTTCTGGGAGAAGCTGCCAGAAGCTACCCCAATGACTGATGGAGCCAGTGCCAGCCAGCTCCAAGATGGATCCATCCCTGGCCAAGGCTGAGCTCAGCAGTGATGCTGGTAGCGATGCACTGTAAGGATTTTTGTGCAGATTCAAATGCCAGCCCCAAGGAGCAGGGAAAGGCTGACCCATAGGTTGCACATGAAAGAACATGAAGGTGAATCCTTCCCTCAAACTACAGTTTAATGGAGAAAAGAGCAAAACTTCATCGTAGGTGTGTGGGCCTGACATTTCTAAGTCTGAAGGGATTTTATCCCGCTAGCAGTGCTAACTGTTTCCCAAGGGAAAAGTTCTCAAGAAAGCTTCTTCTCAAAATAATCTTGGCAAAACAACTATCCTTTCCCAAAACAATCTTTCTCCAGGTGGTGTTTTGCTGTTTCTCTAGTTTCACCAATGGAATTAGAGGGGTGTAGTTCCTAGTCCCCAATCATGTTAAATCTGTGTTGGAACACCTTATAAAAGGTGGTAAGAATTCGACAATAAAGCTTTTCTATACTCTCTGCCTTCTGAAATACTTGGAGTCTTTCGTCTTTCTTTCGTGTCCTAGAGCGACATATGTTCAGACATAGGTGATATTTTATAAATAACCTGCATGGTGAAAGATGCTGATAAACTCACAGAAAAGTTAGACAATAAAAGAGCATAAATGTGTCCAGCAGGCAACCACCTCCTGAAGACTACATTCTGGCACTCTCCAAAGGTTTTGGAAAGGCATCAGCTCAAATTTGCTTCAAAACACAGTTTCAGGCTCAAACTTTCCTCTTGCCCAGGATTTAATTTTTAACAACAAAGAAATGTAATTACACTTGAATTAACAGTAGTGTCCCCATTTCAATTTAGTTCTTCTACCAGAATAGTCATATCCACAGTATTTTTTTCCTACAGACTGCTCTGTATCCTGCCATAACCTCCTTGTCTAAACACAACCTCCCTAAGCAAACGGGCTCACTGCTCAAATGCTTATTTCACTTAACATCCTTGGCAAAGAAACACGATCTGCCATTCCAGGAAAGCAGGTAAATAATGCTCATCTGTTATTAGATCACACATGAAAATAGCAGAACAAAAACAATTCACTTCTCTAATTGTACCCTCAAAGCAGTCACAATGCCCAGAGAAATCTGTCAGTAAAATACACCTAGACTGTTTCCACCTGTCTGCCCAAGTGCTGGACACACAAGGTAAAAAATACAATGAACAATGTAATTCATTAATGTTCATTATTAATTGAACTAAATAGGGCAAGGAGCTTCCCTCCCACCTCCCCTTAATATGGAATGGAATAATTTCTGGTGTTAGTCACGCAGTACATCTCCTAAAAATTACCTAGATCTGTAACTTATTTCTTTATTAAACCCAAGAAATAAAAAACCCCAAAAAACACCAAAAGAAACCCACTAAAACAAAAAACCACAAACAAAAAACCAAACACAAAGAAAACCCCAAACCAAAAAAACAACAACAAAAACCCCCAAAACACCCAAACAAACAACCCAAGCCCAAAACCCCCCAATGGAACAGATAGGAAGTCACCTTTTCTGCTTCCATTATACACAAGAGCGTCTCTTGGTATTTACATCATTATGTAAAATAGATTTTTCTTGATTCTACCAACTCTTTTGGACTGATTTTCTCTCTAACAGAATTTACAGTGGTTTTACTGCACTTCTGCTCCTTTCGTTTATTGTGGATTGGTATGTTCTTCTAAACACCTGGGGCTTAACCATCACAACAAAGAAACACAAGTCACCTTTTCCCTTTGTTCAAACACATGAGTAAACAAGCTGAAACTGCTGGATTATCACCACACCTAAATGCACCAGTTACCTTACCTAATTTGTCTTCTGAGGTAACACTCCTAACTCATTCTTAATTAATATTATTACTATCTATAGGCACAGGCTTTTGCAGTGAACTTAAAATTGCAAAATTTTCTTTTGAAAATCTTTGAGTCAGGCTAGATATTTTCAACTGTCCAGTAATTTTTCCACATTTCTTATACAGTGATGGCAAACCAAGAAAGACAATTGCATGGAATATTGGGAACTACGTAAGTGAAGCCTGTAAGACATAAAAGGTGAAAAAAATGGGAAGACAATCAACTAAGATGACAGCAGCTGTAAAAGCCAGTATAAAGAATCAGATCCTGGAATGGAAGAGAGATTAATTGGGTTGCAGAAATGAAATAAGATGCTAAGATGGACATCCTTCACAGATTTCTCTAGCATAACCAGCCTCCATATATACAAGGTCTGCATGCCAGTTCAAATGCACAGACCCTTTTACACAGCAAACTTGCACCACTTCAGCCAGACCCTGTCCTGATAGTTTTAGAGGGATTTTTACCTGTGTCAAGGCATAATTCCCCACATGTTCCTGAATACTGCTGTAAAGTTTCAGACTTTGTGAAGGCTCACCTGCTTTCCTAAGACATCAACAAATGTCAAATCTATCCTTATGCTACAGTGGGTGCAATCTAATGTTTCTTTTCTGAACATTTCTTTTTTGAAGATGGAGTGGAAAAAAGCCATTTTTGCAATCTGAGGGGGAAAATTTTTTTTTTTTCTACAAACATCTTGGTTTTTTGTTTTTTTTTTTTTTCCCTTCAGCTTTACCAAACTCTCCTAAAAGCTATCTTACTCCATTATGTCAGTTCGCTTTCTCCCAAGAGGTAGCTCCCAACACATGCACACCTTTAAAGCAAGGTTTATAAAAACCACATGAGGCCATTTTCAAAATTAACTTTCACAGTTTGGGGTAATTTACAACTGTTGCTTTAAAACCTTATGAACAGGTACAACACAGTAAAAACGTGAAGGGTGCCTGCACAGCAGCATGTTCCCTTCATACTTTGCACTCTGTGGAAACGAGGCTCTGTTGCCTGTTGGAGTCAGGTGTCAGTGGGGAGTGTATTGTGCTCTGAAAGCTGTTTATCTGCTTTTTTTGGTCCTCTGCACCAAGCTCCTAGGAGAGCTCATCTCCCAGGGTACCTCTCCTCCCTGTAGCTCCCCTGGACCTTGAAGAGAATCAGGGCTATTTCTATGTGGATTTAATTTACAAGAACAGAAAGATTTGACACTGTTCCGCCCCCCCCCCCCCTTTTTTTTTTTTTTTGATAACAGTTCTGTTAATTTTTGTTTCCCCCACCTTAGTTAAATAGTTCCTTCTGCTCCCTGTCGATTGCCACCTACCTTCCCCTTTCCATTTCTCATTCTTTAAAAATAAATACCTTGCTAAGCTTTTTAGTTTCAATTTCACTTACAACTTGTATTGCAACATAGCACCCTTTTAGACTTGTGTTCATGAGCACAGCTCCCAAATGCAGATAGGGCTCCTCTGGAACATTTTGGGCAACGATGCAGAAGGCACTTAAAATCCTTTACTTGTAGGACATCAAGATTTTTTTGTGTGTGTGTGACTAGATTCAGTGAGGATTTCTGTACAACTGGTATCATTTTATAGATTTGGGAAGAAGAACTATACAGAATCATAACATTAATTTTAGTTTTAGTTAAGGTCTGTTTAATGTGAAGTGCCCACTTTACGCTGGCAGACAAATCACCGGTGGGGCAACTAGAGAATGCATGAATGATAATGTACAGACAAGCTTTTTATTATTTATTCATAGAAAACAGTGGGTTTTGGTGTGCTGCTTTGAAAAATGTTCAAACTAGTAGAATATAATGAAAGCATGGTGAAAATTCTATTTCATTAACATTTAATCATAAATCACTCTTTAATATAAAACATAAAATAAAAGTCTGTCATAAGCACTTAGGTGTAGGGAATGGAGAAAGTCTGCAAAAAGGGGAAAGGAAACATTGCAGTGGGTTTCAGTGCTCCTGTTATCTGTCACTTCAGAAGGAAAAAATAAGAAAAGAAACAACACTCTCCAGCTAAATCTCACTACTGGTCATGATGAAACTGCTTGGATATTTCTCAAAACCTTACATTTTGATGACTAAAAGGATTACTGATATCTACGGACAGGGAAACAATGACTGTAGGAAAATCACAACAGCTTGAGAGCAGCAATCTTACCCAAGGACTCTGCTACCCAGATAAAAAATAATCAGAACTTCAAGCTGCCAGAGCAGATTCAAAAATCTTTTCCATAAAATATCTATTACCATGTTTATCGTATAACAAGTATTCTCAGATTCCCCTTAGAGGTATACAAGAGTGATGCACAAATAACAAGCTCTTACCCACCACAGATCTTCAAGGCTTATGGTAAATTAGATCTTTATAAAATACTATAGATTGTGTCCCTGTTTGAGACCCCTTGTCAGAGGGGTCTTATTCGTTACTCTACAAATACAAATGCAATATTATACGATCAATACTGATTTGAGTAACATCAGCCTGTCAATTAGCAGAACATGTCTGTGGACTCTGAGGACACTGGCTATAACATGTTTTAGGTTCAGACAACCTGCACGTCTCTGACAAAGAACAGAGCGATTCTCCTTGTGGGGGACCATCTATCAATCACTGCTCGGTGTGAGGCTCGGTGCCTTTCTGATAACATAGTATCTTCTGCCTCCTTTGACAGTTTTCTTTCCCTTTCTTTCCCACCACCGGAGCAGAGCCTGTACCCTTTACAAATTTCAATGTCAGCAGCTAGAAGAGCATGTTTGACTCCTGTCAATAGTAGTCCTAAAAAGCTAAAAAAAATTGTTCAAAAACCAGTAGAAAACAAGCATCAATTACACTACTGTGGCTTCTTTCTCCCAGCCATCATCAAAAATTCCAACAAGCCAGCCAAGCAACCACAACTCTTGATATGTTTTGCCATAAAGCAAACAAAAAAACCCCAAACAAAACAAATCTAAAAGCACCTTCTTATCTGCTTTGCTTATATCCCAGGGGCTGCTGAAACAGCCAGCTCTGCAGCCTGCTCAGGAAATGAGCATTTAGGCAACACAGGTTTTCCCAGAGGCAAAAATTTTTTTAAGGAAAATAAAGCCCTCAGAAAACGCTTCCTTTAAGCAGCCTCCTCTGTTTTACACTGATGTGGTTTGAGCATAAAGCCCCCATTGATCACAGATGAACTAGGAAGGCTGAGGAGAAGCAATCCTCCAAGCAGGCAAGGTCTAAAGCTTGGGATTTTTAATTTTTTTTTTCCCCAATCAAGCTCTTTGCTATCAGGTAACAACCTTTCCAGGCCTTCTTCCACTGACTTTTCTGTTGAACAGTATGGCTGCAAGTGGTAAGGAATTGATGTGGGCATGAAATGGTAAGTTGGAATTAATTGCTGAAGGTGTCATTCAGGAATGGTGGTCCATTATCTCCTAACACATCTGGAACCCCAGAGTGAGCAGCCTGTGATTCACAAACAAGTCCCTGTACCACATGTTGGGGAACAGCTCATGATGCTGCTCCATGAACAATGAGCTAAACTTCCCATTTAATTGGAGCAGATGAAGGGCAAGGAGACCTATCACTGGAACTCTTGGTATCAGTCCTTTTCAGGCTTACTGTCTTCCCTGACTCCTGCCCATTACTTTTGGATATCCAGCTTCAGAAATGGCTTCTATTCCTATCTGGGCAGGCTGGTTTACCTTTGCACAGCTCTACCTAATCAAGACAATCAATGTAAATAAACAAATGGCATTTCTGATCCGTAGCTTTCATTAGCATTTCTTCTCTTCCACATCCTCTGAACAGATATAAGTGCAGTAATTCAGACACAAAGTTTTAATGCTTAGAGGAACATGAGCTACTTCTGTTGACCTTTCACTTCCAGCAACTGCTTCAAACTCTTTTAAAGACGTATCAACCTATTTCTTCTTGAAGTGTATTTATAAAAACCCAAACTATTAATTTGTCATTGGGTTACACAAGCTTTAAGATTCTCTATTTTTCTTTCAGTCTTTATCAGAACTTCTAAATCCTACCTCAGTTAAGTCTCATCACAATTCTGATTTCAATCTTGTGATCACACAGAGCACTTATTTAATGTGCCTACTGCTCAATTCATGATACTCAGCCTTATCACTTCTTACAGCTGAAAGAACACCCAACTCCACCAATTAGCTCACACAGAGATTTCTTATAACATCTTTCCAAAGTAACATTCCATCATATTTACAGATGAAAGTTCTCTTGAAATTTTGCCATCACTTTGTCCAGCAACCTACCATCACCTCTGAGCTTATCACATAGCAGCACAGATGCTGATACTCCATGGCTGTAGGACACTTTATTGCTAAATCTGCTGCCACAAATTTGTTTCCTAGAAATTTCCACCTAAGGCTTCCAACTAAGAGCTTCCAGTGCTTGGATCTTTCAGTAGAGGATTCAAGTACTTTTGCTTGTCTGCTTTTGGGGGACACAATTTTGATGAGGTAAGATCGCAACACAGAGGGTAGGCTAATCAACAACCCTTTGTCCTAATTAATAAGGAAGCTCTTCGGCATTTAATTAAAAGCTTGAGAGCAGTTCCATAGCCTTCAGGGACACAGAGCTAATGTCCATTTTCCAGATGATATGGTTGCAGAGGGGTTACAAGGGTGCTGATGCTGATGACTATGGTCATGCTTATCATGCTTGTCCCTTTATCAGACTTCAGTGTCTGTTTTGAATCAAAAGAAACTTCAAAAGGAATTTGTTCATTTCCAGTACGTGCCGATTTTAAAATGTGCAATTACAGTTTGATACAAGGCTGATTGACTGTCCTGCGTAGCACAGGCAATGACAAATATTCTAAACCTTGTCCAGGGTGCTCCTTTATAGCCTCTGCTTTCATTTGCCTGTATTTTAACCATGCCTTCCCTTTCAAAGTCTGCTTCAGGATGACAGAATTCAGAAGGTTCCAACTGAACCTGGAGTTCAACTGGATGCTAGAATGAGCTGCAAGTCCCACTAATATTCCTTCTGTACACTCTGAATGCCTGAGAACAAATACTTACAAGTTAGTAAAAATTAGACTTAAGGTGTTTTAGTATCCGAGAACAGTGACAACAATTATGACAACTTTTGGTCTTAGTATTGTGGTTTCCCACCATGACATGGGAGGAAAAAATAACAAATATTAACATTTGTGAACAAACAGGCACTCAGAGACAAGGATCACAGAAAACCTTATATATGCAATTAGCATTTTTTACATTCAGTGGAAGTTTTCTATCATATGCCATGAAAAATAAGGCTTTATGTGAACACATGAACGAGGATAAAATTAAGTATTGAATAACATTGCACAAATATCTTCCACCCAGTGTAACATGATAGAAAAGTCACGTAAAAATAATTTGCAGTTGTGCAACTAAACCTCTTACTGCAAAGCATAAGCAAAATGGCTCGAGAAGCCTTAATTTTATGATTTCTTAACTTGTGACCGCTTAGCCTTTATATGCTTATTAATGTGGAGATTTTTTTATTCCTGTAATTATTAGCAGATACTACACAGGGAAGAAGGACTTCCCTCGCCCCCAGGCAAAGGGCACGTGACAAAAGGACTGTGTAGTATTCTCAAAGCTCATTTGTATGGGGCTGGAATTCCTCACAGCCTGGGCTGCCATCTTTCCCACTTTATGTTCACGAGCTCCCTCCTCGCTCTGCAGCAGCGTATGTTTGTGGTAGTGAGGGACAGATGCTCAATCTCAACAAAGATCAATGTGGCTCCAGGGAGCACTGCAGCATCTTTTCCCTGATATTAGACTTCACTGTCCTGAGGCTGTTCCTATGTGGCAGCTTATCAGGTTGCCAGTCTGTTTTTAAGATAGCTCTCTTTATCTTGTTTTTTTAAATAAGAATGTATATTTAAAAGACATACCTGTCCAATAATAAGAGGGACTACAACAGTCATAAACAGCTGCGAGAATATGGATGTAAAAGGCACAGAGGAGGATGATCCAAGCTGCAAAATAAAGACAAGCCATTAACATTGCACTTTCTCTTAGTATCTGCAAATTTCATACACAGATATCACACATTAATATGCATTTTATTTTACGCATAAAAACTGGGAACTACGTGTCCTGGAAGCAGCTGCACACACGTTTAATAGTTAAGTCACAATAAAGCATCTGGTGTTCCACAAAAGAGAGCTAAACCAATCTCTGATTATTTTATAACCTAGGGTAATATTTCCAGCAATATTCATTTAATTGAAAACCTGCTACACATATATGCCAAGTAAATTATATAAGCATTTGTAGGATGATAGTCTAAAGAGACAGGGAGTGAATCCTGTAACTAAACAGTTAGCTTGACTTTACCGTTTATACAAACATCAAGCAACAGAAGTCAGTGTAGTTACTTCAATAAATAAATGAAAAAAATGAAATAGTGAAGGCAACATTCACATGTTTTATTTCAGTGCTGTTAAAAGAGAGATATACTGGAAGTATAGAACTAATCTTTTGTTAAGACAAATGAACTGAGGCTAAGTCCTCAAACAGGTGATCTCTATATAACTATAGAGATATTATATAGAGCTATAGGGATATCTATATAACTACAGAGATATATTATAACTATAATTGTAAATGCTAGAAGTAATTTTTTTAAGATGCAGGTAGAAAACAGTAACACACACAGTGCTTCAGGATGCTTAGGAAAATACACAGTATTTTTAACATTCTGACTGGATTTGTTTTAGGCTAAGTAAATGGAAAGCTTCCTTTAATGTAATTTAACACCTCTTTGACAGCAATGGGACACACATTAAGAAACATACACTTAGAAGACTGAACAGCATTGTCAGATCACCCATAAACAACCACTTGCTTCACATGAAGAAAAGGACACAACATTAAGGTTTTCACAGATCCACTCTATTTTATATTTTGCATTTCACTTTAAAGATTCTCAAAATGACAACAGAATACAGAATCTTTTCAGCAGCATCTAAATGATGCTGATTTCCTAAAACATTCTTACATACATCATTCTCATAAATGATACTCAGACTGGATTATACTTTTCCCACTTACCTTCCTTTCCGAGCCACCTGCATGACAGACAAGGTGACCATGCAATCTGGTAACTTTTTATAAGCCTGCCTTGAAAAATCAACATATGGCCATACAAATGGGTTTGGCATGAAACAAGATTCTTCACAAATTTGAAGAACAGAAAAATCAGAAGTTTTATACAGTGAAGTATTTTACTTTAGGCAGACATGTACAAGTGCACTGCTTTTTTGTACCTGTACATTTGTATATGCACTGCTTGGGAAATGGATGAACATGCCTGTGGGGGATTCTCTGGGCAAACTGAGCTTTTGGGGCAGGCAAATGGCAGCAGACTTCCTAAGTCCCTTTCTGAATACGCTCTGGGTGGAGAGTCTCAGGAGGAACATACAGGATCTGGCTGCTGTCTTCGTGCTACCTTAACTGGCAACATCAGCTGAGACTCAGTCTGACCGCTCATAAATTGCAACATCTCATCACCATCACCTCCAACTTCAATAACGTGGGAGGGGACCTGAGGATGAGGCCACAGCTGAGAATTCTGGCCTGCAGGTAGGGACTAAGTGAGCCTAAATTCCTACGGAGTCAAGAGGGAGAAGTAAAAGCTTGCATAAGAAGATTCAGATCACCCACAAGCACCCAAAAGTCTGGCAGTGCAGCCCCATTCCCAAGGGACACAGGGCACTCTGAGTGTTCCCCTACAGAGAGCACAGACCTCCATCATCCCCCACGCACCGTCTCCTTGTTGTTTTAATTCTTGTAAGGAGCTTGTAAATTTTTAAAAGGTTCTTAGTTTTTCAAATTGTATTTGGACTTTTTGTTACGTGCTGAGGAGCTAAAAGCATTACTTACCAGGAAGTATTATTCCAGGAAGCCTTTTCAAGTGAAATATGAAGATTTTTAAACTTTAAAATCTGCTTGGGCCACAGAGGAGTCAATTTAAGCAAGCCAGGACACTTGCACAGCTTCAAAGAATATGACACTTTGGCAGTAACTCCCGTGCTTTTCTATAAAAATGTTGATTGGACTTTGCTCACTACTTTTAAGTTTTATGCTCAGTGGATGCATAATCAGTTTCTAAGTCAAGAATGAAAAACTATTCAAGAGCATAACACTGCTGAAAAAGGCACAGTCTTGCCAGCTTTTTAAAATATTACTTCAAACGTAGCGTCTTCAAACTGTTGGGAATTTTTAAGCACTTTGTGAATATAAGGATATGTTCTGCTTTGGATGTGGGGCTTTTGGCATTTGTCCTGCTGTGGTTTTTACACAATTACAAACTGAATTAAAGGTACTGATATTACATCATGAAACAGATTTCTAAGCTTGGTTTCCCTCTGTATATTTTGACAATAATTTCAGTGGGCTGCTTTTCACCAAAATCTGTTAGATTATGTCTATCAGCTCTTGTATTACCTTAACCTTAAATCTCTTTCCTGAGAAAGACACAGAAGACATAGGCTGAAGGCACGAACTTCCCAATCACACAGAAAATAAGGACATTTTAACCCAGACTCTGGACACACAGTGGCTAACCACGAGGAATCAGAAATACCAAAGAACCCAGAGCTGATTGAAGCATACTTTGACCAGGACCTCCACAACATTTGCAGCATGAAAACTCATCAGGCTCACAACTCTAAGCGTCCCATGGACTCTCAGACATTGCCTGGGTCCCAGAGCTCCTTTGAACAGATCTGGATATGTTTGCCACGCTTGTTTTGAGAAAGAGAAGTGAGAATTGAGCAACAGAGGAAACAAAACCTTGATGTGATGTTAATGAAACCTTCCTACGCGCTTACAAAATGCAAATATTTTGTCTGAATGCATAAATAGGATTTTGCTTGGGTTTTAGGTGGCTCAAGCTAAGTTCTGTGCTCCATTATCTGTCACGAAAGGTGTTTTTAGAAACTGCCTACCTAGATGATGTGCATTGCACAGAAATTAGTATTATGTTAAAATGGCTGATTATCTTTGGCTGCCCTCCTTGCTATAATATCTCTATGTGTAAAAACGAATCTTTCTTCAGTGGCAAACAGACCTGCTGTAAGAACTGGCATAAAAACATCAGAAAATCAGCCGATATATAGCTGAAAAAACCTCACCCCTATCTGATTGGAATGACAGATAAAATGCACCACTTAATGAAAAATAAATCAAAAATTTCATGCCACCATGTTGTTTACGCTTATTTAGGAACATTTTTAAATTTTTTTGATACTGTGAAGAGATTGTTACACACCATTACGGAAAAAAAGCATTTCAGGTAAAGGTTTAGTAATAAGCCAGCCCTGCTTTAATGGACTCACTTTTCAAGAAAAGACCCTGAAAATTCTCAATTGAGGAAAGACACTTTTTACTTGAATAATCTGAGTGATTTCAGCAGGGTAACTCAGATAAGCAGAAAGATAATTCCAGGTAAATCTTTCCAAACAATTCTGTCACCATGCAGTACTTCAATCCTGACCTGCAGCATTCTTGCTAATTTAGTCCTGACCTTTCTTCTCAAGAGACTGCCTGTTTTAAAAAAAAACCCAACAAATAATTTAGTGGGTTTCTTTATGAGTTTGTGGTAGAAACACTGGCTTAGCCTTAATTAAAAGGTTATATTTAACTGGATATAGTAAAAAAAAACAAAGAGCAAAACCCAACCTTCCTTGCTCAAAACCAAAACAATTCCATCTCCCAGCCTAGACTGTCTCCACAAGCCAGATGTTCCATTCTCATCTTTCTGGCTGACCAGGCAGGTATCACAGTGGATGTTCCCATGTCTACACTGCCAGGGGCTCAGAAGAAACACATCCTCCCAGTCCCACCAAATTACAGCCCAGTGACACACGTGCTGCACACATTGCGTCCACTTCGGAGCAGGCTGTCCTTTGGGGGCGGCTTTTACTCTCCCTGAGCACTCCTGCAATTACTGCTTCCTCGGGTTGTGTCTTTGTGCTCTTCACACACCATCACCCAGCTTCAGCCTCACCAGCACAGAGGAGGAAATGAGGCAGGGGTGAAAAGAGGGCAGAACTGATGGGGAGGGGCACTACAGCCTGCTCTTTTACACAAGATATTCAATTTTTAGCTTTTCTTTTCCACATTCAGGTGAAAAGGTCTGGCTACTCTGACACCCTCTTTAAATTTTGCATTCAGTGCTGTATTGTCACTGCTTCTGGTTGCTCTCAAGCAGCCCAGATCCAGCTGCCTCAGAGGCCTGTGTGGAACACCCCATGCCCTAATCCCTTTACATCCTGTTGTGGATGGCGGGCCCTTTACAGAAAGGCCACGGAATGCAAGGCACTTTTGGAAAAGGTGTGGATGGGATCCGGTTTAGTGATGAGGGGCAATGAACAAGAGTTACCAGCTGAACAATGCCCTCCCTTGCTTGGGACTCTTTGCAGAGCCATGACCCAGTCGTTGCAGCATGGTACAGTAGAGCAGAGGAATAACCAGGTCTCCCTCAGTAAGCCAGAAGTGGAAAAGCTGTGATGGGAACTGCCATGGGCAGTAATGATGCTGAGGCTCTGGGAAGCAGGGAGCACTCGGAAGAGCGCTGACGTGCTCCTGTGAGCTCTGCAGTGCCCAGCTCCAGATTTCAGGTAGGAGGTCGAAAGAGGTCATTCCTACACAGCATCCAAGCAGAGCTGACAGGTCACTGGGTGTCCTTCCCACCGCCCTGCTTTACAGGCACATACAGCATTTGGACACCTCGGGAAGGAGTGTGAGAGATGCCAGCTCCCAGCCACTGGCCAAGAGCCATTGATCAGTACTGAAATAATCCACCTGGAACGGGTGGAAGGGAAGGGAGGGCATGCCACTGAGAATGGAGTTTCTAAATAACGTGTTTAAATTTAACAATAATGTCAAAACCTGCAGATTGTCTCTTCCCTCAGAAAGGGGCGAAGGCACGACAGAGATTGCGTCCAATGCTTCGGCAGTCATGTATTTTAACAAAGAGATCTTCCGCTATTATTCTTAAAAATTAAACTTAAGTCCCCAGTTCTGCTAAATAACTGGATATATTTCGCAAATTCTTACATATTCTATATGCTTGTGTGACTGTGGGAGTTGATTTGGCACAAATGAAAATGTATCTATTTGTCTACATATACCCTCCAGTTCTGTTGTCAAATAAAATAAAATAAAAATAAAAAAAAAAATCAAAGTTTCACATTCAGAAGTATGGAAAAACAAAAGCTGACAATCTTGACTTTTTTTTTTTTTTAATTTTTTTTTTTTATTTCCTGGCTTGAGCAATGAGACTGTATATCTTGGGTTTCCCTTGTTAAAGTGATCACAGATGCCTAATCCCCCTTGGGTTCCCCTATGACACATTAAAAAATACCAAGCCAATCCAAACACACCTGTGGATTTTAAAGCCTTTTATAGAGCTTTAAAAATAACCATAGGTATTCTTCATCTGAAATACACCAGAGCTACTCTTCCACATAACTGTGCCTCAATGATCTGGAGGGTTAATGTACAGAAACAAGATCAAGTTTACAACCCAGAAACCCCCAAATGGGAATTAGATTAATACCCTTGGAGAGCTGGGATTTAAGGACTAGCATCCAAAAATTCTGCTGCAAACAAGGGGCTGACTAGCTGGAAAGACACAGATTAGTCAATACAGGGTAGTTAAGCACCATGAATATTATTTATCCATGAAAAAGAAAACTGTGAGGTACCAGAAGAAATAAATCCGTCGAGATAGGGGATACTGGAGACATTGCACGAGGCTTGGATAAGCCCTTGGTGAAGCAAATTGCACAACTGTGCAGGATTTGTATTACCTGGGCTGAAGGAGGAATTAAACTGGAGCACGTGCACAAAACGCTTCAGATTAAGGGATTTGTTTTATGAATTTAATGATTAGAAATGCATGGCTTGTTTAGCCTAGCTGACCGAAGGCTGGCAAAGAGAAAGTCAGAGCCAGGGTGATAAATTTCAGAGAAGAGCTATCCAGATGTACAACACTGGCAACAAAGACAAAGGGATTACACATCTTTAACCAGCATTTGCTGGAAATTAGTTTTCTATTTATCAGAGACGCAAGTTTCTAGTACTGCAAGGGTGGAGGGAGAGCAAAAATCCTTATTTTTAGGTTGGATCATGCTCAGTTCTGAGGTGAATTGCACAGCATGGAAAAGAGGTGGATTGTGTGAGTCAGGATGGGATTCTCCTGGTAGCCTGGTTCTATAATCCTATTAAAGATGTGTGGTTAACTTCTGCTCATGTTGAAGCAGGTTGTGCACTTGAAAGGCTCCCCTAATTTCATATAGATGAAAATCTCAAGAGCAATTAACATGTAGAAAAGCGCCTAGAAAAATTGACAGTGTTTTGTGTGTGAGTCAGGAACAAGAAGGGTCCCTATTCTCTGTTCTGTTACTTGTTTTTCAATTTAAATAACAAAGCCATAAAAGTGAATGTGAAAAAAAGCAATAAAATGATTAAGTAAATATTTCACAGCAGTCATTAAGAAGTTCTAGTTAATTGTAAGAGTTTGGATAAGATCAGAGAATTTTGTTTTTCCAATGATTAAAGAAGAAAGGAAACGGTGAGGTAAATAACCAGGTAGAAATAGAGATGCACTTTAAATCTTCCACATGAATGAGCTGATCTGTTAATAGCTAATGCACTGTGCCTCTCACCCTCCCTTCCTTCCCACTGTAATCAGCCTTTTGTCACATACCACTGAAATCCATTAGCTGCAACTTCCTTATCAACTTCCAAGGCTTTCCAGCTACTAAGATATTTGCATATTTAACGATTCATTTGACTGGTATCAACTCTCATTTACCAAGTGCTTGAGAAGAAAATCAAGGCATAGTGTGTGGAAGTTCTGTTTAAAAACAAAAAAGTACTGACAGCTGCTTTCAATAAACAGATTTATCTGAATTAATAGGATTGGAGTAGACTCGGTAAAAAATCTGAGAAGCACCAACAACTTTTGGACCCATATTTTAATGTAAAGATTGTGAGTATAAGTTAAAGCTCTTCAGCATTTAAATCAGCTTCTAATTTCACTTGCTTTATTTATTTCACTTTTCTCTGCTCTACCTGCACCAAATTTCCTTCACTTGTCTACTCCTGAATTATTTCAGCAGTGCTACTTTCTAGTACTTATGACATCACCACTACAAATCCAACATAAAAATTCAGAAATCAAGAACAGGAGCAAGCTGATGAGGCCTTGGGAAGATTCTGTTTTGACACAAATGTCACGGTAGTTTTATTGGCAAAAGAGCTAATGGGGGAGTAATGCCTGACAGTCATACCGAGGGTTTGCCATGTGTATCTTTAAAAATACACATGGATTTTGTACTGGGTCTCTAACATGCCACATTAACTGCTTCTGAAGCACGTGAAGTACATAAAAATGTAGAATACTGACTCACCTCTAATATTTTTTGACGGCTTTCAATAGAAGTACATAGATTCACACACTTTAGACTTTTGCTACCTTGATAACTAACCTTGGAGAAAACAAAACTTATTCTTCTGCTTTAAAAATGCTCACGATCGATCCGTTACTCTGGCCTCAGCTAAGTGTGCAAAGTGACAAGGGGGAGATGGACAGCCTCACTCTCTGAATGCTTTGGTACACAGCCTCCTCATCGTTGTTAATGAGGCATTGCAGAATGCTGCAAAGAGATATCAAACAGCATAACCTCCTGCTAACTTGAAACCGATTTAACTTGCTTTGTTTCTGCTCACCACATCGATGAACTCCAGTTATATACAGTTTATGGGACATTGGCCCTCTGTGACACCTTTGCTGGGAATATGGCAAATTAACTGTTAATAACAAGGGTTAACGTGAGGATGATGATATTGCTGATTAACGTATCTGGGAAGGAAGATTCAGTATCTTCTTATTCGGCAGAATGTTAATCAGAGGTGTCTGTGACAAACTCGGATAGTCTTTATAAAGTTTAGCTAAGCATCCTCATACAGTCCAGTAATGACAGGCATAGTATTTAAGGCTTCATTAAATTAATCCAAACCTCTTAGAATGTTAACTTTGAGTAAGCTCTACACCAGAAGTTTCACAGCAGAAATATACTTTTCAGAAATGTAACTGACTTCCTCCTCAACACCATTCATTTAAGATGATAAATTATTTGCATTAAATGCATTATTTATTATAGCTTCAACATGCCTTTATCAATGTTGTTTAGCCAATTTAAACTTACATTACTGGGCAATTGTGACTAAAAAGGCAGCTCAGAACATTATATTCTCTGGTGCAGGTAGGACAAAATATAAACAATAACTGCTACCTCAGGTTAAGCTGTATAACAAGCTAATAGACAACAATGTATTTTATTTCTGGCAGCACTAAAGGTATTTTATGCACTGTACACAGGGAGAATAACACATATGAACACTAATGCAACAGAGCATTCAGACTATCACAGCACAACTCTGTGGAAGAGTTAATGCTCACAGAGTAACAGAATTAGGAACTAAAATTCATTGATGATGTTGACTTGAAATGTCCATGAATCACATTCAGCAGCTCAGCTCAGTTATTGTAGAGGTAAATGGAAGTTTTATTTTGAAACTTGAAAATTCCACCCAACAATTAATTTGAATGTTACACACTCCTCCTACAAATATTTCCAGGGCTGGTGGGAAGAACAGAGACACGATTTGTCTTCCTGTTCTTGCACACATGAAATTTTACCACCTCTTCTGAGAAGTAACAGTGAAAACTGCAATTTATGGGGCAGACTACCTTGTTATCTGCCTATAAAGATACCAAAGCAAAGAACTTTATCTTGCTTGAAAAGATATGCACACCTTTCCTTAATGTTTCAGTTTCTGCAGAAAATACCCCTTTTTTACTATTCAGTACAGCAAACTCAGTGAGGTAAAGCATGGTAAAAGCTGCCAGTGAGCAAAAGTAAAAAGAGCTGAAGTTTCACTTACAAACAAGGGCACAGGTCTGGGAATAAATACCTGTGGAAGAAACACTTTCTATATACTAGAGGGAGGAGGATTGGGAAACAGCGAGGCAGACCGTCCTGAATCAACATATCCACTGCAAGAATAACAAAACACCCATCTGTTTTTAAAGAAAAAACCTACAGTAAGTCCATGGTCCCAGGAAATCTTTGCTGGTGTGTACCAATATATACAATACAGTCAAAGCAGTTTGTGTGTAAACACAGCTACATCAGTGACTTACAATTTGTTCTAGTAAAATAAAAATCTTCCCACACAGTTACTCTGAGGAAGTAGTTGATGTTACAGCCACCTTCACAGTACTATTTATCCCAGTTTATACTGCTGTATTTGTATACAGTCCCTATGTTTAGGCATCCCTGCTATAAACAGTGCACCCCTTACATGCCATGTACAAATAGTTTCAGACCAACTTCTCACTTCCCCCCCTCTCCAGTGTGCTGGCTCATGTACAAAGCCATCAGTAAGACAAACGTAAAAGAAAATATATGTCTTCCTTGAAATCCTAGAAGCGCTTCAGCCTGTATTCCCTGCTCTTCACAAAGCCACAGGCCTCAGCAATCTGCACCACATCACAAGGTTTTTGCCAGCAAATCCTCAAGCACCAAGACTTCCTGTCTGACAAGGGATTTACTAAATAGTAAATCTGAATAGTGCTTTTCCAGTTGTTCCCATCCACTTCAGATCAGTACAATCCCATCCAGCTCCTGCAAGTGAAGGTTTCCAAGAGCTCCCCTGAGTTATCTCCTTACCTGGCAAGTGTGGGTATTTTGCCCAGCCTGACTAACAGCATATGATTTTACACTTCTGTAAGAGCAACAGCTTTTGGTCATCTTAGAATAAAGTGTAGGTGGTGTTTACAGTCACTACGATACATTGTGATGGCATTCCTGGGAGACAGATGATTTCAAATATTGACCAGAAAAATCTTCACTATTTATGCATTGTGAAAACCATCCAAACTTGGATCTTAAATATAATGTCTAATAGGTGCAAGATTACCCAGTAAAAGATATAGTAATATAATGATACTTACAAAAAGCAAAAGCAGAAGTGGAGTTATAACAATGCCCTGGAAGAAACAAACAAAAACAATCTGTTAGTCAGGGAGGCAGAATAACCTTTTTTCTTACCTTAGTACATGGAAACACACAGACATCATTTAACATCACAGAAATTAAGTAACAGGCTCAACTCTGCTCTTCACTGAGAATGTTCTTTAACATTTATACAACAATCATTTTATAAACTATAATCAGTACCAAGTACCTTTTCTTACCTTTTTGCACCTAAGCCCCTCTGTTCTAAAAGATGTGATATATAGAAACATGGATCATCTATTTTTTTTTTAAATCCCACATACTAAAGCTCTCCCCTCGGTGTGCTGTATCTTAACTTCACTAAGCAGCTCCTCCTTAGGGGGAGACTTGATCAAGTCCCATGCCACCCAGTCCCAGGTCCTCTCCTGAGCAAAAGCTGCATCAACTGTGATGAATTAGGTGTCGTGACTATGTAATGTAAGCAGATATTCCCCAAGGAAATGAGCTGAGATCTCAAAACTCATTTCACTTGATTAGACTTCATGTCTCACTGGTAGAAGGCAAGTCTTTCATCTAATTTAATCACACAGGACCACCTCGGCTTTCCACATCCCCCAGGCAGATGCAAGCAAAAAGATTTGTTGTCTTCAACTGACAAGGAACAGGTTTAAAGCTGATGATTGGACAAAATAGAGGATTTTAAGCTTCATGAAAGCAAATCTTAGAATGAGTTGTTTGGGTTGGGAGTTAACATGACATGCATCACTTTCATAGCTGCAAATAGCAATTCCCCATCACCCTTCCATCTGACTTCAATATTTTATTATTGCTCAATAAAACGATTCCATCTTTTAATGCAGGCTAATTCATGGAGTTGGCTCAGAACTTCTCTAGGCCAGGACTATTCTTCATCCAGATAGGTCACAAGAATGGCCAGTTTTCAGCTATTCACAAACTTTATTTTTAAAGGACAAAGGCCCAAAACACGCTCACATTTAGCTAAAAGGGTGCTTAATTTATATTTTATTTAGCTACAACTGAAAAACAATGGAACAAAAAAAACCCCAAACAGTTGTCTCCTACTTTTCACTTAACCTTAAGTAACATGGCTTTACTTCAATCTCTTGGAAGAAAATATAAAGAAAACCCTTAAACAGCAAGTTTGTATTTGCTTTCTGGGTCCACAAAAAAATCACAGATCCAGATGGACTGTCAGCTACAGAGAGTTCCTATTATGTTCCTAAAACAAAATGCAACAAATAAATGCCACAAATTATAGCGGACAGGAAGGATCAGGGAGGCAACAGTTAAGCTGTGCAACTTGAAGGCTCTGCAGAATTTAAAAACATATTTCAAAATAAATAATACATGCCATATCTGACTGCCCCACAGCCCAGCTATCCATAATAATTTATCTTTTTGCAAATGTCACAATTGAGATAGATCATAAAAGACTAAAAAGAGAAGTAGAAGCAGTAAGAATTGCTTCAGGGAGTCACTCACTATTTACAGGAGGTCTGACCAAAATGCAGAAAACAGATATGAAGAAATATAGGTGTTCATGTACAGCAGCTGGAGAGGAAGAAATAAAAGTTGAGGAAGGGAGGAGGCATCAAGGGCTGAACTGACACTTGCACACAGCAGAGTCTATGGGGAAGAACTGACTGCAAGAGCTGTGTAATGTAGGGACAACACAGTCACTTCATCAGAGGGACCAAACTTCGGCTTTTAGGGACGACTGCTCAGAGCACATGAGCCAGACTCTGCCCTTCTTCCCTTTTCCCCACTGCCTGCACTGCACACTACCAGACAAATACTACCAGACATTTCCAAGTGCCTGAGTGTTCCCTTAGCCTCCTCTAATTTTGGGATGGCAGAGCACCACTGCAGCAGGGTTCCACCTTCAGGATTTCGCACAAGAGAGGAGCATGGATGGAGAGGAGATGGTGCTCCAAAAGCATCCCGTACTGCAACTGAGCACTGAGTGTAGGGAGAAGAGAGCACACTGCCAGCTTGAGAGCACAGCCAGCTCTCCTCTGAACCTGAATGAACTCAAAAGAAGCAGAGGTAAAAAATCAAACCAAAGCAACCTTTATCTTGTTGATAAATCAAGATGGTGTCCTTCCCTCTTGGGATGGGAGCTGGGATAAATCAAGATGGTGTCCTTCCCCCTTGGGATGGGAGCTGGGACTTGCTACTTAATGGCTTTAGAAGCTTGCCCATAGGAACACAGTGGGCAACAGGCACTGCTAACTCAAAGCATTTCCCAGAAAAGCAAACTGCACCTCTGTGACAGTAACACTTCTTGCAATTCTGCAAGTGGAGAGCAGGAAAATCCTCCTACACATCATAAAGAGATTCCTGACTGAGCATGCTGCAAATCTAGCATTCAAAAGGTCCATTTTAGCCATTTGTTATTAAATTTTGCTATTAAACCTGGTGATTTTAATAATCAGAAGTAGGTTTCCTGTTGCCTCACCACAGAAAGGATTTACAAGGTTGAACTTTTCCATTTGCAACACACACAATCCCCTAGGAAGCTAAACAATTACCTGACAGAACAGACAAGTTCATATTAAAAAAATAGATGCTGTTGCTGAATCAGAGTAATTTGATGTTAATGTTTTATTTTGATAAGGAGTGCCAGTTTGAAAAACCACAGGGATTACATCAAAACCAAAGGGGTTTTTTTCTTCAGTCAGTAGTGCAGTGGTGGCAGTGATGGTTTACAGGTGCAAGCAAAGCACGATTTATAAAGGGAGGGGAACTCTGTTACCCAACCAACCGATGGAATTGCTAAAGAACAAACTTTGAGGATGTAAAGCCGAAAACACTGATGTGCTTTTATGTGCTGAAGCCCTTCTCTTCGTGTTCCTGCCCCAGATACAAAGAAGGGCTCACCAACCACGGTGTATCTGTCTAACAAAAGGCATTACCTCTCCCTGCACACAGCACCTTGCTTTGACACATTACCTCTTCGTTAGGAGCACGCTCCACAATCTGCTCGTGAGCATTACGTGATGCATCTCAGTCCATACCCACTAAAGAGTAACAAATGGGGCACTCCCAGTCTAAAGCCTACTGACAGAAAATACAGGGGACAATTTACATTTTGAAGGTAAAGCCCAAAGTCTGGTTCACTAAGAATAAAGAAAATGTGGAAGAAAACAGTTACTCCAGAGACCAGCTCACGCCCCTACAGAAGCTTCACGAAGATGACAATTTTCTGACACTGGTACTGTAGCTGCTAAGATTACAACTGTCTGAGAAGCACAAAGGAAGCTAAAAATTAAGATGACCATTTCTAAGTCCATTGAACACTGAGACTATCAGAGAGGAAAAAGGAACTAAATTCGACGCTTTTTCCTGCCTTGCTCTCCAGGCAAGTGCTGTCAAACACATAGTGTATGGAGATAAACAGATTGTAGGTTAGCACTTCCAGCAAAAGCTGAGCATCTGCCCTTGAGAATGCAAGGCCATTACACAGTTTTAGCATCTTCAAAGTTCGGGGGGAGTGTTAGGCTTCCCGACTGCTGCCCACAATGGAGTCAAAGTTGTAAAGTGACTGCCGTTTGCTGTCTGCAGAAAAACTTTCAAGAAATCCATTTACACCTCTGATGTGAAAGACTGACTGAATATATTTCAATGATTTTAGTGGAAAGGGCAGGAAAAAAAATCTCAGCCTGCCATGAGACACTGACACAACCTAGGAGTCTGAAGAGGCAGATATTTGGAAATATCTCTCTACAGTAAAGATCATGAAACCGATTTTATTTAAGAGAGTTTAAATATAGGTTTGTATGTGCAAGCATGTACATGAACATACATATTAACAAGGATGCACTTGGAGATCCGTTTGATTGTTGTTTGCTTTGATTAGATAAAGTTGCTAAGAGGTTTTCTATAGGTTTCATCGTTGCTGTCGAGCAGGTATTAAGAGGTGTTTATCCTCCATAAGAATATCTAAAATCAATACATGGAATTGGCTGCCAAATCAGACAGGGAAGGGAAGTCACCTAATGAATTTGAAACTACTGTGGCAAATCATTAAGAATGAAATTATGCAAATAGGAAGAGAGAGGTGGGCACAGATCCAGAGGGACACATGGTAGGAGACAAGTAGGGATTATTGTAATGAGGCATGAAATACATGTGAAGTTTCCTTCGTTTTCTTTACCCACAAATTTCCCATGCAATTTTTCATCATTCTTACAGGTCATCAGCAAGACAAGCATGTGGCAACTGCTAGTGAGAAAAACCTTAACCAAAGTCACGTCTAAGGAACCAGGGCTAGAAAAGAAAAAAAGGGTTTTGTAATAAAGGTCTAATACACAAATGCCTATTTTCTGAACTCAATTACCTACTCGTGCTTAATGCTACAGAGGTTCCTGAATGCTTCATTAGAGCAGGACACAAAAGAAGGAGAAGTGTAAGAAATGTTATGTAAAAACTTACTGGGCAGCATCTCCACGCTACTGATTGGTAAAGTGTGAGAAAAAAGCTTAGGAACACTGGATAGCTTCATCAGAAGACAAGCATAAGTGAGAAACAAAACTCAGTTGTCTTCTGTGTATGGCAGTATTTCTCAAATGACTTTATATCCAGAGCTGCTGGCACTTTTTGGAAAAGAAAGCTCAACCAAAAAAAGATTAGCTCAGTTGGTAGGAGTATGGAGTCAATAACATCAAAAAACCCAGCCTGCACACCTCACCACCCAACAAACAAACGTTCCAAACACAAACCTGTAGTTTTTATGATTACAGTGAGAGAGAAACTTTATGTCAAAATATGTATTATTTCTATTTCTTATGCATTTTTTTCCTTGATTTTGTGCTTGGAAGTGTGTTTAAAATTTTTTTCCCTTATTTTTAACAAGTTTGCAGGAAACTTTATAACGTTTCACATTTTAAAAAGAGAATCCTGACTCTAGAAAAGTGCTTCTAGGTCTGAATTAGGCATGTTTGTGAGCAACAGCGTAGCTAGTATCAAAGTTCTGACAGAATGTTCTAGAAAGAAAGAAAGGAAAGAAAGGAAAGAAAGGAAAGAAAGGAAAGAAAGGAAAGAAAAGAAAGAAAAGAAAGAAAAGAAAGAAAAGAAAGAAAAGAAAGAAAAGAAAGAAAAGAAAGAAAAGAAAGAAAAGAAAGAAAGAAGGCACTCCTAAAGATGGAAAAGTTGATTGTTCGGTATTCTCACTAACATGACAGATTGTAAAGACCACAGCAGAACTCAGAGCCAGCTCTTGGTCTATTCAAATCAAGGAGCACAAGAATTCCACTACCCTCACTGCTCAGACTGGTCACAGCTCCACGGTTCCACTCCACAGCATCACCCCTGAGTAAACACACTGTTTGTTACCTGTGATACCACATTACTCATCATCTTGAATAAACTGATTTAAAGTGTACTCCCATGGCAGACTGCTTTGCAGTAAACTTAACTTTAGATATCATATGCAGAATGATTCCTTCTGCTAAAGCACAGCTTTCACATACCAAAATCCTCAGAAATTAGCTGCCTTCTCCCTTTTTTCACCTGTCCCCATATAGCTTCAGAACTGTGCAGAACCTCTTGACAGACACCACAGATCAAGATAAAACCCCCTATGCTAAATATACATGCTTGGTTCCAAACCAGAAGAGCAAAACCTACTAAAAGTCAGGCTGGGACCAAGTTCCTGTGAAACCACAAATAGGCACTGAATGCAGAAAGGGCATAACAGAAAGGGGCTGGATAACAAGTGCAGAGGCAACTGTGAATTTTACCTGTCTCAGTTTTTAAATCATTTGAGCATGAAGATTTCAACTCTTCAACTGAAATTATTCCAAAAACATTTCAGTGCCTTAGTATTTGGATCCAGTGGCTGCAGGAGCTTCACTGAGAGATTATCTTTCTATGGGTTCTTTAAACTGCTTTAAATATTTTTGTAAGCATGGCTATACAAGCTATGCTGTTCATTTGGCTTACTTAAAGATGGCAGCAGAGATAACAAATTTCTGTTGATTGAGACATTAAAATTAATTTTCACAATAAAACAGGTTTCCTTCCTGTTTCTAACTTTGTCCCCATGCAAATGACAAATGTTTGGTTTTATCTCTTGCAGTCTCACAGATTCAATTACAGCTTTCTCATAGTCTTGTAATTTCAGTCATTTCTCCAAGATGCAACTTGTGTCCCTGTGTTGCTCCCCTATGGACACCACCGAAGCTCCTGGTGTCAGATAATTACTTGCCTTTTGTTTTCCAATTCAATTATTTTAAAAATAATTTCAAGTGTAAAACTCCTACTATATACATTCCTTTTCTGTCAGCTACTTTAATGACATTGTTGGTTCTGAGAAGGCTTATACAACTGCAATTATTCAAAATAAAATATGTAATTTAGCTCTTTATGTCTTGTTCTATATGAAATGACTGTTCTGAAAGCTGGGGAGAACAAAGGCTTATGAACTGATGTGTTTCAGGATGCTGAATATACCCATTCTCCCCATACTAAATAATAGGAAAATCTGAAAAGATATTGAAAATAGTACGAAATTCACACATTTTTGGTAAAATGATAAACATTGTACCCCACCAAGATAACAAATTACAATACAAAATCTAAAATACAATTCTATGCAACCCTAATTCAGCTACAATTATAAATAAACACTACAACAGTAGCTGTAACTCATCCAATTAGGCCAATATTAGATTTTAACAACAAAACCATGAAATTAGAAGCACTACGTCAAAATGGCTTTCGATTTATCAGAGGGGGCAAAATAAACCAGATTTCATATCAGCTACAAGATTATACAGAGGGCTTTGTGAGTTGTTCCAGACATTGTTCCACCTTTGTTCTGTTGTATTAATCTAGTGCCCCCAATTGTGGGAACGGACATTAATTTAAAAAAAAGGTGATGTTGAAAAGCTTACCAGCATCAGAGCATCAGATAACAGTAGAAATCAAAAGCATTTCCAGTATTTATTAATAATTACTATTTGCCAATGTTCCTCTTGCCTACATTTTATACAAGTGTCAAAAAAATTGAATCAAAAGGAACATGAGCAGCCAGAGTTCAGTTCTTTCGACAAAACAGATGAGAGAAACAAGAAATACCGTGATCTGAACTACCAGCAGTAATACTACCACACTTGTCACAGATAAAGTGTAAAGAATAAAACCAAAAGGAGAGAGCATTTTTTTTCAGTAAGGTTAAGGGGTGAGCTTCTGGTATTCGATTGAGCGTTAAACCAAGAATAAGAAAAGAGTATTTTAAAAAGATAAAACTAGAGACAAGCCCAGTTTGCCTGGCTTTCCCAGCAGAGGGCATCTTAAACACATTAGAAATTTGTTTCCTACGCAGCGACAGAATAGCTCAGAACACAGTGGTAATGACCCTGAAGTTCCAAAGCAGCTATGAAAACTTCTTGTTGCTTTGCAGGTGATACAGGAGCAACACCTGGAATTTTGCACAAGATACAACACAAGTCGCAAGCACAGCTGGAAATGACCACTTCCATCAAACACCCTGAAACCATCAGTCAGGTGGGAGCTGGCTGGCAGGCCGTGGAACAGCTTCTCCAACAGGTGGGATCCTGGGTGCTGCTCCTGGCCACGCTTCCCAAGTGCTGCAGCCTCCACAGCTCTGTGGTGACCGAGGAGATTCCAGTGGGCTCATGTTTCTGGAACAGGAGCAAGCCATATCCACCAAACTTGTAACACCTTCCTCTAACTTTTTCTTGCCTTTCTCTTGTGTAATGCATCTAACTCAGCTGTCTTGTTGCCATCCCCAGTTGAGTTCAAGGATGCTGTCGAGCCTGCTGGAGCTACATTTTTCTCTTCCCATTTCTTCTTCAGTTGCTGACTGTCATTCCTGGCCACAAAACTTTCTGCCTCTCCTTTACCATCCACCTCAATGGAGCCTTTTAAAACTTCATCCTATGCAAATATTTTTCCTAATTCCAGCTGATGAAACCATTGTCTGTTCCTATTCAATCCAATTTCTCATGGGGTGTCAGCAGAGAACAAGATCACTAAGGTGTGTCAGGACAGGTGTTTATACACTGGCATTAAGTGAACGTGGGTTAGAGGAGCCACAAAAGTGAGAAAGGAAGTTTTCAATCACACCCTTACTCTTTTCAGAGTGACTCCCTTGTCTTTACAAAAACCACTTGGACACAGTCCTCTAATTTCTACCACTGCAAGCAGAGCATAACCTCAGTGGGACTGAGGAGGAAAGGCACAGAGCTTGTAGGATTAGGGTGTCCAGCTGTAAGCACAGCCCTTCCTTGAAAAGGGCTTTAAGATACAATAAGGATATAATAAAGCTAATTACGTGTGTTGGGGTGTACTGCAAGCGCAAGGTATATTAGTGCAGTGTTAAGGATGTGCCACAGTTTCTCCTCTGTTTCGTACATAGAAAATAAAAACGCAGTAGCAGTAACAAATACGCTTCAAGAGAAAAGGTAATTTTGGAGCAAATTTTAAAGTATTTTTTTCTTGAAGAAGAAAGTTGAAAAGAATCTAAATTTCCCCTGTGTTATTTCCATGCCAAGTGACAGGCAACTCTTAATTTAAGTTACTAACAAGCCATTCCCAGCAAAGCGTGCCAGCCTCTGCTCCCACAAAGCCATGTGGCACTAGGACAGGATGGCACTAGATGGTGCTGTGGGACCTTCCAGGGAAAACAATCACCTCATAAAACAGAAGTTACTGTATTGTTCAATTAGCCAGAGAGTTGATGCTGTATTTTGAGACTGAAGAGTACCAAGTCCCAAAAAAAGAAACCAGAGCCACAGAAACGGAAGGAAGACACTAAGTACACATTCTGCTTTGACTGGCACTGCTGTTTGGAGTAGCTAAGTGCCATTCCTCCACTGGAAAACTTCTTGCCTCTCCTTCCCAAAGGAAAAGGATGCTGTTTTTACGCTCTACACCAGCCTTGCTTTAACGGGTTCTAAACAGAATTGAAAGAGTCCCAAGTCACAGCTCCAACAGGCAAGGTCCCCACAAGACTATTCTATCATTCTCTGGGACTGGACCTCACCACCCTTTAACAGACACCATTTTATTCTGGTCAGTGATTAAAAAATTATTTTGACACAATAAGATTTGAATTAAGGAAACTTTGAATGAACTAATCTGTGCATTTACTTTCCTGACATGATGATCGGTTGTGTGAAAAAACAAAACAAACCAGAAGCATAAAGGAATGATTATAGAAACCTGAGAGAAAAACTATGGCAAAATCTAGAGAAATGAGCAGTTATAAGCAGTTACCAAAATTGATTCTCCTTATTTCTTTGTATAGCTTTCCATGTAATTGAAAACTATTCAAGTAGAACGGGTTCTGTATAAAGACACCAACAACAACACAAAGCAAAGCACATTTCGTTAACATAAACACTATGTTTAAATAAACTGATCTCCTTCATTCTTCTCCAAGCCAAGAACCTCAAACAGTGCAAGTATAAACACTGTAAAATCCCTCCTTGACACATGCAAGAAAATAAAAATTTTGTATAATGGGCAGGAACGCTGTGCCAATAAAAACCTGTAAGGGTTAATTATGCATCAGTAGTAGTAAAACACTTTGCATTGCAAAGGTCTCCTGGTGACCTGCTGTTCAGAAATACCACTGAAACTTACCACTAAAGTGCTGGCATAATTCTCCACCCCCCCAAAATGCGGGTTTTATCTGCAGCATCCATGAAATGAGATACCACCCCCCTCACCCCAAATCAAACCAACAGCACAGTTTGTCTCTAATGATTGTTACAAATGAGATAGGTTACATTGGCTTTATCAGGAAAACGTCTCAGCCAAAGTGCTACCTGCACTCTGTAAGGTGAGCAATGCCCTCCAAATCCCCCAGGATCCTTCAACATCATTCCCAAGTCTGCTGCAAAGTTAAGCTATCATCAATTAGTTTCAAAGCGAGCTCACTCGTACATTTCTTTTTTTTTTACCTTTAGTCTAAGTTTCCCGAACTGTTTTATTAAAATGTAAGCCAAAGCTCATTTAATCTGTTTGCACTGTTATTCTCAGGCAGGATTTCCACTCAGCACTGAGCATTTCCAAGGCCAAACCCAACCCAAATGCACAGAAGCCCATGCATAGACACAAGCCCCCCAAACCCAGCCCCCAATATGGTAATCCATATTGCCTGTGTTCTGTGCTGCCTGCCTGGCCCCAAGTCATCAATAATGAATAGAAATGTACAGCTACAGCAGTAGCCTGTGTCATGGGCTTGTCAGGGATTTTTGAAAAGGAACAAAAACACAGGTCTGCCATTTGATTGTGTCTTCTTCTGCAAACGCAGGAAGGGCAAAGCAAAGTGGTATTTAAAAAGGGGTAATGTGATTAACCCTTTTTTGTATGAAATGAAGCGTTTCCTCAGACACATAGGTTGGAAAATTATTTGTTTGCAATGCAACCAGTATTCGCCTAGGCCTGAAAATTCAACAATAATGTTGATTCTGAGCCCAGGGAGGAGAGATTTTTTCTATTTTAAAATAATGAATACATACTCAGGAGGAGTCAAATACCACAGTTTACATAAAGGGGAAAAGGATTTATTTTCTTAGGAATCCAGAAAGTTCAAATAAAATCAAATAAATCTTGTTCTTGAAGGAGAAACTTAATGCACGCAAACAAATATACACACACAGTCAGTGAAAGCAATGGCATTATTAAAAAATACGCAGATCCTCATGAGCGGGCTAGAAAACATGAAGGGGGGAGGGAAAAAAAGGTGGTACCTGTATTTATTATTTCTTTTCAGATGTTCCCAGATACATTTCTACAGACATTATGACTGTGGTCTTACAGGAGTGATTATCTCACATTTTACAAACAGAACACACCAGCTGGTACACTACCAATCCACCCCCTGGGGAAGGTGGGTGGCAGACTACAAAATGTCCACAGGACACAACACAAACTAAACTGATTGAAAACCCAGTAGTAAACCCAAATCTTTCTTGCTTTCTACATCTGCATAAATTCCAGAAAAAGTCCTGCATTAATATATGTAATGAATAGAAACATTAACATCAGTAGCAGATGAGTAGATATTCTCCACTTTGGAAGACTCAACTGAAGATGCACCCTTGTTTTCAAAAAAACCTGGAACTAGACAAATTGAGGTAATTTATGTAAGAAATGAAACTATATAAACACCAACTTCCAACCTGGCATCAAAAGCAAGACATCTCAATTCAGATTACATTGCCAGGCTTCCTTTTCTAGGAGCCAGCAACAAGAAAAAGCACACGGTTTAAACACAACTGAGGAAAATCTTCAGAAAGCAGCAATCAATAACACAATTTAACCAGCCTACTCTGCGTTCTGACCTAACGTTATCTTGTGATAACTGTTTTTAATGGCTAGAGTGGGATATTACAGTATTCAGCTGAGCTCAAGTGTGCATAAATCCCTGAACGTTCATGGGTTGAATATGTTATTAATGACTGTGAATAAGGAAAAAAGACCATAAACCACCTTTCTGTGGCAGATAATAACTGCCTCAAAATCGTAAGTACACACTCCAGCACACTAAGGTTAAAAAAAACCACAGAAATGTGATTCTGTTTAAACTAGCTGATTAAATTGAGATCATCTACTTACAAAAGACACTTTATCCTATTTAAAGAATTCCAAAATTATTTCATGGCAGATAAAGTTCCTTCTCCATTCTAATTCCAAATGCACTTTAGCATGACTACACTAAATAGCTTTCATTTTGCAAATTCTATGCAGTCAGTAAGAAGTTCTTTCCTCCTAGTGACATCTTTTGGTGGTTTTGTGAACGCTCAGATACCCCTCCTCCAGCCTACTGCCCAAACCCAGGTTTGGCGGCACAAAACTTCTGCCTTGCTTTGAATATCCCCAGGGAAGACACAGACTACTTGGAACACATTTGAAAGTGCTGAATATGCACATCTGCAACAAGAAAACGCAGGGGGGTTCTCATACGTGGTAGAATCAAAACCTCATTCTTGTTATCAATGCCATATGACCTTTGGAGCATCTTGTATTTTTTTTTTTTTTTTTTTTTTTTAGTCTATCTGTTTCAAACATGTTCTTTTTTTGGTGTGTTATTCACTAGATACAGATCTCACATTCAAGAAAAGACAAGTGCCTTTGTTCAGCATCACACTATTGCTCAAGTGACAGTGGAAAGCAAAAAAAAGTCAGGCAGAGGCATCCTAAAAAACTGCTTTAAAAAAACACAACAACAACAAACCCAAACAAGAAAACAAACAGGAAAAGAAAAAAAAATAAAAGGGGGGGGGGGGGTGTGGAAAGCAGCAAACAAAACTTGGCTTTGTACTTCCATTTCCTGTATGGGTTGTGCTGCTCCAACCCGCCATCAGAAGGAAGCTGCTTTTCCCCTGTCTGAGATGAATACTGGTTTTGCACTTAAATCATCTGCCCCAAAATGTGGCTCTTTGATTAGTAACATAACAGAATATTTCCAGAGGGGGAAAATTGTTTCTGAAAACAAAACAGTCCTAGTCCAGCAGACACTGTCTAGGCAGGGAAGGGAGCTGGTGTGTGACACTGGAACCAAAGGAAGAGAAAATATTTCCCTCACAGCCCGCACAACAAAGGCTTTTTTTGGTTTCAGCCCTAAAGAGCTCAAATGGCAAGACAGTGTTAACTTGGAAGGTGTTTCTATTTTACAGGAGGTAAAACAAGAGAATGACTAAAAGATGTTATCCAAGATTTCTACCTTCCTCTTCTCAGAGCAAGAGCCTTGAGTCTACTTTGTCCTCAGGGAACCAGAGCTCCAGAGGTGGCTCCTGTGAGACTCCTTCTCAGGCTTTGCCCCAGCTCTTCCCGAAGAACCACTGCCAAGGCTGGAAGCTCACAGTATGGGATTAGACCATTAGTGTACTTAAATTTACGAAAGCCTCAGTCTTCTGGATCCAGAATAATTCTCATTCTACAAGAATTCCCTTTAAAAAGTGGAATCCCTTGTAATCACTCAGTTAAATCACTCACACACCACACACATTCACAGAGCCTCATTTCGCTGAAGGGACAAAACAGATCCCTAAGGCCTTTGATTTTTACTGAGGTTTTCTAGGATTTTCCAACCAAGGGATTTGTTTGTGTCTATTTTGTGAGCCTAAAACTTTTTATAAATCATTTCACCTGGCGGGTGGCAGACCGGACTTCTCCACGGAAGTTGTACGACACCGAACTGAATCACTTGCTATCTATCCCTACCCTGAATATGGGAATTGCAGGGACAACAGCAAGATTTAACTCGCCCCAAGATAAATAACTGACACATTTTCAAAGCAGTTCTCAGATGCTCTGTTTGCCTCATTGATCTAACATAAATCAATGATATGCAAGCTAATAACACATTACACCTGACTGCGATCTACCACTGTGAAAATCACCAAAGCAGCTCATCACTCAGCTCGGTATTACCTGATAATAACCAATAGTTACCCATTACAGGGCAGCTTCAATACCCATAACGTGGAAGAGTTCAACAGCCTCATCTCGGAGTTGAATATTGGTTCTGCTTGAAAATGAGAAACACACTTCCTGTCTGCCTAGGTATGAAAAGTATGTTTCTTCAGAGAACAGATCCAGACCCACCAGTTTATTGTGAGCCCTTCTCATTTTAAGTGTGATTTCCATGTGAAAAAGCCACAACTTCATGGGTTGTGGGGTTTTTTTTTTGTTGTTTGTTTTTGGTTTTGTTTTTTAGGTCTTACTGTATGCTCTCACACAGGCGACAAAGCCAAAAATAACCTGTCTGGTTATTTTCAATTACACACAGCTATTTAATTTCTTTTCCAAAGCAGTTTCAGGCAACACAAATGCACGTAATACAGGTTGGCACACCATTTGCCAATGGCAATTGGCAAAAACCCATGGCACACCTTGATTTGCCAATGGGCAAAACAAGGCTCTATTACCAAAAGGCCACAACGCCATCATCCCTCATTTCTGGATCAGACAAAAAGGACATCAGGGCAAAAATCACCACCACACAGAGCAAAAATCACCACCCAGTAAGGCTGAAAGTAACAAGAACTTGGGATGGTCGTTCCCAAACTACAAGCTATCTAAAGACATACTGGTTTTGGGTTTTTTTATCCACACTGTTTTACTGAGAAGGTACACAAACTAAAGAGTTGAAAGATTCCTTTCTAGATGCCTACTAGAGTTTTACACCTACACAAAAGATAAAACTGCTGAGTTATTTTTTATATATCTTATGTAAGAGGGGGTTTTAAATGTAAATATTATACTTAAATTAGCATTTTTGGTTTGCCTACAATCAAAAGCCTTTAACATCACAAATCATGACAACGAGGTGGCCTAGCAACCTAGACAGACAGACACAGGAAGTTCAGTCAGTCAGTAATAAAAAGCTTTGGCTGTCTGGCTTCAGGGAGAAGAAAATTGCTTGGATGATCACTTCAATACTCGCCTAGGTGATGCACTATTTTATTCTTTCTGATAGCTGCAGTTTAAAAGAAGTCAAAACAGGAAAATGTACATGTAAAGGCTGAGCAAAGATGTGGACTGAAGCTTTACTTTGTTTTGTTTCAGATTCACACTTTTGATAGAGCCTAGGGAGCCAGAGAGAGAAGAAAGGAAAGTGTCCCCAGCGCCTGACAGTAACAAAAGTGAAAACAGCTGCTTGAGTTGCAGAATGGCTCCAGGAGCAAGGGGCTCTGCCGTGGCGGCAACAAACTCTGCAGTGTTAGCAGGCATCACTGCAGTGCATTGCCGGCAAAACAAAACACACTCGTCAAATCAGGGTCATAATTTAATTGCTTTGCATGATTCACTGAAAATACACTGTCATTCTACTCACCAGCAAATCTACATCTAAATTTACCCTGTGGGGTAAATGAGGGACCCAAGCCTGCCCATGCTGCTGAGCAACTTCAGCTCCTCCCAGAGAAAGGAGGCACTCTGTGCCTAGCAGGAAGGTTTGTTCTTTAACAGAGGTGTTGTCAGAGCTGAGGATTCTTACTCCATCCTTCTTCACTCTAATTCCATCTAGGCAGTAACAGTGCTAAACTACACGCTAATGAGAAGCTTTAAATTCTTCTGTCAACATGACTGACTTCTCCCTTCCCTAGTCTTCTTGAGGCTCTTCTTTTATTTTCTTTTTTGTCTTGCCTCAAAATCTTTTCCAAAAAGATTAAAACTACAACCCCTTCAAGGAGCTGACTCCCAAGTACCCAACATTTAAGCCTATACTTAGCGGGACACAGAGGCTCTCTGCATTTTTTGTCATATATATGTTTTTTCAATGACTCTTACTTAATCATGAGACCAAGAGACACCTTCCAACTCCATTACTAGTAACAACATTGAAAAAACTCCCAACATTAGCTTGTCTTCAGTCCCTCGCAACTACTGGCAACTCACTCAGACAATTGGCAAATAAATCTGCTTTGGTCATTTATCCAGCAAGCAGTGATTACCAAGATGAACATTTCCAGATTTGACAAGTAATTGCTGTATTAAATACCATAAGAGTACATTTCTCACAGGTTGATGGCCCATCCACAGAATTCTTATAATTAGCAGCAATAATCATTCTGGGTAAGTGACTATTCTCTTCCAAGGGTAATAGCATCTGCTTACATAAAGGGGTATTTTTGGCATATTCTCAAGGTCGTCTTTTCTCTGCTCTGCTGTCACAACTCTCATTATGCACAGCACCTACAGTGGTCCTGCATACTCCAGGTAATTAGCCTTTCCACTAATCAGAGAGCATCTCTCATTGCTGCAAACATACAGGACACTGATTGTTCCTTAACCCTGAGGTTCCCTTCGCTCGTTTCTCAAAGATGACTGGCTCAACACTGGGTACCTTGAACTACTCTTTCAATGCAGACTATTTAGAGCTTTCCAAATAAATAAAATAATTTCCGAGTATTTTGCTGGAAGCTGAATTTAAAGACATGAATTATGGATGTTTCAGCTAAAATGTATCCCTGATCTTTCCCTTTCCTCCTAATAGTTAAGAAAATAAAAGCTCACAATACGTTTCTCTGTGACCATCTTCACGCGCCTTTCTGCTTGAAAAATTGATCTCCTTAGATAAAAACTAATTCACACCTGTGATTTATTAAGCCGAGAAACTCGTGTTTAGAAGGAAAAAGGCTGCAGTAAGTGTCCATGCTCTGACAAATGGCAAAAAATACAGCTGATTTAACAAATGAGTGCTCAATCAATGATGCACTGAGGCACATGACAAAGGGAAGTCAAAATCCATTACATTCAAGAACCTCCTTTAAATTCCACTTCAGTGCACTGACCCTGTTGCTCAATGCTAAAGACTTTACAAGGTTTTCGGAAACATTTAGAGAAGCTTTTGTTTTTGGCATTCACTCAGCTGCACCTCACAATTAACACTGCCAGACTCCTCTCTAATCAATTATTCATTAAGATTACGAGCATATCTTTGGAGTGCCTTAACTTCACATCAGAAGTGTGCGAGGGATGAGATGATACATCCGTGTGTACTTTGCAGAATAAAAGGCAGGCTCTGAGCAGGTTTTAACGTTAAATGAGAACAAGGCTAAAAGAAGCGAAATCAACACTTTTAGTCAAAGTTGAGCTTCAGGCGAGCTGCAGGCAGTGCACAGCGTGAGAGAATTTGGCTCCAGAAAGTGCCCATGTGCTGACAGCTGAATAAGAGTTTGAAGGCTTAATGGTAAGAAATGTTCCTTACACTTTACTTACTCAGTTAACTACTCATCTTCTCCAGCTCTGACAGCTGATGACACAAACCCCACTCAATTCAAGTTTTACCAGTTGCTATACAAACATGTTTATTGTGGTTCCCATGGTTAGTATTTTTACCAGTCAAACAAACCAAAAAAAAAGCAGGAAATAATTTTCAGGATATCACTATCAAATACAATTGTGCTGAGAAATTAGGAATAGAAAAAAATCTGAAAAGCTGCTCAAACTATAGGAAAAAACCCAAATAATTTGAGCCTATTTCTACAACTATAATAACACATCTAAAACATGCAATTATCAATTTATGGTATGGTAGATCCTACTCTTTTAAACACATGTGATGGTGAGAAAGATATTTGACCCCTTAACATAATTTAAGCACAGAGGTTAGGAAGGTTCTGTATTCAAAGCCCATAAGAAATCTAACTTGGGCTCTGAAGTTAGAAGATGTAAATGGTTCTCCCCACAGCACACAGAAAAAAACCTATTAATCACAGAATCCTTTAGGTTGGAAAAGGCCTTCAAGATCCCACTTCAAGTTGAAGCTATGAAGATTTCAGTCCTTGTTTGTAACCACCTGTTCTGCCTGGGTCAGAATGAACAGCCAGATAGGACAGTAGGCAAGATGAGCCCAGAGTTGCCTAGAATTTTTGCATTTTCTAAACATCACAGCATGATTAAAGTCTAAAAAAACCCAAACAAATCACCAAAAGAAAAGACAAAAAAAAACCCCCAAAAACCCAAAAACCCCCAAAAAACATTACCAAAGACAAGCAAATGGTAGAGCCATAACTGTTCAAGCACTCACCATGCTACCAGAGCAGAATTGAGTTTTCTGAATCTGAAGTGCTATTTAATAAAATCTTGTAATCTAAGTGTAAACAAGTCTGTAGCTGCTAAATAACCTGTCAGCAAAATGCCAGAGGTGCCTAATACTCCTCTCTTCTGCATGCCCACAGCGGCTGCTGTCCTGACTGAGAACAGCAGCTCTGTGTTTACTTTCTACACAGAGTGATAAGCACGTGATTTACCTAAACCTGGTAAAATTTGGTTATGGTAAATTTTTGGTAAATAAAAAGCAGGTGATTTGCCAAAGACTGGGTATCATGTTCCAGAACCTCGTCTTACATTACAGAAACAATAAAAAACCCCAACTCATCAGCAGCTGGAAGCAAGAGCCAGGCAATGCCTTTGAGCATCATCATGACTACACCTTGCTCCTTAGGTTATCAAGTGGCTTAAATGCATAACTCCCACCAACTGGATTTCTTGAAGCTACCCAATTCACTAAAGACAGACAGAGGTGCCTAGAGACATTTAAAACAAACAAACAAAAATCGAATAAGGAGCTTAGAAGTGAAATTCCCTTTGAAATCGAATTAGGTACTTTGAAAAGCTTGAAAAGTACCTATCATGACTTTACAAAACACAAAAAGCTAATTGTGTGCTTCAACAGACAACTGTATTCCTGAAATAATATTAATTATTGCACATACTGTAAATATGTGCAAAAAATCTCAATGTATTGAAATCCTGACAGCAAAAGAACTTCGTGTTATCAGACCAGCATTACTGTACCAAAGCCAGCAACAAAGAGATTTAAATGGTCCTTGGAAGAAGCCTACCAAAGGCATGAATTAACTGCACAAAATACCAGCTTTTAACATGCCTTTTGTTGCTGTTACACTTCCAGTGATTTCAGAGAACTTGGTTACCCAGAAATAATTGTTTCAAGCAGAAATAAAATGTTTTGATATCTCCCAGCAAATAGACTGATATTTCAAGTGAAGTACAATCTAAATCCTTACACGATTTCCTTTACTGTCCTGATTTGTTCTTTTTGTTCAGAGGTAGCGCTTGCATACATTATCTCTGCTTTTCAAAGAGAAAATAATCATTTAGATTCATATGTAAATTCCATGTTCCTTCATGGATTGTCACAGCAATGCATGACAGACCGCACAGCGTTATCATCGAAAATAAAGTATCTTAAAGGAAAAAGGAAAGAGAACAAGACAGAAAAAAATCCCTGGTGAAAGCATTACCAATTCTCTGTTTAGCATCAGAGGCCTGAACACAAACTGCAGCTCTGCAATGCAAAGCTCCCAACTGAGAGCCCTTTTGGACAGTTGGGTGTCGCGAATTTCTGCCGCAACGCAGAGGTCCGTGTTCAGTGACCAGCTCTGTAAATGCTCATTGTGGAGCTCCCCATCACTGGTAAAACAGATCAAAGGGTCCCACTCAACACCCCCAGCCTGTTTAGCGCTGTGTACGTAACCCTGCCCTCGGGGTGTTTATGAACAATGTTTAAAAGGCAGCAACGCGCACAGCTGATCAGACCAGCAGCTGATCAGTATTTAATCACCAAATCCAATAAGGAAACAAATGAGGCAGAGCACAGGGGTGGAAAACAAAGGTAGGCGGAAAATGTTAAATGAGCCACCAATTTATGGAAGATAAAAGCACCCTCAGAAACAATTTACAAAACCATTTCATTTTTACACGTTTAATAAACATTCTGTCAGAGTAAACGAAATCTCAGAAGCTGGAAGTTTAAAAAAAAAAAAAAATCAATTAAAATGAAGTCACAGGGAATGGTGGGGAATTGTTCCTGGCAGTTATTTGATATAGTATGGTTAATATTTCTAGTCAGGCAAATTAACAGTTTGGCTGCTGAAGACTTGCACTCACACAATACGTAACCTCTGAGGGTTTGTTCCAAAAATTACAGAAATACATGCATAAATACTGTTATATAGCTACATTTGAGATGTACAATAACAGTTATTTACTACACAGACTCTAATACAAAGGAATTCTACACTGCTAAAACCAGCTGAAAAGAATATCTGCATCTTAAAATAAAAGTAAAAAATACACCATTCATTCCACAAGGTCCCATTTCACTTGTAAAAAATATTCTGAAAGCTCTTAAATAATAATCTGTTTCTCTAGCCGACTGTATCAATAGATGAGCTTTTCTTTAATACCATTCTGCTGTATAATTTGTCCTGTGCCACGCTATATTGATTGAAGAAAATTCCAGTGAGGCAGTGTCAGTTTCTGTTTCTACAGGGAAACCACTGAGCTGAACAGCGAGGCTCCTAAGGTCAAATCAGGATGCAACTTGTGTGCTGCTACTTTAAAATTACATGGGGCTAATAAGGAAAACAATGGGAAGTTTGCAGACATAAGGTAAACATCACTTTTTCTCTTTGCTATCCTGTTAACGTAACTTGAATAACCATGTAAATTAAGTTTTTTTACTTTTCCTACCTTTTCGTGAATGAAGTAATTTATATTTGCAAGCAGAAGCTATGTTGCCTTCGTATGCTTCAAGTCATTTGCTATCTCCACTGCACTGCCAAGTGTGGCCACAGAAAAAAAAACATTTATCTTCCAGCTTATCTTGAGATTCTGCTTAGGAGAAGCTGCTGTTCCTCGGCTTCTGTAGCTCCTGTTTACATTAGAGATTTACCCACCTGCATTTCAGGTGCAGGGAGGGAGACAGAAAGCAGCTTATCTTTATCACAGTGCTCTTTGCAAACACATCCCATTTCACATAGAGAAAGGTGACTTTATGCAACCTAGCCTTGTCCAGAGGAACGAAAAGGCGAAGAAACAGGAGTGCTTCACACGAGAGTTCACATTCATTCATGTCTGAGCTGCACGAGCCGAATAACTCCCTCTCAGCTCGGACAGAAGAGCTGCCTGCAGACACCTTGTGAAAAGTGCACATTATATGGCTCTACGCAAGATATTTACTATATGTGTTGTGTTGTGTTGATTGTTGGTGTTGTATTAATATTTTGATAGTATAGTAAATGAAGTTTTGTAGTTAAAATGTAGTTTTTATGTACCAACCACAGGAAAACATAAATCTTTCAGAGAAAAAAGAATTTCCTACTTCCTTATCAGAAGAAACCAACTCCTCCTGCCTCTCTCAGCCTTGAGAATGCCACAGAGATTAAAGGAAAAAAAGTGATACTAACCCGAGACGGTTCTTTGTTTAAATAGAGTTTATGCATCATGTATGAAATATATGAATATTCAACAGGCTATTGCTTTTAAGAGATGGTCCTTTGTTAGCAGGGGTCCTTCTTCGGAGCTTTTTTGCTCGGAAGAGGCACCCAGACGTCTGTAACTTTGTTTTTTATTGTCTCGTAATGTCCTAACTCTAATTGTTCAATTTTTTTACTCTAATTCTATTTTTATAACAATCTTATTTACTATTAAACTTTTAAAATTTCAAAAACAAGTGAATGGCGTTTTTCACAACCTGGAGTGGAATACAGCAGCTCTAGTTTAGGTGTTTGGACACCTGTGAGTCAGCAAGTAAAGGGAGTTCCAGTCCTGCCCGCTCCTCAGAAAAGGAGAGTCCCTGTCCTGAGCCTCGTGCCCCTGGAGCCACAGCTCTGCCCTGATGCTTGGACAAGCCTTCATCCCAGCTCTCTGCCTGGCACACAGGCTAATTCTGGATCAAACCACTGCGCTGGTGTCGTGCTATGGGCTTTGGCCATATTTCCTGAGCCTGGCACTCCCTAGCAGTGACCACCTTCCCTCACCCTGCAAAGATCTCAGAATTGCACACAGGTTTGTAATGCAGGGCTCAGGGCCAGCCGATGAAAAGCTTCCACACCTTCAGACTTTTAAGGTCGAACGTACAGGTATGAAAATTGAGCTGACAATACAATGAAGCAAAAAGAAATATATCAATAAAAGCAGTTGTATTTGAACTAAAGAATGTGCAGAGTAAACAAACTTCATGTTGGCCCGAGTCATTTCAGATATGTCATCCTTCCTGCCCTATCCCACAGATCATACAAGGTATTTATGAGTTCTGTTAGCACACATGTGCTCAAAATAGCGAGCACAGACAGCACCAGCAATGGTTTTTACAAGCACTGTGCTTAATTATATTTCTACTTAATTACCTTTTTTAAGTGGCTACTGGATAAAAAAAAACCCCAAGCTAAACAAAGCTATTATTTCAGCTTCCTCAGTGCCTCAGGAAGACTAAATGAGCACAAAACTGAAAAGTATCTCCCACCCTAACAACAGCATGAAGAATGTCAGAAGTAATGCAATTAAAAGAGCCACCTATTAAAATAACACTCAACTAGTTAACTTTGATTCAAAAGAGCAAAATAATTTAGCAGAGAGCAATGCACACTTGCTAACCTTTCATACCACGTTAACAGGTAGCAGTGCATTTTTCTTTGGTGTTTATTGTGAAGTCAGATTCAAAGAGCCTATTCGGTCATTCTTCCTTACATTTGTATTCCCCTCTGCTATCAATAGTAACGTAAAAAAACCAAAATAAACCCCCTCACACATTTTTAACCTTATGAGATAAGCCTGTCAGTGCACACAAGCACCATGCGACCTTTTTTTAAAGTTATAATTGAAATTACATGCTTTTGACTGCTGAAAGATACAGTTTTGTACCGAAGTTTTGTTTGCAAAATCGAGATATATAACTGAAATTATCAGAAGGGATATAGTTAAAGGAACAAATGGACAAAACAGAGTAAGGACAGGTTACATACAAAAGGCTTTGCTCAGACTGTTCCTGTCTGTTCCTCACCCAAAACTTTAGACAGGTCTCCTGAAGTGGATGATCTCAGTGAGTGACAGTCCTAAGCAAGCAGCAAACAAATGCAAGTTTTCCTGATGCCCACCTCTATTGAGCTATGTAGCTGTGCCTTTATCCTGCATGTAGTATTATTTCCAAAGATTTGCACTCAGTTACCTGTTTTCCTCTTGATGTGTGAGACACAGAGATACCACTGCCCTACTATCTCAATACAATGCCTCAAGTAGCAGCAGGGAAGCACAGCTAACATATGGAGAAATGGCAAAATCTGCTGGTTAAATCTAACAGAAGAACCCTCATGTATTTCCTTAAAACTATTCTTCTACAACTGGATGCACATATAAGGGACTGAAGAGAAAACAGGACAAGCTCACAGAAGATAAACCTGTTGAAATTCATTGCATATACAGAAATTATAAGTAATTTAGGAAATACAGAGCTGGAGAGTGTGAGGGAAAGGTGATATATAAAAATAACCTGAAGTTTAGATACAGTGCTCCTTAACTATCTCCTCTAGGCCACTGATAGAGAAGGAATATTTAATCAGTTTCAGTATAACAAATTTTGTTTGCTGCAATACAGTTGCAGCCATCCAGGTATAAAGTTATTTTCATCAAAGGAATATACTGTTTCCCCCCAGACTCATAATACAACTGAGCAGCCACGGAATCTCTCCCTGTTGTTTTATTACCTACAGACTAGGAGAATTTCAAAAATTAAGAAGACAGATTAATTACACTACAATTTAATTACGTCTTTGAAGAATAACGGACCCAGCAGAAAGCTCTGTAATAGCACGATAGAACCATGAAAGAACAGCGAGTTCAAAACCCAGGCTAAAAGGCCAAAACGGCACAGAACGCCCCTTTCCACTGAAGCTCTCAGAATGCAGAAATAAACTCCTGCAGAGCACGAGTCCCAGTGAGCACTTCTGCAGGTACCTCCTCCAGGACCATAGGGCCACTGTGGGTTATCTCAAGGATGTTAACGATTAGGGCCTGGGCGTGGAGCAGCCAAGAAGGGCACAGAGTGACCATTCCCAGGCTGCAGAGGGAACAGAGCCTGGCCCTGCACTGTGTCCTGGTGAATCAGGATGTGCTGCTGGCGGCTGAGGGATGGAAAGTGTCCGAGCACTAGGAGAATAGCCCCAAGCTCTTCCCAAACGATGCGCTCCGGTATTACAGCCTGCTAGCAAAATGTATCAGATTCTCCTGTACATGGTAGTTATTGTTTTGGACAAAGAGGATGGATACAAAAGAAATTGTAGAACAAAATCTGATACCCAGTGGAATAATAAAGGTGTTCAACGGGGAAAGGTTTTCAGGTACTGCAAAATTCTGCAGAATTTTAGATGGCCGGGACACAAGCACAAAAAATGCAAAATGCATTCACTCTCATAAAGTGTGGAAAACTTCGAAAAGGAAAATTCACTAGTGTAAACATGAAATCTTGTTCCAAGTGACCTTAAAAGCTAAGTATCCACTTAATGGGCGTAACCAAGACAAAAACCACAAACTGACAGAGTTTTTGAAAATGGCATTGTGAATGAGACATGACAAAAAGTGCATTTTGTAATTGTATGACTGTCAACAGTCAATAAGATATAAAAAACTTGGTGATCTGTGTATTGAAATTATTTATCCCCATCCCACAATGCGTTTAGCCTCAAAAATAAGGACAATAATAACTTGCTGGCTGTTTGGTTCTTTTTTGAAATCCAAACAACCCCAAGTACATGAGTTATGGTATCAATTAGTTCTACATTAAGGCATCTGGATGAGGTGAAATTCTGCAGATGGATGTATTTATCTTACTGGTATCAACACATTCCCATCCAAAACCAGGATTTCACTTATCATCTACTTGCAAGCCTTTGAAAGGAAAACTGTGAAGAGCTCTCTAGTAGCCATCTGTCCTTCTTATGCCAATAAAATGTAGGCAATTACAGCAGTATTCCTTTCAACCTCTTGAACAAAGTACATTAAAAAGGTTTGATCAAATCCTCTTTATGCAATATATGTCACATTCAGTGAATACAAATTGATGACCTTGCCCTTTGCCCTGGCAAACTCTCTTTGTCTTTCCTCTGTGAACTGGCATATTAGAACACAGTATCTTCTTAAATGTTGCCCTGATTGCACATGGAGAGAACACAGGCAGCTAAATGTTTATCAAACAAGTGAATGAGGTTTCTTAAACGCTCTTGTACACAATTTTACCACTCTCTCGCCCACCTCAAATCTTCTGTATAATGAAATTGCCAGATAGGAATATTCTGCAAGTATGTTAAAGAATGGCATAAGCTCAAATTATTTAACAGTACCAAGAAAACATCAATCCTTCTTTTTGTACCAAAGCAGCAGCAGATTATCTTTAAAGGGAATACTATAAACTCTTTTTAAAAAAGCTTGAGCACAAATTATGTCTGATAACTTCCATAGCTATGGACAATTCATTAGGCTGCCGTGACTGAAACAGGCGAAAGAGCACCTCTCCTTTTTGTTCAGTTTAGTATGCAAATGGTTGTCAAACTGCCAGAGTAGCTGGTTGCACTGATTTTTCTACACTGCCAGTTAATCAGTCTCCTATTTCATCTGTATGCAACCTTCATACACACACACAGGAGAAACAAAAACTGAAATCACCCAGATAAGAGCTTACCTACAAATTATCAGGGAAGACTCGGCATTAGAACAGTTATTTATGTTATTTGTTTTACAACAGCACTAAATGGTTAGATGAACCAATGTGCAGTGAACTGCATGTATTTATCAGGCAGTCTCTTCCTACAAAAGTCTATAACCTGGCTTATGAGACACACATTAAAAAATCCCAGAGGACAGAAAAGGAAGCCAAGAGACAGCTAGATATATGATGGTGTTTGTCTGGTTTTGTTGCTGCCCCCTCCCCCTGCTTTTTTTTTCAGCCTGGGTTTTTAATAAAGATCCCTTAAGAGTCACAGAAGTTACAAGTGATGGCACAAAGTGAACAAGCACACCTGTCTGCTCTTGGGCTCCAGAACAGAATGGATTAAGTATATATTTATAGACAGAATTCAAGGAATTGAGACAGAGCTTTGTAAAGCGCACACCCAGAACATTCAAAGCATTTAACACAAAAACATGTGTAACAGGCGAAGACAACGGGTTAAAAGGAAGAGTTAAATACAAAGTGTTATTGTTGCGCTGACTGCCACTGCTTGATCATCAGGAAGTCAGGAGGCAGCATTTGATAAAGCCGGTTACTAGAAGGAGAAACAAAGAACACTCCATCTGTGTCACAAGTATGCCATAGCTCATATTAGCAATGAAAAATACAGAGAAGATTATCCCTTTATTCATATTTTAGGGGATAAGAACACCTGGTTGTAAATAAATAAGGACTGACAATTCTTCCCCTTTGCTTCATTGAGCAGATAAGATAGAACAGAGGTCCTCTCTGGAGCAGTACAGCCCACACTCAACTGATACATCACTGGTACCCACAAAGGGCATTTCTCCCCTGATTTCTTACACAAAAAGCAGAAGAGTCCAGGCCCCATTTGATTTTCTTTGGATTCTTTCTTGTAATATCCATACCTTTCAGAAGCATCGCCAAGTCTTTAACTTTGCTATCAAACTGTGTGACATATCTCACAGATATCCAAAAATGAAACTGGAAGCCCTTAAACAGCTAAAAAAAAAAAAAAAAAAGGCAAGAAAGAAAGGCAGTGCCAACAATATATTAAGTGCTATTTATACCTCCATTTGGTACTACATATATTTTATCTAAACTCTGAACTTCAGCATTTGAAAAGTAAGTGATTTCATATAACTGTATCTTTAAAATATTGGCAGTTGTTCCATTCAAGCAAAAGATGTTCGAAAGCAGTAACATTTCTCCAGCTGGAAGGTACTCATCCTATTTATAGAAAGGCAGAATATTTTGTACATGGTTTGTTATTTGGACCATGGAGGGAACCCAGTAGAATCATGAGAAGGACATTATCAGAAAGACTATGTCAGGACAAGCGTATAAACTTAGAGCATTTCCATTTTTTTATCCATAAGAATGGAATGAATGATAGAATCATTTAGTTTGGAAAAGAGCACTAAGTTCATGAAGTCCAACCATAAACCCAGCACTACCATGTCCACCACTAAAAACCTTCTCCCTGAGTGCCATTGCTGTGTGTCTGTCAGATGCCTCCAGGGATGGTGACGCCAGCACTTCCCTGGGCAGCCTGTTCTAACACCCAACCACCCTTTCCAACAAGAACTTTCTCCTAAATATCCATGTGAACCTCCCCTGGTGCAACTTGAGGCCATTTCTTCTCATTCTATTGCTTGTTACTTGGCAGAGAGACTGACCCCCACCTGGCTATAACCTCCTTTCAGGTAGTTGTAGAGAGATTAAGGTCGATAGGAGAGTGATATGAAACATGCTTGATTGGTTTTTTTTTCTGGCTATAGCTTGGAGCACTTCAGTACTTGACAAGATAAACTTCAAAATATACTACCAAAAAAACCCAGAAGAACAATTCCACCAAAAAAAAAAAAGTAACTGCTCCTTCTAATCCTTCTGTTTTGTAGCAAAACATTACTTTAAGAAACCTTGCACTTTGGCACTGGTCCTTTCCATTGGTTTTTCATCAGAGCAGAATTCCACCTTTTAAGTTTACACAAGGCACAGTTTCCCTTCAATCTCCTCCAGCAAAATTTGTCATCTTTAGCCTCCTCTCCTTCAGCCACAGTTAACCATCTTCTCTTCTTCAGTCACACATGAGACTATTTCTAAAATGGATCAGAGACGTGACTGAGTGGGGGAAATAAACCCCTGGTTTTTGTTTTAAAACTCTGCTCATTTCGCTGTTCTGGTTTGAAACACAGCCCAAGAAACCAACATGTTGGCACCTTTTTTTTTTTTTGCAGCATGAGAGAAGCATAAAGCAGGGTTGTCACCTCTTAAACTGACTTTGTCACCAGAGAAGTCTGTGAGGAATCGCACCTCAGATTTAAAAATAAGAAAAGAAAGAAAATATATCCTGTTTTGCTGGATCACACTTTCCTTTTGAAAGCACTGTTAAAAGAAAAAAAAAAAACCAACAAACCCAAACGTGTCTGTAAAAAAACTCTGACAGTTGCTGGACACAAACATTTGTCCTTTTGAGCACCCTGCTACTGTCTACGAAAAGACCCTGAGAACCAGAAGTGTGCCAATAATTACATTTAGGAAAATATATGGTTTATTTGAAACATAATCCCTCAGAACTGCAGCATTTAAAGCACATTTCTTGCTGTGAGCAGCAAAGCAAGAAGTTTAGTGATCTTCAGTGTTTCCAGGCATCAGCAGAGAACTGTGATCCACTGGGATGTCCTCACCGAAACACACAGAACTGCCAAATGCCATTTGGAGCCATCTTAGAACCCATTCTGCTGCCACATTTTCTCCAAACAAGGTTAGTTCCAAACTCATAACATCTCTTTCAAAAGGTCAAGTTTGCTTTTTGACTTGCTTGATGGCTTTTCACTTTTGTAATTCCACTCACCTGAAAAACCTATGGAAATTGATGCATCTCTAATGAACCTAATTTCATCTTAAAGCAACTCTGGTGTAACTATCCAAAGCATTCTATGAAAATAACCTCTGTCCCAACCATTTCACCACTGTTCAGGGCTGTACAAAATAATACATGCACCACTCAAGCCTCCTGCAGGACCCCAGAAAAAGAACTTACTGTGGTGTCCACCATAAAATCATTGTCTGGCCTAACACTCTCCAGTTACACTAGCAAGCAAAGGATGGACCCTCAGACCTGCTCACCAGCTTGATTCCTGAAAAGGCTACCACATCTTTGTTAGACAAAACCAAATTTTTATCCCTCCAGTTACAGGGAAAAATTTGACAACTCTCTAAACAGGGCATTAGACATCCAAGATGTCACTTCCAGCAGCAAAATTTGCTAACTCCACAGACTTATTTCAAAGTGTTTCTTTCTGGTAAAACAGAAAATCCCTGCCTACTTTTCACACTTAGTTTTACTTTTTCAGACACATTTGCAGTGTTCCTTGAGAAGAAAAACATCTGTTAATCACAGAAAAATAATAATTCAAGCATATAAGTACATGTCTAAGTTCAAAAGTATATTTCTTCCCTAAAACTCTGTTGTCCTACACAGCAATTCTCCATTCTCCTTGTGATACAATTTTTTGCCTGTCCATTAGGGATGGCAGTGAAGAGAACTTCTACTGACGATCCACTGCTACACTGACCTCCACCACCACCTTCTGCCAACCCACCCAGAAACCTCCCTGTGCTACCAAGAGCTGATACCAAACAAAGTGTGGCCACCAAACAAAGAAGACTCACCAGGGTGACTCCTCTCCACTATAACAGCATATTTTCCACTAATTGTGCCATGGCCTTTGAATTACTTAGATGTGGAAGGCTTGGGAAGAGAATAGTAGAACTAAAGAGACATGGGGTGAGAGCTGAAACGACCACTCTACATCTTCTGTGGCACGTAAAGAGTCCTGGGAATCAGTCAGTTTTGAAAAGGCTGGTTCTTTTGTAAGCAAGAGAAGTCAAACAACGCCAAAAAATAAGCGCTCTGACCCAAGAAGGCAGGAAAAATGGCTTGGCACAAATGCAAGGCTCCCAAAAGCAGTGACAGAAGAACAAAGGAACTGGAGTCTGATTTTACTGAGAGTAAATTTCTCGTTGCGTACAACTTGTGAAAAATAAACTCATTTTCTGAAGTCTGTGGTTCTTTGCTTTCCCGAAAAAGTGTTCCCTGCTAAGGGTAATTAGAAAATCAAAGCCTCAACTCATCACTAAGTTGGGGGGAAGAGAGGTAGGGAGGTGAGATAAACTAAAAATAATCTGTATAGAGAACAGGTTGGCCAAGCCTCAAACAAAATCCTTGTTCTCTGAGGTTGCATTTCCACTTTCGAAACCAGAGGCTAAGCTTGCTTGCAGAGATATAAGCCTGTTCAGAAATTCAACAGTCCAGTTAACCGTGAGTTTTACTGGGAAGCAGCAAGTGGGAGACGTCACTTTTCACAGACAGCTCTTGAGGTGCTCTGCCTGCCAGCACTTCCCTTGTGTTTGCCATTCTCCCAGGCACCTGTGTGGTGCATTGCTGTTCTCTGGATTGAGAGCCCGGTTCCATGGCCCAGGACCCAGGTTTTCTCTATAAATGAGGCTCAATCCATTGATCCTAGTGCCATTCTCCTTTCCATGTAATCTCATACTTCTGTTCCCACATTCTGGAATATCACCTTCTCACTAAGACAGCTCTCTGATAAACCCGGCTACTGCCATGGTCAGGATTTTAAAACAGAACAGAGCACAAGAAAGCCATGCAAACATGGGAAGGGAGATTTTAATGCTCAAACCAGGTCTGCCTCCCAGCCCCATCCCACTGATAGTGGCATTACAACAACTCTCCTTTTGCTTCTCTGGAGTTACAAGAAGGCTTCACTTCCCATATTCAAACAAGACTCCCAGCAGCAGAAGCCAAAGCAAAGAAAGATATCCCTAAACCAGCTAAAAACTAACAAATAAAAGTGAAAGAGGGGGAAAAAAAAATCTTTAGATTGTTTCTTCTGCACAAGTGTTAAACTGATCTTTCAATTATTGATATCTTGCGATCTCACTTTCTCGAGTGGCCACTAAACTGGAAGCTGCCCATATCTTTATTTGTACTTCAAGATAACAGTCAATGAGAAGTCTCACAGCCTTACTTAAAAAAAAGTGAGCAGGCCCCTTGCAGAGCAAGTTTGCAATCTGGGACCGCAAGTGGAATCACTGGTTTTCAATAGCAATTTCAACAGTGAACAGTAATTTAATCTAATTGAAATCTGGAACAAATATAAAACCTACTCCCATTTAAAATCAACAGCCTCATATTAAAATAGCATTTATGCCAGCATATTAAGAAAAAAATGAAGCTTTTGTAAATGGGCTTGCTTAACATGGCAGTGAAATATTCAGTGTGAAGTATTTTTATCTTGTTACATAAAACAAATGCAACTTGTATAACATCACTCCAAATACTAAATTGCTATGAAAAACATGTGAATGCGCCTATATGGATTCAGAAATAAAAAAGAGTGAAAAATTACATCTGCTTAAGTGAAATTAACTGAATAAAAATTCTCTGTGGCAATACTTTAGCAGCCTCACCAGTCAGCCTATCAGTTGAGAAGGCTGGGGGGAGGAAGGAGAGATATTGCATAAAGTGAAAATACAAGTCTCCTGTTATAAAAGTCAATACATCATCTTAAGCTGGAAAAAAAATGGTCCCTAAACATCCGTAACTACAATCAGTAATTGTCATTAAAAGCTCTCATTATACAGAGTAGGTGTAATTAGAGCATCTTGCCCACACAGGGTGCAGCACACAGAGAATGCTGGAAGGATTCATAAATTAGTGCCAAATCAGTCTCATTCCCAGCTACCACACAATCTGCTGTAAACCAGAAAAATTGTATTTACACACATTAAGGCAAAACCCACTGGCCTCTACAAAATTAGCCTAAACACGAAATGCAGTTATTTGAGGGACTCCCTATTTCATTATGTGTCTTAGGAATAAAGGGATAAAGTTTGCCATCAATAACGTTGAACATATCTGCTGAACCCCGCAGATTCCAGGGCATTAATAATTTAAACTCTTATGGGAATTTTGTCATGGTGGAGATAGGACTTGTCTGCAAACGGAGCTCAGGGGATGTTCAATATGATCTATTCTAGTATACACACACAATTGCTACATTTATCATGATGCAGGGGAAAATGGTTCCTTCTTAAGGACCACAGGAATGTTTCTTCAGTAATCTGCACAACAAAAATTTTAAGCATTTCTAATAAAAAAAAAAATCCCAGGTCCTATAAAGATATTATTGTAAGAATTACACTGAAAGGCTTCTTTTCTCCCCCTCTCTATTACTTGTGCATGAACAGTGGTGTTTTCAACGCATTATGAAATGAGATGGGAAGAAAGGAATGCAGCTCCTGAGAGTAATGTTGTCTATGCAAGATGCCACTGCCAGCACAGATAGCGTACGAGCTTATGACCCAAGAAATAAAGCTAAATGACTCAAATATTTATGCTGGTGCAAAGCTAATAGCTCTGTATATAACACAGTCAGTTACATGCACAACTACGGGATGGCAGAGCAAAAATCCCCTTTTGCACATGCCAGTGGAAAGCATGGAAAGAACAAATCCTTTTTCAAATGCTCGTGGTATTTGAGTAGTACAGAGTAAATTCAGGCATTTCTACAGCAGCCAATCTAAAGTAAACTCTAGGTATAGACACCTCCACTCAAACAGGCTACAAAGTAATTAGACAAAAAAACCTTCCTTTCACAACCAAGCCCTACTTCTTAGACCACAGTTTGCAGGGAAAAACAAACAAACAAACAAACAAAAAAAACCAACAAAAAACCCACCAAAAACCAAAAAAACCTGAAAAACATTTCTGTCCACATGCTTTTAAATGTACCCAGATTGTACCTTCACTATGCCAGGCATGCACAACCTGATGTGCACCGCAGTTCCCGAGTGGCAGAATGACAAATGTTCCCCTACAAAGATCGGGCGCTAGGGAAGCTAGTGCAGGAAAACACCTCAAAATAATTCCTTTATTTGCTTTATTTCCATTGAAATAATATGAATATATAGGTGGTCAGAAAGGATCTTAATGGCACAAGGAATGCCTCAACATCTTAGTCCAGCCGATTAGCTTTTCACCATGATTTAAAATAGTCCCTGTAACACCTAGAGAACAGCATCCAAATCCTCTACAAGATTATTGCCCGATTGCCCATGAAAACTGAACTCTGAGTTCAGTTCAAGAATTTTATCGTGTAATGTCATAAACCAATTATTTTTCTATTGGGATATTTGTAAACAGAATCAGTCTGGAAAATGTAATTCAAAAGTTTTTCACTGTAGCAGCTTTTACTTGATGTTGACACCCTGAAGAGCTATGTTCCCATCTCAGCATAAACAAGTTATGCTAGTGCTGGCTCTCAAATGATTATTTGGATGAGGCCTTCTGTGTTTTTGATGGAAAAGAAGAAGAAACCACAGGAGCAAGAACAAGAGGGAGGCAGAGGATGTGTGGCAATGGTACAGAGGGAATAAATCTGCAGGACAGTTGAGGTGTGCGCGTCCTGCTACTGAAACAGGAGCCCCCAGGTCGGGGCTGCCTCAGGACAACCCTGGTTCAGCCTGAGCCAGCACTTGCTGTTCTTCATTCTGCATGGAAGCCAGCACAATCCCCAGAGACCTGCCCATCCTCTCTCGCTTATCTAGGATCATCTTAATTTAGACCTCCTGCTCTCCAGGGTTCTCCTGTCCCAAAATCCTGCTTTGTCACAAACCTCTTTGTAATCTGCTTGGACATTTCAGTGCTTGACTGAGCCCTGATGTCTGATGGATCACCCCCTCGCTAGTTCTCCAAAGAGAAAGAAACTTCTTACTCTGACAGGATTTTGAGAAATCCATGGCCCAAATACATTACCAAAACATTAACTGGACAGCAAGTACCCCTGCAGAAGAACATACACCTACAAGTCCTAATGTAGATCTCACTACTCCAGGTTGTTTGAACAGCTTTATGAAACAGATTGATAAGGCTGTAGTGGTTTTTTCTACCAGCCATGACCTTTTACTGCTCCTACAGGAAAGCACAGTGATTATTTAGAAGAGGCTGTGGAGGGGTTTTTTTACCAGCTTATAAAATAATACCAACAGCAAATAAACCAAATTATACCTCCTACCATATATTACAGTCCTTATAGTTTTTTGTGTATTATTTGCTAACACTGGCTTGGGATGGTCTCAATACAAGTTCAGCTGGCACCACACTGTGCAGTTGTCTGAATTAGCATAACGATTTTAATCCCAAGAGTTAAGAGAAATCAGATTGAAAAATAAAAAAGGATCCAGTATAATGCTTTGTAAGCATTTATGGTGCAATAATTATGCCACAGCTTGATGTGGTAGGACTCTCGCAATATATTTTTCCAAATGTCTTTGCAGTGACATATCCCAATTCAACAGACATTAATGAATGAGGGGAGGAACAGCCCTCCATTCCTCTGCTTCGGGAAAAGTAAACTGAAATGATAGTAATGACGAAATTCTATCTTAATTCTCTGACTTGAATACATATAGACGCTGACTGTGTTTTGAAACTGCAAGACAAAATGGCAGATGGGCCAGCTTTGCTGGGAAGCCCACACTGGTATTAGGAAGAGAGAGGGGAAGAGGAAAATGAAAAAGCATGCAGCAAAACCATACTTATACTTTTATTAACTGACTAAACTAGGCAGTAAGGCAGTACTCCATAAATATTAGGCTTCATCTAGATTTTATTATTTTGCAAGCTGTTTCTGTTATAGTGATGCTCTTAGCTTGTATTTTAACTACCTACTAAAAATATGGAAAGCAACAGTAATAAATATATTTTATACATGAGTTCACGTACCAGTTCATTGTTGGGGACACTACACAGTCTATGAAATGAATCTGGAGTCTTTGACTCTGTGTTAATTGGCCTGAAAAGCCAGAAAGATGGACAGAAGACCCTTCTCGAAGTCAATGACCACAAAAACCTTACCAAAATGCTAAACAAGGGTTAAGGCTACAGTGAAGTTGACACTGTTGTTTTGCTTAATGCTTCATTGTAATGGATTATCTGTGCTACAAATGCACAGAGTGGCCTTTCTGGGGACTGAATACAACTTCATATGATTTTGCACCCACTGTAGAGAACTCTGTTCTGTAGCAAGTTAGGATACAATGATCACCACCGAAGGAGCAAAAGCATGTGTCTCTAAGCACAGTTATCAGAAATAAGAAAGAAATTGAGCTGTGTCTAGATGCTTAGGGAAAACAGTGCAACCCCTGGGATTTATTTGTTCTTACGGGGAAAAAAAATAAAGTACATGCATGTAAAAACTTAGACCCATTTGTAGCCTTTTCATATTTCCAAAGACTGGTTTGCCAGCTGCATGCTGTCTACTTGCCAGGATGCACTGGACAGACACGTGAATAACTGTTCCTCGTATTACAATCAAGCTTTCACAACTATATACAGTATATTTACAGACCATGGACTAGTTCTTCCAGTCAGAGCAGAAACTGCTGCCAATACAAACACTATGCCCTGTGAGCTGATGGACAAAACAGTATTGTCTATGGGGAAAAAAAAAATCAACAACCCCCCCCCCCCCCAAAAAAAAACCCAAACAAACAAACAAAAAACACCAACAAAAACCAAAACCACAAAGAAGCAGTACTTGCATAACAGCATACTTTCAGAACCAGCAGATCCAGGGACTACAGTCCAGAGTGAGAAAACCACCAGCTGTCTGTGTGCTGTACTGCTCCTCACTTTAAGAGACTCCGTCTTCCAATCCACTTCCAATTTTAATTTGTCCAAGAATTAGACCTCTTACAGATTGATTACTAGCTCCAGGCACCTGATAAGTCATGACAAAATTAAATTCACAGTCTAGTACAGTTTATTAGCAGGTTACTGAGCTGTTGGAAGAAAACACCCTCACTCCTCTCCCAATGCCTTCCTCCCATGCTTCACACCACCCACACAATACAGGTGTACGTCAAGGAGCATAATGTCTACACAAAGCCCGTGAAGTCCAAAAAAGACTGACAAGAAAATTAACACTTTGTGTCACTGTGTGTGGAAGGACCAGATTCAGATTTCCCAGTGTCTGCAGATTTGTACAGCAACCCTACTAACATTCAACCTCCCTCCTTTACAGAAATTGCGTTTATCCACAATTGTGTATTTGCACTGCATGCTCCTGTAAAACACCTACCTGGCAAAGCAACCTACGCTGTGCATTTATCTACCTGCACTATGTATTCTCTTTCAAAGAAAAACTCACACAAGGAAGCAAATTCTGTCAGCTGCTCATCACGTAATATTAAAAAGATTACAGGGGAAAAATTAAATCATAAATGCACAAGGACCTTCTTCCTAACTGCTGCACTATCTCACACAATAAAATTAATAATTTAACAATCTGAAACTTCACATGTGCAGGGCACTGCAAGTAGACCAGTGGCATTTTCACTTCAAATTTATATAGTCTTTAGTCAGTATACTTAATCTGCATTTCTAACACCTGCTTCAGTCAGCTGTGAAGTGCAACGTTATCTATAAAATTTTCTTTCATCTTTGCGCTGTCCATCCAACAGAAAAAAAAATACGATAGTGGATAATTATTTGACTTTTAAAAGGATACGAAACTTTTCACGTTTTTTGATCACTGCTTGAAAGACATGCCCATATATTTGACATTCCATTTTATTAAAAGGTTTGAGTTTTTCAGAACCCCTTTCCCACTATCCACGTTATCTAATTCTACATAATATAGTTCTCCTTCAAATAGTTAACATTTGCTTTCCACAGAGCAACAAAAATGTGGTTAAGAAAGTAGAGCACAATCAAATAATGAGGCATAGCAAGGTGTGCCTTTTCAGACTATCAGGGCTTGCCTCAAATGTACCAGGAGGAAGAAGCCAGAATGACCTTTCCCCTCAGGTGGGCATCAGTGCTGGCACCTGTAGCTACCACAGCACAAGGTGTTATATGGAGAGTACACAGAGGGTGAAACCACATGCAGCTTTCATCCAGCAGGTTTATGTCAGGCCAAAAGCTGTTCCCACAGTCATGCACAGTCTCACTCAACTTAAACACTCAATATCAATAAAGATATCCAAGGAAAGTGTCCCATGTTGAGCTTCCAGTACACTGGTTGAAAGACAAGATAATACGAAAAACCTATCCTCATGTATTAATGTACAAAATTTTCCATCTGACATGGTCATCTAATTAGGTATGAGTATAAATAATTCTTCTTCTGGGAAAGTAAAAACTGGCAAGGTTTCAGTCATTTCACCCTTTGTAGAGCTTGCTGACTTTGTCATAAAGTCAGACGTTCATCTAGTCTGATCTTCTACCAGCTCTCAGGGAAATGACATCACAGGAACATCCTTGCAACTAGTTACGCTGGAGCAACCAAGAAGGTACCATCAGAAAATAATTTAGAAAAGGAATTTTGTCATACAATCTCTTTTTAGGAAGTAGAAACAACAAATCTAACTGTTTATTTATCATTGCAGGAAAGCAATCAGGAGGAGGTGGGTGGAAAATTGGAATGAAGGTGGAGGAAATAAGATGCTGGGAAGTGCATTTGCTCATGTGCCATGCCAAAAAGGTGATAAACTATAAGCAAGCCTATGAGACTCATTACCTCCAAGATGGTTTGGATTTTGCTGGGCTGGTGTTTTGGAGTGCTTTGTTTAGTTGGGCATTTACGTTTTATTTTTTTGTTTTACAATAAGTTAAAATGAAAACTCTATGCCACTGACAGAACAGTGTTAAAAGAAGCCAAATAATGACAGATCATAAACTAAAACAGTTCCCTCCCTCCTCCACAATCACTGGTCTTTTCAAATCTGTGTCATTAAGGATGAAAGCTGAAGGTTGTTTGGATACCTACAAAGAAAAGGCAAAATAATAATAATGAAGAGAGACTCCACAACAACACAAGTACACCTATTAAAAAAAAAGAATTCGTGAACTACTCCTGCCTCATACTGAAGGGTCACAATGGTTTCCCACAACTAACTTTTAAAAAGCCAACAATAAATAATAAACACCATTTCCAAAGGAAGCTCCCCATTTTATAACCATGCCTTGCTTGCTAGTTGAGTTAAAGACTTGGTGAGAGCTTTTGACCTAACCTCTGGCACCTCCACTAAGACAGTATTTGTCACCCTGACAGCAAGGGGAATGATTTCCGGCCCCTCACCTTAGAGTAATAATGACATCAGTCTTGTTTTCACCCCCAGAGACTGAGGACTGCCGAGTTTTGAACAGTTCAGTCAGACAGAGAACCACAGGAAAAGAATCCAGGCAGTGATTTAACCTGTTCTGGGCTAAAAAAATCACAAAGCTTAATAAATTAATGTGTTTAGGTTATTTTTCCTCCCGCAAAGAGTCAACTAGAGGTAAAAGAGGGTTTGTATAGAGCAAAGCAGCACTGGTGTTGCTGTTTGTTCTGCATGCTAGAACTCAACCCTTGCTAGCTCCTGAATCCACATTTGGTGGACAGAGAAGGAAAAGGAGCTCTGTGCTCCCTGATGGATTAGTGTAGGAGACTGCCCAGCACATCAGCTCGTGTTTTACAGCACACACACACACACACAGCTGCTGGGTGAAACAACTCCCTGCAGCAGCACCACCTCAAGGTGTTAATCAAGCACAAAACAGCCACTTAAATATCCCTGCTCCTAAGGAAGGGATGATTTCTCTCCACTCCCTCCCACCCCACACACACTTTTCTTATGCAGGTAACTAAAAGCTGCAACACAGAGGAAAGAACATTGCTCCATTTCAATCAGAAGCTAAAACTTTGGGGGAGAACATTAACAGCAGATTCTAAAAACATTTTCATTTCCTTTTGATGAATTTTTTAAAAGTGAAGGAGAAAATTACATATTTTGTGCATTTCCAAATCTGTCTGCAGGGAACATTTACCCTCAAATGAGGCCAAATGACTACATGTTTGTGTACAACCACAGCCCTAGAGGAATGCAGAGGAATGCTTCTTCTAGTATTAAAAGATACTAGAGAGGGCAAAATAAAAACCAAATTGTCTTTCACAGTGCCTCCCTTCTCAATTTCTCCTTGATACAACAACCCTACCTAACATAAAGAACCAATAAATTCAAACATTAGGTTCCCACAGATACAACTAAATTCTTGCAAGAATTTTAAATCTCTTGCTTTACAAATAAACTGCTCAAAATTTTGTAGTGTACATTTTCACTTTTTTTTTTTAAAAAGCACACATATATTTCTCCAAGTAGTTGTCAGAAACAAATAAAGCAGCTTTTCAATGCAAACATTTTTTAAAACTAATTTTAAGGGATATCACAGCGTTCCGCGATACAAAGTTCAATGACTTAAGTAGGAGTCGGACACCTTGATCTTACTTTATAACAGAATAAGTGATATTTCTTTCTGTAAATTTCACTTTCTTTATTTTGGAGTGAAAAAATAGGAAACCATTCTAATACATAAGACAAGAAAACAACACAAACTAAACCCAGGACCTTTCAACATTATGATCTGTACACAATTTCCACTCTGAGACAATTGTTTTTATTAGTAGTTTTTGGTTTTGTTTTCTTTCAAGTTCAGACCAATAACCACAGTATGCAAGCAAAACCAGAAAAAACATAGCCCAAAACAAGTATGTTCTTTTGACAAAAATGCGATACTTTCACACTAGAGAGGACAATTACAAATCTTGCTAATTATGACATAAGTAATCTTAGACAAACTGATTTTATGCTAAAACTGTATCAGTGCAGATTTGATTTACATACTAATCCAACCAATCACCTGATTATATAATATTAAACACATATATTTCCTTCTCTACATTTTCTCCAAATCATAGTTACCAAAGACAGACACTCTTCTGATTCTGTGACTCATTTGTTTCACTTAAAATGGATATTTTTATAAATTTCCAGTATTCAGTCTCCATTAACAAGAGAGATGACTGCACCACAGTCACAGAGGCACTTTCATTTCCAGCTTCCTCAAGCTGAGCGATCCAAAGAAAGATGCCAGATGGCAAAGTTCAAGGTACTTTGAGTGTCCAGTCTTGGCTCTAGAAACTCCTCTCCCTTTGACCTTGCAATTCCCTAAGTGACAATTGGACTAGAAGAATGAAGCTGTTCCAACTCTCACAGTATCTTTCCAAAGTGCAACCAACACCCTGAGTTCTGCCTCTATTTTCTCCAGCAACATCCACTTTTGTCGAAATGCCACTGGCACATACATCCTCAGCTCTCTCCTTTCCTAAAAGCCTGCTCAGCCATGGAAACAGTAATGATGGGGACAGGATTCAAACTACTGTCTCAAAAGCCATCACCAAGTACCACACCAAGCAAGTGCACTAGATGAGGCTGCTGATCAAAAAAAGTGGGTGAAGGAAACAACAAAAAAAAAATCCTACTTGTCTGCTGTGATATGAGGAAGTGGGAAAAGCAAAACACCCAAATATATTTATCTTTAGAAAGATAGCAGTTACTTACTTTTTGGCCTCAAAGATAATACAAAGAGATGCATTCAATGGCCTACTTATTGCTACCTTTAAACAAACTTTTTTTGGCAGAACTGACTGTGAATCCCATGAGACCAAGCAAGATTAATTAAATGATCAGTAGCAAAAGCTAATGGGAAAACAGAGGAAGCCCTAAGACCAGCTACAGCCCACATAATTTCTACACATTTGACAGCTAATGGTTTCTTTTTTTCTTATTAGGTAGATTTCAAGGCATTTTCTTCTTGGCCACTGTAAAACAAACAAAATACAGGGACTAATCACTGGCCTTCTAAAGGACACTCTTTTTTGAGATCTCCACAGCACATTTTCTTTCCTCTTGGTCACTGTTACCCACCCTCCTTCTCTGTAACATTTCAAAGATAACCACCAGCAGTGTTGTTATTTGTTAACCGATTCTTTCTGTGCTGGCTGGCTCTGCAAATCCCGACTGACTTGACTGTCTGCTCAGACCAAGTGTTATCACCACTGAGACCACACAATGGGGGTTACAACACCCACATTTCCAGTTATCCCTCTACCTGATTTCTCTCAATCCCTTAGGAGCAAGATCCCATTTACTTCTTTTGGAGTACTGCACCTTTATACTTTATTTTTTTTATTATTTTAAAGGCGTTCAGCATTAGTCATAGAAAGGCAGATTTTTTATTATTATTATTTTATTAAAAAATTCTACGCCTCATTCTGACAGCTGCACTGTCAGTTCGGCTCTGGGAGGCAGAGAGACAATCAAGGAGGGAGAGAGACAATCAATAAAGGAATAGCAGGATGGGTGCACATGCCTAGCAATCCTTCAAAATAATCATGTGTGTCAAGGTTCTTTTTTTAAGCCCATGTTGAAGGGTGTTTTTCACAGGCAGTCTTGTTATTCTGCCTTGCTTGTGCCAAAATAGTACAAACTAACCAAAATTTAGCTATTCAACTGAGCGTGCTATACACTGGAAATTTAAGTACACAATAAGAGTGAAGGTCTACACCCGTTGAAAAGTTACTTGGCAAACCTGGAAACAGCCAATGATGCCCAATTTCAGCTTCAGCTAGCAGAAATCAAAATGAAGGTGTTAGGTAACAACAAGAGATCTGAGCACCAACCAGAAAAAAAGTTACGGTAAGGCAACCTAAGTGGCCCCCAAGATTATTTAAATTCCATGGAATATAAACTTTTCCTGCCTGGTTCATACTATCTGACCCAAACACTCGCTGCTGCCGAGATCTGCCACCCCCTTCCGCTCATGCAAAAAACAATCCTTCAAGGACAAGGTGCCTTCCCTAGTGGCTGATTAAGAGGGAGAACTTGCTCAGGACTTGGAGAACTACTCCGATCAAATTGGGAGCACAGACCAGCAGCACCTCTGCACAGCTCACAGAGCAAGAGGAGACACTTCTGAGAGTGCAGTGGCTCACCATAAAGCAGCTCCGCTTTGAAATTAAACAAGACTGAATCTAGAATTCAGCACCTGTTGTGAACAGACTTCCTGGCAAGATTTCCTCATAAACAGCTAGCAGAGTAAAAAGGGAATCCCAGGTGACTGCTCTGCCCCTTTCCATACTGCAAATTAAGAGAGAACAAAGGGGTATACAAACATATGCCTGATTTTAGAAAAATATTTACAATGTTTGTACTAGAAATACTTAAGACAGATAAGGATATTTATCATAGAAATAACTAAGATAATAGAAGTGATAATAAAAAAAGTCCCAAATAAACCTAAACCATTCAACATCCATTAAGGTAAAATAAAGTAAATAAATTCAGCCAATTGGTTATTTCCATATGGTTGGATTTCTTTAAATAGTAATGAAATCATTTCTAAAAAATCCATTGTTATTAAAATAAAAAAGTTGGCTCAGCCTACCAAAATTAGATTTGTAAGTTGCTGGTCATTCCCATAATTAAATCTGTGTCACAAATTTGCAAGAAAAATGGACAGTATGACTAATGCATTTACTTGCAGCACTAGTGCTGTCAGGCTGTGTAAATCATTATGCCTGCTAAAGCAGACTAGATAAGAATTCCATACATTTTCATTAACCAGCTAAGCTTTGTGTATGTGTGAGAAGCTAACTTTAGCTTTGCATTTGGAAGACAATATAAATAAAAACACCAGCCTTGATTTGATGATCCATGTGGCTGCTGCAAAAATTATTTGAGCTTTTTGAATGACATGAAGCAGCTCCATCCCCTCTGAGAGATGGTCAGGTAACAGAACAAACCCACACATACTTAGTTTGGACAAAGGAGATTAAAGGAATGATGGGCACCTGAAATGTGTCTTATTTCATCTATTGTGTTTCAACAGAGAAAGAAAAGCTAATCCAAGGAAACACTGGAGGAAGCGTTAACCAGCACTCTGCAGTGTTCTCAGGAGTCCAGTGGTCACCAGAGCAGAGTCCCTGGAATCCTCTCTTTTCCCTTTGATTTCCTGTCACCACAGACCTTCAGATCTCAGTTACAGTTCTTTGTTTAAGGCAAAGCTGACGGCTGTTCCTTGCCTTTCACACTAACTGTTCATAACTCCAAGGCTCCGAAGAACCAGCCTACACTGACTCACACCACAGGCTGGATACTCTTATGGGATTCCCAGCCCATAGTCTCGAGCAGAAAGGAGATTAATGAGAGGTAGAAAGAGTAAACAAGACTGGTCTAGTGTAGCAGTGCAGAGCATTTGGTGAGGACACAGTGTTCTGGAAGTCCATTTCCCACGCACAGGGCATTACATTGTCACTGCAAAGTGAGTGCAGCTCTCAGCACATCTCCAGTGCAGGAGCAGCCTCAGTGATACGTGGACAAAGCCAAAGACGCTGAACCACTCAGGGAAATGCCCTGGAACAACCATCAGCACAGCACGTTCTGCAGCCTCCTGCCTATTGCTCTGTGACTTGAACATTTGAAAGTATTTGTCTTCCTCTTTTAAAAGCAGAATAGAAACGCTTAGGAAGCATGGCAGTGCGTACAAGAATTAAGAATTAATTAAGAATCTCAGCAGACCTCCACCTAACATTCCAGGCAATTTCTTTAGCCTTTAGGTGCACAAGTATCCTCTGCTCCACGTGGAAGCAGCTAACACGGTGACTTCTATGCAACCTTGTAATAACCAACCACTCCGTGTGAGTAAAACACTACCAGTTATAGTAAAAACCCCGTTAAGAGGAAAATCTGAAATCACTTCCTATGTTCCACAATTATTGTAAACCAAACTGCTCAAACGAGGGGAGGAGATAATGATATTAACTACCCAACTCAGAGCAATCCTCTGTGGTATGAGCCTAAATTTATGTAAATTGAATTAATCTATCGTTAGTTATTACTAATCTAGCTATATAAAAACACTTTTCTGTAACAATTATTTTTTTTCAAACACTGTGTTTTAATTAGACCTGGGACGTTATTAAACTAAGTCAATAAAATAATGTAAATATCATAAAATAATGTAAGCATCATGCCGTGCACTGTTTTGTCTGTTCATTTATAGCAATATGGGCTTTCGTGGAGTTAAAAAGGAATTACTTTGTGGTTGGCTGGTAGTTTTTGTGAATCTCCTTAACAGTGAAAACACCCCCAGGTTTTTAATCTAAGTGCATTTCTGCTCATCAAGACACATTTGGCATTTCTACATTTTGTGCATCACAAGATGTTCCGTTTCATCTGAATGAGCTGATCTCAGTATCATTCTAACATTATACTGAGTATTTTCCTGCAGACATTTTGTTCCGCAACTTACTTTAATTTCACTTCTCAAGCACTATTTCCTAGTCTTAAGGGGGAAAAAAAAAAAAAAAAAAAAAAAAAAAAAAGGTGGTGGGGGCAGGAGATGTGCTAATCAGCGCAGCACATCTTTCAACCCTTTTAAATCAGCCTGTTTGACACTATCGCTCACAGGCACTGGCCCACAGGGCATATTCTGAAGAGAAAACACTGTCTTGGCTTTGTCACAAGTGCCACAACCTGCCCACACGCTACACGTGGTAAGACAAGGACCATAAGAAAAACTTCAGCCTTGCTGAGGTCAGAGCCTACCAAATAATCTCCAGGACATATGGAAGTACAAAGTTCTGGTCACAAAGGTCTATAACTCCATCTAAGCCTGTGGGTACACATCCAGCTCATCATTAGACACCCCTGTGAAAAATGCAGATGTGATTTAGATTCCTCGTGAATTGAAGATACAGGACACAGGTTCTCCCCCCATAGCCAAATCCATAAGTTAGGCACCAATATGAACTGATGGATTCCCAAAACCACTTCCACCAGGACCTTCCATTATCTTCTCAGAAACAAGCCAATTATTTTTACATTTTATAGAACAGTTTTGACTGCAAACAAAAAAATATATATATATACACACAAAACCACATATGTATTTAATGCTTTGCCAGCTTTTTAACGGCAAATTTTCTTTGTAAGTGACCACACACTTGCCACATCCGGGGCTGCTCGATTCAAGGTCCTGTAGACCCACACCACTGTGAAACTACTGGTAAACAACTCTGTCTACTTACTACTGTCCCATGCCTACTATGACATTTCAGTCATGGAGTTTATCCTATCAACTTCATAACTGGAAAAGTTTGTAAGAACAAAGCACTCAGTAAGCATATTTGTGATTTGTTTTGTGTCATACACACGTATTCCCTACGCAATCGTGATTTCAAAGTAGAATTACCATAACAAGTGTTTAAATGTGTGGCTATATTTGTGATTTAATAGTAACCAGTGTCTTTACCATGTTATTCTAAAAAAATCAGTAATTAGGAAAAAAATCAGCTGGTACTATGGTTTCATTCTAGCTGATCTTTAATATTTTTGAAAAGTCTTTTCTGGGAACTTTGTAAGAATGATGTTTACTGCAATGCTGCTCCAACATTTGCAAAAAGATCTGTAGGGAACAAAAAGTGAAATGAGGTAATTACATGTAAGCAGAACTTTCCAATGATCATGAAATAAGAACAAAGTAAAAATTAAGAGTATTACATGAACACAAAAACTAATTTAGCTTCTTGAGCTCAGATTTCATCAAAGAGCTGCAAGCAGCTACTAAAACCTGAAAATATGTCTCTCTTGATTTCCTAGGAACCAGCATTGTAGTCAGATGGAGTGGAGTCTAAATTCTTACTTGAAGCCAAAAGATATCTCCAAATGGCAGCTGAACTGATCCTTTGGGTATTCACAGAAACCTCCTGAACTGGAAGCTGGAGACAACAGAGAAACCAGGAGCTCGAGCCAAGCAACAAGAGAAACTATCACGCACACAGACTTTTGAGGTTTTCCAACACTTCCACAGTTTGAGGCAGACCCATGGAAGGAAGACATAACAGGTAACACAAAAAAGGGCAAGTACTTGGGAACTGATTTTTAAATATGTGAGTGGTCATCTATACCCCAAAAAAGCTTACATCCACCCTTCTAACTTCAGCCTAGTCCCTCAAAAATGCAGTAGCACAACACAACTTCAAAATGCCATGTGACTTTACCTCTTGCTAATACAGTTCCATATGCTTAAGCTCCTAAAAACCAACTTTTCATCAAAAAACCCGAAAAATGAGCCATGAATAAAAAGTGAGTTATTTTGCACTCGCAGCGCAGATTTGATTTTGATTTCCTAATTTGAATTCTTTTAACATTCATTTTTTACATCATAGTATAGAATGGGGACACAAGACGGGTGTCACAAACACATACTTCTAAACATGCATAAATTTTAGTAAGAACAAATTCATTATTAGCTGCCTAAATAAACAGTCACAGTAGTTTGCCAACACATAATTTTTTATTTAATACTCATTAATATCTCTCTAAACAACACATCAGTAAAAGAAATCTATTCTTCCTACCTCCATAAATATATTTAGTGTTCTTTACAGTGTCCTTTCCAAATGTTTGTAGACCATCAAGACCACAAGTGCTGCTTTTGCTTTTTTAAAGAAACAGTTATATTTACAGCTGGATTGATTGCTTCCCCACATCCAGCTATTTTAGCGTGTTCCTCAGAGACACTGAGTGGCTCCACTGACAGTAAAATATGCTAAACAAATGACAAGTCACTGAGTAAATTAGCATCTACTCTCTGATCAGCTGGGTCATGTTTTCTTTTCAAAATCCATGCCCTCTTGATAGAAAATAATGAGTATTTGATGGGCCTTATTAGAAAAATCAATATATTGATGCCCATGTCTGAAACATCTGCATAATAATAGATTCTGTTAACCCATTAAGGAGAAAATTAAGATGTGTTTACACATTATTAATTTACCAGGACCAGAGACAATTATTCACTACCTTTCTAGAGAGCTTATCAAAAAGAAATTGCAATATCTGTATTTAAGGGTATAGTGACATAAAGATGATTCAAATTTTTTGCCACCTGAATGGACAAAATTCCACCAACAATGACGTGACAAAACACAAACACACCAATGATACTGCTAAAAATGAGACTATTAAAGCACTTGCTATAAATACTGTGTTACTTACCAAAAAACTTCCAAAAGCAGAATTAAATATAGCAGCTGCCTAGAGAGGAAAAAAAAAAAAAAAAGGATAAATACCACCAATAGTAAAATAACTACAGTGCAAGAACAAAATGTTCTTCCCCCACCCACCGAGCTATTCGATTCTCCAAACACACACACACACAGAGACTACTAGGCAGTTACCCACTGCTTAAAAAATTGCCAGTTGCCTGTAACTTAGGAAGAGCGATGGATCCTGGTTTATGCATTCATAAATAACGTGCTGAAATGGACAAATGTAAGAGGAGAAGAAAATCCTTGCTGATAGACTGGAGAGGAATATCCCTGAACCAAGAATATTACACAGGAGCTTGGTCTCACTATTCGTGCTCTAATTTGCCAGGAACACTTTTATATGCTGACCTAATAATTAAAATAAACGTTACCTGATTTAACTAAAATACTGCGTTTTCATACACTTTTAACAATTTTAATTAAATATTAATCTGGTAAATAAGCTACTTTAATAGTTCATCGTAATAAAGTATTAACAGAGAGAATTTCTCGTAGCTTGAAGAACAAATTTAAAATAGGAATAACAAAAAAAAAACCAACCAAACCCCTCCCCCCAGCAATGATCCCATACTTCTGAGGCCAAAATGTCATTACTTTTCACTCCATAGTCTTTTAAAATAAGAAAATAAATAATTTTGATAATGACTTAAGAAGTGTTTGTGCTTACCTAAATATCCAGGAAATATAAGGCTGCAGTATTATTTCTTAATATGAACTCATTAAATTCCAGGAAGTTAAAACTTGAGTCTTGCATAGCTTTCCCCAATTACCAAGAAAGAACAGAAACTCCTGTATGGCAGCCAGTCTGATGATGAGAAGCCACACAGCAAAGGTAAGAGGCAAGGGAAGAGGGAAATCTACCATTTACATCCCGATTTAGAGTCAAATTAATCACCCTGGACACTTCCAGCCACAGATTAATAACAAGAGGCTGCTAGTGAATTGAGCAAGTTTGAATAAAGTCCAAAATCAGGGTAGGAGCAGTAGCTGAACCTGCCTTCTGCTCCATAAGAGGATGCAATGAAAATGAATGGGTAATGAGATCCTTGGCTCTAGAGAGCTTAGCTTTCTTATTCAAGTTCATAATTAATTCAAAGCTTTGATAATTTCATTAGATTCTTCCTCTGCTGGCCCTATCAATAAAAGATGGCACTGGACCACAGCTCCTCAGTGGCCCAAATACAAAAACAAATGCAGACTGGGAAACCTTTGCTGACTTGCTTACTAACAGGGACAATGGCATATGGCACTCCATGTTGTGGAGGGAGCGTCTGAATAGATACAGCTAAATAAAACATTACAGTTGACAGTTGTAAACTACAGTAACATATTTCAACACCTCTTTCTCATCAGCATTTCTTTTTTGAACATTAAAAAAAAAAAAAAAAAAAAAAGAGGCACACGTCCAAACAGCTTCTCTTGCCAGAGATCATAGCTGAAAGGAAGCGTGAGTAGTACAAACAATTCTTCAACAAGTGTGAATTAAATCAGGATTTTCTACTTGTATTTGAAGCTGTGCAACTGATACTTTCATGTAGCAAAGTAAAGACACATTATACCCATCCGCACAAACCTAGAGAATGGCTACCAATCCTGATTTGGGGATCATCTAGAGATATGACATTACTTTACTTGTAACAGGCTGCAATTCCACTTCCAGGACAAATTCTGTATCTGGAAATGTTTTAAGGAGAGATACTTCATGGTGGGACTTTGCCCATTATCAAATGTCTTTTATTCTCTCCTGATCCATCTGGAAGACACCAGGACTTTTTAAAATAATCTCAAGCATGTAACAGGAAATAAAACAACAATCCTGGACAAATTTTATGCTTCAGTTGTTTAGCCACTCATGAGCAAATGTCATAATTCACAACCACTTCCAGAGTACATTAGTTTACAATTTTTAACTCCTTTTCTCTGAAGTATCAGAAATTATCCCTAGGAGACGATTAAACACTCATTACAGGCAAAAGAAGACAAAAACCCCCAGGAAGACTGCAAATTAGGATACAATCATTCAGATTATTTGCCCCAGTGAGAGAGGACTTACATATGTCAATTACTCTATCTGCAGTTTTCTTTGTAAAGATCTCCCCTGCAAAATAAACTCAGAAGTAATTTCTTCCTGTACACACACACCTGGGGGCTTATATTTGTGATTCTGGTTCAGTTTAAACAAACTGAATAACTGAAACAGCAAACTGAATCAACTGCTCCAATTTACAATTAAACACATCTAGTAGTATAACCCTCTAGAATTTAAACACTTTTGCGCTTCCAACTCCCTTCTATCAAAGGGATGCATACCTCATAGGGCATTGTCAAAATTAATTCATTCCTGAAAAAGCACTCTGAAATCCTTAGAGGGATGATACAAATAAATATTAGTGCTGACACATGATGCAGCCAGGCTCTTCACTTTCTAGCTGAAACATTCATTAGTCACTATTATTGCATCACTTTTTTTAGTGTTTGCTCTTTTCGCGCTTCGACTGTCTGCAGTCAGCTTAAATGAAACAATAAAACATGAAAACATTCGGATGCCTTTATAATACTCCAAGTTCAGATTTGCATGTGTTTCCAAACCATTCATTGCGTTTACCATCAGTATGAGGGGAGAGCTCTCTATAAAACACACAGTGAGGTCCTTACAAAAGGTAAGTGCACAGCCATGTATTGCAATGCAAGGTCAGACCGCATTCAAACGCAGCCGTATCAACAACTACACAAATTCTCTCTGTTTCTATCAACTCGAGAGACATGACTGAAAGTCACTGCCAGGACTCTTAACAGGGCAAGTACAGAAGAGCATGGACAGCATCACTTGAGGTAACAGCTGTACATATTAGCTCCATTAAACAACAAATTCACTTAGGCAGGTACCATTTCAGTCAACTCTGTATGGCACCGGGCTTGAGGGAATGCTCTCGTGCTCTACATTTCCAGGGAGAATTCCAAAAGAGAAATGACCAGGCCACCTCTGAAGGACACCTGGCAGCACCTGGCAGAAACTTTCCTCCTCTCATACCAGAGTCTAGCACAAAGCTTCAGCCCTTCATCTCTCACCTTAGCCTGGAATATATGGATGGAAAACACTGCTAAGATTTCTACAGTGACAGCAACAAGATCTGAGACCATCCTCCTGGCAACAAAGGCTGGTAAAAGATGGAAGAAAAAGGCAAAGCCACTACCAAGGGGCTGAGCATTTCCCCCCAGGTGTGGATCCAAATGCTGCAGCAAGTATGTGTGACTGGGTAGCAAATCAAACAAGGGTGCTTAGAATTCAAGTATTAAATACAGAACACATTCTGAAATTTGACCCATTGCCCTGTTTTTGGTACCAAGTTAAACTATATTGGAATTCATTAGACTAGATGTTGTTTTGATAACAACGTATCCAGACTACATTAAACAACAGGAAAAGACACCCTGGCCACATTTGGAACACCTGGGTCAAACAGCAACATTTTATCATTACCACCAGAATTTCAAAGAAATTGTTACGCACAACTAAACTGGAACTTTACTGCAGAGTACAGGGAAGGAGAAGTTCCTCACAGCTTGGTATGTGGACCTCCGGAAAAAACAACAACAACAACAAGGTATTTTCTCACCAATACGTGTATATTGCTTCAATACTAAAACATTTGATTCTCGAGTGTCATTTGGCAGTCTTTAGGGAGACAACCTTCCTAGATGTATTTAAGCCTACACTTACCCCCAGGCACACCACAGCTGGGACAGCACACGCCATGGACACCAGGGCATGTCCCCAAGTCATCCCTGCTCTGAGGAAAGGACATTCCAGGGTCAAGGCCACAGATGCAGAGTAATGAAACCAAAGAGCCTCCGAACATCCTGGAAGGGAGCAGCCTGGGCATCCGACACAGCTGTTCTGTGCGTGTCTGCCATCCCCCGCAGTTAAAACCTGAGCACTAGGGGGATGTACCACACACTAGTGGGACATACAGCCCGAGCATCAGCAATAAGACTAATTATCCTATTTAACACACAAGGCACAGCGAAGAAGAAAGAAAAACCCAGAAGAGCAGAAAAAAAAGCTGGGGAGAGACAAGGACTCTCGCAGTTCTAGTGCAGGATTATGCAGCAGAGGACAGAAAACACAATGTGGTAGTGTAACATTTTACAGAATCCATACTATTATTGCAAAATTTAATACAACCATGTCTCTTATTGACAGAAGAAGAAAGGTGAAACAAAAAATATAAAAGAGACTGAAGAAAGTGATGGAAATGGTTTGATCAAACAGGACAGAAAAGGAAATTTTATGTACCCAGAGAGATCAGTGTAGTTTGAAAAAGTGGAAGAAGGCAGGACGTCAGAAGTAACTTGAAAGAGTTGGCAGAGTCCCCTTAAACAGCTCCTTCAATCTCATATTTAAAAATAAAATCTCATGTGAGTGTTACCACAGCTTGTACCTTAACTGCTGTTTCCAATAACAAGATGTTACATCTCTGTAGAAAGCTATTTGCCACAGCACTGTTACTGCAAACAGAATATAAATATACCTAATAAGGTTTAATCCGTGTTGCTGTTCATAACTATTCATCTGAGTTCAGACAGGAAAAAAAAAAAAATATATATATATATATATACAAGCTCCTGGTTTCAAGCACTAAATTGAATCAGGTGTCCTCTTCTCTTAAGAAAATTAAGTTGCTTTTGTGCAAGAGTGTTTTAATGAGAACAGAGCCTGCCGACATTGATAAATGGGAATGACACCAGAGAGAGCATGTAAGCAGGACAATATGTGCATGTTACAGTCTTACAGGCTATTTTTCACTGACTATCCTGAATGACTTCGCTGTTTCTTAAGGGGCCTATTAATCTCAAATTTAGTTATTACACAACGTTTATTTGAACATATATTCTGTGGATGATGACAGTTAATAAAGGAAATCTTTTACAAGCTGTATTTTTACATATTGTTCCAACTGCAGCTCCCAGTCATTCTACTGTATTGATGGAATAACCTAGTTATGATGCAGCTTTAAAAAAGGCACATATATTCAGATTCCTTTCTAAGCATATGGGGACTCTTAAATAACTGTTAAAATGCATATAAAAGTCCTGCTCTGGCGTGGCAAAAATGAAAGAGGCAGTGTTAACTGCTCAACCAAACCTCCAGAAGCCCAGTTGCCCCCTTCAAGGCAAAGCACGTGCCTTTTTAACACTCCAGCATCATCTCAGGGAAACAAATAGGGTCTAGATTTGACTCTGATGTAAGCACACCCCGTCCTGAATTCAACAGAGGCTGGAGAATACATCTTACACCACTCCAGCCCACGTGCTGTATATGTGACAGGGCACCACAACAGCTGTATTATGTTTACAACAAAACAACAACTGCAAACCAACAACCAAACACACAAAATATAAAAAACACAAAACCCACACAAAACAAAGCAAACTAAACCCCACAAAACTTTGATACCAACTAAATTTTGAGTCCAAAGAAATCTTCTAAAAAAAGCGTGATGTTCAAAAAGTCTCTTAAAAAATAACAAATTACTCTAATTACTTTAGTAGAGTAGAAATGTACATGACCTTATGCTCTTATTTAAAAAAGAAAAAAAATAAAAAAAATCCAGATAATGACAAATACACACACACACACACAAAAAATCTACACCCACCAAGCAAGAAGCCTCCAGTATACCAAGAGAAAAAACCCAAAGTATGGAGGGGATCATGTATTCATCCCCTGCCATGTCCCCTGCGGTCCAACACAATTTGCTGACTGGGAAAAAGCTAACAAAGATATCACCTAATCCCCAGCCTGCACCTAGAGCTGTGGTGACAACATAAAAACATCGCTTTATTCCAACCATATTCAATAACCATCAGTTCCGTGGAAACAACACTGAAAAGGCACCAGAAAATGAAAACAGAATAACTAATCTGTTGATTGCTTGCATTTCAGCAGGGGAACATCATCCAGAGAATGATGCTCTCCAAAACACGGCGCTGAGCCCTCTGTTCCAGGCTGCCAGAGGTTGCCATCACTTGGGCAGCAGCTGGTGCTGTTTCAGGCAGGCACAGCATTCTGTCACAAGCAGGGCACAGAAACAAGCTGGGGCCTCTGCTGGCAGAAAGTTATTGCCCCTTACCAGCCCCTTGTTTCTGTTGAAAACCAGTCTTTCATTCCCCAGTTTTTGTAGTTCCTCATATCCATCGCCATTTTTTGATAAATAATATTGACAAATACAAAAACATCTGTTAAAAGGAAAGCTTTTCGGATACACTTATTATGTGGTTCTTCCCTCACTGAAGGATTTCTCTGTTTCACCAGTAATTTCAGCAATACTGAGGCAGATAAAGAAAATTATCCTGCTCACTTTCTTTTTGTTAGAAATGCTAACTTGTCTCTACTGACAGCAACTGGGATGACTTAAGGGAGTTCTGGAGTGTCAGCATGGTTTTTCTCACTCAGAGGCAGAAGAAGGTGAGGAAAGACTAAAACCAGGAGAGTATATGTAACAAAGTGTTGTTTTGTTGGTTTTTTTTCCCCCCCAGAATGTAAATATTTGCTAACAATTCAAATGGCAAACATTAGTCATTCAGGTCTCACGAACGTTTATGTATCACTCTGCAAATTTCCACCAATAGTAATTTATAGATGAGCAATGAGAAATACGTGTGTAGCAAAGGTTGAAAAGCAACACTACTATATCTCATTTTACTTGAGATTACTTGTATAACTGAGCTGAATGAAAATAAAGACTTTTGTCATCAGAAAGATCACATGAATGAAGCCAGGAGGAAAGAACCTCTGTCAGGAGTTGGAATGTCCATTTTCGCACGGAAAGAACCAAGATTTGGTCTCCTCAGGTACAGAAGAGATGAGAGGCTTCATGAACAGTGCACAGTGCCTGACCAGCCCACGCCATCAGCTGTACAATGTTATCACTTTGTTCATACTTTGCTTCATCCTAAACGGCAAAGATTTATCCACACCAGATGCTCCTCTGGCTGTGTAGCAAAAAAACCCTTGAGTGATGTTCACAAGAAAAGCAGAAAAGAAAGCCATCTAAGCCACACTCAGAAACACAAAGGTAGGCAGCACACAGCTTTTGCAAAGCCTTGTTTATTCCTTCAGGTTGCCAGGGTTAAAGGAGCCTTCCTCTTTCCAGCAACGGTGATCCTCTTCCTTTCGACAATGAGAAGGGCTGTAAGCAGCCACCAATACTCTCACCTCATCCTTGTGTGACAGTCATACCCCAAGCCCAGGAGTATCCTGAAGACCTAATTTAATTTTCCCATCCTCCTGTCAGCTGCAACTCAAACCACAAAATCGCTCTCATAAGACACAGTGCCTTCCACTGTTGGCTCCTCCATCACACACCCCAACGGGGCAGTGACCTCAGCACCTACAGTGGACTTTTGAACACGCACATGAATAAACAGAGGCAGTTTCTCTTTTTTTCCCGCCCCCCCCCCACTTAAAACTTGCAAATGCAAGCATTAGGATGACTGCCCAGTGCCAGTGTAAACATTGTAAAGCAGTGATTTAAAGCTGACGGGCTCGTTACAACACAGGCTTTCTCATACCAAATACACATGCATAAACACCATGCTCCAGCATCTTAGTCCTTCACAAAGTTCATGTGGCTCTGACACACCAGAAAGCTCTTAGTTCCTGGAAAGGCATCTAGCCTAACTTTTTGTATGTATTTTTCCCCAGATGGAAAGCCCATTTCCATCACTTCCCTAACCAGGGAAAATCAAGGTAACTTCTCCCTTCTACTCATATATTGTGAAGTGCAAGCCTTAGCTGCCACACATTTGGCCAGTGAAACGTGATTAGAGGGAAAAAAGTTAAGAATTTAACCAGTCACTGGCACTTTGGTATCAAAACTACCCACAAGCCTTTTGCACATCATGCATTTCTCAGAGACTCCAGGTTTATTACCTCAGCAGTGAAAACACTGGGTCTCACACCAGAGCAAACTGATTGCTGAACGGTGATTTAATAAAGGAGGCTCAGCTGAACAGTAGTAAACAAGTATTTTGTTCCTCTCTTATGGTCAAGCACTTCATAACTGTAAGAGACTTTCTCTCTAAAAAAAAGAGAGACTGTGGAAGGTATCCTCAAAAGGATACAGAGCAATAACAACCTCCCGAACATACTTTTATTTAAGTTCACATTTTCTGAGATCTTAAGATGTGATAAAAACACTTAAAGGTCTTGTCCCCTGATTCTCCTGGAGACACATCATCCATAACATGATTAGAGGTCCAGTTAAACAATGCATCCCACAACTCCAAAGAGTATTACTTCCCTGTTGAAGTGAAATGAAAGCACAAGGCCACTTTTTAAAAGGTGCCCTTTGCATTAACTGGAAGGCTGTGCCTGCACCAGTATTTTTCTATAAATATCCCACTGTCATATTGTTTCCCGGGCTGTAAGTAGCAGAACCAGACATTTTAACTGCTATGCCTTCAAAACCAGCTCGGAATAGCATTGTTATGAAAGTCCCTGTCACTGCTACCACTGGCAGCAGCTTCACTATCAGCTGTGTAACGCCAGGAGACTGGAAACATAACACTAGTGCAAGGAAGGCCACAGCATGGGGAGGCTGGCTGAAACAGCAGCTTCGTAAAACATAAATTAAGTGTGGCCCTTTGCACAGATCCATGAATCCTGAGCTCTGGAGCTCGTGTCAGGATTTGTCATTTCATCAACTAATGTCCATATTTCGAAGAAGGATAATTTATTTTTTCTTAACCTAGCCCAAAGGTTAGGCTTTACTATAAGCCAGTATTATATGGTACTGGAAATTCCCTTTTTATGAGCCCAGCCAAAGCTCTGCACACTGCAATATTGTGGCAGAATTAGAGAGAGGAGGAAAAGAAGAGTTGCACACAATAAGTAAGAGACCAAAAGCACAGCCACTGCATGAAAGATAAAAAGGAACAGTCTTGATGCATGCAATTGCATTCTTTGAAATGCTGCTCAGCTACTTTCACCCTCTATATTAGCAATTCATACAACTACAGCTTACACATGCACAGAGTGAGAAAGTGCCTAAGTGTGCATCTTTATATATTACATATCCCCAGAAAATGCTCAAGGAATTCAGCGGTGGATCAGTAACAACCAAGGTCCAAGCTACTTTTCTCTGACAACAAATTAACTACAGCATTAGTTAGTTACCACCACCCTTCTTCTGAATCACGCCCAAAATATCTTTAAATTCTACTCAAATGGTTGCCCCCATTTTTCAAGTGGACTGCTACACCCTCTAATCCAAAGATGGTAGAAGGGGCTTGTCTTCCATGCAGTGCAAGGATTAACACTCAAATGATGATCTAGTCTAGGTCAGGAACTTGGTTTCACAACTACTTGACAAGCAGCACAAGTACATCATGAAGTACAAAGATGCTGAAATTGTTCTTTAGAATTTTCCTTCATATATGTATATTAGCAACTAAATTAAAGATATTTTTATTACTTCCTTAAATTTACTTGACTCTTCTAATGGGTCATATAGACTACTATATAACCACTACTTCTCTAAAGAAAAGGTGAAGAGAAAATACTAAAACCTATGGGGTTTAGGTACAGAATTCTACTTTTGCTCTGTGGAGAGCAGAGGATCACCAAAAGCTGTGAGTTTGTTTTACTGCAAAAAGTTCAAAGCTTGCCACATTGAACATGCACTTTGTGGCAGCATTCACTGAATTTTCCATTGACATCCAGAGCTGGCTGAAAACTGGAATACGCAGTACAAGGGATATTTCAGTATTTAAACATGTGCTTTAATCCTAAGTTCCCCCTATTTTTAGAATCACTGCTTTTGTTTGATATTTGTTTGATGTTTGATATTTTCTTTCTTAATTTCATCTTTTTATTTTGCTGCTTTCAGCTGAATTTCTCCCATGCCTATTGGAAGATGGCCTCTGTGATGCCACAAAAAGCATTCCAGCTGATCCACAATGCAGCACTGTTACTAAATTCTTACGATGTACTGAGAAGACACAGCCAGGGAGATCAGATTACCATGAGAAACAAACAGGCAACACTTAAGTTATACTGAAAAAATGTGGACCACACGAAAAGGATTTGCTTGCAAAACTGACCAAAGTTAACCTGACCTGGAACAGTATTTACAAATCGATCTTCCTGAAAGAAACAAGAAACATTTCTGCAAAGTTTAAACTGCATAAACAGGGGGAAAAAAAAAAAAAATAAAAAGAAACATTCCCAATTGGAGACAGTGTGTAGTTCAAGCTCCATATACGCAAAGCTGTTACTTGAGAACTACATGCAGATACAATGTCAAAGAAAAACAAAAATGCAGTTTTTGAAAAATACACTGCTTCAATAAGAAAGCAATTCTTTTGATGCTCCTATTTTTCAGCATTTTGTTGTGAAAACTATCTTCTCACCTTAACTCATAAGCTGTACAGACAGGTACAACACATTCTGATTTGCCTACAAAGAACTCCAAGGACACCTCGATAAGGAAATCAACAATTTTGTGTTAAGTACAAAGGCTCTAGCAGGACATGGATAATGTTACTACCTGTTCTGTGATGGTTATTTATGGGCACCCAGTGAGGTAAGGGCTAGAGAAATTCTCTGTCATGCCCAGAACACGCTGTATCTGCACTAAGTCTGCAGAAGCAATCTAGATCCAGAGTTCTTTTTCACCACACAGTTCTTCAGTAACACAAGATGCCTAAGTGGACAACACTGTGCAAGAGCATTCACAGCTGCCAGGTCAGAAGTGTGAGAGCTGCCGATTTTGCTGCACAGCAGGAGGCACCCATGCCAAGACAGACACCTTCCTAAGAGCAAGGCAGAGCGGCAATACGTGTGAACACAAAGGTAAGGAGCAATAACCGCGATACCCAGATGTGTGAAGAGTAGAAAAGATCACATCTTTGACAAACACCAAGCATCAGCTCCATGAGCAGCACCTCGTCTATCAAAAAAACTTTATACCTGACACACTAGCTGCGTTTGGTAAAAATAGCTTTCACTTTTAAAAGTTCAATTTAGAGAACAGCGATTTCTTTGACTAGTCGGTGATCAGCACTTTGGGATGTAAAACAGATAAATAAGTATGTTAGAAATGTCATCTGACTGGTATTTTGAATCATGTTTTGCCACTGATAGAAGCTTGATAAAAGGCAGAGAAAGACTCGGTGCATCAGGCCATATCATGAGAAGGAAAAAAAAAAACCCAACCAACAAACACCAAGCCCCCCCCCCTCCCCCCAATTTGTCTATGGAACACATCTTCATCTCTCACACACATTCATTCTAAAACCCAGTCGCTGTTCAGACAATTGTACTGCACGAAAGACCTCAGAAAAATACCACAACATCGTAACGGTCTCGTTGAATCAAAGTTCAATTTGCTCTAACACTGTAACAAATGTATTCCTGTAATCTGCATCTATATCCTACTCTCGAAGTATCAACAAAATTCAGAGTGATATACTTATCTACAATACATAAAAGAATCACATCACCGCTATAAGCAATATAGTGGCAAAGCGTGAAACAGTAATCAAAGTCCTGAAAAATACACCATTGTCAGCACTGTACACTGGTACCAGTGTATTATAGCACCTCGGCTTCAAATAAATCCACCTAAGTGCCTGCTTTGGTAAGCACTTCAAATTCACCGTACATCAGCATTAGGGGGGGATAATGCACAAAGAAACAAATCAGGGAACGGGACTTGTAAATAACAACTCAATTAGCAGATTTCTATTACTCATTTCCTAATAATCTTTCTATCCACACCTCCACGCAAACCCTCCTACGGCCTTCCCCCCCTCATTTACATATCTGTGCAGGCCTGCTCTTTTTTTCCTGCGAGCCCCTTTGCCCTTTCAATCACGAAGTATATTACTCCACTGTCAGAGCAAAGCAGTTCCTAACAACAGGGAGCCCAGCTGGGATAGGAAGAGGGCAGCAGGCTCCGGCATTAACATAATAATCCAACTGCGTTCCCCCAGGCCCTTAGGGCACACGGCGCATTAGGCAGCCCCGCCGCGCCGCCCGGCCGAGGCTGCCGGATCACCTGCCCGTCAACCTGTGGCAGCCTCCCCCAGCTCGGCCGATCCAGCTCCTGCCGAGCCCCATGGCAATCGCCTCCCCAAAAAAGACACGCGTCCCTTTCCCACGCCTCAAGGCGCCTGCTGCGCATCCTCGGGGACTCCATCCCAAGGAACCTTGCCGGGCCGCTTCCAGCGGGCTCGCTCCTTCCCTTTCAACTTCTGCAAACTCTCGGGATTGCAACAGGACCTACCGCTGCTGCCAGGAGGATCCAGACCTTGGAACAAGAATTCAAATACAAAGCGCCGCTCTCCAGATGCAACTTTTTGCCTTACCTACCTATCCTCTGGATTCTTCCCTGAAAGAAAGAGCAGGAAAAACCAAAGAGGCAGACACAGGCCTTTGTAATTTCTGTGCCGTGCCGTCCAAGGAAACCCGTTTAGGGTGGGCTCGCTTGTTTTTGCTGGGGTTTGGAATGCCGGAGGATTTTCAGCAGTAAAGTTATTCCACAATCTTTGGTGCAAGGCCTGCCACCTCACAGGACACCGCTACTGATTAAGGAACAGCGCCCATAACAAGATTTCAGCGTACGAACACACATATTAGACATTTCCAAGAATCACCATAACGCTGATTTCAGACATGAGACCTATGAAATTGTCCAATTTAAAGAAGGCTTAGAATTGTACTACTCTTACCAGCTAACGTTTCTTAATGCCTAAAAAAACATCCCCACATTTCAAATGCTTTCGGTAGCAAACTGCAACTCAGAATGTTAATTTGCATGTACCCTCTATTGAGCCCTTAAAAAAAAATAAATATATATATATATATATATATACACTTATTATGCAGTGTATTTCAGTGCAATTCTGTAAAAACCCTTTATTTGCAGTATATATGCTGCTTGTACGAAGTACGTAACAAAAAGAAAAATAAACACACTTGCCAGTAAAAACCAGTATTTTCCTCATATTATACAAGACAACCTCAGAGACTACTAGGAGAAAAGCTTTTGGTTCTAATATAACTTTTATCCTCATTAAAACATGCATACTCTCTAATTACCCTTAACAATGGAAGGCACAACAGAAATGTAATACAGTCTTGTTAAAATAACGTTTTGCAGACTGTGCAGAGCCCAATTTACTTGATCACTTGTGAAGCAAAATTTCCCTAACCTCATTAATTTTCATTAATCTAGCCCTCTCAAAGAAGGAAATATTCAGCAGCAAATGTGCATTTTATTTTAAATGCTCAGTTGTTACATTATCAGTACAAAGAAGTGTTAAGCATAGTAATCCACGTCACAATAGCCTGTCAGATAAAGACCACGGAAAACAACATTAGCTGTGTAATTTAAATATTTTAGAAAGCAATCCTTAGGCAAGCTCTGCCTATTACTATTCCTCGAATACATAGCACTAACAAAAAGTATACATTATGAAAACCATGTCACATTTTAAAAACATTTGCTTACAAGCAATTAATTTTCCCAACACAGACGTTCTTTTCTGCCGTCGCAGCCATAACTTGTTAGCAGCACGCCCCTCTGAGCTGGGAAGGGGCACAGTTAAAAAAGCCCTTTGCCTTGAATTTATGCTGGGTCACAGGGTCACCAATAAAACACCAGGATAACCCAGGGGTTTGCTAAGTACGTTATATAGTCAGGAGACTTCTTATACAGCCACGAGCACATATATTACTATGACTTGATTTAGATTTTAGGATCTGCAGTTTAGAGAGGAAGGGCTTTGTCAACCAGCTTCTGATCCTTCCATCACTGCTGGCATAAAACTGAATAGCACTTGGAAAATTCACTACAGCTTTTCTACTTCAACACCTCTAAACATAGATGATTTTGTTCATACAAAAACCAGGAAAAGGAGCTGGCATTTTTAATTACAAGAGATCATAAGAACACTCATAGCTTTCTGGAGTTTGCTCTAATTAATTTCCTTTCCTCCCCACATTAGAACTCAAAAGATCCACAAACTAAAATAACAGCAAGTTGTTCTTGACATGCTGGAAAACCAGATATTCTACAGCAAGAATTCTCTGCCAAGAATTTAAGTATAATCAAGTCACCAAGAGGCTTTTGCTTGTGATTATTCACATGTTGCCATGTGCAGACACCTTTCAAAAAGTTGCCATGTTAGTTACATTCCTCATTTTTCCTGTGAATTTCAGTGTTGTGAATGGACATGAGACTGGAAATAAACTTGTGAACAGAAACAATGATTTTCCAGTTTATCTCATTACGTGACCTTTAGATCATGCCCCTGCCTCAATTACATCACTATGAGATTTTTAATATGATTTTACACAGCCCAAGGTCATAATGGCTCAGGTAAGTAAAAAGCAAAGCTATGGCTTAAGTTACTCATACAGCTTGGGCTGTCATGGGCTGTTTAAAAGAGTAAACAGCCACTAAATGTAACAATTGCAGTATGGAGAAAAATATATACAGATACATTTCATTTGATGACATAACTACAAAACACCTACATATTCCCTTGTAGTAACAAACTACCAGGTCCATGCAGATGTTGAATTTTCATTTTCTGCATAATTTCCCCTTCAGTTCAACCCTAGTTTACTTTTCTTTTACAACACTCACTCTTGCTGACTGCTTCTAGAGCCCTTCCCCTTTCCTAGTTCCTATGGCTCTATTCTTAAATACCAGACAGGAGCATATTAGTGACACGACTGTTTTCATCCCTGTCATACCCAACAGCCCTAACCAGAGAACACTGTTCCCACAGATTTCTAGGGGGCTGTGTCTTTACTTCCTGTGTTTTTTCCTTCACAAAAGTTATTTCAAATTCATAGGCTCTCTGGTAATAGAAGCACCCAGAATGAAGCAGTATTCATTAATATGCAATGGAACACCTTAATGTACTCAAATTTATTCAGCTTGTTGTGGTGGGTTGACCTTGGCTGGATGCCAAGAGTCCTACCAAAGCCACTTTATTGCTCCCCTCTTCAGCAGGACAGCGGAGGGAAAAATATAACACAACACTGGTGGATTGATAGCAGGACAGGGGGAGATCACTCACCCACTTACTGTCATGGGCAAAACAGACCTGACTTTGCTAAGAAATATTTTTTTTCCCCCCACCAAATCAGAGCAGGATAACAAGAAATAAATCTTTAAACCACCTTCACTTCACCCCTCCTTTTTTTCCAGGCCTAACTTTACTCCCAAATTCTCTGCCTCCTTCCCACCAGAGGTGCAGGGTGATGAGAAACTGGGCTTATTGTCAGTTCATCACACACTGCCTCTGCCTCCTCACACTCTTCCCCTGCTCTGGCATGGGGTATCCAAGTGCAGCATGGCTCCTTTTCCATGGGTGCAGTCCTTCAGGAACAGGTTGCTCCAGGATGGGTCACAAGTCCTGCCAGCATGGGCTCTTCTCTCAAGGACCTGAAAGTCTTGCCAAGGAGCCTGCTCCAGTGCAGGCTTGCCCCAGAGTCGCATCCTCTTTCAGGCATCCCTCTGCTCCAGTGGGGGTTCTCCATGGGCTGCAGGTGGACCCCCCCATGGTCATGGACCTCCATGGCCTGCAGGGGCACAGCTCTGGCTCTGGCACCCTCAGCATGGGCTGCACCACGGGCTGCAGGGGAATCCCAGCTCTGGCACCTGGAGCACCTCCTGCCCCCTCCCCTTCACTGGCCTCATGTCTGCAGGGCTGCTCCTCTCATGCGTTCTCACTCTTCTCCTCTGGCTGCTGTTGTGCACAGATTTCTGCTCCTTCTTGGCTATGTCATGCCAGAGGCACAACCAGCACCTGCTGATGGGCCTTGGCCAGTGGCTGGTCCATCTTGGAGCCAGCTGGCACTGGCTGCATCAGAGGTAGGAGATGCTTCCAGGAGCTTCTCACAGACTACGCCCTGTAGCACCCTGGCTTTGCCACACAAATCCAATACACTTGTAAAAAGTATTTACACCAGTTTCTGAGTCCACTCAAAGAATTGCTCTAAAGTCAGTTTTCTGTAAATCCAAATAAAGAACTGCTTTACGGGTCCTTATGACATTTCACAGTTACAGAAATGTGCCACATGAACAAGAAAGTGGGGGACAATCTACTTGCAGAAGATACCAGTAATTTCACCAGCTCCAAATTCCAAGTACTTGTTTAATAACAACTAGCATCTCATAACCTCATCTCTCAACATAAAAAGTTGCAAGCATGTCAGGGAGAAGTAGTTCTGCAGTGCTTTACTCTGCTCCTGCACTGCATTGGAATCTCCCACATCACCTCAGATGCAGTCACCTTTTTGACTTAAACTGGTGAGGTGGCACTAGTGATCAAAATATGAATTTTACCAGCCTGAAAACACAGGGAGATGCCTGTGCTTCTACTTCTACAAACTCACCTAGTATTTGCTGACTGTGTCACATTCTTGCTTGTCAGCAGTAGTGGAATGGCTTCCAAGAGCTCTAGGCAGATAACAAAAGAGAATGAAGAGAAAGGAATTCTGTTTCTGACAGGCTGTGAGTCCATCCAGTAGGGCTCTCCCCATAACCTCAGCTAGGGATTCCACACCTTCCTGAGAAGCACCCTGCTGCCTGTGTGAGGTAACTCAAAGGTAGGTCATACTTGGCCTTTGCTGACACAACTTCATGGACACCTGGATTTTACCTATTCCAGTTCTGACTGTAACCTTCAACAGAGCACTGCAGACAAACAAAACTGCTGCAATGCTTGCCTAAGAAACAACGGAGAAAGAAAAGTAAGGAAAAAAGCAATCTGCAAGGGTTGTGCAAAACAGAACTGAAATGTTATTATGAAGACCTAATTTTCTTCTGTTAGGATAGCCAGACAGAATCTTCTGAGCAGCAGGCAGCTGCTAAGCATGGTGCTTGCACCTGGATTGTGACACACAAATTGCAACAAATGATCCAAAGCCCAGGGTGCCACCATCCTTACGAAAACAGCTACTGCCTGCAAACCCCTCCTGTGCAGCTCCCCCTTCCCGTGCACCTCTGACAAGCTCCGTACCTGTCTCCATCCTATTGATATTATGAACCTCATTGGAATTTTCAGACAGTGATCAGCTATACCTGCTGGTAGCCATAGGTTAAATAACCCTGGTTCACCAGAAAGCTGTTGCCTCATTTCTTTAGATGGTGGTTTGTTTTAAACAAAGCTTTGGGTGTGCAGCTGAACAGGAATGGGGACAATGGAGCTACAGCCATGGCTGTGTTGGAAGATGCAGACAGCATCTCGTCACGCCACCTGTGACAAAAGTGAAAGTATTTAAAAAACCACAATAGACTTTCAGGCAGGTCAGCTTTTGGGGTTTCTTGCTCAAATAAAATGGTTTGAGGTGAGACTGTCAAGACTGAAAGAGACAAATCAATTCAACCCTTTAAAGCACTCCAGGGATCTTTTCTTCACTTACTGCTCACTCCAAAGTGCCTGTTAGAATAGTCAAACACCTGCAATATAGACATTGAACCACATAAACTTAGTGTGAGCAGAAACCAAACATGCACATACAGTATTTGCCACACGTATTATTGTATCATGTTAAAGATAATGAAATTGTAGTGATCAGAACAAACAACGGGTATCTCTGATAACTATACATTATTATTCAAAAGTCAGGGGAAATTGTTCAATCTTCAATTCTACAACAACAGAGAATATTATTACTTAGTAAAATAGATACTCAACTCACAACCTTCCTATTTTCACCTGAGGAAAAAAAAAGAGAAGCACAGAAGGCCACAATCAGGTTTTCGTCTCTGTTTTCTCTCTCTCTAGGAGTCACTCATTCCTAAAGCCCAGAGTCAGCATTTACAGTCTCGGTGTTATTTCAGAATGTATAACACAAACAAACGATAACTAAAAGCATTAATTACCGTTTAATTAGAAATACCAATAAGGGGGAAGGCAATGATATACAGACATCCCGTCCCTGGATTTAGATACTAATTCATTTTAGATTATTAGGAAGCAATTAACTAAAATCACCACCCTGACAAGTTAACTATCATTATTGACACAGTTCTGGATAAGAATGACACCAGCCCAAAGAATGGCACAGTAAACAAAGAGAAATCATGCTCACTTGTGACATTTAAAAATGACCGTGATAAAAAATATCTGAATGAATTATATAAATTTGCTACTATGAGAATTTTTTTTTTTTTTTTTTTTTTAAACTAACATGTAATGGTATCAAAAAGAACAAATAGTTCTTAGAGACAGGACTGTACTGGCAAGAAAATTTAACCAACAAAAGGGTTAATTAGGGATACAAATTTTCTCAGACTGCTAATAATGGGAATGACACATAGTATGTGCCCATAAGTAATTCTCAGGTATCTTTGATCTTCAGCCCCCAGCGATTACTGTTGCCTACCATACCCTGGCCTCTGGGACTCTCTCAGAACCAGACATCTGGCTACTTTGTTGTTTTAGACTAATCTCATCCCAGGAGAGCTCAAGAAATGACACCAGGCAAGGAGGGTCCTGGCAAGGGAAAAAACATTACGGTATCAGCAGATTTTTTGAGTGGACTGGAGTATCAAAATCGTCTGTAAATTTCTATAGGGATCCTGGGGCTTCTCGGCTCTCCAGCACTGCCTTCACACAGAACACCAGAATGCACATGATCCTGTTTTAAGGAATTGTTAATCTTTTTGGAGAAGCTAATGAATGATAACCCAAGCAAGAACATGTGACAAAGGCAAACACAAGTTATAAAAAAAAAAAAGAAAAAAAAATCCTTTAAGGAATGGGTGGATTTAATGAAGATTTCATTGAAAGACCAAGACATGCTGCATGATCAAACAACGTTTTTCAAAGCCTACTAAAAAAAAAAAAAAAAAAAAATACTCCAACACCTCAAACACTCTGCTTTTGAGTCCCAGTGCCCACTGACTGCCTGCACTCAGCAACACAAGGAACCAGAGCACTTAGACCTGGAACAAACAGAAATCTCACTTGTGTTTTTCTGAGAGCAATTAAACACGCCCATAATGACGAACGTTATCTGAGCCACGTAATTCCAATAAGCATCACTTTTAAAATCCAGGAGTGGCACAAAACAGCAAGAATTCACTCCTGTGTGGGTGTCCTTTTGTTTCAAATCAGCCACCACACCTTTTTTCCCCTTCTATTGGAAAGAGCAAGCTAAAAAAGAATGGACATGAAATAAATGAATGCTTTTCTCAAGCCAGGCCCATATGACTAAACTTTGTCTCATTTCAGGATATTTTCAAAGTGCTCAGAACAAAGCTATGACAAAACCTCTGAATAATCTGTCATATCACACCAGCTCCCAAAGAAAACCTTTAGCAAGTGCTACAGACAGAAGCAATTTGAAAATCATGTGCTTTAGAGGTGATCCTGCTGTTACAGAGCATCCTACTCTCTTTATTTCCTCATTTCTCACACCACAGCTATCCTGGTTCCTTCCAGCCACAACATTCCATTCCCAGTGAGTTAAACAACACGAAAAAGTTACCCCAAAGTATTTTAGCAGTTTCCTAATGCCCTGTAACCATTGGACCAATAAGAAAAGAACTTGTGCACCACTGTCTTTAGCTGCATCATATTAACAGTAAATTAACTCCTGAAAAATTCAGTGTACTTGGGAGATATTCAGAAAGATGCTAGAGCTTTTTCTTTCTGAATATGAACTAAGCAAATTGTCCTGTGTTTGTATGGTATGTTGTTAGAGCGAATGTGGATTAGTCCAAATAATGACATTTTAAAGTACTGGCAGCACCAGGACAACATAAACTGGTTTTTATGCTCTCTCTATGTAACACGTGCTGAACAAATGTTTATCTTAAAAGCTTTGCTATGATATCAGCCTGTTAGAGTTTAATTGATGACTTCTGTGACTGCTGTATCTTACAAGAAGCTATGATGTTTCAGACAACAGAAACAAGAAAAAGTCATAAAATATTCCATACCATCACAGTAAAAACTTGTATTATACTTATCAGCACATCATCTACTGCAGAACAATCCAGACTGCAGTGAAACAAGAAAAGTGCTGGGAGGCAGAACAGGGCAAACTAAGGTGATTTTAAAAAGCATGTGACTTTATTGGTGAGTTGGCATCAATACAAGTAACAAAGAAATGAAGTGCAAACTAGGCAGAATTTTAATTTTGGTGTTTTATGCACTGTAGATACCTAATACCTTCTGTCTTCACCAGCCATAGAATTCAAATGGTGCATCCCACACAGCTGACTTTCCCTCTACTCCTTTTAAATCAACAATAAGCAAAACTCCACAAAACCCCACATTATCTACTTCACAAAAACACACAGAAAAAGACAGTCAAAAGCCAAAGAAACCTCACATGAATTTTACGTATCAAATGTAATAAAATCCAAATTATATATATGTTTGAATGAACATTTCTCACAGTGCCTAAAGGCACATTTTTGTAAGATTGTGCTAAATACGGCAATTTACAGCCTAGATATAGGTGCTGAAGCCTTATTTGCAAGGCCATATGCCATCACCAGGACTCCAACAGCAAATGAGCAAATGCTCCAGAACATAAACACGCCTCTGTTTACCCTGAGTATTGATTTATGTTCTGTGGGTATCCAAACATCAGTAGCTAATGCTGCCTGGCACTATCTATTATGAAATTACAGCTCTTCAGTGAGTTTTTCTAATAGTGAATAAAGCTCCCCACAGCCCTTCTCCAAAAGCTCCACAGCTGCAAGCAGAAAGCACTGTAGCATGACAGAAATGCCAAGATATCCACACAAAAGCAAATCAAATATGAAAACAAACTCCAGAGAAAAAAGATCTTCAAACAAAATCCATGTTAACACTTCTTCTAATTTGGAAATGGAATTGCATAGTTCCCATTTTTCTGTCATTACAGTGGAACAGAGGGAGGAAAAGCCATTCTGGATATTAGCAACACCACCACAAACAAGAATTCCTCCAAGAACCTAGTTAGACTACACCAAAAAAAGGTTTAATGAGTAATATTTTAAATGGCATATAGTTCAAGCATTGATCTCACTGCAGAACCATTAATCCCCCCCAGGTACTAAATAGGATTCAACCTACATATTTGAAAGGTTGTCTATACAGATAGTACATGTTCTTTCCTCTCTTCCAAATCCAAGGCATTTAACAGTATAGCTCTATAGTTCACTGCTGACTACATGTGTACTATGCACTTTTTTGTGGTTTAGGTATTTTATTTCTGCTTTTCATTTCTGTCTGTATGAATAAACCCAGCAGAAAATATCCATAAACCACATTTGGAGGCTGCCTTTGTCTCCAATGAAAGCTAGAGGAAATAGGCTTCTGAATGTAGATGAAAGAACTACACATTTCCTCCACTGGGCAAACTCTCTTCTTATCTTGGAATTATGCAGATTGTCAGCAAATAAAATGATTTTACAGTCCTCTAATACCTGCATAAGGAGATAGTAGAGGGAAAGCTTAGTGATGTTTCCAGAGGAGCACACTTCCTAGAGATAAGTACAGTTACTCTAACTTCAAGATAATGACATAAGCTCAGCCCATAGATAGAGCTCCATCTTTAAAAGCATTTTCAGCATGAACAATACTGATGCTTGTTTTTACTTCTCTGTTTTAAAATTACAGGCAGCTTTGGTTATTTGCAATAAATATTTCAAAAAGGAAGTATTTAACATGAGAATACAGTGGACAAAAATGCTGTGCTCTACTTATTTATGCACTCACTTAGCATTTATGTCAGCTGCACACTTTTGCATAAGGACACCACACCAATAACTGCCTCTGGAATCCACCTACTAGAAATCATAAAGATCCAATTTTCCTTTGTGACTCTCACCTACACTGATCCAGCCCATTGCTTTGATTTCATCAGAAGCATATCAAATTTACACTAGGATAAAGGAGAAGAATCGTGCCCAAGCTTCCAGGTATCTTCACTAGCAGCACAGGTGTTCTTTTGCTGGCAGCAGCTGGCATATGCTAATTAGAAGGAAAACCCAATTCAACTATTTCTAGTTTTGTAAAAACATCCAAGAAATGAGATGGCTCAGAATAAAGCCTCAGCATATTACAATATATTCCACAGGAGGAAATAACCTTACAAAATTAAATTTTCCATTGCCTTGCATCACACAATTTAGAAGGAAATTGAAGCCTGAAAGACAGGAAATCTCTTTAAAATCTGCTTGTATGGCAGATCTGCATTAGGCTAAAAATATATATATATTAAGAGTATTAAAAGACACTTTTGCCTCCCGCTACTCACAAACCAAACAAAACCACCCACAAGCTGATAAAGAAACCATGAACACAGCCTGCTGGAAGTGTTGCTAAATGAGCCATCCACCTCACAAGATACTGCGTGATAAGTTAGCACGACAAGCCATTCGTCTGAGTGCAAAATCCTCCTGCAAGGTGGAAGCACTGACTGGTATTAAAACCAGTCAGGGAAACAGAAGACTACTACAGATTTACACTGTGGTTTTATACCAGTAGGGGAGATGACAAACAGCACGCTGCAACTGGCTCATGATTTGGAAGAGGGGAGATATTAAAATCAGTTTGATCACAAGGACTTATATTATGCAAAAGTACCAGAGAGGGGAAGAACTGGGAGGGTGGTAAGCGTAACTGTGCTGCTAAGACAATGAGGAAGATTTTACAAAAGATTTTACTCAAGGCAAGCACGCACATCTGAATCCTGATCACAGAGAGAGCACAGCTGTCATACTCACAATGTACCTCAGTTATAAAGTATCCTTATGTTCCAGGTGTTCATATTTACATGAAACAAAGTTACACAAAACTACCGCATAGGCTGGTGTTTTAAATTTATACACATGTATACATTGTTACCTAGAGAACTGAACTAATTTAATGGAATTGTCTAAATTTCGAGAAAATGGAATGAAAGTGCTGAGGAATCAACTAAAACAAAGAAATCGAGGTTACAAGGTACATATTTTGTAGTTATTTGCAGAAGATGAGACAAAACTGTGAGTTTTATCTACTGGGAGTTTCAGGAAGGTTTGGAAGCCCAAATGTAGCAACGGAGGCATTTGTTATTCCAGGGATCATCACAGCAGACCCCTTGTGAAGCAGAGATGCCCCAGAGAGACTTGTTCACAGAAGGGATTTGAGGACAGCACTGTACAAAACCGTGGAACTTTCTGTGTATTTCATACCTACAAATACCATCTATTGTTCTGAGTTCCTCAGATCATAAATTACAGAGAACCGAGCCATGCAGAAGTCATGGCATTGATGCTGCAAACAGCAGAAACATCCCAGTATCCACAGGTCACAGACATCTGTGACTGGGCTTAGAAACAGAAATGCCTCACAACTGCACAGAAGAGTGCACTGCTGGCTGAGAAGAAAAGGTAGAAGAGAGGCCATTGACTAAATTATTAAAACATACATTTTAGGGGACATAACCATATACAGAAAGTCTCACTCAACATGGATACTCCAGGCCATTTGGATAACGAAAGGACAGCAAGTGTTTTTGAGATAACATACATGACATTAACAGTACAGAAAAAAATGTTATAGGATATATTTCCTAAATTGCAGGACCACATCATTTTAAAGCAAACATAAAACACATCCATAGATCAGAACTGAGATTTTATGTCTAATTTTAATGCTGTCATTTCTTGAATTACAGGTAACCTATCAAGCCAGTTTATGCTTCCTCTTCCTATAGGACTTTTAGGTAATATTGTAAGCACTGAATATATGAAAGGTTTCCCAAGAAACATTCACTTGAAACAAAATGCTTTGCTCAAGTAGAACACACCTTGATAGCCATAGAGCTGACTTGCTGTAATTCCAGTTACAAAACCTTACTACTGTAGAATTAGCTAATATTTTCCAACAGATTAAAATAACACTTGCCAGGAATACGTATGTGCTTGTCACTTGCAGTTGTAACTAGAGGAACAAACACCCTTTCTTAAGGAGATAGAAGGATTTAAGAAAACAAAACATTGAATTTTACCCCAAAAGTGAAATGGCATGAAAAGAGGACTAAGCAGACTATTCTGAATAAAACTGCAACAGCTGAAACCTTCCTGTAAATGGAATCACCGTCACGACAACAAAAGCACACACAGATTCATTTTTGGTGGTGGTTGTTTAATGCTCATCTTTTAAATGCAGCACATCACTGGCAGATTTCACCACTCCTCCAAGCAAACAGGCTGAGCACCATAAACTCTGTAAGTAAGTGCTGCTACAGGCAGGGGTATTTGCAAAACCAGTCCCAAGGTGCAGACACAGAGTTCAGGCTCTCCTCTTGGGCAGGTTTCTATTGCTCATTGGTACCACTGGAATGCGTGAACACACACAAAATTCAGCAAAATAGAACACTGTGTTGAATAAACAGACAAGTGAATATCTATTTTCACTGACAGGATAAAAGTCTGGGTCTCTAAGAGCCTTAGGTCTACTTATGCTTTTCAGCCCTGTTTCCCTTCACCATTTGTTCTTTCTGATTTATGTGAACCATCAGCAAATAAGGACAGAGATCACATCACTGCATGCACACATGCTTTGATGGATTCATTAAGATCATTCAGGTTTACTAAATTATCTTCCTATAGAGAGATTATTGTTATTGTTATTATTATTATTGTAGCCTGTGTGCAATGGCAGAGACTGACACACCTGAAAACCTAGGATTTTTTTGTTAAAGTCTTTACAATATAATTTAAATTAAAATTCTTCCCCCTTTGCAAAGGTTGGAATCAAGCCCTAACAGCAGCAATGATTACGACCATTCTGATCTTCGGTAGCTGGATTACAGGCTGTAAACTCAATAATGTGAAAACCTCAGTGAATGTTTCACGCCCCAGTATTATGTCTCAGAAATAACTTTTCAGACTCCATTATGTCCGCCATGAACTTGATCTTTCACCTCTAGTGAAAATCCTCTTACAACTATAATTCTGAAGTTAATGATGAGAGATTTCATTTGCTTTCCAAGCACAGATAAAACCTTTTTGAAATACACTCTCACTGCCATGACCTTGGTCTATGACTTAAGAGTTCACCACATGTAATAATTTACTTTTTCCCATAGGGCTCATTGAGATTTCATTTTAAAAGGTTTTGGATATGCAGTTGGAGCTGGAGCACTCACACAGCATGCCTCAAGTATATATCCCCATATACATTACAGACATTTTGCAACCATACCATTAAACAAAATGAATTTAGATCATTAAAAAAATATAATAAAAAATAGGTCTAACTAAGCAAAGTCATCCACATGCTAGAAATTCAACACCTTAGGAATCCTGTTGCAATCATCCACAATATCTTCTAGATCAGGGAGTTGCAAAATTTCACTGAAGTAACACGCATAAATTGGCAAACTAATTCCAGAAATTAGTTTCCAGAAATTGCTCCCAGCTTACCAGCTCAAACACAGTTCAGTTCAAGCCCAGGAACACCCTCTTTACTGCATTAGACTACCTGGTTAGCATATGGCTGCTGACTTCTTTGCTGATAAGCAAAGCTTCTCTGTTTGCTCAGGCAGGTCTTACTAAACGTGTCTTTAGTACTAAAAACAAATAGATGAAGTCAGATCTACCGTATCCACCCAATAAAAGGCAAAGTTTTTTGTTCCCCTGAATCTTGGGGGAAACTCCTCCTGGTGCCAACTCCCCAGGGATGCATCCGAGGGCCTGGGGCAGGGCAGGATGCGGAGGCAGACAGCACGGACCGGGTGGGGCCAGGCTGAGGCTGGTGAGGGGACCCCAAGTGCCAGAGAAGCAAATAGCCTGCAAATGCAGCTTGTATAGGGAGTACATACACCATGAGGTATTGGATGGGATGGCAAAGATTATGTTTAACAGCGCCATAGGTTAGTACAGTTTGGTTTTTTAATTACAGAAAAATGTAAAATAATTCTCCAGGTCAGGACCTGGGAATTCCTTTAGAAAAGACAGGGACCTATCAGAGGGTTAGTTGGAATATTGGCATCTGTTCCGACCACTGAAGTTGTTAGCTGCGACTTTGGGAAGTACCATATAAAACCCCTGGATTTCCTGTAGGTGGGTCCTTTTTCTTCTTCCTTTGGCCAGAGAGAGACAGGTAACATCGAGCTGGGCCTGCTGCTCCCCCTTTTGGGGTGAGCTGGCCTGAGGCCTGGCCGGATTCCATTGGCTCCCGGGTGAAGCGGGGGAAGGAGAGGTTGCTGTTTTACAACAGCTACTTTCTTCAGACTTCTCTGGAGCAGGGAGAGATCTCTGCTGGACCCTGGTAAGAGCTATGGGCACTATTTGGGCCGAGGCCACCCCGATTTACACAGAGGGATGGGCTGAGAAGGCATTTATGATCCTGCCTGGTTTTTGTGATTCCGGACTGCCTGAGTGCTCTGATCTCTGATGTTTCTGTGAGTTCTTCCTCCCTCACCAGAGCAGCCTTGAACATCTAACACCAGGAGCAACAGAGAGAGACAAAGACTCCGAGCAGATTTAACTCTTTCTTAGCAACATGAAGCTTCCAGAGCTTAGCCCTTCTCTGAGAGAATAAGAAAGGACAGAGTGAACATAAAGAACAACAGGATGAAGTCAGTAGAGCAAGAGTGAAGACTATTAGGACAGAGGGTTGAAGAGTTGGTTGTTCTATTCTTACTTGAGCCATGGAAATGAACTCTATATTTAGATCATTCCTTTAAATCATGGGAAAGATATGCATTTGGGGAGATGATGGTTTTAATTTGTGTGTGGATTTGAGCAAAGGTGTTTGTGATGGACTAAGTAATATTAATCTTATAAGATGCTTGAACAGAGATAAAGATGAGAAGCCGCCTGCGCCAGTGAAGAAGTGAGAAGGTATCTCTGTACCTTGAAGTGAAGAATCCTTTGCTTTAGAGTTATTCATCTTTAAAAGGTGACACTCCAGTATGCAAGAGTCTAAGACCCATGACCCATAAGCAGCTTGGGAAACTGCTCCTGGGAGGGTCACAAAGGCAGTTTTCTCCAGGCGGTTGTTTTTGTGACAGTTTAAAACCCACAAGAGACCTGTTCTAAGTTGTCAGTGGGACCCATGACTCTAGAAGATACTCTTCCCCTAATGAATTGATGAAAGACTATTGTCAGATAGTGAAACTGACTGAAAATTACAAGTTTTGTCTCTTCATGTTGTTTTGTAAGGAAGTGAACAGTTTGTAAGGGGAGGGAAGAGTGGTTTTAAAGTTTCATTCTGTTTTAGTTTTTTTCCAACTTTTTTTCCTATTCTTTTAGTGTATGTTAATAAAACTATTTGTTAATTTTAAAGCTGAGCCTGCTTTGTTTTTCTCCTAGTCTCTCTCCCACAGAAAAAGTGAGTACTAAAACCAAAATTCAGTGAACTTGTTAAACCACTGCAAACAGCAGAACAGCTTCTCCCCCATCACACGGATGAACTATCAGCGGCTGCTCTGCTTCCAGGACACTCCTTCACCAGTCTCCTGCCCCTCAAAACTTCCATCTTCCCATAGGGGCTTCCCATGCTAGTACAAGAGTTTAAACTTCTGCACCAGCTATTCCCCTCTCTCTGCTAATTTAGAAGTGGCAGCAAAGTACTGGATTTCAAATAGGAGAGGACATATGCACGAGGGAACAGGTGCAAAAAATCCTGGCTGAGCAGGAAAGCACCCGAGCATGGGGTCTGCGTGTCTGAAAAAGGGTTCCCAGGAAACACGTGGCTTTACTTCAACACAGCCAGAAACAGCTTACCAGCTGCTTGCTCTTCTCAGACTTCATCATAGGACAAATATTTTCCAAAAACTGGAGCCTAAAAAAGGCTTTGGAATCAGTAAAAATTTGCTGCTCTACTGCCCTTCACACTTTTTGCCACATGCTCTTACTAACAAACTAACAAAAAAGGCAGTTTAACAGAAAAATACAAATGAAAAACACTCCTAAAATACCCAAACTTGTCCTATGAAAAAAAATTAAATAAATTTGGGCTTATTTAGTTGTATATAAAGCATCCTAGGAATCTATCCTGTCTTCACACAAATGAGGCATTCCTTACAGAATGTAAAACATGTTTTCCTAACACATACTGAATAAATTGACAAACAATTTAGAAGATAAAAACATTCACAATGTTCTTTCATACTCACAATGATGAAAAAAGAATAGTAGAATAAATTTAATTTTCTCAAAAAGGAATGAAATTTAGAGGGAATAACTATTTTAACTGAAACTCCTGCTTCATGTTTTACAGCTTTGATTTCCACAAATCAGGACTTAATACTGCACACCCAAAAAGAGAGCTAAAGAGAAGAAATTATGGAAATGTTCAATTTGCTTTATTTTCCATATATTCTTATTAGCCACTAAGCAAAAATATTCATGCCAGCTAAAACAGTGCTTGGAGAGAATAAATTTTTTTCCAAGTGAAATGTGCTGAAGCTTTGATTTTAACACAGAAAGGATAAAATCAAGAAAGAGGAAACAATGTAACATTATCTCTTTGCAAGTCAGTGTTCAGAACTCGAACAGCAACGCTCTCCTTAACTAAACCCACTAAAGAAATTCCTAAACGGCACTTTTTGCTCTCAATAGATTTGTTTGATTTTGATGTATCTGCAGTGAGCTGTAAGGCAACAGGTGAGGGTGAGAGACAGTGGAACCAGAACCCAGCACATCCCTGGGGTTCAGTGCCAGCAAACAACTGCACTGCTCTATCAAAAGAAGGGTTTTCATTACAAAACCACCCTCACACAGTGAATGCAGGTGCTCAGTGGAATTTAGACCGTAAAAAACACTCCACTGAAAACAAATCACTTGTAAATTTTTGATTAATCATTTCAATTTTCACTGCCCTCCAAAACAGCCTTTACCTTCAAAGGTTGAGTTAGGGAGAGCAGATAACACTTTCCTTGCTAGCAAAATACCTGCTCTCTCTCAAACAGGCATTAAACAGCAAAGAGTACAGAACCTGAATTTTAGAGCACTAGACCCCTCTCTCTGTGAACACCTTAATATCACTGTCTCTGAATTGTTCACAGTTAAAAATGCTTGCTTTGCATACACAATGCAGTTCATACAGCACTCACTGCTAAATAAAGGAAGCTCTTGCACAGTGCAACTTCACACTGAATTAACCTGCAGACCAAGACAAATTCCAAACCACCTTTCTTTAAAAGGCCACTTTTGTCAAGCGTGAGAGCAAGACTCTCCTTCTGTCCTGGCTTCTTCATGGCACAAACAGCTTTCAGGGTCAGTGATTGTGCCACAGCAGACAAAAAACTGGCTTCCCAGCCAAGCACTACAGAAGAGCAACAGCAAAGCCTCTGAAAACACTCTTACAAAGTCAGATCTAGGACAGTTGTGCAAACACAGCCGTAAAAACACAAAGCTGTGATGATTCCTGGTAGCTTCCAGCCACAGCCCAGCTTAGTGCAATTTAAACAGGCTGCTTAACAGCGTTCTAGATTTTGGCAGAACTGCTACAAGGGAAGGCTGAACATGCACAGGACTGCAAGTTCTGTTTTATGCATCTTAACTGCACAACTCTAAGAGTCTTGCACTTCCAGGACTTTTTCCACAGGACACCTTATGAGCCATATGAAAGACCCTCAGCTGGAGGCAATGGCAACCAGAACCAAAATTAAATCTTATCCCAAGTCTAACTCAAGCACTGACATCTTGGGTGAGTAAATCATCTGCTTTTCAAAGGTGCTGGAGAATCTGCAACTTCGTACAAAGTGAAGAGCTTGAAGCGCTTGACTGGGGATTTCACACACCTCATATTAGCCTGGATTTGCTCTGCTGAATTAAGAGCAGAGCTGCATGCCTTTGAAAATCCCCTTCCCTCTCAACAGTTTGACTAGTGGGTTTGCATTACAACTGCTGTTGATAAACAAAAGGAGATCAGTGAGAGAAGGAAAAAACCCCAAAGACTCCCAATTGCTTTGGGTTACAGAAGACTTGAGAAGATGATAACTCGAGATAATGGAGCTGCATGACTGGGACACATTACAGTGATGAAATTCATATCGTAAGTAATAATTTGGGCTCCTCCTATGCATTGATGGATATAAAATGCACTCACAACTCAGGGAAGGAAAAAACCCTAAGTATCAATAAATAGTTCAATAAAAACCATCTGCTCAAAGCACAGCAACAATAAAAGAAAACTCAACTCTTAGGATACATTAAAAATTAGACTGCAATACTAGAACAGAGTGGGTGGGTTTAATAGCACAACAGCTCCTATGTACATACAAAGCTTATGCTGACACAGTTCTTTATATTTGTACATGTGAAGTACAGACATCTTGCTAAATTTGTCCTCCAACGCTCAGACACTTCCAAGTGAATTCAGTGTAGTCTCTAATAGTAGAATCATTTAATTTTCATTTAGAATTTTTTAATCTGTGTAGGCAGACAAAATTTACTACTTAGGAAAGGAAAAAAGAATCATGATATTTCTTTTCCTTTTACACTAGCACATTTAAAAGCAACAGAATTAAATTATCCTTTCATAAACAAACGCTGGACACATGAATATTTTAAGAGTAATCTGGAAATCAAATTTCAGGCAACACTACTGACTTATATTTAGAGAGGAAAAACTATATTATAGAAGACAACTAAACATCATGACACATTTAGTTTATTTGAAGATCTTAAACAATTTTGTTTCATAATGTTTATGTGTTACCTTCCAAGGGTAAACACTCATGGTACACTGGTGCATCAGTCAGTGTATGAATCACAAACCATTAGAGGTTGTAGTCCTTTTTCTTCATTTTATTTCTTTTTCTGAAAGGTTAATGTACATGTATATACAGTTCAAAGAACTCCAGATATTTTTAGAGAAATCAATATCTTTCCTGTGGTTTTACAGTAGTGTTAGAGTTCACTTTTTCTTTATTTCTACTTAAAAAAACAACCCAAAAACACAGATACAAAGGAATTTTCCAGTCCTCATTTCTCAGAAACTATTCATGTGTTATGTTTTTCAACATACCATTTAAAGCTATTGTATGTCATTTGTTGGGTGAATGTTGCTGCTCTCCCTCAATTCTTTCCCAGAAAGGCTAGCTGTGGACCTTGCAATTTGTATTCAGTTTTATGTTCTACATCTGCTTCATCAAACAAATCTAAAAATCAATAATAGAACTACTTCTTTACTTTGTACCTTATTTCATGAACACCTTTCTGGCTTTCGTCATTGCAGCCTACCTTATATTTCAAAATCTTGTCTTGCATATGCAGCACCTTGTTTTACAAAGGGGGATAGCAGAGCCACATTAAAGTTGTAAAAAAAAAAAAAATAAAGCATCATGTTGATTAAGAGGATTGATACAAACCATAGCTCAACTGAACAATAACAAAAAAACCCTCAGTGGTTGTGTGGTGTATGAGATAGCAAAATAGCCAAAGTATTCTTCAACAAAATGAGCTGTCTGCAACGATTTATCTGTACAATTCCATCACAGCTCCTGCCTGTTATGTTACACTTTTCAAAAGTATGTCATTAAGCTGCCATAAAAGTCATCACAAATTGCTTTTTCTCCCAAACTGATAATAGACTTATAGATCTAATTTTCAATCTCTTTTCTTCATTACTTTGATTCTTAAGGAGAGTATGACATTTTGCTGTCTGAATACTTTGTAGTAATATCTGGCATCTCTACAGCACTCCTTTCTGAGTATCTCTGAGCTTTTAATAGGTTTGTCTTCACCGTGCCTTGAAATTATGACATATTTATCTGTCTCTATTGCAGACTTTTAAAGAAATTGTTTTTATAATTTCACCAAAAAACTACAAGACTCGTTGAAAAAAAATGACACAACAAAGCCTTCAGTGCTGTGTCAAGCTACACCATTAAAATCCTGACCCTTCACAGTACAAGGGCAAATGTGAGGCCTTCTGGTTTTCATTCCAATTTTTTTAGCTTCATGGACTGTCCTCTACACAAACCATGAGACTGATTGACAGAAACAACTAAGTAATTGAGAAAATATCAACAAACTAAAAATTAGATTTTGGTTCTTACGGTGATCCCTCCTCATTTCTCAACAGTCAACACATGAACTTTTTTTTTGTACATATAGGGCTTCAGATGTATCAAACTAACATTCAGTGCTTCAAACTGGCTTTGCTAATGAACAAAGTGTATTTGTGACAAAAGCTAGGAATAGGTCGGTTTAGAAAGTTGCTTGTGGGGTTAATGGAAGTAACATAGGAAAAGATCACAGGAGGAATGATGGAAAATCAGGGTGAAGGAGAAACAGAGAGAAGAAAGAAAGCCTTCCTTTTATTATCACACAACCAAATTTTCCAATTAATAGGCAGCAAAATCCACCAGCCAAGTAGCCTCTAATGATGTAGGTCACTTTCTAAGCACTTGACCAAATACTTAATTACCCTGTCCCAGGCCAAGAAAATATAGATCACGCAACAGGTTTTTCCAGCACTGATCTTCAAACACTTCACAAATGTGCTATTATGCATCACAGTCAACCCCAGAGACAAAATAACTCGCTCTTTCACCCAAAAGGTTGACGACAGAGTTAAAAATAGAGACTATGTTTGCCAGCCCCAGATGTACTACTACTGCCATGACACAGGGCCTGATATTTCTTTGAGAATAACCCAAGTCCAGACTGACAATTAACAGCCACTTCTACTTAGACAAAGAAACCTAAACCCCTCTACACTGTCATAACACAGGCAACCACCGCAGCTCTTAAGTGCTGCGTTTCAAGACATCCAAAGAGGTTTTCAGAGCAGCCATTGAGGGTGTGCTGTACTCCACAGCAGCAGGACGCTTCTCAGACTAATTACTTCACGTGGAGCTTCCTTGCTATATTCTTTCTGAGCAAGCTCATTTATCTTCATATTACATTACACAGAGTAGATACATCCTCAGACAAATCAATTTCTCTAGGTAAGGGATACACACACGTTGAGGCAAAAAGCAGTTTAAGAAGCATTGTTACGAACAAATGCTCTCACGGTGTAATCATTTGCATTTCCAGTTAACTCCCAGGTTTAAATTCTTTGTATATCAGAATGGATTCAAACTGAAATGGGAAAAAATGCAGTGTTCTGCTTATATAGAAAAAGAAATACATTAGTAACAGCTCAGGTGAAGTTTGGCAAAGAGACATGCGAAACTGTTTTTCTCCCCTAGCATGAGGGATGTGATTTGCTGATCTTCAGAAGAAAAATTAGTCTGAATGACAAAGAAACATCAAATTCCAAAAATATGTTTGCATTGGAAATGAGATCAAGTTTGGCAATAACTTTGCCACATGCTTTGTCTACACTGAGCTGTTTTAAAGGGAGGTTTTTTCTTTACAGACTCTCTTTGAGCCTGACTGAGAACCCTCAGTTCCCAAGACCCAATTCTTGATTCATCCTCTCTGCTGTCAGCAGATATCTCTACTCACTACCAGGTGTGCATTTTTATGTTCCTCCATCACCAATTTGGCACAGAAGAATCAGAGTTTAAATCCTACCTTGTGATTTATACAATCATGAAATAGAAAGCAGCCCTTTTTCAGCTGGTATAAAATATACCCACCCTCACCACCCCTGAAGGACACTACCATAAAAAAGCGCATTCTAATGGTCAAGAAACTAAAGCACCTCTCTCCCTCCTGCACACTGTATTACATTGCTTTCAACTAACCAATTATATTGTAGTTTTTTTCCAGAGGATCTTTACCCTGTTCAAAGGATAGTACCAACAGGGCTGAATGAGCACTCAATACCTCATCTAACACTCACTGTTCACTGTGTGGTGTCTTGTAATTTACAGCATCTACATGTAGAATCATAACTGGAAAACCTCTCATTTCTCTGTTGATCACTATTAGTACTTTGAATTATTTCTTTATAGTAACTACTCCCCAGCACCTCCATCAGACAATTTTATGGTTCTTTTTTCAAGGTAGCAAACTGGCAGACAGTGATGTGCATCAGGATTGCCCATAATTAGAGAAGGTTGACTTGAAATGCTTCGGGTCTCTCTTCAGAGGATAAAGCAATTAAACAGCACTTTGTCAGTACAAAGTACAACTTCAATCTCTTTCAGCACTATCATGTGTTTTCAAAGCTGACATTAATCGGTCCCAAGAGCCTGAAGTCAGAAAATGAGAAGTTCACAACTAATGGCCATATTTAAAACATGTGGTTGAAGTGAACTGCCCAACCTCACACTGGAGTTCTATGGCTGAATTAAGATTTGCCTTTAACCCTTCAGAATAGCATCCAACAGCCCCAGGTGTAAATCCCATCTGTCAATGTTAATTCCCTCCTTTCTTCACCTACCAGGTCTCTACTAGCTTCAGCAGCTATGAGGAAGCAAATCTAAAGGAAACAAGCTCATTAATTAGCACAGCTGGACTAATTTCCTAAATGCCATTTACCTGGCCTCCCTGAAAACGGCAAGTGCTTTGTAGATAAAGAAAGAGTCTGAAATTATATCAGAGTATGTCATTTTAAAGCAGACATTTATAATGACCAAACTGAGTTTACACCAACAACTTCTATTCCAGCATTTCCTATCTGCTGAGAACTTTGCATTGCATCACTGTCAGAGAACTCCACATTCCCTGAATTTTCCCTTCATGCAGTCTCAACAATATAAGATTGAAATCCACATTTGTACTGCCATATCACTTGCCATATTTGCAGCTTCAGGCTTGAGAAATTCCTGCTACAGGACCTCTTAATACTGAACACATGCAAAGAATCTCTGCAAGGGCACGACTTACTGCAAATCTATTGGTCTGTGCAATAACTACAACACAGCACAGGAACGTTATAGGACTTACAGTGTAGCAAGCAGAAATCACCCAACACTAATTTACGTCAAAAACCCTTTTATCACCTCAGAGAAGCGAGTTTCTTTCAGTTTCACCAATGCCAGCACATAAGATATCACTATTTTCCTTGCTTGACATCAAGACAATAGTTAAGCCCTAATTCCAGAATGCTTTACAAACCACAGTAGCATCACATTTCTGTCTGTGCTTTGCCACTTGACTTCGTCATAAATAAATACTTGTTTGAACGCCTGTTTAAAAAAGCCAAAACGCAAACTCACCTCATTCCCACCAACAGCTTTGGTTAAAATTACAGCAGAAGACACGGGAGGTGGCATGCAGCCCACCGTCTGCAAGCTGAAAACAACAAAAAGAACGTTACATTCCTTACAGGAGGCAAACACTAAGCAACCTCAAACCTTAAAATACCAAATAGCCAAGTAGAAAGTCTTATCACCTGTGCAGTGCAATCAGTTTCCAATCAGCTACAGCCCTGCACTAGGAAGGGCACTCCTGCTGGCAGCATTTCTATGCCATCTCTCACCAGCCACCACAGTGAAGACTCGTGTCATCATGTAAAAAGCACAAACAACCTCTTTGTGACTCCACTTCCCCATCTCTAGTACTGTAGCTCTCACTCACAAAGGTCTCTATACATCTATCACAGACTTCCAGATAAAATTACCTGATTGCCATCAAATCATCAACAGCTTTTTCTTACAGTTTAGAAATCCAAGATTTATTATTATTATTGTCATTGTTTAGTGCTGTTTGTGCAAAGTTATTGATGTGTACAGTAAATGCTGTTGCAAAGTAAGAAAAGAGTGGTGAGCTTTCCTTTGTTTTCAAAGAAAGTCCACAAAACCACACCACAATAAATTACAATTAAATTTGGGGCTAAGTAATTTTTTTTTTTTTTTTCTGAAGAAAAACTGTGTTGACTTGGAGGGAAGAGTAATGCATGGAATAAAATAGATTGCAAAATCCCCAGAAGTGTGGAATCTATGTATGATTTCAAGTATTGGAGCTTGATATTCTAATTCAGAACAATCAATTACTAGTGGTGAACTATTTTGCATTCATAACCATGTCAGCAGAACCCCCGAGAAAGGCAGTGTCAAAAAGCTGCAGCAAACAAAAGTATTAAATCCAGGCACCAGGGTGCACATTACAGTGCAATTGATATTCTGCAAATATACAAAAGGCTTAAAGAGAAGAAACAGGTAAGTGACAATGACAGCGTTCCCTTTGTCAGCTACAGACACTGTGGGGAAGGAAAGAGGCAACCAATGTAAGCAATACAGAAATCCAACCACAAGGTGCCAAGTGCCACCTTGGAGGCACGGAGCACCTTCAGCTCACAGTGAAATAAGCTATGGCAGCAGAGAGTTGTCAGCACATGGCAGAACAAGCTGATATTGAAAAGGAAAGAAATACAGGAAAAAGAAATGGTGCAGGAAAGTTTGGAAACATACAAGGAAATATACATCAGACAAATAAACACATGGCAATTCTGATGTCCATCCCCTACACTGTGATACTGTTATCTCTCTTCTATGTGGCAGCCAGCTCCTGGAACTTCTCACCTGCTCTAATAAGGAGTGGATTAAATTCAGAGTTATCCAGAGAGGTACAAAATGTGTGCAAGGGCATTCATCTCAGCTGGCAGGGATTTTCCGTACTATAAGGGAAAGATTTAATCATAAAATCTCAGTTAACCTTCTCAAATTGAAAATAACACATCTGGGATTAAAAATAGAAATCCTTATCAAGGAATATTAATCCAAAGAAACCTGGTAAACACTAAACGGACATACTTTTAATTGAGTGTATTGAAACATGCACCTGTGAACTCTTTTTTCAGTTTGCATCAACTACACAATTCTACCAATACACAAACAGATTCCTCTAATGCCCAACAGACTACTAGAGATAACAACCAACCAACCAAGATATTCCACTGGATCAGGCCATGCTATGAGTACTAACATCAGGGGACCAAACACTTGCTGCTCTGCTGATAACACTACAGACAACTGAGTAGCAGGGTCTGAAGTCACATGCTATAGATGTGAGAGCTCCAAAGTCATATCTTATACCCAATCTTTGCATCTCTTGCCTTACCACCTGTGCTGCAAATGCTATATGCTAAAACTGGAGAAGAGGTGAATCTGCCCAACGTTAATAACGTGCTTCACGATCCTTTTCTATAAATGTTGTCAATGCAAAACCTGGTCAGCTAATAAAAAAATAACTTATAGGATGCTTGGGAGGATGTCAGTTTCTCCTCTATTTTATGCATTTCAAAATAATTGCAAAGCAACAAACCTCCTTATATCATCCCAGACAGAGAGAGGGGAAAGAAAAAAAATCCCACTCAGCTGTAGAAACGCAGGTGAAAAGCTGGTACCACCCAAATCTGCCTCTCAAATAACACAGCAAAACAGACCATTAGAGAGGATGGGAGAAACTACCTGCATTCTGATGCAGGATGGAAAAGGTGCTGGGGGCTGTGCCCTTCAGGCATAACCCTGTGTAGGGAGTGGTGGAGAGCTGCAGTGCCCAGGGGAGCCACCCTGCCAAAGGGTGCTGCGTGCCCTTGGGAGCACATGTCTGTTTTTCCAGGCCTTTCTGAGGGCCATCAACTCCACTGCATGCTGTGCTACACGTGTGATAAGGAAGTAGCTTTGCCAAAACCTGTCTTGTTCCCTTCCCTGTTTTCCTTAGGTACTTTAGCATTTCTAAGGGAATAAAAACTACAGCTGTGGGGCAATATGATGAACTTTTGTTTGCACAGAGCTGCCATAGCACAGTCCCTCACATCAGCTCCTCACACACACATAGGGACCTGCTTTATTCTAGAATTAGGACAGAGCTCAGCATCTTTTGCACCTGCAGCTCACTTGTACAGCTCCCAGTGCGGTGGCTGCTGCTCTGAGCATGTCCTGAACAGCAGTATTCCTCAAGAAAGCACTCTTTAAAAAAAACCAACCAAACCACCTTAATTAAACTCCTCAATCTGATCATTATTTCAATGAGCCCTCAATACAACAGAGTTACTGCACTAAAAGATAAAACAGCGAAATCAGAAGAGCTGCTTCAAGGAACAAGTGCTTGAAAGGCAGCTTGGAGCAAACAGAGGTACAGCAGCTCACTAGTAAGACACAGACACACTCACATGACAAATGAGCCTGGCTTAGGCTCCACATTTAGAGAAATAAACGCACAAGCATTTCTTTCCTTCACAAAAATACATACATCACTGGTTTTACAGACAGTTTCACAGGTGTGCATGCATATACACACAATTATACTCATGCATGCAATAGATCATGCCACTGAAGCACTAAGAACCAAAGTGGCATAAGACTCATGGGAAGGAAGGAATGAGAAGTGCTTCATGGAACCAAAAACCCCACAAAAATCTCTTTCACCTTGCATTTCAGAAACTGAAACTCCATGGATTAGGAAGGAATTTTGGCTACTGAGGAAAATCACATTTCTGTCCTAGCTGAGAAAAAACATAATTATTTTACTTTAAAGAATACCTTTTACTACAAATAGCTAAACGCAACTTATCATATAGCAATCTTGTTATTTCCTTGCTTTACTGACACTGTTAATAAGCAAGTGTTAACTTTTAATTGATGTCGCAATGTCACCTTTTCACTATCATTTGGACCAATTCACGTTTGTTGGAGCACCAGGAGAAGCCTCTTACAAACAAAATGAAATGCTCCTTTAGGTTTAGGCCTTGTAGAAACATAAACATGAGCAGCTTTTTCATTAAACTTTTAAGACAAGGAACTCCCCAAGCAATGTTTCAGCAAGCAGGAAGAAAGAATGGGGATTCTCTCAGTAGTTTTCTGAGGTAATTGATTTTTACATTCAAACATTCCAGTATACCTGCATGGCACTAAGTATTGACCTCTCATTCCAAAAAAAAAAAAACCCAACAAAAAACTTCTAACTTTTTTCTTTTTATTTTACAGAGCATCTATCCCTAGTACACCATGAATGCAGCTTTGCACATAGCCAGTGTACACACAAGATTTAAAACACACTGCTTTCATGGTAACTGAGTTTCTGCTCATCACAAAGTTCGTGTCCTACAAAAACTTCACTATTTTTTCCCTCCATTTAGCTGGAAGCAGATACGGAACCCATGCAAGAAATTCTCAATACAGATTACTTAAAAGCAGAAGACCGGTATGTGGCATCCACAATATTTATTCACTGATTTATGCTTTTCCTTCAGCATTCCTTTTCTTTCCTCCCCACCTTCCTTGAGACCCAACATATGGCTTCAGCTGTGTTTTGTGAAAAAGAGAGCTAACTTGTTGCAACCTCCCGACACGTAAGACTGCCCAGACTTTCTAAAAATGAGACTGGGTTCCTGAAGGGATAATCTTGTGCATGTGCTTTGTTTTCAAAAGCAAAGTGCTGAAGCACGAAAAACAACCAGCAAAATCTGTTCACAGTACAACAAAACACCAGTTGCAAGATAAGCAGCCCTTTAAGTCGACAGCTACAAATATATTTCACTCCATTATGCTTAAACATACCCTTTTAAAAGCCATTCATTTATAGGTGTGATTGATAACAGCTGAAGAAAGACCCAGATTGCTGTTGGGAAGAACACAAGTGTAAAAATCTGGACAAAAAGGTGTAGTTTCACATGCATCAAAGCACTTGTCAGCTCCTGCAAAAGAAAAAGAAGAGAGGAAGTTGCAGTCATAACAGCTGAAGTAAGATCACGTTCGTGCTTTTAAAACTAGGATCAGCTTTAGAATACAAAAGGAGTGCATGTCAAGAAGGCACCTTTAGGGATCATCTGATCTCCTCTTTAATAATGAAGTACATCCAGACAACATAAAAGCTGTCTGCTCCTGGGCATTTTTCCACAAGAATTGTCCACCACTTCAATAATAGCCTAGCTCTCAGAACAGCAGCTTTTCAGCAGGCAGCCTTAGCACTTTGTCACGGCTTCAAAACCTGTGTTAACTGCACAGATGGCTGTTTACCTTACTGACTTTTGATATCAAAAGGCATGAAGACTTGTAGTTAGTGAGCACATGATTTCAGGTTCCTCTGTCTAAAGAGAGCCACAAGTTGTGATTCTCACAAAAAAAAAAAAAAAAAAAAAAAAAAAAAAAGGGATGTTTATGGGTGTTTGTATTACCAAGCATTCATTTGTGGTGTTGACAGGTTTTATTTTTTAATGTTTGTTATTTTTTCCTTAAAAGCAAAGTAATCTGTAGCATACTTTGATTATTTATTGTGTCAACAGATATGAAATATATAGGAAAAAAAAATTGGCTAATGAAGAATAACAAAGAAGGAATACCAAGTTCATAACGAGCTAGAACTTAACATTAACTGTTAAGTCATAAATTTCAGAAAAATAAAGTGTAAAGCACCACTGGAGATGCAGAAAACAACAAAGAAAATTTTAATTTTAAATAGTGTAAGGAGCACTCCAGAGAGGTTATCAAGTACCCTTAAAGAAAAAAAACCTCTTCAGCTAGGCGTGTGTCTCTCAGTTTTTGCCTTTTCGGGCATTTCAAGGACTTTTTACACAGGTTTTTGAGTACCAGGAAAGAGCCTTTCACATTTCAACTCATTTCAAATCTTGCAGACTGAGAATAGAAATTCCTCTTCGTTTCTCTCACACTCTTTTCAAGTAAACAGTGCAAAAGAACTGATGGCACTCATTCAAAATTTTCTGGGATTCTCCAGCTGACGCTCCAGATGTATTAAACATATCTATCTACCTCTCTATCTATATCTCACGTACAGAAATAGCCTTTCGATTTCATATTATTACAATTGGAAAATGCCTCAAAACCAGAGGGTTTCAAGAAGACTCTGTGATACTTCCAAAACAAAAACTCAAGACAAAAAGAAAGCCTCGTTGTAACTTCCAGGGAGCAAGGAAGGTGATACTACACAGCCAACGTACTGCATGGAGGAACGCTGTTTTAATGGAACAAATCTTTGCAGATCTAAATTACCAGACTTGAAAGTGTCTCCAGTGATGGCCTTTGAGAATAGTAACAGTTATTTAGAATAATTATATTTATAAAAGTATGCCTTAGACTGGATGAATACAGAATAAACACTGAGGCAAATAGCCTTCACCCTCTTAAACAATTTGTAAGGGCTCGGCCAAAAATACATCTGCCACCTCAAAAAAAGTTACTGGAAGCTGCTGGTTATGACTCTGTTTCTGCACACCCGACAGAACAGGTTACCTTGTCTCCCCCAGTATTTCACACCCTCCAGAGAGCTTATCCCAGCCTCTCCCTGGCTGGTGTGGGTCCCTGCTGCCGTCCAGCTTCCGATCGTCACAGCCAGACCCCTCTGAGCAAATACCCACACAGAGCAAACAGTGTTTTCAGTGGCTTGCCAAATTCCTCCTTGAAACGGATAACTCAAGTATGTGATTTAATTTCTGGGGCCCAACGGGAGGTATTTGCTTTAAGAGACCAAGCTATCCAGTCACTGCAAACTGAAATAGCATTATATTAAGGTGGAATCAAATGTTCCTGTCAGAGAACACCGAGTATTTCTACAAATCTAAGAGGACCTTGGGCACCTCTGGTTCTGAAAGTGTAACAAGGCTACGCACAGACTGGCTTTCCTTGAATGTTGCCAATTATTCTGTAAAATGCTTTCTGAACACGTTAGCAAAATGTTTTGAGCGTGCACTTACACAGCAGCTTAAACCAGAAGTTTAACCTTAAAAGAGCATCAGTTATTTCTAATTTTGTCAGATTTATCAGAAGGCCTCTGTTAACACTTACAAATCTTTCATCCTGTCATAAAGCATATCAAACACTAGTTTCCATTTAACTAATACATTATCTAAGGTGGAACAGCTGATGCACAGGTCAAGAACAAATAAAGCCAAAACCAGAAACCATATACTTTGCAATCCAATAAAAAAGGCATATTGAGTAATAATACCATCTTTAGGTTGTGCCTTAAACAACTAAAATATGCCTCAAAGTATTTTAATAAGAACATGAGCTGGCCACCTAAAACATATAAGGATTGTTTTTAATATACACTTATGAAAGTAATAGCACAAGGTACAATGTGAGAAATTATTTTCTTCCTTTGCGTTTTACCCTCATGGCAGAAATTCAGGAAAAGCCTTCCTTCTTCCTGAAGCTGGATAACAGCACCAGGCCTAACTGCTGCTCCCGAAACAATCTGAGATCAGCTACCTGGACATAAACATCAGCTCCTGTACTGATTTACATCAGTATATTGCTTTTAGTACCATAGATGGAAAAAAGTTATTTAAGTTCAAAGTAAAACATGACACACTGCCCAGAAAACTGCCAGTCACTTCACCTTAACTGGAGGAAGTTAGATGTAAGCTAGCATGGAGGATCTAATCGAGACTTTGACAATGCTACTGATTTCTCCCACAGCTGCTTAACAAATACAAGGTTTCAAGGACACAAACCACTGAAAGAGAAAGAAATTTTACTTTTTTTTTTTTTTCCCCTGCATGCAAAGATTCCTAAGCCTGAAAGAGGAAAACTCCACTCTCTTAATACTACTCAGGATTGTGTTTTGGGTTCTCTTCTCTGTGGAAAAGAGTGCTTCTCCACAGCCTATTTCCATGAGGATTAGTTACCATCCCAGGCAAACAGATAACAGGATTCTCCCTGCATCCCCATAAGGCTGCTACAGAGCTGACTAAAGTTCCCCAGCTCACTTACACTGTGTCCTGGCAGAACTAGAGTTCCTCGAGCCAGAACTGCCAGGAGACAGCAAAGGAGAGAGCAGCCATCAACTCAAACCCCTCCTCCACTTGAAAGTTCACCACTATAACCATGATACAGGTGGAGAGACTTTTTCTGCTGTTGAATGCACAGTGAGTTCACTCCCATCCCAGTTCACCAGGAGATAACTGAACAAAATTGTGATGATTCTTTCAGGCATTAGTATCAAGCAACTTATGAATAGCATCCCCTGTTAGTCAACAGCACAAAGGAATCAGAAAACTAGACCAGCTGAGACGTGCAGTGTTTCATTTCAACTCTGACTGCTCCTTCTCTTCTTGGCATATAGCCATCATTTCCTTTCTCCATGATTCCTTTACATGCCCCTTCATCAATCCTGAATCCCAGACTGTTCCTCTTTGAATTACACATGACACAAAATTTGAAACAAATCTCAGTGCCTGTGATATGCACCAGAGTGTAGGCACCTCAAATCCAGCTGTCCACAATGAAATCCTATGGGAAAAGACTGCCAAGACTTGGCACTTGTATATTGACAGTGGATCTGCATAGGTACTCTATTGTGCTGATCCCAGCTGCTGTCCTGGCCTACCAAACAAGGGAACTTAAAGTCCCCAGGTCTTTGTTTAAATCAATCCAGCAGTGAACAGCTGCATCTCACCCTGATTTGCGTTTGGGACACAATCATGGTGCAGATCCAGTCTCCAAATTGAGCTCATCGCTTCCATTTAGGTAAAGCTGTGCAGAGACAAACCACACACCCTCTGTGGATAGGTGGCATTTATTCACATTATCCTTCATATCATCTTCATTACTTTGTGAAGGACTTCCTGAAGTCAAGGAGGGTTATTCCTTAAACATCTAACATTTATCTTCTCTTGCTAGCCATCCTCCCAGCACCACCACCATTCCAATTACATTCAAATCTGAGCAAAAGGAACACAATTTTTTTAGAGCATAACAGGAATGAAGCAAGGAGAAATTACAGTACCTCAGTTTTTAAGGAGAGTCCACTGTTAAAGAATATAGCTGAAACGGCAATGTAAGTTATGGTAATTTCTGGTTTCAAGGGTCCTAAAAAATACAGACATAGAGAACAAAGTGAACTACAGTCAAAGGCATAATGACATGCATATACTACATCAGAGTAAATGAGAATACTTAAAAAAACACCTGGAGAAAGTCTAATCAGTAAAGTCTCTAATAAAGAGAATGGCATTTCTATCAAGTTACATAAAGCATGCTACTCATTTTTAAATAAAAGTAAACCACTGGGAACCCACAGGTAAAATCTGGAAATTTAAAAATGGGGAGTCTTATCACAGTCCTGCCATCAGAGTATCCCTACAGCAGCAGCAAACTCAAACCATACATTCAAATAAAAATATTAGCTGGAACCTTCACAGGGCCATTGACATCCCTCACACAGCTACCTCTTACTTCTTGCCCTACAACACACACACTTGTCTGGCTGCCTGCACAGCAGAACCCAAATCACACCTTGCAATCATTTCCTGGAGGCAATACAATTCTGTGTTATTCCCCTGAAAACAGAAAATGGTTCAAAATGGTTTGTTCCAGCCCCACAATAACACATTTCAGACACTGCTGCAGTGAGACCAGCAAGGGCAGATGCCTGCACCACTAAGGGTTCCTCTGTATTAAAGGCTTACATTTGTATATATTTATATACTTTTTTCAGGGAGATTAAAATACAGTCTATTTTTACGCTCCTATAAAAATGATGAATTCTCTTAATACACTTTGCCTTCAGAGGCCACCAGGCATAAAATGTATGTGCTCATTTTTTCATGAGCATTCCACCAGATATTATGTTAGAAAGAAAATATTAGCAGTCTACTTATGACCAAAGTAATATCCTCACTCTACAAGTGACCCAATGTTGTCATGAGCAGAACTGCAGCAGCCTTGACTCGCCACTCCAGAAGAGAGGAGGAACCTTTCTGCTCCCTGGGATGAATGATACATTGACGGTCACACTGGAGTAAGGTCAATGATCCTCAAATCAGAGGGACTTGATTGTACAAGTCAAATGTGCATCCCTAGTCATTTCAGCTCCCTTATCCTGCTCTCAGAGAGGATTCTGTTGACAAGGCACTAAAACCGTGTGTGCCAAACACAAAAAAAACCCAAAAAAAAAACAAAAAGAAAAACCCAAACCACCCCTAAGCTACATATATGAAGACTAAGGTAAAAATAAGACAGGAAATGCAAGAGTTACAGTTGCAACAAAGCACATGACTAGTTGCAAAATTATGGCATGTTAACTGAATAGATGGAGGACGAAACTACATTTTATAGACACAATTACCTCTTTTTTGTAATCTTTCAGAAGATTAGAGTATCTATGTACATGCACATACAGCAGACATGCCGTGGGTTAGGCTGGCTAAAAGAGGGGCTCTTCCAGGACTCAGTTTTTTCTGGTTTATGGTTTTTCACTGGGCTACCTGAACTCCTTCTCCCAAGAGGAACCTCTACCACCGGAGCAACCACTCTGGAGCATAGGAAACTCTGGTCACAACAGAAAAATTCTTTTCACAAAGGAACTAAATGGATTCATTTATCAAATAGGAAAACACACAAAAATGGCTTGGCTTACATTGTGGGGTGACAACAACACAAATCTTTGTTATTTATGGCACAATCTTCCACAGGAATGGAAGCTGGACCATCCATTCACTAAGGCGCTGCAAATTACCGTGCATGGCTTTGTCAGCTGGAAGATGACAAACTAAGGTTTTTTCATGTGTTGATACTTCCCACCCCTCACCTCCTTCTGCTTTTAAAAAGAAATATTTTTCTTCCTCAGAGCACTGAGATCCCATAGTTTCAGAGGGGGGGGGGGGGGGGATACCACTATGGGGAATGTGTGCTCACTACTTTCAATCAACGCTTCCAAGATTTTTCAAGCAAGTTGTCCCAGGAACAGCACTGTGTCAAAGCTTGACATCTCTTTGCAGCAGGATAATTTAACAAAGCGCTCCATCATAGTGCTTCCATGCAGGAAGCGAGCCGAGGAAAAACCATCTCCTATTCTAGATAAAAGGATCTCCCACACGGCTGCTAACAATTAGCATGGCACTCAAAGCAGAAAGGGACAAAACACCTGATCCTATCAATTTCAAGTCGCCGATAAGGTCTGCTTAAAACACAGTACGGATCCTACAAGAAGCTCCACGTGGGTTCTATTCTATGCAGAGCAGCACACAGATGTTAGAAGGGAGCCTTGCACAGCAGGAATTTGCCTACCCTGAACTCCATGAAGTACCGGAGCCTTAGTTGCCACAGCATGTGTTCAGAGCCTTTTTTTTTTTTTTTTTTTTTTTTTTTTTTTTTTTTTTTCCTTCCCCAGAACTAAGAGGTGGGAAAAGTTTGGCTCCTCAGTGAGAAGCTGTCTATCCTCAAACTTCAGTTCTGTTAAGAAGGAAAAAAAAAAAAAAAAATTTAAAAAAAAATCCCTGTGCCTATAAAAGCACAGCTAGATTCTTCCTCCTCTCACATAACATGGAACGGCTAGAGGAATTCTATTGAAGTGTTCTACATCCCTTTTCTCAAGCCATCACAGAACAATTAGGAAGAAGAAATACAAAATTCCATTTGTTCTTGAAATCTGCGAACGCACGGAGCTGAAGCTCCGATGGAAACTAACCAGCAGACACCCCCAGCATATTCACGTAAAGATACATTGTTTATGTTTAAATAACAGTGAATATTTCATCAGCCCCTGTCCGGGAAACATACTAGACATACCAGCCCTCCTTGCTTAGCAAAGGACAGCTCTGCTTTGCCCTCTGAAAGCAGTTTTTACACCACCACTTTGCACAGGATCAGTTTCCCTGTTCTCCCCCACCTTTCGTGAGAAAGTAAGAACGAACAACAACGAGACAAAAAACCAAAACAAAACAAAAATCCAAAACTTTAAAATACAAGTGTTCTGCTATGAAGCGAAAGGAAAGGTCTAGCCGACACACAGCACCTGAGAGTTTACCACAATACACCTTCAGCTGCGCCTCCGGGAAGCTCCCAGACGGCAGAAATCCACACCCTGAGCTGCCAGGACCTGGCGCCCACCGCTCTGGAAGTTATGACTTAGCTGAACAGGAGCACATTCGGAGCTACTCACTACCTGGCTGCCATCCCTCCTAATCCCCAAAGAGCAGGACACTCCCGCAGCCACCGGTACAGCGCCGAGCCGAGACACGGGAACGCACCCGGGAGCGATTCCCGGGTTCCTGCGGAGCAGCGCCTGGAAGCGGGGAAGAAGAGGAGCCGACGGCGGGCAGGGACCCCGCACGGGCGGGACGGGGCGCGGGGGCAGCGCCGGGAGTTGCCCAAGTCCCGGGGGCTCCCGGTGCCCCCGCCGGGCCGCCGGGGCGCAGCGCCCGCACTCACCGCCTTTGACGCCGACGCCGGGCTCCAGCCGCGCCACGGCGATGACCAGCACGATGCCGAGGATGAACCACTCCTTCCGCAGCCGCTCCAGCGGCCCCATGGCGCTGCCCGCCGCTCCCCGGCGCGGATGGGCTCCGCCCGGCGCCGCTCGGCTCGGCTCGGCCGGGCTCGGTCCGGCGCGGCTCGGCCGCTCGGGGCTGCTGCGGGCGCGGGGCGGGGCGCGGCCCCACCGCCCGCCGGCAGGGCCAGCCGGATCCGCTGACGGGAAAAGTCTCACCCACGGCCGCCATCGCTACCGCGCACCTCCTAATAGGCGCGCGGCCCCGCGCTGCCGGCCGCTCGGCTGCGGCCAGCCGAGGCCCCCCGCCGGCTCCGGCCGCCCCCGCCCCGCACGCCCTCGCCGAGGCGGGGACCGCGGCTGGAGGCGGCGGGAACGGGACGGGCGGGTCGGGGAGAGCGCGGGCACGGAGCCGGTGCCTGGGGGCGGGCGCGGCGGGGCGGTGCGCGCCGTTTTGGTACATTACAACGCCCGCGTGACGGCCGGCGTTCGACGCGCGGGGGGGCGGGCGCGAGCCGGGGCGGGATCCGGGATGTCTCCGTGAGGGAGGGCGGCGCGGGCCGGGGCCGGCGGGGCGAGCGCCCACCGACAGCTGCGCTCCCCGCGGCACCGGGAGCGGCGGCCGGGAGCGCCGGCAGGGCGGGGGCCGCGCCGCCTCTCGCACCTGTTAGCGGGGCGCGCTCACGCCCGCCCGTCCCGGCGCCGCGCCGCCCCCGCCAGGGACACGTGGATCGGGATCGCCCCGGAGTTCCCATTGAGCGCCTGCCCGCCCGTTCTGGGCAGAGCCAAAGGCGCCTGTTCAGCGCCTGTCGCGACACGCCGACGGCATCGCCCGAGCCGGGCCGGCCGCTTCCCAGCGGCGGGCGGTTCCCTGGTTTACCTCCGTGCTAAAAACACTTGCGTTAAAACGGTATCGTAAAACCTCATCCTGGTGCTCCACCCGCGCTTCCCACTCCCTATTCCCCTCTTGCGGCGCTTCCCCGATGGATTCATCACCCTGCCCCGGCCCGCGGGGCTCTCCCACGCACGGCAGCTCCGCTGCGCGATTCCCGAACACTTTGGGGAAGTTCATCCTGCACAGCCTCTGCCGCTGTAGTCAGGCTTCGAGGAACAGCCCTGCCACCGGCTTTCTGCTGCCAAGGAAAGAAATGTGTATAGCTGAAAGCTCAGCTCATCTCGGAGATGTGCGTATCCCTGCGTGTCCTGGGAAGTTCACTTGTGTAAACAGGGATGCATCAGAGCCGAAATGTTTGGAAATGGGAAGGAACGTGCCTTCTTCCCACCGGCAAGAGGATCCAAACCGTGCGGTTTGAAATGATTCTACATTTCACTGCTTTGCTAGAGTTTATTAGATCACATGTCGATCCTGGCTCCCTTCTCAGAAGAGAGAGACAGATTGCAAAACCTCACTGCGCTCGCCCTGTGCAATCACTGCGTGTTGGCTGTTTTGGGAGAAAATAAATGCATAATGTGTTCACCTAGAGCAAGCTGTGATTATAACGAGTGTAGGATTTGATTACTTGCAGGATTTGATTGCAGCACAGGAGAGATAAATCAGATGAAGATGTACAGTTAATGCTTATCATATAAACAATATTAAATCTCTCTGTGGACACTCACTCACAGGAGGCCCTAGTTCCAGGACATCTGCCCTATTCATGGTTCAGAGCATGCACATTTTTCCTGTGTGGCTCTGAAAGCACACCAGCACACAGAAGACATGGGCCCTCTGATCTGAGCACAGCAGGAAACCAGGCAGATGTCCATGGTTTCCCAGGTGGTTTCGCTGTGTACACAGCCCTGGAGCTCCTAACAGAAACGGGAAGGAGAGTTTTGAGTTGCAAGGTGCAGAGGCCTCACACAGCACCAGCAAGGCTAGAAGGCAGGAGCATATTCAGCATAATTCAGGAAAAAATATAATAATAAACAATCTGTTTAGGTCAAAAGTTATGCACTCAGAAGTTAGAAGCTGAATTTCACAGTGAATGAAAGTGCTGCAGGAGCTGCAGAGGGATGCAAAGAAGGGGCAGATAAGGAAGATGATCAGTCTGCCAATAGAATTCAATCATGCAATAAAGACAACAGTCTCACCCTGCTTTTGCATCATCGTTCTTACATGGTGGTAGTCCTGCTCCTCACTCTTTGCAAGTGGATACCAATCAGGAATTTCTAATCTTGCTCACTGTTCAAGTTAATTCCAGTTAATTTTGCCAAGGAGTTTCAGATATTCGCTCACAACAGATCTAATTGGCAAAAGTTACAAACCTCAGGTTCAGTCCTAGGCTCTAGAAGGTGCTTCTCAATTTCCCCTGTGCACAGTCCCAAGCCTGTTTCTCTTTCTCTAAAGAAGGATATCTCCCAGGGTATTACATTTAGAATAGTTAAGAAATACATATATACTAAAAACCACAAACGAACAAGAAAAGTCCCCAAAACCAAATGATTATCAGATATAACAGAATTTCTGTCTACACTCAAAATAAAAAGATGAGCTTTAACGAGGCTCTCTTTTGCTATTTAATGATGCTTTGCCTTTAATTTTTTTCTAAGAGATCTGAAGTTTGTAATAAACATCTTTTGCCATCCGAGTTACAAAATACCTGGGTTCACGAGGCTCTCTTCTTCTGTAATCTTGAAAATCATATGCAGATATTCTATTCTATCTATATTCTAATAGAACAGATATTCTATTCTGTGTGTTGAAAGACTTGTACAAAGACATTTTAGTTGGGTTTTAGCTGTCCTGCTATGACTGTGGTAAGCATATATGGCTCTTAGATTAAATAGATGAAACTGCTCCTGCTTTTAAATGAGAGGACTCTGTAAGCCCTGCTGTGTCCCACCACTTCTGTGAAGCAGAAGAGAAGAAAACACGACACGTGAATTTTATAATTGGCAGGACACACACATCCTAAATCTCTCTGCAAGACAGCATCTCTGTTGCTATCAAGGAATTTATCATCCATACGGAGTCATTTGGTCCCTGTTAGAGGGGGACAATCCAGCATCTGTCCTGTCACCCAAAGCTGTCTCCTGCAACATTTCACATTCCTCCTCATGTTCCTATACAGGTAATACATATATTCTAATTAAACACCAGGATTCAAACAGGTCTGGAACAGTCTGGCACACGTGTACGTTTATCCTCTGTTAGATTGTACAACAAACATTTTGGGGTATATTTAGCTGTGGCTTAGACATAGTACAGGAACGAGAATTTAGCTTCTCTCTTATTTCACATGACCAAATTTTCGTTTTTGTTCAACTGCAAACAGATGCTTTCCTGCCTCCAAAGGCCCTCGTGCTTCCTTCTGCATAATACAAGAGCTCTGTGACATGTGTAGCTACGTGGCACCAGGTTTTTGTTGCTCACAGGTAGCCTGCTGAAGCCAAGAGGACGTTTGTGTGAGCAGGGGTTGGTTTTCGTGTCTGCAAAGACGCAGGAGCAGACAGGACATTTCTGGGCTTCGCATTTTGAACAACCACTTTTGTGTGGTTCGAGCCTATTCCTTTTGTGTGCCCAGCCTCTGATCTGCACCACATACCTCTGTGCCTGATACCTGCACAGTTATTTGAGGGAATGTGCAAGGATTTTCAGGCTCCTGAGAGGCAGATATTGTCTGATTATGAGTTTAGACAGGAGAGATTTTAATATAAAGGAGAGGGGATCACCAGATAAAGAGAGCTTAAACGATAGGAAGAGATAGTATTTAATAATTTAGCTTGAAAAGAACAAAGATATTCAGAATGAACAAGATAAAGAGAGGTGTTAATTATAAATAGGAAAGTTGAGGAGAAAAAGTGGAAATATATGGGAGGCGGTTTACAACACATTTATATTTCTCACAAGCACTTAGTGGCATGATCTCAGATTTTCTCAGAGGAAATTGAAGAGATTGCTGTACTGATCCCATTAGCTGGATTTCCTCATGGAAGAGGAATTTACAAGCCTTTATTGTGTCTTGACCTAGGTACTTATACTGCTTTAGGCATCTGCAAGGGATCTTTTGGTTCTTGCTACTGAATATTATTGAATACCTATAAACACTTAGGTATTGCAGCTGCAGGACTTACTACCCTTAGCATAATGCAATAGCAGGAATTATGTACAAATTCAATTTAGAACAGCACTTAATGGGACTTAAACGCACATATAAGTGTGCTTCTCTAAATAGAAGCTATGAGATAATGAAAGGTTTTGTGAATCTTTGAGTTTATTATAATGCTATGATGTTTTTTCCCCAGAAACCTTAAATGCAGAATGTTTTTTTGTTTTTAACTTGCAATAAAAGGTCCTCTTAAATATTTAGTTATTCAACAAATAAGTGATTTTTTTTTTTTTTTTTTTTTTACTTAAGGGCACGGTGTGAAATTTTCATGAGATAATCTCAGGCATTAGGAAGAAAATTTAAAAGACAACAAGGGGGGCAGGGTTTGCTGATCCTTTTCCTAGAACCTGCTTGTTCTTACCAGAAACAGAACCTGGTTTTACTGATGTTCCACTCATGATATTATCTTGACTTCTAGACTACCAAGAGACCATATAAATTTAAAGATATTTTCATGTTTAGCACTTTTTCACAGAAATACGGTTTCCCAGTAGGCAGCAAAGCTATAATGTATTCAGAAGGTTGCATTAGAAAAAAAAAAAAAGGGAAAAGAAAAGTTGGCATACTAAAGCTCTTGGTACAAATTATGGGCTTCTTCAACTGCTATTCAAAAACGGAAGACAAAAAAATTATTTTTGTAAAACCATGAAAAGCCATACATATTTAAACCTGAAAAATGAAAGCAAGACCAGGAAATGGCTTCCCTGGATAATTTCACAATAAACAACTGGATTTAACCTGTTAAATAAAAGACTTCAGAGATAACATGGGGATACCATCATACCTTTCTCTACTTATGCTTACAAAAATAACCTTCTAATATTATAATAATTATACCAAAATACCTGCAACGTGAGAATTTTCACCACAGAATTCTGTGCTGCATTTTTACAGGGGAGAAGCAGGGGATTTATCTCCGGCCGTGGATGCACAGATGTGCAGATGCAAACGTTTTACAAAGCTTTTGAGGTAATTAACCACTCAAAATGGGAAGAGTGTATAAATCACAGAAAGCAGAAAGAGGAGAGCCGTCACACCAGCCCCTCTGGTGCTGAAATCACGGACCTGTCACAAAGGTCGAGTTTGGAAGGAGCAGGCACCAGAGAAATCAGCTGCTAGAAGTTTCTAGGAGGTTTGTCTTAAGGTTGTTTAAAGCTGGCTTTTAGGAGTTTCAGCTTAATCTTCTAGGATGTCCAAGAGGAAGGACAGCCCATGCTCCAAATTTTTGCGTTCTCTTAGCTGGAAAGAAGGTAGAGCCTTATTTCTCTTGCATCTGTCCCACTTTTGATTTTAGTATTACTAAAGAGTTTAAAGACTCAAAGAAACAGGGGCAATTCACCAGCTTCCCTGAGGGAGAATGCCAGAGGAGGCTTTACACTTCCTGAGATTTGTCAGTTTGACTTCATCTCATTAATGGCAGCTGTTGTTACACCTCTTGGATCTTTGCTGGTCATTGCTGTGTCCTGTCTTCACGACAGGCCAGGACCCAGCGCTCCACCAGTCTGGAGAAAAGCAAAGTGCATTCATTCCACAGGAATCTTACAGACACATAACTTGACCTGCACTGGAGTAAATTCCACAGTGTTTGCAAATGTATTCAGATATAAATAAAGCCTATTGCTTTGATTTAAAATGGACTGGGAAGTGATGCCACAAGAACACTGAGTGCTTCCAAGTGCTGCACATGTCAGTCCTGAGAGGAATGTTCCCACACATCCTCTCCTAGAGAGGCATGAGAGCACATTAATAGATGGGCTCTGATCTGTCTGATGTTGATCAGATTCCCATTTACAAGAAAAAATCTCAAATGATAAAGAACATGCAAAAGAAAAAAAAGAAAAAAAAAAGTAAAAAGAAAAAATGTGGAGCCCAGGAAGGGAGAAAAGCTATGGGCAAATGCGCAAAATAATTAGGAAAAATATAACCAGAGAGGAAGAAATCCTTTAAAAGCCATCTAATAACAAATCAGATATTATATCTGTCAATACATAAAAAATGAGGTTGCTGACAACTCTTCATCCCACAGTCTGCAGCATTAATAAGTCATGAAGTATTAAAAAAACTGGGACGCTTTGTGCCTAAAACAGCATCACACGAGGACAAGGGAATAAAGCTGAGCTAAAACAAAGGACACGATTGTGTTTTGCTGGCAAATAGTGACATAAATGAGAAACAAAACCACGGAAACAAACACAACCCCTCCAACCATCAAATAGAAGGAAAACATGACTGCCTCGGTTCTTTGGCAGTTAACCAGATACAAATCATGAAGTCAGCACTATCTGATGAAAGTTTTGGATGCAGTTGTTATTCCAGAAGTGTCCAGCCCAAACTGCTCATTTAAAAAATGAGAAGGAGATGGCAGGGGAGCAGAGGATAAAGGTGACACTTGAGATGTTCACCTTGGGATAGTTTGGGTCCCAAAACTAGCACCATGAGGGATAGAGCTGAAGGGAAAGCTTTTTCTATCCAATCCCACTGTCCTGCTGCTCTCTTTGCACTGTGAATTCATTTCCCTTATTGCTGCTTCACTAACCAGGAGACAAGACTTTTGCACCTCTGACACATCCATGGCTCAAACATCCAACACTTGCTTTTTGGCCCAGCCAAGAGAGCTGCTAAACCCACTCATCCTCCTTTCTCTCATGTCCAGCATCTGCCTCACATCCGTACCAGGACACTGCTGAATAGGTCCATGCCTGGGACACTCTGCCTTCTCTTTCCTGCTCCCAGGGAAAGCAAAGAACTACTCCTTTGTGAAACTGAAATATTCCTACAACATAATCAAGGCTTGACAAAGACTTCCAAGCAGCACTATGCCCTTCCTGACATCTATCCAGCTTATGCCACACAAGTCATCCTTGGGCGATTTTGTATTGTTCGTTTCACAGGTCTCATCCAATCTCCCCCGCTCCCTTCCACGTAAGCAGCTTTAATGTCACAGCCTTGAGCTGCAGCAAGCGAGGGAAGGAACTAATTTATGTTTTTTAGTAGGTAAAAGTCAGTCATCAAGCGCAGTAGGGAAGTTAAAAACAGAGCAGAGACGGGGAGGGATCATCTGGTTGGGGTTTTTTTCAGCAGAACCTAAAGAGGCTGTTTTAGGCAAGGCTTATATTTCCTTTAGAGGATGTGCATTAAGCAGAGCTCTACCCCGATCCCTTTAGGAAGTGGGAGAGTTACGATGGTGCCTTTTCCCTGAGAGCATTTCTAAGCTTTCCTCATAGGAAGCTCTCCTTGTGGTGCATTCTTAAGTAGATCAAATGTAAAGGAAAATCCCAATTCAGAATTAATTGGCATACATTTTTTCAGGAGCTGGAGGGATTTTGAATTTCTTCCTTCTAGATGAACTTACAACACTCCTGCATTTGAAGTTGTACCTGCCTGTGGAAGGAGGCAATCACAAGACATGATTTTACCTCTCCACCCTGTTACTTGGAGATTATCCAGTGTGGTGTCCACAGCCCACGCTTAACTCCAGCTCGTTCTTGCAGTCTTTGCTTTCTGTAGGTGTTGTTCTCGCTCTGGAGACAGTGGCATGGAAGGAAAGCCATGTTTGGAATTAACCATTTCCAGCATCCCTGCACAGCCGGAATCAGCAGCTGAAGGAGATGCTGGGTGGGGGAAGAAGACTCCTTTTTTAAGGGGGTCCAGAGTAATAGTTGGCTTAAAATGGCTTAGTACCTTTAGCTCCAGGATCATCCACACCACGTGCTTGCCTTCTGTTATTTTGTGAAACAAAGCAGAGGTGTTTCTACCACGACAGACCACTGTCCCCTTGTCATGCTCCTGCTCTGGGAAAATTTTTCCTCTAAACACCCAACCCAGTGGCACATCCAGCACTGCCTAAGCAGCACCAGTCTCCATCCAGACAGGTATTCCCTCTTCACCTCCCGTCCAGCAGCTCTCTGGGTGCACAGCGAGCTCCATCTGAGTCACACAGTAATAATCATTGCTTATATACAAGGTCCCTTGTGTACTGTATATTAATGTCTGGCTGGTAATTTAATGGCACCTCTAGGCATAAACAAAAGTTTATTAAAACAGTAAGTAAAATGTTCCCGAAGACTGGCCTGCATTTTTAATTTTCTATTCAGCATTCCAAAGTACAGAGCCAGCCTTCTTATGCAAAAGGAAAGCTACAGAGTTAACACAAAGTCACTTTGCACAAGTCAGACACAGCACAGTCTGAAGCAATAGGATGCTTCATTTATTCTCACAAGCCCCTTTTTTTCTGGTCATCTTTAGCAATGACAGAAATGTGAATTATTTGGAAATATGTACAACTCCAGAAAGCAGCAACATATTGATTACTACTCACCTTACTTGTCATTTGTCAGCTAGGAAAGCACAGACCAGCTAAAACCTTAAATCCCTGGCAGTAGTTGGCAGTGCCCACTGTAGTTAGGACTGAGTCATGCTCTGAACTTTGGGAACATAAAAGCAACACCATTCCCCCCCATGCTTTTCATTCACCAGCTGCCTTTTTTTTTTTATTTTTTTTTACAAACCTAAACCCACCAGGTTTCTTTTCTCATTACCTAATTTCTTGAGCTCAGTAAAATGTGTACGTGGCTGCTAATTCATACATTATTATACATTTACAGTGGGCAAGTAGGTGGGCACATTTTTTAGACAACATTCAAGCAGAAACTTGAACTGATTTTCACATTTTGGATTAAAGTTATGGAGACATGAAAAATTCCAGTAAAAAAAAAAAAAAAGTCCATTGAGAAAATTCAGTGTGGAGATGCCAGAGCAAGCAGCTGTGCTTTTAGCAAGTCTTATTTCAAATCCCAGCCACATTTCCGGACTGCAGTGACATTCCCCTTCCACTCCTCCGCTGTAATTTAGCGTACACTAAGGACCAGGAAGCATTTCTTAGCTCCCAGGGCACATCACCGCCTCTCTCCACAATGAAACACAAGCCCATGGTGCTCAGCTGGCCTCCGGGTTTCCACAGAAAGACAGCAGGAGTGTTCAGACTGCACAGGAGGAGCAAACACATGCTCCAACAAGCCCCATCGATGTTGAGCATCCACAGGACTTTGGGAGCCTGGAGAAAATACAGCTGTTCCCACCTCTTTGCCTGGAGCCTCAAAATTTTTGTCATAACCTAGAATATTTATCTTCTTGCCACTCTCTACAGCTACCTGAAAGGAGGTTGTAGCCAGGTCAATCTCATCTCCCAAGAGGCAAGAAGAAATGGCCTCAGGTTGTGTCAGGAGAGGCTGAGATTTGGTGAAGAATTTTTTTTTCTAATATCCAAAATGTTGTCAAGCACTGAAACAGGCTGCCCAGGGAAGGGGTGGAGTCACCATCCCTGAAGGTCTATAAAAGACACGTAGAAGTGGTGCTTAGGGTCACGGCTTAGTGCTGGGGGAACAATTGGACTGGATGATCTTAGAGGTCTTTTCCAGTCCAGATGATTCTGTGATCAAGGAACTCAAGCATCTGAGAAGTCACAAGCAACACCAGCAAGAATTAGCAGGGAAGAGAAAGACTACAACTCTCAGGGAAAGAAAATGCCCAGAATAAATCCTTTAATGCTTGTACAGAATAAAAACTTATTCTGTAAAAAATAAAAGCATTCATTGGGCATCAAATGCTTTTTTAATGCACCATTCTTCAGCTTTTTAATTTTCAGAACACTTTTTTCTTATATTTAGGAGACAATCTAATCTAAACAGATTTGTTATCAACCTGTTAGCTTAACCTGCAAAGACTGGTGTCCTTTATTTATTGGAGCATCATTTTAGCTTCTTTAAAAAAAAGAAAAAAAAAAAAAAAAACAGAGACCCTTGTTCAGGATTAGATATTAAAGCTTTGAGCATTCATCAGTAAACCCAGGACACCAAGCCTTGCATGGAAATCTCAGGCTTTTTGTGCTTTTTTTGGTTTTATTTAGGTTTTTTTGTTTGGTTGGTTTTTTGTCTATCAACATTTCGTGAGACTGCTCACATGAGAAAAAGCAAAAGACAAGGGTCAGGCAACAATTCCAGTGTAAGTGTGATGTGCACCTTGTGGTATTTCTCATATTCAGTTACAACATCAGGACTGCTATGTTATCTGTCATAAAATGCTGCCACAAAATATTCAGACATCATGGAGTAGATATGCAAACAAGAGCTTGCATGATCCAGCCCAGAACTTAAAATTAGGCAAATTAACACTGCCTTTGCAGCCTTCAGACACAACCTGGCAGAAAAGTCCCTGACATCCTCACGGAGGTCAAGGGGTCTTCCACATGGGATGGCAATTCTTATTCAAACCATTCCCTCATATGAGACATTCAGTGTAAGTCTCTCTTTTCTGTGTCTTTTCTTCTAGAGAAGAGTGAGAGCGTTTAGGATCCTCACCATTAAAGGAAAAAATTCATCCCCATTTTAGCATTTTTAAATCCCCCCAGTTGTGATCCAATAAATTCTTATTGTCACGCTGTCTATGCAAGGTCCCCCTTTTATCTCCCCTGCAGAACAGCTGTGAAGATACAAGAGGTGAAATTTCAGCCCCAGTTCAACAGGGTAGTCACACACACATTTCAGGCGCTGCAGCTGCTAAAGAGGCTGATTTACTTAAATGCTCTGCTGAGTTAGAGACCTGTGACCTTAAACCATATGCATCTTTAAACTGAGCTAATGGCAGTTATAGACACATGCACTGGCACAAACCGCTGGCTTTTTCATTCCAGGAGCAGAGGGGGAAAAGGAAAATGTTGGTCAGAGTCTGGAAGCTTTGCATATTCATACTTTTCACAGTTGTTAAGTGTTTGAAAATTCAGGTAATACAATACTCAGGCTGCCTTTGTATTGCTTGGGGGTTTGCCATCCTAGTAATATCTCTACAGAAACCAGGCTATCAAGACAGGATTTTTTTTTTGCCCTCAAATTGAATTAGCACTTGTACATTGAAGTTTTCAACATCACCCATAAGATTTTTCAACTTGTCAAAAGAATCTGCATGGTCTCTAACCATGAATAAAAATGATTTCAGATATCATCTTTATTTCAAGTTTTATTTCCTGGGATTAATCTAATTGATTGTGCTGGTGGCTTGCTGAACAGTTGCTGAAATAAACAGACTATTTGTCTTTCTATGTAAACATATGGGTACCTGGTTTAATTAAAGTTCATATCAGTGTTGAGGGGGAAAACATCCAACAATAACAAAAAAATACTGTTTTCCAAACTGACACCGTAGACCTGAAACTGCAAGAACCCTGAATTTTTCTCTTGCTGATTTTAATAAATCTTTTATCATATAGACAAAAAATAAAATAACCTCATTTTTTATATATATATATATATATCCCAATATATATCCAGATGCTCACACAAGGCATGCATGGTTTTCTCCTCTATAAATAGGAATAACCTTTACTTCAACATAATGATAATTTTTTTTGCTTAGGGGACCTGTTTTGCATCTTAGATTACAATCCCATTAACTCTTTTTATGGCTTTGTAAAGGACCAGGGCCTAAACCAAAGACTGTAGGTAAAACACAGTGAAATGCACACCCCTTTGGCTTTAGCACACATTTTTACTTTCCCCAGGTATCTCTAGTGAGGAGCATTGCTAATAGGAAATAAAAGGAATAAACAGATCCAGCTAATTCTTCTTAAACTCTTTAAAAAATTATTTCCTTGCTTTAAGATCCTTAGGCATCTTGATTTTCTTAGCTATTCTCATATGCCTAATCAAAAAATAATGGGCTGGCGTGGAGAGAATATAAGCATAAGTAGGTGGAGCCTCTAGCACCAGGGTGGAATTGGGCAAAAAGAATTGCTTCTGTAATAAGATGCTGGCAAATAATAGGTACAAACAGGATCAGTTATTAATAGCCTTTTATGCATAGATAAGCACCACTCTGAGCAGCATGCATGTGCACAAATGAAATATTAATAAGCAGCACACAGTTGTTGTCCAAACAGAAGGAAGGCTGCACAGATAAGAGTTAGAATCATAGAATCATTAAATTATTTAGGTTGGAAAACACCTTGAGGATCGAGTCAAACCATTAACCCAGCACTGCCAGGTCCATCACCAAAACATGTCCCTAAATGTCACATTTACACATCTTTTAAACAGCTCCAGGGATGGTGACTCCACCACTTCCCTGGGCAGCCTGTTCCAATGCCTGACAACACTTCTGGAGAAGAAATGTTCCCTAATATCCAGCCCAAACCTCTCCTGGTACAACCTGAAGCCATTTTCTCTGGTCCAGTCACTTGTTACCTGGGAGAAGAAGCTGACCCCTGTTTGGCTACAACCTTCTTTCAGGGTGTGTAGAGAGCAGCAAGGTCTCCCCTGAGCCTCCTTTTCTCCAAATTTATTGCTAATCAGCTAAAAAGTTCAGAAAGACTGCAAAGACCTCGGAACAGGCACAACCAAGCTATGGTTGCTGAAAGAAGTTGTTCATTTAATGGCAAAAGTAAGCTATTCCCATTTTCTCAGATCAGTATATAATTTGGGGGGCTGTCTATCTTGGGATAGCCTATTTTTACCCTTAACGAAGGAACATAAAAATTCTAATCAGTTTTCAACCCTCAGGAGTCCAAGGAGAATTTGCATATCTGCATAAAGAAGGACCTGGTACAGAAGAAAAAAGCAGGAATCTTTTGGATAACACAAACTCAGGTGGGTTGCTGCTGTGGTCAGTTCCCCAACAGGATTTAGCACAGTTGGTAAGACCTACCTTCTTTCAACAACCCCTCCTCTGGAACGATGCCAGCTGTAATTATACATTATAATGAGCAAGAATCTTGAATTCACAATAGAGCAGTGAAGTTGTTTCTTCTCACCTTCAGTAATGTATTTCTGCCCTCCTTCTTCATCTTTGCCGCGTTGTTTTGTAGTTTATGTCAAACCAGTCTCATTCTCCTCATTACAGACAAAAATCTCCGCTTGTTGAAGTGCTGAGAGAGCTAATTCTTGTTGTTCTCACTTGTAACAGAAAAGCTCCTGCCAAAGGAACCGTTTGGCTTAAAATATTGTAAACAACCTCTCCTCCTCTACCCACCACCACAGCTTGCTTTTAAGAAGTCTGTTTTCATAAACAGTACGTCTTGTCTGCTCAAAACAGCATCACTGGGAGTTGCCATATCAAACACATTTATAGGAGATGGCAGCAGAGGAATACCTTGACAGACTAATGATGACCTCCTGCAAGTCAGGCACTTAAAAGGCTCATTTCCCTGGTTAGCATATTAAAAAGTCATGGCTCAGTGGCACTGCTTCCCCTCGGAAAACCTGCCCTGTGGGCTACTGTGGAAACAGCACCCAAACTCACCGCAGAGGTGGCTACCAAATAAGTCAGCCTGATGGGGGGATATGAAATACACAGGTTAATGTCAGCAGACAGCAGAAAAGACAGAAGCTAGAGCAAAAAATACAGACCTCTTTTTCCATCACACACTTGGCCTTGGTAATGCCCCTGGATTTCTACAGCGTTTCCTCCAGGTTAAAAGCAGGGTGGGAAGGATGAGCTTTGTTAAGGAGAAACGCCGCCTTCGTACCTATCTGGGTGTTTTGCCTGGTGCATAAGCACTAGTCTCTTAAAACACAAATGCACACAAAACGATTGAAGCACTAAAGAGATTTAAAAAAACCCAACAGTAGTTGTTATTTAAACAGGTCTGTGTAATTCCCGATGGAAGCAGAAGGGGCAGAAAGTGCCTCATGCCCACGACTTAGGGATTCACTGACCTCTGCTCTTGCACTTACATTACCACCATTCAGCCAGAACTGAGGTAAAAATGAAGTTTAGTCCTTGAATTTGATTTATTCTTCCAGACTTCAAAGCTGGGCAGAAAGCCTTGGTAGAAAAGGCAAACAGTGAAATCTTGATTCTATTCAGGTTAGTAGAGAGGGTACTCTAGACAACTGATGTTAATCCTGGCTTGAGTTTCCAAATTCCAAGTCCTGACCTCATGGAAGTCCCATTAGCATTTCTGAAAGTATCAGAGACCAACACACTTCTGCTAAAATAACCTCTACATCTGGATGCAGGCATTGCCCACAGGGGTCCCACATATAGCAGCAGGTGCTGGGTGACATTGAGTGAATTAAATTAATTCTTCCTCAGACAAAACTCCCACTAAAGCCCACTGAGCTTCTCCAGTGGAAAAAGACATATGCAAAGACATGGTGCTGTTCCCAGAGATTGGGATTAGTGCTCGAAAATGGGAGAGCAGAGGGAATTGCCCTAAAAAGTAAATTGCTTCTCCACATAAGCAGGAAAAACAAAAACAAAACAAAAATCCAACACAACCCCCCCCCCCCCCACACACACACACACAACCAAAACAACAGAATAAACAGCAAAGTTGAACCCACTGGAATGATGCTAAACCAAACTGTCATTAAGCAGCGTGGGGCTCGGTATGTAAGACACCTCCAATACCATCACCTTCCAGATCAGTATTTTTCATTAGGCTTCGTGCCTATTGTTTACTAATAAGAAGGTTTTTGTCACCTTTGAGTGAGATGTGTGGGTACAACAATCATAGAATGGTTTCAGTTGGAAGGGGACCTGAAAGATCATCCTTTTCCAAGCCCCCTGCCATGGGCAGGGATGTGCACGGCAGGATGTGCCCTAGGGGTTTTGTTTGTGCTCTCCCCACCACCCACTGGAGGGTTTTGAGAAGTTCCCACCTTTGTTTTTTCTATTTTACCTGCTGTATTACCCTCCACCTCCTCAAGCTGCATGGGTTACTATTTATTCATCACTTTGCTTTATTAAGATGCAGTTCAGGTTCTCACCTACGCTGTATGTTTTGCAACCATGAAATAAGGATCTGAAAATTCAAAAGACACGAGAGTGTAAAGAACCTCTCAGACACTTTCTGCTTTCTGAAGAAGCCTCAGCAGAAAGAGCAGTTCAGCGGTGCAGAGCTGTTACCTGTGACCTAAAATAGCTTCTAATGCAGCAAATTATTTCAGAGATCAACACTTGTTATGCTGGAATAAACGTAGAGCTCTTTCTACATTTTTGTCATGTTCTGATAAAATCACAGGTCTGACAGGATATCTGGACTAAAGAGTCCACGTGAAATATGTTGCTAATTATTTATACACCTCTTCAAAGGCTCAGTGCTGCTACTTGTGCTTCTTGCTGCTCTTACCAACCCAGGCCCTTAAAGTTGTTTTTCAACCACTGAACTGAAACCCCTTAGAGTAACAAGTTTGTTATAGAGGTCCATAAACCTGGCAGTGATTAACAGCACAGGTTAATCAATTGGGTGTAGAACAGGCTTTTCCTCCCTTCTTCCTTTAAAGGAAACTGGCCCCAAGTGATTTTCCCTTTTTGCTACGTAGAAGTAAATTTGCAATTAACTTTTACTTATTGCTGTCGTAGTGGCCTCTGAAGACCCCAGCCAGAAGCCAGCACTTGTTTGCCTCTCAGCACATAAATGTGCACCAGAGGACAGCAGTCACTCTGAGGAGCTGAGAGCTCAGCACCATCCTGCACCTGAGCTCCAGGAGCCAGGGATGGGCTCTGCCATGGGAAAGAGCAGGCAGCCTCATGCTTCTGTGTCACCCTCATGACTAAGGCTGCTTGATGATTTACAATAATTAAGAGGAGTTGTCCTCCACTGACTTTGGTTGGCCAGCTTCTTGTGAAAATCAAAGTGATCAAGTCCACCTACTGCCAAATCTCCTGTGTTCAGTTTCCTCCAAGACCAACAGGACATAAGGCTCCAGCATGCCCCACACACAGGATCTGATTTCAGCTTCTTGCAATCAGACTCTCACTGGACATGACAGAGTAACAACAGGAAAAAATGAGTTTGTGGTGGTTACCAGGCTGGATAACAGCTGGGCCTAGGAAATCTGAACTTCCCAAAACTTGGAGCCAGTAAAAAAGTTCAAACAGAAAACAGCTATGAGAGGCTGGTTTCTAAACCTTGAACCCACTGTTTATCAGTCAGTAGCCACAGCATTTTTGTGTAGGATTTTCTGGAGCATGATCTTGAAATAAATGGGATTAAAAGCTTGATTCAATTCCAATTAGAGGGGAAAAAAAAAAAAAAAAGGGAATTCCTAGACTGCATTAGCTAAGTGCAAAGATGAACAAACCATTTGAATTAGCACAGAAATGCATATTTGCTTCACCTCACTAAGTCAGAGGGGTTTTATCCTTGTGTTAATTGCTTCTAAAAATTTCAGACCCCAACCACCACAGTCTGGGTGTGTGACAGGCTGAGCCTGAGCACCCAACACCTCCTCTCAGGACTCTCCCTCGCAGTTGTGCAAACCCCAGACTTCCCTCTCTACCAGCTGAGTTTATCATAACAGAACCACCATGTTAACCCAGAGCAAACTCATCCTCCTGCATGGCAGCTCACCTTCCTCACAAGGTCCTGGCAGCTCACAGGAGCAGCAAGCACCTCCCATCCCCTGCCTGTATCCGTGGCCTGTTGGGATCTCTCCTTTCCCCCCAGTGCCAATGCTCAGAACTGGAGCATCCAGGCTCTGCTGCGTACTGCACATTAAAGCTGTGCAAGTTATAACTTCCATAGGGTTACTCTGCTCCCTTACCCTCATCCCAGCCACTCATCAGGATGGGCTTTTTTTGATGCTCAGTTTTTTTTCCCCCCTGCGTATATTTTCATGTTTCTATAGCGCTCTCCTACCTGACTTTGTTTTGGTGATGGGCATGAGATTCTTGTATCAGCAAGTCAGAAGAGGGATTGAGACCTGAGGTGGAAGGGAGTAAGCATCAGTCCCCAGTTCTTGGGTGTGCATATTCCATACCTTGGTCCAGTCCTGAAGGAAGATTTTCCTTCTGCAGAGTCAAGGACACACAAAAATTTTAAAAACCCCATCCCTCAGTGCACTAATTTTCACCTCACCAGAGGAACAAAATCTTCATCCTGAAGAAGAAGTGGTTTACTTTTTACCTTCTCACACCAAGTACTCTCTGTCCTCTACTGCTTTTCCTACAAAACAGACCTTTCTAGATAAAGTTACCCTCAGAAGGCATCTGCTTCCTCCTCACACCCTATACCGCCATCACCTGTGATCCCACTGTCCTCCACCTGCTTCAAAATGCTGTTCCCACTTTTCATGACAGATTATAACAATCAGAAGCAGATTAAAAAAAGAAAAAGTTATTTGCACAGAAGCATAAACTATTGCTAGACTTCAAGCAAGTTATGAACAGCAGAATTTTAACAACCTAAAAGAGACATAAAGACAAAGTTGCTTCTCTTTTAGATAAAGGCCAGATTTCTTATTTATGGCCTGTGCCATAATGAGTGTTGGGGGTGATTTATCTAAAAGATGATGTTCCTTCTTCCTTGTTCCTACTTAGCCAAACTATCAAAGAGGGGGAAGAAAGGGGTTGCCAAGGACATCACAAAACCCAAAATAATTTCTTTGTTAACTTATAGTTGGGAATAAGTTATTTGCTACTGGAAAGGTTTCAAAAACTGATGTTACAGCCCTAACCTGAGCAACGCTGTAACCCAAAATCTTAATACTCTGATGGGTGCCAGGATAGGATTTAAGGTCCAATCCATACATACATTTAGTAGCAAACTAGGGAAGTGCTAACTTGCATAGGAATTTCTGTTTGCATAACATAGAGAGATGATGATTTCAAGAGGTAAATGTGTGCATACACTAAAGGACTGAGCTTTTGTGGTCTCTGGTTCATCAGCAGCTTCTTTAACGGGAAGAATTCACAAAAAATAACAAGCAAACTTCCCCACCAAAATAAGACTGCAAATTCCACTTAGCAGGTCCTCAGTTTTAGTACTACTAATACAGCTTCTCTTTCCTCTCAGTTCAGCTCAAACTCTGGTTTGATAGCTGGCCTTTGGCTTGGCAGGAGCTTTGCCCACCAAAAATGCACCAGTCCTGCTTTCATCTTTCATTTCCGCTTTGGGCTCTGCAGATGGCAGTGGCACCTTAACTCCCTGAGTTTGAGGGAAACCAGCAACTGTTTATACAGATACAAAAATCTGTTGTTTTCCACCATTTTACATGGAGCAGCTCAATTTAAGGGAAAAAAAAAAAAAAAAGTTGATTATTGCAAGGAAATCTTACCTTTCAACAGGTAAGGCAATGCCACACAAACTCAAATAGTGAATTGCAGCCTGTTTTGAAGCCAAATGGAACTCTGGACTGCCTCTTTAAAAAAACCAGATAGTCTTGCCAAAGAGCAGCACATCTCAGCTCTCAGAAGAAAGCTACCCAGCTATTCCCAGGTCTGGCTGAATTTTTAAAGAACGCTGAAATGTTTGGAGCACTCACATGTATTAATGCAGCAAAGATGCTTCCAATTCACTCAGTTTTTTCTGACTTAAAGTGGAATAAATAAAAGCAAATTCTAGTTATGTACCTTCGCTGAATCAATGTTTCTTCCCTCCCTCTTTAACCAGTTTGGCTTCTTTACACATGGATAGTGCTCTTGGTTAGGGTCAAGGCTGACACAGCAGCAGCTCCTTCTGTTGCCTGACCCCCTGTCACCACCTCCCACACCAATATAATGCACGTGTGAAATCTTTGTCAAAGTGTTGCCAGAAAGATAGATTGTGCAGGTGCAGAAGAAACTCTGCTAGCCCCTGCAACACCATCCATTTTTATTATGCTGCATTATAAATTACATTTTTCTTCCTGTATCTTAGGCATGGAAAATAAATGCACTAACCCTCTAAAAATAAGATTCCTCACTAAAACCCTCTGTAGAAGACACCAGACCCGAGCACACATTTACAGCTACATCATAAATCTTTGGTAAAAATGGGATTTATAAAAGCTGTGCTGACACAGCTTATCTACAAAATTGTGAAAATGACAGCCATGTGCAGAGAGCTCTCCCTGCTAAAACACAGCTCTATGAATATTGAACATCAAACCCCACACAAGTCCTCTGACCTCTGCAGCAGCTTCCAAACCAGCCCTGCCTGCCTCTCTTCCCAAGCCAGGCTCCCACCCACAGCTGGAGCGCAACTGACTGGGAATCAAACAGAGCAAAACCCTTTCCATCACTTCCTTTCCCTCACTTGCCTGCAGGAAGATATTCCTTCTACCCACCTGTTCTGGGTTTTTCTCACCACCACATTTTAGTATCTAAAGCACCTGGGCCTTGCTAATTGATTAACTTCAGCGCCTTTACCTCCAGGCGTGTAACCCTTACTTGTCAGCTTCCTGACCTTCTCTGCTCTTCTGGGCCATTTTTAAACATTCTGAGCAAAAGCCTTCTTTTGCACTTGACACACACCCTGCAAAATACTGTGATGTGCCATGAAGCATCCTTCTGGGGGCAGGGAAGGGCATCAGGTGTGAGGGAGACATGAAGCAACAACACAACCACATTTCATTGCAGGATTCGCCTCTGGTGTGATCCTTGTAGTAGGGGAGTCCCAACACTCTGCTGGGCACCTGAAGGGGGATTTGCTTTTGGCTCTGGATGAGGAGAAGAATTTTCCTAATTTCCTATAAACAGGCAGTAGGAAGATGCCAACACCAGGGCACGCAGCCCAGCCCTCTGGAAGCACTTCCAGGAGTCAACCCTCCCAAAGCAAACTTTCAGTGCTTCCCCAGGGCCACGGGAACACAGAGGAGCTCTGTCTGTCGCTGGTCCCTAAAGTATCACTGGGACTACAGAGGAAGAAGAGGGAGAAAGAGAAAGGCCAGGGGAATCCTGGTCCTGAGCTCACCTCTCCAGTACCTGGGCTGCCTCGACGTCCCGGGAGAAAAAAAAAACAAAACCAAACAAAGCAAAGCCAAACCAAAACACGCCGTGTTACCCCGCCCCACTCCTTCCCCAAAGCCCCAAACCTTCCACTCACTACCACAAACTGCGTTTAACATCCTGAGTGCCCCAGCTGTATTTATATGGCTGGGAGGGGCGGCGCATCCCATCCCATCCCATTCCATCCCATCCAATCCCACCCCAGCCTCCCCTGCCGGCTCTGCCTTGGAAACCCCCGCGGGACCCGCCCGCTCCAAGCAGGGCACTCCCGAGTGCATCCCCCCCCCCTCACTAAAAGCCACCAGCTGTCAGCACTTACAGCAGACAACTTCAAATGGTTGTAAAAGCTTCCTCGGATCCAACGTCCTCATCGGGAAACATGCGCGAACATTATTAAAAATTGTATCAGGAGAAACAAAAAACACGGAAACTCTACCCTTCATTAAAACAAAACAAACACACACACACACACACACACACACACACACACACACACAAAAAAAGAAAAAAAGAAAAACCCAAACAAACAACAACAACAACAAAAAACCACAACAAAAAAAACCCAACCTTCCCACCGTGTTGGCCTACTTTGGGCTAATGTGTCTAGACCCAGCAGGAACATTCTGACAGGGAGGAGAGCGCACTGGGGGCCCAGGTCCCTGGGAAAGACAGGGATGCTGGATCTGTTAGGAAGTGTTTCCTCGTCTCGTGGGTGTGCAGCAACAAATCCACTTGCCCAAGGAAACATGCTGGCCTGAACAAGGAAAGCAAAATGCATCTTACTCAAGTAAGTTCACCATGTCAGGGCACCTACCAGGCAACAGAACTGCTAAGGGATTAAAAAGTAAAAACATGATTTGATTCTACGTTTTCTATACATACACAGCAACAGACACAGAGTCACACACGTGCAGCTCAATGATTTGAAAGGTTTCATATGACGGCATCTTTGGGTTGTACCAAGTCTCCCCCGTCAAAACAAAGAGTAAAGAAGTTAAGCATGAATTTAGTTCACTCTAATTCAGCAAAATATTTCAAGCAGGATGTGGGGATAGAAGCTCTTGTGAGTACATCCCCCTACAGAAGTTTGCGTTTCATGTTATGGACTGAGTTGTCTGCGTTTTAAACTCTGCTTTGGACTGGTTGTACATACATCTGTCAATTATTAATCTCCTGCATTTTTTTTTTTCCTGGGCATCATTTCTTTCTTCAATTTTTTTCTTTACCTTCACAGTACCATTTTCGGAGCTGTCTTCTTCCCTGCGTGTCTGTGTGTTTGCAGTTCTCGACACAGAACCATTTAATAAGCTTTGATGTTCCTGGCAAAACTCCCATTGATCGTCTTGATTGCCTTTGTAAGGGATTTCACTGGAATTCGATGGCTGTCTCAGGACTGGGGAAGACACGTGATAGCACAGCCCTAACCCGCTGCTTCCAACAGGAAAGGTTGATGCAAGCTGCAGAGGCGCTTCACAACTCGATTTCATTATATTAACAGTCTTCAAAACGTACAATGCTTCATTTATAAAAAGGGATAGGGAGCACGGGTGGATGCCTGCCCGTGCTCTGTGTGGGAAGGGAAGGGCTTTGAGGAGTGCCTGGAGGTTGTACAAAAGGTGGGAAGCATTTCCGCTGAATTTTAACCAATATAAAACGAAGAGGATTTGTGGTCAGCTTTGAATAAAACTTAGCCGAGCATCTGTGCCCACATGTAAGGTGGACACCCCCAACATTGCCACTGCTGTTATGCACAGATTTATCTACTGAGAATTAAAGCCTGGTTTTCAAGGACTGGGTCTGAGCTCAGCGTGCCTGGCCTTGCAGGGACGGATGCTCCAGCACTCATCCGATATTCCGGGAGATGCTGGTCCTGGTGGGGCTTCCCCGTCAGTGGGGTTCTGATTGTGTGAATATTGAATCAAAGGGTGAAAACAGAATAATTCCCAGACATTTTCCACCACCCATTCATGGAGGAGGATGAGTCTGTGCCAGACCTCACCAAAACTATGGATACTGGGACGGCACAGTCCATGGTGTGGCACACACCAAATACCACAGGCCACACGACCCTGTCTCCCTAAAGAAGAATTTTAGCACACTGTTTAATGGCTCAGAGGTACAACACCAACCCAGTGACACAACTGTGCCTGCTCAGAATCACGAGGTTTTCACTACCTTTTCCAATGCACATCAACTGTCACAGTTTTTTAATTCCTGGCTGGAAGGAGAAGGCTGCCTGGTGAATCCTAGGAACGTGGAAAGAGGTCAGCCTTGCAGGGCAGGAGGGGGAGAAAAACAAATATTTTTCTTGAAAACACTGAAGAAGTAGATGGAAGACACTGAGAATTTACAAGGGCTAAGAGCTCCGTGCTGAGGACGTGCCCGTGCTGGTGATCAAATTAAAAACCACAGCATTTTCCCTCAGTTACTGCAAGGCCTGAAAGATATCTGAAATGCAAGCACCATCTTTCGTTGCACCGAGTGCCTGGCACCAGCCTCCAGGCACCAGGCTGAGCACACGCGTCCTCATTGCTCCAGTTAAATGGCATACGGAGCGAGGGAGAGAGGAATTTCGTGCTTAATTAGGGAATGTGTTTGGAATATGATTTGTGATAATACATCTATAACAAGGGGAATTAATGAAAATAATTAATGAAGGCTAATCTAAGATACCAGGGTTTTGTCTAAATCAGCAAGAGTGGAGTCCCAAGGACATTCACAGTGTGATTTATAGGATTTTTTTTTTTTTTTTTTTTTAATGATCCATGAGGTCTTAATGTTTTCAATACAAGTAGGAGCTGGGAACGGTCAGGTAGGGCTCCCACCTGTGAGAGAGTTTGTAAGGTGGGTTCCTATGTTCCTGTGAGAGTTAGATCTGAATTTATCTGCTTTGTATTACCCAGTGTTTCTTTGCCTTTAGAAGCCACTCTATGTCTGGATTTTCCTCTTTACAATTTCATCTTGATCTGTAAGGAGGAGCAGTGAGGTTCGCTGCATGTCTAGCTGCTCTGATTTTACAGTGTTTGCACAGCAGGTGCATCTCAAAGAAAAAAACCCAGACCCAAATCCAAACAATCAGAAATACGGGAAAATCACAACCTTGCAGGACACTCGCGACCCTTGAGCTATAAAGCACCCAATGGAAATTTGAATTAAAAGGGATGTATTAAAGATAACTTTTGTACAGCGCCACGGCAAGCCAAGCCAGCACAGATTGCTGTGCTGATAGCAGCTAGATGACACAGAACAGGGGGCAGGAGTTACCACTGCCCCTGGTGTTAGCCAAGGCTAAGGATGAAAAAGGCCTTTCCTGAGGACTCCAGGGCTGGCAGAGCCTTGGAGGAGCCTGAGGAGGTGTACGAGTGTTCTCGGTGTCCCCTGCCACTCTGGGCCCACCTCAAACAGCAGCTCCAACAAAGAGCAGGGGTTGAGACCAGTGCCAGAATGAATACCAAAAAGCCCTGTACAAAGACAGGCCCTGCCTCCACTTGGAAAAGCAGTTTTGGAACGGTGTCCTGGGTGCTGTGGAGAATGTGCAGTGTGTGTGAGCAGAGGAGAGGCAGTGCGAGCTGGATGGCTCCTGCTTAGCAGTCTGCTCGCATCCTTCTCCCACGAAGAATATTCAGCTTTCTTTGTCTAAAATGTTGAGTGGTTATGAATAGTAAGGATAGACTATCTGTAATTATTTTTAAATTATTAATGGTTTTGTTAGATCCCCTCACTTCTACATTAGGTTTCTGTTAATGTAAGTTAAATCAAAATGTACTTCAGTTTCCAGGCAGCTCCCAAATGTATTTTTCATTCCTTCATAACATTACTTCAAGTCCTCGATGAGGTGTCTATGATAAAGTTTGCTCCCGAGCCGGCAGACTTCCAGTCCTGGTGAATCCAGCGGCGGGCTCACCAGGCAGGAGGCTGGATGGCAGACGAGGATGGCTGCATTCCCAGTCAGGGTCCCACCCCCTGCTTCCAGGTGTGATACTCCATCCATGAGGAGCATGGGATCCACGGGCGGCAGCACAGGGGGGGAAATTCGTCAGAATAATAACTGAGCTACTTTATCGGCACTTTCCATCACGCTTAGGAGACTCAGCTTGTTCCTCCAGGCGCTCCCGATCAGAAAATATCTGCGGAGTGCCTGGCTCAGGGCTCAGACCCTGCAGGCTGCGAGGAGAGGTTCCCGCTTGCCACTCTGCCCCGGGAGATACTCTCGGATGGGGGGAAAGAAGAGTGGCGCAAATGAAGATCTCTCTTCCCTCCTCCGCCCTCACCCGTGGGTCCGGAGGTCCGGGATCCGGGGGTCCGTGGGTCCGGGGATGCGGGGGTCTGGGCCCGCACCCCGCGCCCGCCCGCTCCTGCCGAGGGGGGCGGCGCTGGGGAGAGCAGCGTGCGGAGTCAAACGCGTGCATTCAACACAAACGCCACCAAAAAAAAAAAAAAAAAAAAAAAAAAAAGCCTGGATAAATTATGCAGAGGGATTTCTGGATTTCTTTCAAGTAATTAAGTTTCGATTTCTTGCATTTATTTTAGTGCCAGGAAGCACGAGGCGCCACGGACGGCAAAACTCTTCATTGATCGTTCCGGGCTTGAAGTTTGACTTCGTGACTTGACTCGGGCTCGCGGCGGCGGCGCGGCCGCAGATTTGGAGCTGGGGAGGAGATTTGGGAGAGGGGGAGCAGGAGCCGGTGCGGGCGGCGATGCCGGGCAGCAGGCACCATCAGCAGCGTCCCCCCCTGAGAGGGGGGTGCCGAGGCGCCGCCGGAGTGCGGGGATGTCCCGGGCCGGTGCATCTGCCCGCAGCCGCGGAGCCCCCGCGGCGGCGGGGCCGGGTGGCCCGCAGTGCCCGGAGTCCCGGGGGAGCGTCCCGGAGGCGGCGGGGGCCGGGAGCGGTGCGGGGGAACCGGGTGGCAGGGCCGGGGCCGGCGCTGCCCCGCCCTCCAAACAAAGGTAGAGTTTGCTCAAAGTGTAGCCCGCATCTTAATGGATTAAAAATTCATTGGGCGCATTAGGTTCGGTAAAATATGAATGCGCGTCTTTAAATTTTAATCGTAAATCAGAACATAGATACATGAGAGGCGACAGTGATTTCTCCCCAGATGTCTGCGTGGGTCAGGGTGTGGGCGTGGGTAAGTTGGAGGGGGGGCTCTCCTTTTATTTAGGCGGCCCAGCGGTGCTCGGAGCCGCCTGCGGGGCCCGCGGGGCCGCCGAGGTGCCGGGGGGCGGCGGAGGCTCCGCGGCTGCGGCGGCTCCCCCCGGAGCCCCTCCCGACTCCGGGCGGGGGCTCCGCGAAAAAACTCCGACACCCTAAAGCAAACAAATAAACAAAAAATCACCGGGAGAAGCGGGGGGAAACGGGAAGGTGCCGGGCGGAGGAGCCGCGGGCGAAGCGCTGGCGGCAGCGGGCACACAGCGGCAGCGCTGCGCGGGGCCAGGGGCGCGGAGCAGAGTCCCTGCAGCGCCGGGAGCCACGGCGGGGACCCCCGGGGTCACCCCCGGGCCCGGAGCCGGGGAAAGTTGGCCCAGCTATGCGGCCGCGCCGCTCCGCGTCCCGGCGGCGGCCGTTCGGAGCGGCGGCGAGCGCTCAGCGTTTCGGAGATCGGCTGTCAGTTGCCATTAAAATCAAGATTAATTCATATTAACGATATGCGTTCTCAATTCTCCCGTGTGACAGCATACATTAGAACAACTATTGCGAGTAATTAAACTCAGTGCGGGAGGGGTTAAATGTATAGCAGGGAGGGGGGTTCCTCCTCGCATTTCTCTCCGCCAAAGTTGAGCCGGAAAGCCGGGCGGGCAGAGCCCCTTCCCCGGCTCAGCGCACCCGGCAGGCTGGCTGCCCTCGGACCTCCCCGTGCCAACGAGGTATTCTCTTCTTCTTCCTCTTCCTCTTCTTTTTTTTTTTTTTTTCCTCCCTTCCCCGGGAAGCTGGAGCTTTCCCTCCTTCTCCCGCTCACCTCCCGGCACGCCCGCGCCGGGGCGCGCAGGGCTGCGGCCGCTGCCGGGGAGGCGGAGGCGGGGGCGCAGGAGCGGCCGGGCGCGCTGCGGGGACCCCGGCGGAGGGAGGCGGGGGACAGCGGCCTCCCTGCCATCCCTGCCATCCCTGCCATCCCTGCCATCCCTGCCATCCCTGCTATCCCTGCCAGCCCTGCCAGCCCTGCCGGCCCTGCCCCGCACCCCGCGTGGGCTCGGCCCGCGATCGCCTCAAAACGCGCGAAATATTATTGATGGCTCTTTCTTGGGCGTTGGAGATGCTCGGTGCTTTAGACTAATTAGACAAGCCAAAAGCCTTTTGAAGATTAAGCAAATTGGACAACCCTTGTTAATTAGAACATAATTTAAAGTTTGAAATTATATCACTCATGAAGTAGCCTAATTAGTATGACGATATGTTAATAGCCTACCGAGACACGGAGCGCGGAGGTTTGGCATGAACTCCTTAAAGGCTTGCGAGAAAATCCTCTTTCCTACGTTGTCATTAATAAAAGATTTCTATAGACTTCAGCCTTTCAACGGTGACATACAATTTATAGTACACACAATGCATTAGCCCATAGTGCTGCTCAATTTTTTTACTATTATGAAAACTAATAAATTCGTCAAGCTGAATTAAGCATACAAATCAGATGAGGCATAACAGATTACATATTGAAGCGCCGTGTCTCCCGAGCCTAAATGAAATTTCAATCTAATAATTCCTTCCTGGCCCGGCCATAATTTGTTTAGAGATGTTGTTCTACTTCTTTCCAAGCGCTATTCACACCATAATTAAATGATACTCAAGCTTTTAACTTTGATTTATTTCATTTCTCCGAGCTGGCGACAGTGAGAGCTGATACAATGTAATTTTTTTTTTTATTTCCCGTAAAATTACCAAGTCTGCTGTTTAGGTGAGAAATTAAACACCTAAGCACTTATTTTAACCTTTCTTCTGCGAAGTGAAATTCATGGAAATAAACCCGACCACCTCCAGCAAAACTGACTTCCCCCGATTTCTTTTCTCCCTGTTTTATTTTTTTTTTTTTCTCCCCGATTTTCCTTTTCTTCTTTCCCTGTTAGACAGGCGTGGGAAATTGGCGGGATAGCGGTGCGCTTTTGCAGGAGGATCCCTCCGGCGGGGGCAGCCCCTGGCCGCCGCTCCCGGCCTTTCCCCGCGCAGCGCCCGGCGCTCCCCTCGTCCCTGCCGCCCCCCGGAGCGGTGCCGGAGCAGCGGCGGGACACTCCGGCTGCAGGTGCGTGCTGAGCCCGGACGGGACTTCTTTTTTTTTCTCCCTTTTTTAAAAAATGATTTTTTCTTTTCATGGAGGCGGTGGGGTGGTCGCTTCCCCCTCCTATATATTTTTTTTTTCCCCTGCCTTTTTGGCTTTCTCCCTCCCCTTTCCGGGAGGCGACGGGGCGCGTCGGTGAGTGTGGGAGCACGCGTGGGCGTGGGAGCGGCGGGGGGCGGGCAGGGAGCGGCGGAGGAGGGGGCCGGGGCCGAGGAGGCAGGCGCGGAGGGCCCTTCCCGAGGAGTTGGGCTGTAGTGACAGGCGAGAGGGGAGGGGAGGGAGGGGAGAGAGTAAAACCCACCGGCGCGGCGGCAGGGAGGGCACTTCGCGAGAGGCGAGGGCCGGCGCCAGAGCGGAGGCGGCGGCGGACAGCGGCGAGCGCCCGGGCGGAGGGCGGGCGGGAGGCATCCCGCGCATCCCGCGCATCCCCCGCGCATCCCCGGCTGGCCGGAGCCACCTCTCCCTCTCGTCGCCGGCGGGGCTCGGGCATCCGGCTGGGTGGCGAGCGGGATATATTTTTCTTTTTTCTTTTTTTTTTTTTTTTAAATTTTTCTGGGGGGCCGGGGCGCGGGGCTCCTGCGGCTTTTCCGGGGGGTTCGAGCCCCCGGCCCCGCGCCCCTGCCCTCCTCCGGCGGCCGGCTGCCGGCGGGCCGGGCCGCGGCGGCGACGAGCACCATGATGATGTCTCTGAGCAGCAAGCAGCCCTTCGGCCTCCCCCACGGCGGCGGCGGCGGCGGCGGCGGCCTCCACGAAACCAAGTACTCGGCCCTGCACACCGCCTCGCCCTGTCCCTCCGCCGGCGCCGCCGCCCCCGCCGCCAGCTCCCCCAGCAGCACCGGCACCGGCGGCTCCGCCGGACGCGGCTCCGGCTCCGGCTCCGGCGGCAGCGGCGGCTCCGGCTCCAGCTCGGGCTCCGGCGGCAGCGGCGGCGGCGCGGAGGCGATGCGGCGGGCCTGCCTGCCCGCCCCTCCGGTAGGTGCCCGCCGCCCGCCGCCCCACTTTAAGGGGAGCCCCTCGGCGGCCCCCCGGATCCGCCTGATGATTTTTTCATGGCCGTGCAGCAAATCACCCGGCGCCGCCGGGCGCTCGCCCAACTTATGCATGCGGCGGCTCTTGCCGCTCGTATTAATTTTTATGACCTGGGATGCCGCGCGCGGCTGGTGCGTGTGTCCGTCCGTCCGTCCGTCCGTCCGCCCGCCCGCCGCGGCTCCTCTGTGCGAGCAGCTGCGCGCCGCGCCCGCACCCTCGCCCCGCTCGCTCCCTCTTCTCCTCTCCTCTCCTCTCCTCCCCCCCCCACCACCCCACCCCCCCTCCCTTCTCCAGGATTTCTCTTTTAACATGCTGGGAAGGTTTTAGTGGCACGGCGGAGTGCGCGGGGAGGCGAATTCCCTGCTGAGCGTTATGTGTGCCTTCTATTTGCAATTGCAGAGCAATATATTCGGCGGTCTGGACGAGAGCCTGCTGGCCCGCGCCGAAGCCCTGGCAGCGGTGGACATCGTCTCCCCGAGCAAGAGCCACCACCACCACCCGCCGCACCACAGCCCCTTCAAGCCGGACGCCACGTACCATACCATGAACACCATCCCCTGCACCTCGGCCGCCTCCTCCTCCTCCGTGCCCATCTCCCACCCGTCCGCCCTGTCGGGCACCCACCACCACCATCACCACCACCACCACCATCACCACCAGCCCCACCAGGCGCTGGAGGGGGAACTCTTGGAGCACCTGACGCCGGGGCTGGCGCTGGGGGCCATGGCGGCCCCCGACGGCGCCGTGGTCTCCACGCCGGGCCACGCTCCGCACATGGCCGGCATGAACCCCATGCACCCGGCGGCGCTGGGCATGGCCCACGCCCACGGGCTGCCGGCCCACATGGGCTGCATGAGCGACGTGGACGCCGACCCCCGCGACCTGGAGGCCTTCGCCGAGCGCTTCAAGCAGCGCCGCATCAAGCTGGGGGTGACCCAGGCCGACGTGGGCTCGGCGCTGGCCAACCTGAAGATCCCGGGGGTGGGCTCCCTCAGCCAGAGCACCATCTGCCGCTTCGAGTCCCTCACCCTCTCCCACAACAACATGATCGCCCTCAAACCCATCCTGCAGGCGTGGCTGGAGGAGGCCGAGAAGTCCCACCGCGAGAAACTGGCCAAGCCCGAGCTCTTCAGCGGTGCGGAGAAGAAGCGCAAGCGGACCTCCATCGCCGCCCCCGAGAAGCGCTCGCTGGAGGCCTATTTCGCCCTGCAGCCCCGGCCCTCCTCCGAGAAGATCGCCGCCATCGCCGAGAAGCTGGACCTCAAGAAGAACGTGGTCCGCGTCTGGTTCTGCAACCAGCGCCAGAAGCAGAAGCGCATGAAGTACTCGGCGGGCATCTGAGCCGGCCGCGGAGCGGCACCCACAGCGCCGGCGCCGCCGTCACCGACAGAAAATTCCATCGACGACGAGAGCGACAAAAAGGAAAGGAGGAAAACAACCCCAAGCAACCCCAGCCCACCCCGCCGCCCGCCCCGCGCCCAGCTTTCGGGGGGAACTTCCCCGCAGAGCCGCGCCCGGACCCGCCCCGGCAAGTACCGCTGGTTTTTATTCCTAACAGACCTCGCCCGGGTGGCAGCGGGGTGGCCACGATGCCATGGCTTTCTCGGGACCCAAACTTGAATCTAGAGTTGAGGCTTCGCACCGTGAGAGACGTCTCAAAAGTATTTTGATTTAAATAATAATAATAATATTAATGACGATTAAAAGGGAAAAAAAAAAAAAAAAAAAAAAGAGATGGCAGGTTTTTCTGCATTTACACTGCGTATTATAAATATATAAATATATATATATTTTTACTGTGGTTATTATCCTTTTCCTTCTCTGAAGTTATAACGCTTAGGGAAAGAGCTGATCCTGCTGTGTTCACTGGTCTTCAAAAGCTATTATTAGATTACTGCCAAACAACCCCTTGTAAATTATTAATTTATCTCTCTAGCAACTTCATTTTGTGCTCATTCTAATTAATTACACCTCTTTAATCTAAGTCTTGGTAAAAGTAAAAAAAAAATTGTTAGTGAGAATCAAATATTTTGTGTTGGTAGGATTTATGGACGTGAGCTTTTCTTCTTCTGAATGTCCCTTTTGGCCATTTGTAAATTGTCACCTGAACCTAAGGTATTTCTCTGGCGAGTATTCTTTATTCGTACGGCGTCGGCACCCTGTAGTAGATGTCCTACATTATTTGTGTAGCCTGATTCACTGTCCGAGGTTATTTGTTTACCGCGTTACATATTTAATGGGGATTCCCACATTGTCCCCAGCACACGCTGCTCCCGAAGTGAGAAAGGACGTGGCCGCGGAGGTGACAGTGCTGGGGGGCGGGGGGTGGTGGTGGGATTGTCGCTTCGGGTTCCTTGCCAGCACAATATCCGTCTCTCTCGATTTCAAAGGTGTATCGCGACGGTACTCAGACCAGCTCGGTTATTTATTTATCTGTCTATCTATCCGGTTGATTATTTGTTTGTTTATTTATTTATTTGCTCGATTATTTATTGCCTTTAATTGCAACACTTTTCCACGGACTTTCCTCCTTTTTCGGAAGCCTGTTTGTAGAAAAGCCAAATTAAAATTTGTAGGGAAGGGGAGCGAGCGAGGCTGCACTGCTTGTAAATTCACAACTGGTTTGGTACATTTCTTTTTGGAACAACAACAATAAACGGGGGTTACTCGGTTGGGTCCCTGTATGTATTGTAAATATTTCATTGGCGTTGACGCACATATAGATATATTCTTACAGATTTCGCTGTATCGCTATTCTATCCGAGACTGTTTGAAGTCTTAAGTTCTGTACATGACCCGATCTCGCTGGCTTTTGTTTGGGTTTCTTTTTTATTATTATTTATTTAATTTTTTAAAAAATTTTGTTGGTTTTGTTTTGTTAATAGGAGCTTTATTTATTCTAGTAATGTACTAAGTTATTTTTTAAATGTTGTTAAATCGTCTTTCATTAAAAAAAAAAAAAAAAAAAAAAAGAAAACAGGATTTTTTTTTTACGTTTCATTGGCAAAGCGCGTTTGCCGCTACTTGTGTTTTTCCGCCGCCGACTTCCGCCCGAGCTCCGCGCCGCCCGCGGGCCGGGGAGCGGCGGCAGCACCAGGGACAGCTCCGGCGTGTGCGCAGGGGAGCGGCGACACGGGGCTGTGGGGCCGCGGGGTGTCCCCGAGCCGCTCTGTCCCCCCCGCCTCCCACGGCGAGGGGTGTCCGAGGGTGCCCCTCAGGCTAAGGCGCTCAAAAAAACCCCAGATTTGAAAAGGGAAAAGTAATTTCCCCGCGCGACGCTTCACAAAAGCCGGGGGAAAAAAGAAAAAACCGACGGCGGCGGGCGAGGGGGGGAGGAGGGAGATCGTACACGAACCGCGATTAAATATTCATATTTCCGCCCAGCCACCAGCTCCGGCTGCAGCTTCAAAAGCGCCCGGACACGCCGAGGGTGCCGGCGGCTCCCTGCTGTCCCGAGGTCGGGTGCGCACAGGCGCCGTGTCCCGGCCGCTGTCCGCACCCCGCGGCCCCTCCGGCCGCTGTCGCTGTCGCTCCCGCGGCGGCCCCACGGCTCGGCCCCGCGGGCGCGCAGGGCGGGCCCACGGCTCCCCCATCCGCGGCCGGGGCCGCCGATTTTTGGGAGGGGGCGGCGCTGTGCCGCGCAGCCTGCGCTCCCCGCCGAGGCCCCCCACGCGGGGAACGCCTCCCCCGTGGGCCGGGCTGCCGCGCAACCTCCGCTGGCGCTGGGCTGGTTCTGAGAAGTGAGGTAGGGCAGGAGGGAGCGGCCGTCAGGGGGTCAGGGTCAGGCAGCCCGGCGGGGACCCCGAGAGCGGCAGAGCACCCCCAGAGCCGTGAGCAGGCAAAGGCAGAGAGCAGCGAGCAGCCCCTGAACCGCCGCTGCGCCCTCTTAAATGAGCCATTCACTTAAAGGCTATTACGGGCGAATTAATAAATTACACAGCGAATTATTAAATCCAGATAATTACAAGGAATAAGTAAGTAATCATTAGTTATCTCAGCTAATTACTGTGGGTCAGAGCGAGCGAGAATGTGAAATCCTCCTCGGGAATTGAAATTAACTTTGCACTGTGAGTCTCTCTGCTTGACATCCCCAGTCTGTAGGCACATGGCAGCTCCCCTGTGAGCTGGGCTTTCTATTTAACTTGGAGAGAATGGAAATAAAATTAAGTGGCGATGTGATAATAGGAAGCTGCTTAGAAAGCAAACGCGGCGGGTTTTATTTTTCACCTTTTACTGCCTGGAGATAGATCGCTCTCTAGTTAGCCAAATTAAAAACCCGGGGCAATTAGCCGGCTTCTCCTAGTACCTGCCGGTCCCGCACTTGCAGATGATCAACAAACGAAAAGGCACAGGAGAGCCGGGGGGCTGAGGGGTGCGTGGCGGTGCAGAGGTGCCCGGAATCCGGGAGAACCGGGCCGGGTGCCAGGACAGCCCCGCCGCTGCCCGGGCCGAGCAGGGCTGAGGCATCAGCGTGCTTTGTTTCGGGAGACAATAAGCTGACGAGCTCTAATGAGGGTCCTCGCCTCTCCCGTTGATCTTTCGCCAGATCCTCCAGGAGCCCCCCCCTCTCCCCCAACAAACACCCGTCTACAGCATCACTTCCAGGCTTTCCTTCACGTGCATCTTTTGTAAACAGCAGATCCATAGGCGGAGATGCTCACGCTGCTCTCGCCGGGCTTCGCCCGCATTAAAACAACAACAACAACAAAACCAACCGCTGTGCGTGCGCGGCGAGGAAAAATATCTCGGCTTCTTTGCCTTTATCAATTGCAATTAGGTGGACAGTCTTCCCCCTCTTTCCTTGCTCCAGTCTGGGATGATAATTAAAATTTAATGAAGCCTGGGAGTAGCAGAGCTCTGTCTGGGGACTGTGGAATAGAATATTTTAACTGTACATTTACACCAAGTGTCTGGCTTCAAAGACGTGACTGCTTTTAATCTCGAATTAGAAAACCACAGACCTGAAATTAAATATTAGCCACCCTCGGCTCCCCTTCCTTCCCGCCACACTGTCACGCCTGTGTTTGCCTGCCTTGCCCCACGATACGCACACATCCGCGTCTCGGGTCTCCAATTACCCTCGCGTTAATAATAAATGTCTTTGCCGGGGTGCGGGTTTTCCTTTTATTTTTTTTTTTTTTTTTTTTTTTTAATAGGGTTAATGCAATATTAATTGCTCCTAGCTGCTATAAGAATGCGCCGCGCTTTTCCAGGAACAAATCGATGGATGAGGGCAGCGAGCGCGGAGCAGGAGGCGCAGCCCCGGGGCCGCCCGGGTGAGTACGGCCTCCAGCGGGGCCCTCCGCGCAACTCCCGCGCAACTCCCGCTCCCCTTCCCGCCCCTGCCCGCCGGTCCCTGCCCCGCTGAGGATGGGGCGGCTCGTCGTTCTCCCTCCCCAAATCCTCTCTCGGATGAATCCCCAGCAGCGCCCGCTCCCGGGACGGCCCGGCTGATTTGTGATGCCGGCGCGGTGACCGTGCGGGAGGATGAAGGGACCGCGTTCCCCTCCCTCCTTTATGGTTGTTGTTATTTTGGCAGGTGAGACCCCCGAGCCCTCCCGGAGGAGGGAGCCCGGCGGCGCACGAGGGGAACCTGCCCCGGCTCAGCGCGCCCCGCAAAGGTAAAGGAGGGGCTTGGAGGGAAGACGAGGACACCCCGCAGGTCAGCAGGGCGGGGCGGTGGGGGATAGGGAAAGAATCACAGCCCACCAGGCAAAAAATCTCCCCCAGGAAAACCCGCGCGTTCCCCCAGACAGCCGGGACCCCCTTCCCAGGGCGGGGAGCTGCTGACCTGCTGACACGGCTCCTCCGTGCGGGAGCGTCCCGGAGGCCGGGCATGGCCGGGGGTGGGCGGGCAGGAGCTGCGCGGGGTAGGTCACGCCTTCCCTGGCCCGGGGCCGGGCCCTCGGCTGGCACTTGTTGGCAAAAAAAAAGGGGGGAAAAAAATTAAAAGCAAGAAATAGAAAGAAACCGACCTAAACGAACAAACCAACCAAGACCCTGCCCCCAAACCTGCCGCGACCCCTGAATGAAAACAACGAAGGGAAAAAAGAGGCGCTCGCAGCGCTCCGGGCGGCAGCTGGGACACCCCGGGAGCGTGTGCGTGTGCGGGATCCGGCTCCGCAGATGGGCTCCAGCCCTCCGCGGGCCGCGCTTGTCTGGGTCCCAGCAAGCGGCACAGCCGCCCCCTGCCCCCGTCACCAGCCCCAGCGGGACAAGCCTTGGGCCGCCTCCTCCTCCTCCTCCTCCCCCCGTCCCGGGAAGCCCTGGCGGCCCTGGGGCGTGCGGAGCGGTGCCGCCGTGCGCGGGTGGCGGGGCGGGCCCGCGGAGTTTGCGCGGCCGCGGGGCCGGGGGCTGCGCGCCCCGTCGGGCTGCGGCATCGCTCGGCGGCGCGGCGGGGCCGGGCCGGGCTCGCCTCCCCGTTTATACAGAACAGGATCATTTACATAAAGTCCTTAAGGCAAATAACTGTTGGGGCTCTAATTTATATCTGATCGAAAATTAGCCGTCATTATGCGCTCCATTAGCAGCGTCTTTAATGTGCTTCTAAGCACCATTTGTCAAGCGGCTTGTTAATATCCTTCAAGTCTTTAAAGTTGAGAGCTCATTAAAGAGTGCGCTCTGTTATTGATGTAATTTAGATGAGTTTGGAGGAGCGAGTGCGCCGCGGACAACCTGGATGAGCGGGGAGAGGCTGGGGCAGGCCCCGGGGCCGGGGGAGCAGCATCCCCGGCGCGGTGTCCCCTCAGCGGTGTCTGTCCCCTCAGCGGTGTCTGTCCCCTCGCGGAGTGTGTCCCCTCACGGTGTCCCCTCACGGCGGGGCCGGGGGAGCGTGTCTGGGCCGAGGCGGAGTAAACCCGGCTAACGATGCGCAGACGTGACTCCGCCGCCTCTCCCCCACTCCATCGGAAGAGCATAAAGGCCAATAAATTACCTCCGCTGCTTTTCTGAAAATCCATCTATCCTGTCCCCTTTTTTAAAAAAATTTTTTCCCTTGCCCTCCGCTGGAGGAGATGGCGTCTGTGCAACACGCCGCAGCCGCCCCTCGAGGGCGGGCTGTGGGGCAGCGCCCTCCGGGGAGCTCCGGGCCCCTCCCCGCCCCAATCCCTGCCGAAACCAGGCGCTTGTGGGGACAGCCCCGGCTGAGCTCCGTGTCCCCCCCTCCCCCGGGCACTGCGGGGGCTGGCGGGGAGGATCCCCCCCCTGCGCCGCCGTCCCCGGGCTTCCCCCGGGCAAAAGCAATAAAGCGGGTAATTAGACTGCTAAAGACGGATGTAAATAACGGGGAGGAGGCGGCGGTGACAGGCGTGCAACGCCCCCGGGGATGAGGACAGGAGCCCCGCAGTGCCAGCCCCGAGGCTCTGTGAGGGGTGCGCGCTGCCCCGGCGGCCGGAGGGCACCGGCAATTCACGAGGGCCTCACCACCCACCAGAGTCCCCTCGGCCCCCGGAACCCCCAGGGCGTGCAGGGCGAGGGCCAGGGCAGAGGGGCTGCCGTGGGGGGGACTGCTGCAGGTATCAGCAGCCTTTCAGACCCCGCTGCAGCCCCACGACCCCTTCGCAGGGGCTCCAAGTGGCCTATCACACAGGCGTCTGTCAAAGGGGTGTCTCCTTCACCCCACGTCACCGGGACACACGGACAGCCGAGGTGTTTTTCCTAGAAGTGGGGTGTGTAAGCAGCCGCATGTGTGATCCAGCCCTGCCCAGCTCTCGGGCAGTGGGGCCCAGAGGTGCTCCCCATCACAGCAGAGTGCGGCACATCCAGCCCTGGCCCTCACATGATGGATGGCTGCTCCTGACCAGCCGGACACAACTTCTGCACCTCTAGCATGAGGCGTCCTAGTCCTAGAGCCTGGAGATGACCTGTTCTAGAGCCACCACTTCTATACTGGTCCCCAAAGCTCTCCGGGCAGAGGAAGAGAAGAATACCCTCAAGGCAGTGAGCGAAAACACCACCGTGGGTGGCACAAAGAGCCACCAGGCAGCCCGAGGATGAGCTGCCCTTGCAGATGTGCCCTTAGTGATCGTCACCAGGAGCTCACAGGAGCTGCAGCACGGCGGCACATTGCCCTGAGCAGGCTGGCCTCTGTTCACTCTGTCTGAGTGTGGCATTTGGGGACAGAGTCCTCTCAGGGTATGTTGTGGGCATGTGTGGGTGGCCTGATGGATTTGAGCAAGGCTGGCTGTGTGATGGGAAGTCATTTCTTACCCATCTTTTCACTCACTCATAGCTTTTCTCTTGCCTGTGGCGCCACATTATTTTGGAGGAAACAGCATGGGAGTCGGCGGGATAAACTTTGAGAACGTACATTTTTTAGGGAGGACAGTTACAGGGAGATAGCTTTGTCTGTATTGAACAGAGCCATTGCAAACCAGGTCAAACACAGGCTTGCCTATGGCAGATGGGGAGGGAAACCCATGGACGGGCCTCATGTTGTGACCACGCCAACATTTTATAGCAGCAGAGGCTGCAGCTTTTACCAAATTAAAAAGCAGTCCAGTTTCTTGCCATGTTTTGTGGGCAGGACTCCTGGATGTGGCAGCAGCAAATGAACCATGTCCCATTCTCACCCTGGACACCCTTTTCAGGGGGCTTCTGGCAGTGACACATGTGGCAATGCCCACTGGGCAGCAGCAGGGAGCCCCTGGGCCAAGAAGAGTGTGATGAGCAGGGCTTGTGAAAACCTGGGCATAATAAAAACCTCCACCCCACAGGTACACACAAACATACAGACACTGCAGATGTTACATAAAAAAAAAAAGCAAAAGGTGTCACCTTTTGAAACAGTTTTTACAGCTGCTGAGCTGTAAATTTTTTCCTGATTGCTCTTCTTTTTTAAAAACACAAATTCTTAAAGAATAGAGTCTTAACATGCAGCATCTTTAAAAATGACTGTGACCCTCCCAAATTTTTGCTACAAAAATCTTACCACCCTCCCAGTGAAACTGAGGGATCCTTGAGGCCACCCAGTGCAGCCCCGCTGGAGCCTGGGACAGCAGCACAGGTCAGCGTCTCCTGGCGGTGCCTGCACCAGGGAAGGAAGCAGGGCAGGCACCAGGCTGCCCAACAGACAGCTCTGCCTGCTCTATGCTGGCTGGAGGCAGTGAACAGCCCCAGCGATGCCGGGCCACGGGCTGGGGGCAGCGTCTGCTCCAAGCAGGCTGTTCGGTGGTGCCCACGCTGTTTTGGGGAGGCAGGGGAACACAGGAAGGGAATCAGCCGTCACGCAGCGCTGCTTGGTCCCAGGCTGGAGAACGGCTCCCAGCCGGTTCTGCAGACTGCCAGGGATGCAGCCACCAGAGACCACCCACCACTTACCTAAAGCTTTCTCTCTTCTGTAAAGCCTCTTTCCTGCTGGGGAGGTCGGTATGTGTTTGCCCTGGATACGAAGACCAGAGCCTCTTCCCGCACCCAGCTGAGCTGCTTTGTCTCCCTGACCCAGCAGTACTTCCAGCTTGTGGAATAGTTTGGATTAGAGCCAGACAGCTAAGGGGTTCTTGCCCCCATGCAGGTTTGCCAGGCAATGGCGCCATGACTCGATGAGGTTCCGGCCTCTCCAAGGACTCTACTGCCTGTCCTTTGGATAGTTGCACAACAGCCCTGCATCCCAGTGGCCCCAAACAGGTGCTAATGAACAGGGACAGCTCAGGCTTGGGATGGAGCCACAGGACTGCTCTCCCAGGCAGCCCATGGGGATGGAGCAGGAGGCAGCCCTGGGAAGGTGGGGAGAGGGTTTTCCTTCTTTTAGACAGCTGCTAAAATGTTTTCATTTAATCAGCCGCAGCACGCACGGCTCAGTTAAACAGCTGGCACCCGGGCTGATGCACGGGGATGTGTAATTTTGATTCCTACCTTTCTGTTTCAAAGCTGTGTCGCTTTCAGCACTTTGATCCAGAGACTAAACTTATTGTGGCATATTTATGTAGATGACATTTTCGTTTGCTCCTTTATTTATTTATTTCTGCAAAACACAGCGCTGACAAGGTTTCCAGTGCTGAGGCAGAGGTGCTCTCTGAAGGAAAACACACGGTCCAAACTCCAGCATGTGCTGCAGGAGTCCTCTTTTCCACATGTCATAGGCTCCAATGGCAGGAGCAGTGGCAAAGTGTGGAAGAGCTCATGCAGGAAAAGGAAGTACCAGGCTGGGGGTGAGTGCCAGTGTATGTAAAGCTGCATTCCATTGCATTGTTTTTTAGGATGTTTATTAGGATGCATCTCTCTAGAGCTCTACAATTCTTTTGGGGTCATGATGGCAACTCAGTGTGTTACCCTTCCCTGATGGCAGCATACTGATCTCCATAAGGAAGTAGGGATGTGCTGCTATCCAACGTTATAGCAGAGGAAAACAGAGAAGTTCAGGATGGATGAGGAAATGGAAAGAAGTTTCTCAAGTCCTAAGAGGGCTCTTTAGACCTGGGATCAACCCTGCCCCATCTGACAACACCTCCAAAAAACTGAACCAGTACCTCCCTTAAATATCTCACTCCCAGGAGGACACTGGCAGCATGAGATACTCATGAAATACCCATTTCCCTCAGAAGCACAGCAGGTTTTTCTTAAAGCTCAGCCTCAGGTGTACTGCAGAGGGGAGGTGAAAGCTGACTCCCCTGAATTTGGACCTTTATGTTGGGCTCTCTGGTGTCAAATAAGGCACAAACTCCGGCTGACATCAGAGGATGTGGCATTAATAAATCCTCTTGCCTGGGGCTTTCAGCCCATGTGGTTTCCTGCCTTTTCCCTTGTGTGGGACACACATGAGGTCTGTCACCTCTGTTGTCCTCTCTGCCGCACAAAAACCCGTGGGGATATATCCACAGCTAAACCCCTTCCCCATCTGTTCCATTGGCCTGAAGTAGGCTTGAAACACTTTTTAAACTGGTTTGAGGCTGGGGAGGTACAAACAGAGGCACCAACAGACAGGGACAGCCATGTGGAGTGTGGTTTCCCCAGGAAGCCAGGTCCCATCCACGACTGAGCCAGCTGAGGAAGAGATGCTGCTCGTGTGGACATTTCAGCACCTGGGGCACCTCCTTCACCCTTTCCTGCCTCCCAGACAGCTTCTGTTCCAACAATCCTCATCCTCCCAGTGCAGCAGCAGCCCGAATGCAGCTCTGATGGCCGAGGCTGGCATTTATTACGTGGCTCCTCCTGTCCATGGACGCACCCGAACACAAACAGCCCTGCTACCCACATGGAAGCAGGACAACTCATTTTAACATTTTAAACATCCTCAGCAACAGTTTTAGAATGTCTTGGGCTTCCCATTAAGAGAGCTCTGACATGTTAAAAATTGAGCAGGGAAAATCCAAAAGGTTAAATTAAAAAAAAAAAAAAAAGTTACTCCTTGAATAGCAACAGAGGAATTGCTGGGGCTGTTCATTTTTCAACTTTAGAGAAGACTGTTTGACTCATACACCTCCAAATTGAATCCCTGGGTGGTGCTGACACCAACTCTCCCTTCAGCCCTCCAGATCACTTCCCTTCTTTGCCCCTCTGGGTGTTCGTGAGCCAAGTCTTCTTGCCCAGAGGAAATTATCAGCTGGCTGAGCTGATTCCTTGGGCTTTGTGTCAGATCTCAGTGAGATCTCAACCAGGTGCATGTTTTAGGCATGACAATCTTTGAACTGTTCCTGATTGAACAGGGAAAAATCAGCAGTTTTTCTCACATAATGGTACCTGACATCCAAAGGAGGAAAACCACCTGCAATTATAGGAGAAATATTACACAGAATGTGGTTAATTTTCCATCCAGGCTTTCCAGGAAGAAGATGTTGCTCCACCTTTCCTCTCACTTCAAAATTGCAAGCCTTGCCTTGATCTGGGAAAGCACTGGGCTCAGATTATGGGCAAATACGATAAACCAACATCTCAGAACATGTGTAGTTCTTTATTTTGAGATACCTATAGGCACTTTTGGCTGGCATTTCATCATACCTCAATCTTCTTTCCACTGAGGCGGAATCACTCTGATACACTGTAAAACAACATTGCTTGCCACCTTACACCCTAGGCAGTGAGCTATAACTAAGATGCACACACGCAACCTGGTATTTTTTTGCGCCAAACACCTCTGCAAAGCCAGCTGATGACAGTGTCACATATATAAGTCATTTCATTGCCCTGCTGACACCCCCTGGTTGGAAGTACCCCGCTTTTCTGATGCAGAAAATCCTCCTGGAGTACAAAACTGCCATAAGAATAAAAATTTCAATTACAAATCTTAACTAAATATACGTATTTATGTGTCCATTACAATATTACATTTTTGTGGCAAGTTCTTCCACTGTGCGCCATTCGGTCACGTTGGGACAATTTAATGTAGAGGCACTTCATCATGGAACAACATCTGAGGTGATTTACAGTTCCAGCTTTTAGCAGCACACCTGTAAATGGCTATAAATAATGCTAACCCTTATTAAGGAGACATCGGGGTGCTCCCAGACAGAGGGAATTAACGGGGAAGCTGTTGTGGATGATCCTGGGTAAAAGCACTGCCACTTGGGGTTGTTCCAATACACAGACATGCACAATCCACAGCCAGGCCTGAAGGGGCAGTTGTGGGAGGTCCAGTCAAGTTGTGGAATGGCAGAGTTTGGAAGGCATCTAGCAGCAGGCCAGTGTCCAGAGATCAGTGACATTCCAGGCTTAAGCACCTTTGTTTCTCTTGAGGCTGTAATGCAATTTTTACAGGTAAGATGTTTTCAGCAAAGTTTAATTTGAAAGAGCTCCTCAACTTTTACTTCTCACCTGTACCACGTCTTCATTCAGCAGCAAGGATAAAACAAAGGAAAGCTATGAAGCATTGGAATTGTGGAGACAGAGGGAAGACTGTGAATTAAGGTGAAGTAGGAAAAAAAGACGAGTCTAATGAAAAGTGCAAATGAGGAAAAGATACAGTAGGCTCAAACCCATCAGATTTACTGTAATTTGTATTTGTGTGTCCACCCAAATCCCTTTAGCTGGGGGGTAAGATTCTGACTTAGTTCTGCTGCGAATACCCACCTACATGAAAAAAGATTTATTTCTATTTAATGATGAAACGCTGTATGTGGAAAATGGTGAAAGAAGAGGATCAAGCTCCTAACCAAGGACTGGCCATGGCACACCAGACAAAACATGGAAAATACCTTTCCCAGATGAATGATCATCATGCAGGGAGGCAAAAAAAAAACCAAACCAAAAACCAGCTAATGATGACAGGAACATGTCACACTATGAAATAAACCTCTGCAGCTCAAAGCGCTGTTACGAATACTTGTGTTTTAATGGTGTCGAAGATGATTTCCAGGTAGAAATTCAAAAGGCCCCAGTACAGAGATCAGGAAGCAAAGGTATGGTGACCCATAATTTGGGGCTGCCACATGCAGGTTTTTACTTCAGCTTGTAATACCTGTGAAGACATTGGAGCCTTTGCTTCGGAAGTCAAGAGCTGACCTGTCCTTCTGTTACAGGAGAGCTGTCACAGGAACAGTCTTCAAAGGCTCAGAAATCAGAGGAAAAAGTAGAATAGCTTCCTCTTGTCTTCCTTCAACACAGCTCTGACCTGAGATGACCCTGAAACAAACTGACTCTGTTTTAGAGGCGCAAAAGCCTCTTCCTGGCTCATGTAGTCAACACGATGACAGGCTCCTGAGTTTGGGTTTGGTTCCACAGACCCTTTCAGCTGATGAAGGCCACTGTATATTTTCAGCACCTTTTTCCTTTGAAAAAATAGTTAACTCCAGTCTCACAGTCCTGAAGATATTTCACTCTTGTCTGATATTAAGAAACGTACAACAGGGAGTGCAGAAATGAATCACAGCATCTGATGGTGAGATTAAACCCAGCAGCTTTCAAGGCAAAGTGCATTGTCTCACTGATGGAAATACCCCAGCTCCCTGCAGTGGGATGTGGGATCTGGCAGAAACAGAGAGGGTGACTAAGGCAAGCACATTTCTTGCAAATATATTAGTTTAGGTTTTTTAATCTTTTATTTTCCTCACCCTTACAGCCTTTTTTTCTTTTTTTTTTTAATTTACTTTGTATAAACTATGAAGTTTGTGGTACAGATAATTTCAGAAAGTTGTTTTCTAGGCAGGTTCTACGATCCTGAATTTTCTAGTCAGGAAGAAGGAGATAAAAACCCCAGAACATGACTTATATGAGTGAGCCCACCCAGGAACACTGATTAAACATCACCTGCTCCAAGGTGGTTGCTCCAAGGTGTGTGGAAGCTCAGTCTCGAGCAAATGTACATGTTTCTACCAAAAGCAGTGCAGAACCTGAATGTGTCAGTGATGCTGCCCTCCAAGAACAGAAGTTTGTAGAGGTGAAGTAAAAGCAAAGCCCTAATTCATCAAAATATTCTAATATCACAGAGCTCCTCTGAGGGTATCAAGGCTCAGCAGATGTGAAAGCTCATTGCAATTCAGAATGTTAAAGTCAAAGGGGTTGCTGTGAGAGAGAAGCAACTAGGAAATGGAAAGCAGGTCATCCTGAACTTCTCTTATCGTAAATAAATTTTGGTTTAATCTGTACTGCAAGCAGCCAGCAATGCCAAGGAAACCTTTTCCCAGTGCTTGTGTGGGATGAGAGTGTCTAATTCCCTCAGCCAAGTGACACTGAGGAGCCAGGAGGCAGACAACTCTTATGAAAGCAAACAGCAAAGAATAACAGTGACCACCAGGCTTCAGAGAGGGCTCCTTGAAGATGTTTTTAGAGGCATTGCTATGATTAAGTCCAGATTTAAGTCACTACAATTGCAAACTGTGAACTTGTGGCCAGATGGGACAATGTTTTCTGACAGTCCAGGGAAGACCAGGAGCAATGTTGCCAGGGATAGCACAGCTCAGTGCAGGAGGCAGCAGCCTTTCAAAGCCTACTTAGCACTGTGTATGGATAAGTATGTCCCAAATGAAGGGCTGCATGTGCCAGTTACAAAAGCTGCCTCCCAGAGACAAGGGCTACCTCTCATCTGTCTGTCTGGTGTAGGAGATCTCAATCCTAGCTGGGTTTGGAGCTGGGTAGGAGCTACTGCCACTCCCAGACACTTCTCTTAGGAGGTCCAGTCTCTGGCTCATCCATGTGCTACTGAAAATCTGCTGTGCACTGGTTTTCTGTCCCACACCTCCCATGCTGCAGCAGACCAAGCTGCAGAACTGTGCTGGAGAATGAGCAGCTGCTGGGACTACTTGAGACTTGTTCCCTCTCGGATCCTCCTCAGCTCCTAGAGACTCCAGGCCTGTGTCAAAAGAGGACTCACACATGGGAATACCCACTAATATGTTTTTCTTCAAAGACAGCACATACTGACTTGTAAGCATTTGTGTGGCAAATATAAGATATTATGAGGTTATGTTGTCAAACAGGACACATGTTTGTTAAAAAAAAAAAGAAAAAAAGAAGTCCCCATTCTCTTCTTTGTAGGAGCTGTCTTCAGAAATACCTGCCTGAATCTCAGGATAAAGTCCTTGATGCACACCACTTCTGAGGGCTGAGTTCTCACCTCAAGAGTCATAGCTGAACCTCACAGAAGGACTCAAGACTTTAACCTATTTCTTGTATTTTCACATGCACATTATTGCTTCTTCCAGTTTCAATCTACTTTTTCCTAGCAGGAAACTAACATCTGGCTTTAGTAATACCTATCATCAATCTTATTTATTCCATCTATTTCCAGGTAATTATATATAGAGTATTTCTTAGTCTATATTCGGATGGCCTATTTAGAGATGAATGGATTCCTTCCAGAATGGCAATGACCTTTCTCCGACTCAAACATTAATTTTCTAAATGGCATCACAGGTGAAATACCTTATACATCATCATAATTAAAAAGATGCACCCTATTAATGGTCAGAAAACACGCTTTTCATAATTATAAACAGAATCCATTCTGAGGTACAACCTTCCTCTCTGCTACAAATTGTTAGTCAATACCATTGGATAGATCCAGAGCAAAACCTACTAAAGCCTGACTCAAAAAGAAATCTTAATTGCCAGCCTAACATATCCTAGGCACCCACAAAATGTAGATTTTAGAGACACTACACTTCAGAACTATTCAGATATTCATCTGCTATATGTCTGACAAGTCTGTGGTTTGAAATGGACTGGCATTATAGGCTAAATCCATCTGCCTGCTTTCCTAACTTTGTTAGAGTCAACTCTGCCTGTGATTTCCTAGAGCACAGAGAAAGGTGGGAACTGCAACCCATACTCTCTCACGACTCCTCCGTCCTGATTGCAAATTAAGGGTCAAGGGATCAGGTGCTTTCTGGTGAAACTTGGAGGAAGAATTGCGAGGATAAAGAAGGAGCTGGGGTGGAGATTAACTGTGTTCCATAAGAGGAGCTCCTTAAAGGAATGAAAGCACCTCTCATGAAAAGAGACAAAGGACAGAAGTTCCATTACACCAATGTGAGCTCTGATCCCCGCAGATCTTACGAGCAGGGCTGTGTCTGACAAGAGATCAGCCGAGGGAAGTGATGCTGGGAGAGCACTGCTAATGCAGAGAGTGGTGATTTTTCTTCTGCACCAGCACTGGGTCGATACTTCAGCCGAGTACAGTGAGCACCGCGTTTTCAGCCGGGCTGTGTGAGGTGTTCACCATGGCTGCCGTGACCCGTGGAGCTCTGACTGCTTCCAGCAGCTGAGAGCTTCACTCCAGGATCCTGTCCAAACGATGATGTACGGAACATCCTGCCAACCTCCCGGCACCATTCGTTTGGAGGGGGAAGAGCCTTCGTTTTCCCACTGAAAATGTCTGTGAGGGGCTGAACTCTGCATTCTGCCAGACCGAGAGTTACTCATCAGGCAAATTGTTACTGGGATGGGAGACAGGTATATTTAGCACAAAAAACATAATTTGCTCCCAAAGCTTCCTGACTTTCATGAACAGAACTCACACTTACCTTGCTATAGGATGATAGTTTTCCCCTTATTTTTATGAAGCTGCGTGATGTAAAAGTGTTAAAAAGTATGGGAGAGTTAATGCTCTAGGGGATTAATTCATGACCATTTTTCACAAACATATCTGAGTTATCATGTAGTAATGAGTACAGATTGGCAAAAAATAGTGAAAATCATGGATGCTATTTGACATAACTATGCAATAATTTTTGAGACACATAAACAAAATGTTCAGTTTCTGCAGAAATGTACATGGGATTAAAAGCCATTAAGAATTTAGAAACTTGCCATTGATAAATTGATAATTGTCTTTTCTAGAATATTGGTGTAGTTATTGCTATTTTATGTACTTTTTTTTTTTTTTTTTAATATGAGGGCCAAATTCAATTATGTCATTTCTTTCGACAGTATTTTGATAAAAGAAATATCCAAATATCTAAAATTAGCAGTCATGCTACACAAAGATCAGAAGAGCTTGTAGGTTAACAGGATTTTAAGATATTATTTGCAAAATTGTGCTGGTTTTCTAATGTTTTTTCTTATTTCATATCAATACTATTCAAATATTCAGGGGAAACTTAAGAGGTAAACAATACAGATGTTGTTTATATTTAATTCGTAGTCCTGTTTCTCTTTCTGATTTCCATAAAATGTTTACCTCATTTCAACACTCAGCAAAGAGATTTGTTGCCTTTGTGCGTGCATAATTGCATGTGAGAATATTTCTATACAACTTTTCAGCCTTGCAAAAGCCTTCTAAATTAACATTGTTATAATAAGCATGGTGTTCAGACAACGAAGACCTATAAACAAAAGAATAAAATTATTGAGCTATTTGTATTTAAATTGCACATATACAGCATTTTGGATCAAAAACAGTCTAATAAGAGTTGGTTAATGATACATTATTACTATTCTTTAACAGGGAGAAACTCCACTGTCACATGCCAACCAAATACTTGGATTACAATCCTGAAGAAAACTGTGAATTGAGTTATTACTCTGGCAAAAGCTAATGCTTGCTCAAACACCATCATAAAACCTGGTTATAGGTCTAATGGACCTCGCTACAAACTCTGAGTCTGGAAACCTCCATTTAAAGAAAGGGATGGTTGGCTATCAGGAGGGATAAAGCTTTGTTTAGTTTAAAAGAAGGGGTTTTCTAATATGTGAAATTATGAATCACCAATTTTCCTAAATAAAATTCAAAGGTTCCATATATTTTGCAAAGGGGTAACTTCCATCTTCTGTCTTCTAACTCTTCCCCAAGCCAACAGTGATAGCAGCAGGCTCTGAGGACTCTGAGTCCTCTGAGGAGTGTGAAGACCACAGATGTCAGTGGGTCACGTGTGGAACCCGCTGTCAGGAGTTTCATCAGCTCAAAATGGGACACAATTTTTTAACACAGAGCCCCAAATCAGTGCTTCAGATTATTCACCAGAAAGAACCTAAGCAGAATTTTAGTTTACCTGATGGTGCGAAGCACAGAGTCACAGAACGGGTCAGGTTGGGAGGGACCACACTTGGTCCCACCTCCAGGCAGGGTTATCCCACAGCACACGGCACTGGATTGCATCTAGACGGATTTTAAACAAACGTGGTTGTGTTTTGAGTCCAACCTGTGGTAAAGGTTGGATCAAAATTGCACTACAGTGTTCCACCCAGGCAGGATCTATTCTATTTCAGCTACAGCTGAACCCCAACCACTACAGACATGCTAAAATCACTGGCAGCTCTATGAATAAGTTTTTCTGAAAGGGAACACTTGGAGCCTGATCTTACAAGGCACAGAGCATCCTGGATTCCCATTCATGTTTATTATCTTAACAGGAGGATCTTGACACTTCAGAAGACATGAAGCAATGGGGACACAAAGCAAAACCTTTCTGTTCTACTACTCTTTGTCTTTTCTTAAAATTACTTCAATGATAGATGCATTTTTTGATAATAGCACTTTAATGACAAAACCCTTGCTGAAATTCCTACTTTGTTGCACTACTCTTCAAGGATCATCCCGTACTCATTTTACATCAGCTTCTCTGTCAATAAGCAGGCATCCTCTAGAATAAAAAACAGCAAATAGAAAAATATTAAAATGTCAGAAGTTTATGTATATGCATTGATATCTACATGTTTTATAAATGGGGTTGGCATCTGATTAATCAGATTTGTTTCTGTCTCAAAGGCTTATTTCTGTAAATTAAAAGTAATTACACGATCAAAGGCAACTAAATTCCAAAACTGGGAATATGTGTAAAAGAACTGAGGGAAGTGTGAATTCATTCATTTATGAGCAGGAAAAATATAATTTAGACATAGTAAGACAAAGATGATGTGTAATTGCCTGTCAAAATAAGGGTAAGTATTGATAGCAATGACATTTTGTAAAAATTGGCAGATTGGTATAAAGTCTGTGGATTAAGAGCAAATACTGTACCAGGAAGATCTAGAACTGGTGTCTTGGACGGAGGCTCACAGTGGCTTTGAGGCACTTGCTTCTTTACCATGTTCTGTTAAAAAAAAGAAGAAGAAGAAGAAAAAAGTGCATGAGTGTTTTAGACTTACAACACCTTCAATGGTTAAAAGGCCTCGATGATTTAATTGAAACACATGACCATAAAAAGTAATGAGAGAAAGAAATCCAAAAAAACACAGAGGTAAGTCACATAAGACATAATCCTAGAAATGCAGAACTGACAGGAGTTTCTGTTCACATTTCTTGCACTCCTGTGCAGCAGCTCTCCAACAGGACACGTCTGAGTGGGACCAGCTGGGGAGCCAACAAGGGAGATGCATTTGGGAAAAGATGATGGCCAAGACAGCACTGAAAGATGCCAGGCAGGAGGAACACCATGCAGGGGAGGAGTTGAGCAGTGCAAGAAGCAAGAGCTCAATGGGGTCTTCCTCATGGGATGTGATCCAGGGAACAGGTGGCTGGGAGGCCATGGCTGGACTCTGCAGTTCTTGACAGCCAGAGTTCATTTGCTCCAGTGATGCTGTCTCATTCCTTCCTCACTCTGTTTCCAGAGTTTCCAAACTCCCACCTCCTGGCTGCACTTTCTGCTCTGTTCCCAGGAACTCTCCAGCAACACATCTCCCTCTGCCTTGTTCCACCCACACCATCCCTAGGGCATTGTTCCTTATTTTGGGAACTACTGATCTGCTTCACCTCCTCAAATGAAGAAAGAGCACTTAGATATCTAGTCCATCCCTGACTTCTATTCTCCAAGGCTTCTGATGGAGGCTGTTTCACAACAACCCTAATCTTTCTGTTTCAGTGCTTCACAGCCTTGTTGCTCAGTTTCTTCCCTAATACTTAAGATAAATATTTATTGCAAATTAAACTGATTTTTCTCTTGTTCTACCTTTTGCAGATATGAAGAGCAATGGATTTCAGAATAGCTCCTTATAGCCTGAGAGATTATTTTCCTCTCTCTCGTCTTCCCTTTTGGAGGCTAAGCAAACACAATCTCTTCAACATTTGAAAGAAACTCATGTTTTCTTAACTGTATCCTCCTCAATTTGTCACTACCTCTTTCTACTCTGATGCCTAAAACTGGACTTCAGCTCTCAGCCACAGCAATATCAATGGTGTTTGCAGGCATCATAAATTAGCTCACGGCCAAAATAAATCATCCAGTTTTGGTGGGGGTAAAAAAAAATATTTGAAGCAGTGTCTCTGCTGGTGCAATGTCTGGAACATATTAAAACTACTGGACCACTCATGACTCAATAAAAATTATGTTTTGTCATTTCATGGGCTTTTATTAAGTATAGTTGCTAACTAGGATTTATCCATAGTTGTATGCAGGTAAGAACAGGACAAGTAAATCTATGAAGAATATCTGAGAATTAGCATTCTCATATGGAGTCTCATTTTGTATGAGGGCAGTGTGTGTGTTAGTGGCTTGCTCTGTGTTTAACAATGGAGTTATTCCAGGTGACACATTCTGAAGCCAGGCCTAAAATAAATGAATGGGAATTCTTTTCCTAGCAGACCATGTCTTAAATGAAAAAAATCTAATAAAACCTGCACGACTCGGTTTGGTTTAGGAACTCAGTGAGTGGGAAGGAACCCAGAGCCTCAGGCAGTCCAGAAGTGCTCACAGGGGTCAGAACTGCATCGTACCACCCCAGCTTCACACCAGTGCAGTGTTACTGCTCTTTCCAGTGGATGCACTTCGGTGGAAAAGTGGTGCAAAGTGGGTGACTCAAGCTCAAAATGTGGCTGGGTAGAGTAACATCTGTATTTCCAGGCAAACACGCAGAAAAGCCTGTCTCTGAGAGCTACAGACACTGACACGTGCAAGAGATGGTGGGGATGTGCACATGACAGATGGGGAGTTACAGCAGAAATTGCTTTTCTCGTGCACCTTTTGGCCTTTTGTCTTCACACTTGGACACCAGGCTATTATTGGCTGATTAACAGTTCTGCCCTCCCAGCACATATTAAGCATATCAAAGATAACTGATGGAATACTGAGCCATAAATGTTTTCTTGGCATTTGTTTGGCCTATGCTATTTGGAAACAATAAAAGCATCTCATAGTCATAATGATAATACATATATACCACCACAGATCACACCATCAAGCATTCTCCTTCTATCTTATTGCGCAAAATGTGGAGATAACATTAATATGTATTAATAGAATGCAAATATAATTAATCATAATAGGATGTCCCTGACAGATTATCACTGCTGTTGATAAAATAGAATTAAAATTGTCTGGTTGGATTTTCAGTGCAGCTAGAATTGGCATCTCTGTTCCTTCTGTTTCTATGTGTCTATCCAAAGAATGCTAAAAATCTCATTATTTCATGATTTTTTTGGAGAAAACAATGCAGGGCTGCAAGTCCTTTACATTATATGATTAGTGAAAAGCCATACAAAAGAAAGAAGGCCACACTCACAAAAGCTGAAGCTACAACTAACTCCAGAGAGGACAGGAATTTTAGGCACTATTGTCTCAAAAGATTATAAATAAAATGAAAGAGATAACACCTGAGACTGCATGCCCATGTGATGGGAAAGCATTCAAATCCAAGGTTTGCATTATTCAAAGACTGTTGGGCTTTACTAAACAAGAATTACACTGAAAACTCCATGAAGTGATGAAGTAATAAGAGGACTATTGTTTCAGGCAACTGAAACTAGTTTGAAAGGAAAAAAAAAAAAAAAGAAATTTTTTTAAAGATATGACAAAAGTAAGAATGAGCGTAGCATGTACAAGGTGACCCAGAAACCATTTTTTCATTGTGTTTTCCAAATTTAAAAAAAATGAGGTAGGGGCTACTGAAAGGGGGAGGTGATGGGCTTGGACACAAAGCAAGGGCTTCTTCGTGCACTGCCACCTCATCACTGGAACTCCCTGCTGCAGGATGCTGAGGATGCAGTAATTTTCTGTGGGCTCAAGAAGTGCCATGGCAAACAAATAGAGGGAAAGCACATAGCCTCTCCTCCTCCTCCTCTCTAGCTCCCCTGCTTAAGCAGAATCCTCCAACACATCACCTCAAACAAGATACGGTTTTATGTTCTCACACGGACTCAGGTGCACGTACACAAACAAGCCCAGTTTGCAACTCCTGCTAATGGGACTGAACTCTGACTGTAGTGTACACATGAAAGTAGTAATGTAAGGCAACATAGTGTGTTTATTACACCTATTTTCCTTTAACAGAATTACTTCCATGTATTCAGATCCACCAGTAGCCAACACCGCATTTTTTGTCACAAAAGGGAGAGAAAGCAAGACCATGTCAGTGCATTACCATGTTGGTAACACAGCTCTGTAACACAGCTGATGAGATATAACCCATTATTGTATTTTCAAATTTTCTTGCATTTTTAAAGGTCAGCTGCTTTGAGTTACATAACCTGAAGAATGATGTTTTATTTATGTTGTCAGAATAGAGATAGAGCAGAAAATAATACGGCTGCCAACAACATGCTCATCCCATACTTCTAGATGGTTTTCCAACGTATTTTTCTGTCTTGATAAATGAAAATTCATGAAATGCCTTTTAAAAGCATGTTGGGCCTACCTGTTTATCCGTGTATCCTGACTCTGTTCACTTGGAATGGAGGCAGTTGTACTTGGAGGTTTTATTAATATAAAGATTAATGAATTTGTACAATTTGGACATGCAAAGCATTTCTATCAGGCATATTCCATTTAGAATAAGCAGTAAACCATATATAAGGGTTGTGTCAAAGTTTACTGAATAGGGCCCTTGGTAGCTAATGTAACATTTCTCCAACAAATCAAAGGTATTGTTCTATGCTCACATGAATATACAGTAGCCATTACCTTAAATTTAAAACTCACTGTGAGCAGCAAACACACTGTAGGGATATGAAGGCCATATTGTATCAGTGGAGTCTGCAGAGATTTTCTTCATATGGCTTTGCCTGGTTGAAATATATGTTGCAGTTGAAAGCTAAAGGGATTACTTTTGAATAGTCATCACAAAGGTTGATTATATTCGTATATCATTTAGCTGGACCCTGCAGGCTATTATTCCATTAGCTGTGCTGGCCCTGCACTGTCAAAAAGTTGATCGTATAATGTAAAAAGGGTCCATGCTATGTTAAGGTATGTGGAGTAACTTGAAGCAGTAATCTTTTAAGAGCAGTGCAGCTCTGTACTTGAAGGTAGATTGCATTTAAAATAAATACCCGCAAAATGGAATAAGTACAATAAACCTACCTCTGTTTCCTATTTTTCCTTCTTCGAATAGGCTGTATGTAATTTGAGTAAGTTAATTGCGCCAGGTAAGATATTGGCTATGGAGTATTTTTTCATGCTCACACACAAAGAACTGCACCTCAAAACAGCTGTGTCTTTACATGAAACCCTCGCAGAAACAACGTTTCTGGCGAAATAGGTTTGCTGATTATGCTTCCCTTGCACATGCAAACACACACACATTTTCTTTCAGTGCTTAATAAAATGGATCTTCAGACGCTTCCATTATGTGGACGCCTTAATATTATTTTATGCTAAAACATGGACAGCGCATTAGATTGAAAGCATCTTACTGTTCCAGGAGGCAGAGCAATCATGGGCTATCCCTAGATAGCAAATGCTCCCATTGGGGAAACAACGCCAACAACACAGGCTAATGAATCACAGCAGTTACTAATCACGGGCATTCGGAAAAGCCTCACATAACAGAGATGGACTCTCACGATTAGGATGGTTGGAAGGTGGGAGTGAGAAAAAGACAGAAGAACATCCAATTGCATTTCAGAATAAGTTTACGGATGAGTATTTGCTCTAGTACAGTTGTCCCCGTGCTTGCCTCTGTCTTTCTAAGCAGGCAGAGAATGAAACAATTTAGGCGGCTCGGTTGTCTCAGCTTTCAGATCCTTGAAGGACAATGTGGCAAAAATAAATAAATAATAAATATGCACCCACAAGACCCTTAGGACTTATGGCCTAGCTGGAAGTGAGACAGTGCTTCTTTTATTAGACAAAGTTGTTTAATTTAGATTGGAAAAGCAGGAGTTGGTTCTCTTTCAGTACACCATATATATTATTCAGGGCAATGAATGAGTCTTTATGAGTACAAATGGGAGCCTTTAATGAACTACGGCAAGCACTTGAGCAGGTAGGTTCCTTTGAATAAAGGCTTCACAGATGGGCAAGTTTATGAATGAGAAGCAGAATTTATTTTATAAGCTTTTGAAGAGCCTACACAGACTATGGGACTATAAGGGAAGTGAAAGGTTTTTCTGGGTTGGGTGAGAAAACCTAACAGGAATATGAGTTTTCCCCTGACTAATAACTTCCATTGTTTACTTATTCATATTCAACAATTTTCAGAAAAGTTAATCTTCATCTCTTACATAGTTTGTGCATGTTCCAGTCATTTGTACAACAATGGAAATCTCTCTTGATGTTCCATTTTTCAGTCCTGTGCATTGTTATACATTCATCTGTGACACCTTTTGCACAAACCATTTGTTGAGTATCAGTTTTAAATACCAGCTCTATCAGGCCAAACTGCTGACTGCAGATGGAAAACCAGGGATTTTTCTTACGGCCAAAATATGACACTGTGCCTTTTGTGTATCCGGAAGTTAGAGATCACAAAAATTCTACATAAATACTGGTGACACAGAAAAATCAGCTTTGGAAAACAATCATCAAGAAGATCACTTAAACATGAAGAAACCTAAACAAATCACTGCCAATTTTTAGCTTATAGTTTTACCTTTACTGTCAACAAATTCTACATTAAATCCAAACTATTAGCTTAAAAATTCACTACAGCATCTTGTCTCTGGCTCTACTTTGTATTTGCCATTCAGTGTCTTGAAACATTCCCAGTCAAAGTTTTCCAGCAACACAGAGTAGGTGAGCATCTGCCCAGCTGGTTAATCAAAGTTTCCACAGTGCAAAGCAGAATTCCCAAATGGCCTAGAGAAGGGTTTCTTTTCTTTAGCCCCCATCCAGATGCAGAATGGAACCTACTTGCTGTCTCCTAAAGACAGGACAAGCCCTGGGGGGACCTGCTGGGAAAGCAAACTTCTGAGCAAAGGGCGTCTGTCTACTCTCGTGGTAGAAGCCAAACTCACTCTTGGCTACCCTGAGGAGCTGGTGAGGAGAGAATGTACAAGGAGGAGAAAAACACTTCTATTACCTCTACCTCTACCAACATCAGCTATCACTAAAGATTAAGCCTGAAATCTACTCAGAAATCCATATGAAAGGAAACCCTTACCTTGCTCACAGAAGTGGCGTTTTATTATCTCAAAGAACGTCTGCCAGTATTTTTAGAGGCATTCCTACAGACTTTTACAGAAATGGGTCTATCTCAATGATATATGCATCAAAGTTTTAACACACATCCTTAGAATTATGAATGAAATCTACTCTCATTGCAAAGGACAAAGAAGCAGTAAGCGGGCTGATGTTTCTGACAACACATTGATCATAACAGAAGCGGCATGTTTGTTCCTAATTTGTGTGCAGAATTATCATGGCTACTTCAATTAAAAAAAAAAAAAAGAGTAAAGCCAGGTATATTGGGTGCTCAGTAAATAAACACAGTACAGTAGCTGTGAAAAGAGATTTCAGGCACAGTGACAGTTCTGACAGCAATTCATAACAAAGCCACTACACTGAAAATTTCTTGCTGTCTTCCCCAAATTCATTACAGTCCTTGTACTGTAAATTTAAATACTCAGCTGGAGAATCTACTTTTTGCATTTACTGTGCAACTTTTGTGTACGACTGCACAAAAAACCTTGTCCTTTTTCTTTTACTCAGACATCATGCATTTTATCTGTTAAGTACTTGGTATAAAGACACAATTAAAACCTGCAAGACAGCATAGCAAGACAGCACATACCTGCCTTTTGTGAACACCATCTTCTACCCATTGAGCAAAATACTGAGCAGAGGAGCTGCTCACTGGCAGTGCGTAATATTTATTTCTGAATATGCGGCTTGATGTGTCTTCAAAGGACCTGACTGTCACAGAGTGGTTAGCACCCCTTTCTCTGAAATTCAGGTTCCTTAAAGGTGTCCCAGGGGAGGAAAGCTGGGAAACACAGATCACTTAAACATGTCCTCTTGCTTAACTGTATGCCATCATCATACTGAGGTTAAAATACAGTATCAGACTGCTCTGACTTAAAATATCTCCGATTTTAGTTCTTTTTGCTTTATCTCTATATTTTGACATGAGCATCCCATGTAATTTTGTTTAGAGTTTCTTGTTCTGCAGCTCTCATTCTTTATGTTCTGGTTTGGCTCTGCTGTTTTCTGGTCTCTAAAAGTTTACCTGCTCTTCTATAATTACATTTGTAAGTGCACTTTTTCATGGCTGAGATTTTCAGCATCTCCAGTGACGACTCTGCCTGGTGGCTTGCAAACTTTTTGTCATCTGAGGTCTCTATAATGCAGGGTTTTTTCCCCTGGGAAACTCTTCCAAGAGCTTAGCCAAAACTATCATCTGGGTACAGAAGTAGAAGCTAGCAAAGCAGAGAAATCCCAGCAAGGCATCTGCTACAAAGAAAAAAAGTTATGCCACGGAGATTTTTTTTCTCCTTACCTGAATTTAGCTTTACATCTTCTAAGGCACCTGAGGCATGAGAGCATGCTCTCTGGCTGAGGAGATGTAGGGAAGTGTCTGGGAGATGATGTTCTTTAAAAAGAAGCTATGGAATCCCTTATGAAAGTATCAATTTTCTTGTGACTGAGCTCGTCCAGGGAGAATATTGCTCCCCTCTAAGACTGAAGCAAAATGCTCGTACTTATCTTCCCAAAATAACCAACAAAAACAGCTGCTGGAAATAAAGGTTCTGGTTTATGCAGGGTCCTTGCATTGACATGTGCTGACACTGGTGTGCTATGGGACACACCTTTCCCATGGGCACTTGGGAGAATCTTCTTTGTCTCAGCTGCTGTTGCTGATTTTACCAACAGATTGAGAACACAGAATCAGAGATCAGACCTAATTCTCTTCACCAAGCATTGGGAACAATACTTTTGCTGGCCACAGCAACACAGGGTGTTTAGTTTCTCCCTCCTAGTTTTTGAGTTTATGGCCACGTTCTTCCAGACAACATGTGACAACTTGAAAGGCCACTGCTTGTCTTTACAGATAAGTAGAGAGCTCCAGCTTTCACGCCAGTCACCCGCTTCTTTTGATGAGAAATAGATTCGCATGAAAAAAAGATTACACTGAAAAATGGAAATGGATCCTCTGTTTTATTAGCAGTAGCACAAGACTTGTGAGCTACTTCAGAAAGTTATAGAACTACAGAGACTTTTAAGAAAAAGCCAGTAGAAGCCGGAATTTAAAAATAAATGCTCTGGCTAGTCTGGGCCTAATTCTCAAGTGATTCAGCCAATGCAGCTTCAGTGAAGTTAGCATGGTTATGTCAGCTTTGCCAAATTGCTTCAAAACAGATCTTTTTAGAAAACATTTGACTTCAGAAATCTTAAATTCACTTTGAATTATGCCATACCAGTCACATTGTTTTGCTCTAGGAACAGCAGAGACTAGAAACGTGCGGCTGGCAACCAAAATGTCTTCATGAAGTAAAAGGTGCCACCCTGCCACCGTGACGAGAGTCACCAGCAGGTGCTCCCAGGGTGGCAGACACTTAACAGAGCTGAGGGGAGGCATGGACTTCTAGGTGCAAGGGAAGGAGAGCAGCAAGGGGTGACCTAGCTGCTTTTGGATTTTTTTCCACTACCACAATGCAAAGGGAGAAAAGGAAACAGGGAATAACCCTGTGTTCTGCTCAGTTCTGCTCCTCAAAAAGGCACCAGTCAAAGTGCAGGCAGACACCAGCTGCTGCTGGTTTGAAATGCTTTCCTAAGATGACAGAAATCATGCAAAGCCACCAGCTGAGAAATAAGGAAGGGATTTTTCCCCAGGGCACAAGTCTGAAAATGATTCTGGCAGATTTTTTTTTTTTTTTTTAAATTAACTGTTCCCACAGTTGAGGAAATCTGTTACGAAATTATTTTAGGTTTGAAAATATGACAATTTCCCCAAATTCACAAAGTGAATGGTGAACTTGAGATGATTTCAGGTGTTTGAATCTATTACAGACCAGATGACCCCTTGACTGTGCCACTATGTCCCTTCATGGGAGGATGGGAGAGTCTCTTTAGAAGCTGGATAAATTCCAAGCACTAGGTAGAAAACTCTTGGTGTCAGTGATTTGATAATTTAACATCAGTCTATACTCAGATGAATGTTTGCTACTTTGATACCGGGTCTTCCTAATAAAAACAGTAACTGGCTTAAAATCCATGCTGGGATCTCTGTGTTCTGATCAAACCACAGTCCTACCTCACAGCAAAGCTCACAAGGTGCAATAGACAAAAAGCATTACTATAAATTGGAATAAGACAGCCCTGCTTGGGGGTTTCAGAGTCTCCAGGTCACAGGCAGGCATGGCGGTAGGCAATAACCCTGGGAAGGTTTACTTGCCCCACTGCAAGCCTCCCTGGTGGACTGTGTGCTGTAGCTCCATTTAATTCTTAATCTCTGAATCTCCGTTTAATTCCTAGCTGCTTTAGAGACCTGTTGTAACGTAGCAGTTAAAAAAAAAAAAAAAATATTCACATGTACTGCCAGGCCTCCCCAAAGAGCACTAACTTGACACGTAGGCCATGACAGCTGGGCTTGGACTACTAAGAAATCTAATCCAGGGTTTCCATCATCTCAGTTGTTGCCTTCCTTTCATTACAGTTTGACTCAGCCCCTAATGGATTCAGCTTTATAAAATCAGAAAAAGAGGAAAAGAAAGCAATTTATTCACGTTTCACTAGAGCTCACAGAAGACATGAATTTTCTCTAAAAATGCAAATTATTTTGTGCCACACAAGTGAGACTGGGCAGCTAAAGCTCTTAGAGGAAGGGTCTTTCCCAGGGCTAATGTTTTTATACCTAGTGATTGAATAAATCGATCCCTTTTTTTTATCACATCTCTTCTGCTCTCCTTTTTCTTCAGAGGAGTGTAACCAAAGGTACCAAAGCACCCCTTTTAATTCTAAGAAAACTGATTATGCGTGTTAATTTTGTTTTTAAATCCCAGACATATCAAAATAAACACCACAGGCATGTGTGGCAGAAATCAATATCTCTTAAGCATCAAGTTAGTAAAAACAAGGATTTAGTAAGAATCCAAGATGTAAAAGACTAATGTACAAACTAAGCCCTTATTTATGTAATGTGTCGTTATACAAGCTCAATATAAACCTGAAAGAAACTATTTCAGAAGAGCAGAAATGGTTTACTTGCATTGCATCAAAAATGACCCCATAAGACCTCCTTTACTGAGCTAGCCTGGATATTTAATGTGAACATATGTTTTTAAAGGATTTCTTGTCTTATGTCCAGTCATTCTTGTTAATTCATGGGACAGCATACTGCAGATGTGCTTTTTTCTATGTTACATAAAGCAAAAATTACATTTAACAAGTGCAAGGTTGGTCATAAAAAATAAATAAAAATAGACTCTTAAAAGCTGGGAAATCACAAAGTGAAGCTATCAGTCATTCTTATTGAGAAGGGTGAGGACAATGTGAAATAAAACTTGCACATCTATGGAGAGACATTCCTAATATGCCAGCACATGCCTGTTATTTCCCATTCTCTATAGGTTGCTTTCATTGGCTCAATATTTCTTCCTTTAGGGTAAGCTGCAGTGCACGTTTGCTTTAGATTCCCTTTCTAGTCATTGACTTCAATTTTAATAGTAATTAAATTAAACATTTTGAGCCTATCTGCAAGTTTGTTTACTTGAAAGAACAGAGAAGTCAATGTTAGTTTTTGTGCGTTCTACTTCTCGGTAAGAACTTTAAACTGCACTTTTTTGTTATTTGTTAATAGAATTGCTTAACATGCTAATAAAATAACTTTCAGATTACTTTTCAAATACTACTCCAAACCTAAGTATTAATTTGTGCACCTTATCCATATGCAAACGAGTCAGACCATTGTGATGAGTATTTCGTTCCGTATGGCTTCACTCCTTCCTGAGTGCAGGGGCGAGAAGCAATACCACTTCAAAAAAAGGAATATTCTCTTCTGCTTTTCTGCTGACACTAAAGATCTCAATCTTGCATCCATTATTTGTACTTTTCTTTCAAGATTGGTATAAAATAGCATTCAGAAAGAGGAATCACTCTGTCTTCTAGGACACTGTTAGTTTAGAGATCACTAACTTCACCTATATCAAAATTATAGACATCTCAAATACACATTTCCTTTTTATCTTTACAGTCAAATTATTATTTGTGATGGCAAAGTAGCTTCACAATTAACAATTATGTGAAAAGGCAAGTTTAGTATGAAATTTGTTTTCTGACTTTATAATAATAACATGTCACAGATAGAAATAGTTACAATTCAGTTCCCCACGAGCTTTTAAATAATGCTTTAACAAAGCAAAGTACTTTTTTATAACCTCATCTGAAGTTAAATCTCTCACACAAAATATTTATAATTCAATAAAGACAACAGCGACTGGCATCCTAAGAAGTAGTTTTAGTAGAGAAGTTTAAATTATGAAAAAAGAGATTTATTTTGAAGAGTTCTGGATCTGTTAATGGACAACTAAATTTAGTAAGACAATGCTAATTATGGATTTTGTATATAATATATTTACCTATTCACCAAAAGTAAGTGTAAACAAACAACCTAATATAAGCCAAACTACTGGTTCAGGTCTAGACTAAATCTTGACTTTGTAAAACTTCCCAAGGCACTTTATTAACCACAGGAGGTATAATATCAATCAAAGTGTACATTTATACCTACGTACTTTTATGTATTTTTTTTATAAGTGTGGGTTTTCACTATACGGAGAAAGTAAATAGAAGTAACAGCAGTCTTAGGACACTGTGAAATAAAGGGTTAAAAGTTAAGCTGTTGAAAAAAGAATGTGAATTTTTTGTGGTTTTTTTTTTTTTTTGCAAACATTTAAATAAATCATGACATCTTAACTCAAGCATACATCATACACTTGTGAGAAAATACAACCTGGCAAAAATGTAATATGCCAGCTTTGAAGCTAACCTTGAAAAGCTCACACAAGATACCACAGAGCACACATTGCATCTTCTGAAATTTCCAAAACAAACCAGTGAGCCTAGAACCTTTCAGGACTCCTGCACAAACTGAAGACCTGGTAAATGTGAGCCGCAAAGGATCACAAATGGAATTTTTCTGGTTCTTTCAAATCCCTGCCCCTACTTTTTGGGCTACCAGGTAAAACTTCCAGGAGATAGAATTCTTTCCTTCTTAAAGTGCTGGTGCTTTCTACTGTTTCATCATATTTATGCATTCCAAACTATTTCTGTCTCTCCCTTTCTCTCAAGTACCCAAAGCCTTCCAGAACACTTTCACTGAACTGTTCCCTCCATTTGTTTCCTCAAAGAGGTTTGAATGTTCTCCCAATATCTAAGGCAATGGTATTCGCCTGATTCTGCAGACAAAGCACTATCCTTGAAAAAGCCTCTTTTTCGACTCCCATTTCAATTAGCATGTTATCTCTAAATTCAAATAATGGCACTTATCTATCAAATCAAACTTCATCTCTGATCATTTAACCAGTGCTGTGAGGAGAGTACAAGGAGTGAAGCTCCTATCAGGAAAGCACTGCAGGGAAAAGATGAAAGAAAACCCTGAAGACAGCAAAATTGTGAAAAGATGATGAAGGAAAAAGAGTGGAAATGGTCATTAACAATACAGATTCCACCCCCCCGCCCCCAAAAAAAAAAAAAAAACCACCAAAAACACCAAACCCTAATGAACAAGACAATACAGGGAAAACCAGTAAGTGACTAAAAGTTCAGTAACCACATGATGTCGAATTCTGACAGTGATGACTGGGGAAGCTTCCCCTGAACTTTGAAAATGCAAGAAAGAAGTCTCTAATATACAGCTCTCAATCAAAAGCAGGATCAGGGCCTCTGTAGGTTGACGTGCCTGCCAGAATTTCCCCTGGATAGCCCAGGAGGATGGAGCTGATTTGCAACTACCCTGTATCCTGCTCATCTGCCACTGATACAGAAAGCTGCTCTCTGCTACACCCCACAAATACCAACTTGACCCCCTCACTGCCCGTGTGAACAGCTGATGACTCCCTGGCTTTAAAGTGAACTCTAATGTGAACTTTCATGGTGCCAAGATATCAGAGAGAATTTTCTAAAATACAACAGCTGGAAGTTTTCACAGTATGGGCATAAAAGTACAACTTAACCCAGTGCTTTATTTTATGATGACCACATAAAAATATCAGAGTACTGATATCAGGTATCACATCTCCACAGATTGCATTGTTTTCCTATTTCTATTTGTGTCCCTAAGGATGAAATAGTGGGAAAAAGCACAATTACATGTTTCTTCTTTTTTTTCCTCAGAAAAACAAACACACACACAAAAAAGTTGAACGAGAGATCAAGGAATAAAAGATAACAGCAGAAAGGTGAAATGTATTCTTGGAATCTTCCTTACCGATAAGGAAGACCTCCAGCAGAGATCAGCATTTTTATTTTCTAGATAAGAGAGGAACAGTCCCAAACCAAAACACTGTTAGAGCTGGATTAGAACAAGCTGAGAAATCAATCAGGCAAGAAAGTAGTATTTGCTCAAGAGGTTTAGAGGACACGTACAAAGGTATTGCTTAGATCAGCCTCAGTACAAGAGTGACATGAAGTGCTAAACAAGACATTAATTAAAACCAAGAATGTGCCATGGGAGAAGAGACCAGTAAAAATCTGACTTTCATACCAGGCAAATTAGCTACAACTGTGATAAAGGTTACAATCCTAAATAAGTAAATTAAAATGTTATAAAGAGGAAAAGAAATCAAGATGGCTTTTGTAGAGGTCTCCTGAGGTTATTTTCTTTTGAGGAATACAAGAGATCTGGATAGCTATTACCTGGTTGATTAGATTCTCAGAATGCTTCAGATATCTTCCCTGGGTTAACATCTAGTTAAAGGTAGAAAATAAAGATAAGAATTGATGGATTGATTTTCATTATGAAGAAACATCAGTAGTGAATTCAGCAGGGATCTCAGGCAGAATTTGTACCGCAAACGTTTAAATAAACCCCAACAACGACTCAAAATTTTAGTGAACAGCAAAGGGACACAACCTACTCCTGACAAAAAAGTTATACAGGGTGATCAAAATCAAAACTTTAAAGAACTCCAAAAAGAGTTTATGACTGAGCAATAAAGCGTCAGATAAAATTCAGTGTTGATAAATGCAAATTGATGCACGTATGTAAAATGTCTTTATGCACAGGGAGATTGGAACCTTCAGCTTGGTAGAAAGATGACTGATGGCAGGATATAAAGCGATGCATCTGTTTTCATGAGTGCCATGAGGAAAAGGAGTGAGAAACGGTAACTTTCTTACAGAGCAAAAGTCACAACTGAAGCTGCAAAACCACGGGCTAAGGGGCTAAGGGCAGATCCAAGGAAGCTGCATTTTAGCTGCCAAATTCAATGGAGTGCCTTGGCTGCCAGTTATGTACACAGAAATGCACTGGAGAAGTCCATGGACAAATACAGGAAAGCCTATTAAATATAATGGGATCTAGATTCAACTTCTTCAAGGAGTCTCTGACTTGTTGCTGAAGATACGGAAGGAATATCTCACAGAGGTCTTCCTTACAAATTTCCTGGATTTATATTTTTCCCTAATCTATTAGCCACTGCTGGACAGACACCAGGACAATCAGGCCTTTGATCCAGCTTACTACAATCTTTTTTCCATACCTCACATTAGTATTAGAAAAGCATGATCTCTAATCATGGAGATTTGAGAAGGGCTTGCATAAAAAACTTAGAGAGAAGCTCTTCCAATTGTCCCATGCAGGAAACAAGCCTTAAATGACCACTGCTAAACACTACCAGGGCTTTTCATCACTCTCTCAATTTCATCTTTTTGATGACTAAAACTCATTCTATCAAACTTGACATTTTCTGAACATTCCATTCAAAAGCTACTAACAAATGATGGTTTGTGAGTGCTGATCCCTCCAAGATATCAAATGACTATTTTTTCTTGCAAGAGTAACACCAATTCTGCCTGTGGTGCTAATGTAAAGACATTCAGACGTTTTTTTCTGTGGTTTTAGCATACTGAAATTGGGAGCACACCAGTTGTCAAAAATCCCAAGACTAGCACTGATATTTACAAACAGGAGCACCGTTTCCTAGAGTGAGAGGAGTTTGCAGACTGGTCTTCAGCTTGCAGATCATCTGCAGCCGCCCTGTGAGAGGACAGTTTTTATAAATAAAATATTTGGGAACAGCGGTAGTTACAGCTTTATTACAAAGTCCAAAAAAAGATATCAAAGGGCACTGTTGCCTGTGTCGAACAACAAGTCTGAGGGTGTTTTTTTTTTCCCCCCAAACAGCTGTATACTTCTATACTGTGAAAACCAGAATTTTTAAGGTAGTTTAAAACACAATGTAAGACACATTTTTTAAAAAACTGGTGATATCCCTTCTGTGTGCATATGGAATTAATTTTACCTACACAACTAGCTATGGTTGTTACCATTTTTACATACTTTGCTAACATGTCTTGAGGCTTTTTCAAGTAACTCAGGAACTGCCTTGACTCCCCACTAATGTGGGAATAAGCCCAATTCCTATGTATTTATTGCTGAGGTGGGAGGGACTTAGGTAAGTAATACGGCAATGAAAAACCTCTTTCCTCTTATATTCTTTGTCATATTGAACAGGCTCAATTTACTGAAACTTGTGTTTGAATGAAAATGCTAAATAGTTATTGGATAATGGGTTTATATTACATTTATCATTTACATTGGAAAAAAGTGGGATAGACCAGAAACCTGCTTGAAAGTAAGAAAAGAAGTTCATCAAAATACATCACCCAGCCTAAAGAAAAGGCCAGCAATACAGAGCTTCTGCCAGACACAGGGGCAGGAGTACAGTGTGATACACAATCTCAGTTCTTTGTAAACAGAACATTACACTGAGCTGATTGATGGGAAAGGCACAGGTGAATCCAGAGCACGCTTTGGGATTAAGTATTACTACCAGACCTGCAGATCATTCAGTAAAACCTGGCAGGGGTTTTAATCTTTCAAGTACTGTTACTGCATCACTGTCCAGATTTCAGTGAGATAAATACAAATATCTGAATTGATCTTGCTGTTCCTTCCTACACAGTGCCATTTTATTCAATCAGAGACTCTAAAATACAGTTGAGCCTTGATTGTGGACGACCACCAAGCATAAGCGTGGCAGTAAATTATGACAGATTTTTATGGCAATCCCTGAGATTTTTAGGACAACACACCATGCAAGTAGGAGTTATTGAAAGACAATAGTTTTGTAGGCAGGTTTGAGTCAGCTTTCTGAAAGAATATCTGGATTTCATGATGCTATTGGTACCAGTATTTAAAAAAAAAAAAAAAAATCTGATTTTCTTCTGCCGTTTTTGGGATAAACGTGTGTGTGATAAGCCTATCAGTGTGGTTTCAGTGGTACATTTCTGTACAACACCGTCACTGCCCTCTCCGTCCTTCCAGTAATCACAAACTCTTCAGAATTAACCTTTCCAAGCAAGCTTCCACTGTGGATTTTGTTTCCTGCATATATTTCAGAGCTGAAATAGGAACCATACAGAACATTCCTGGATGACTCTATTGGAGCTGAGGGTCAAAGATGTCTTGTATTGCTTTGGGTAGGGTGTAGGAGTTGGAGAAGATCTTAGATAGATGTCCTCCCTAAAGAGTGTTTTTGTTGTTTTGTTGATGTTTTTAGCAGACTTGTGCCTGTTGTTCCCCTTTCACTTATCATATCTTTGGTGTAGTATAGTATACATAATTTAAATAACCAGGGAATCTCTCTGGGCTCAAAACCACCTGCTGGCTTATATTAGCTAATTAATGGTGATTTATCCAAGTTACTAATTTGAGTAGAGCTGATTGCCTTTAGGAATTTTGAGAACGTTGTAAGAATTTTGATTGTAATTATGCTTATTTGATGGGCAGTCTACTTAAAATACTTTTTTTTTTTTTTTTTTTTTTTTGCCTGCCAGCTGATTTTAAACTGTGCCAAATGAATTACTTTGTTGTTTTCCTACTCGAGATCATGTATTCAGGTAGTTTGTTTACTCTGATACTCAATTTCATCTTGCTCTGACTCCCTATGATTTTCTCTTTTCTATCAGGGTTTATTTGCCTAGCTTTGAAACAATGACTGCTTGAAAAATAGTCCTGATCTTGAACCTGCGGAGCTTAATCATTTTCACAAAAACTAATATAGCAGATTCATTTTAGCCAAACTTCTCTGTCATGCTGACCTGATTCCCAGGGCCTGAAAGTGTGAATTTAATGGTGGTACAATGTCTGAGGTAAGAATATAATAGAAACCTCTCAGCAGTATATCTATTGGATCAGTGTAATTTCTTTTTTCTCTACTGGTCTCAATGTCTCTTAAGGCAATCTAGTCTGCAGACAGCAAAGGAGACCAGCCTTCTCTTTTATTGTGATCCCAATGCTACTTATACTAAACAAAGAATCAAGTCCCTTGATAAGCTAGGCAGTAGACATAAGCACATAATCCTAGAGGAAAATTAACTCTATTAAAAAACTTATTCTTTTGCTGTGAATTCAAGAGGATGCTACTTGGAGGTCTGTCCTGAAGAACAGAAGACAAAGTTATTACAGCTTAGCTGTATTACTATTGCTTTTAAACATCAGGGATAAGGATATTTTTATCTTAATCATTTTCAGATACTAGAAATGAGAATTATACACCATATCCTATGGCAGTAGATATGTTGCCTCCCAGTACACATCTGTAGATGAAAATTTAACAGAGCTAAAATACTTCCCCAAACTGAAACAACTGTTTCCAATGTAACTCAAGCGTGATAAATTCTACTTCTGGTGGATTTACTGTCATAAAGATATTCTTATTGTGCAAATTCCTTCCACAGAAACTTCTATGATAAAGGAAACTTAGGACATGATCCAGTATAACTGTGCTCTCACAGGTTCTTCTTTATACAAAGCTTTCTGTCAAAGTCTTGTCTGCTACTGAGGAGGTGGAGGAAATCATAGACAGGTTTCCTAAAAGTCTCAATTAATTTTATATGAGAAAGTATATGAAAAGCTATAATTTATGGAGAGCATCTCTAAAACTGGATTGCTCCATTTAAGCATTTAATTCCACGTCTTTGACTGAAATCCAAGAAGTGCAAGATATTAAAGAATGGTCCTGGAATAATACTGCTGTTCAGAATCAGAATCAACTGTACCTGGATCATTTCGGTCAGACAATTTTTTAACATACACTTTCAAAACTTCCAAAATCACACACATCTCCTTCTCTCCCTAGGCTTCTTACAAATAAAGTGTATATTTCAATTGGGAGTTCTGGGTAATCAACATCTCAAACTGCTTTAAATATTTAGGTATGGTTTTCACTGCCTAATTATAAATAGTCAGTATTGAAGAGATATGACCTTAGGTTTCAGTGAGCTCTTTCCTTGAATAATGAAAGATTAAGAGAAGAATTAATGAATAGCTGTGCTTTTCTGTGATCATTTAAGAAACAAGAGAAAAAGATGCATCAGAGAGAAAAGGTGAGTCAATATTTGCAAAGCAGATCAGTGGCATGGAGTGAAATAATTTCCTGTCTCATAGTGCACACCCTCAGTGCCTTATCCTCTCCAGATATTACTCTCCCTGTGCTTTTCTTGCAGTCTGCGTCCTTCTTGTGGTGACAAATGTTGCTTACTATGAAAATCAGACTTTTGTCCAATTTAGGCTGCTCTTTATTGTTATGCTTTTCCTCTCTGAATAGTGTTCAATGAAATAGAGCAAAGACAGAGTAATTTTTTCCCCATTCAGTCATTAAAAATTACCTTACTGTTAAGTAAAATGTAGACAAAGGACAGGTGTTACAATTCACTTCTGCAGTTGAACTTGTTCCTCCAGATCACAGTAAAAGCTACAAGGGTTTTGTTGTCTTCCACAGCAAAATAACTACAGCTACTGTTATTTTTTTCACACAAAAAACACACCTTTTTTGGCAGTGAAGACAAAGCCAACTCTCCCTCCAGTTCCTCTACAGTCTTTGATCTCTTAATTCCCATTTCTCCTTCCCCTTGATGTTCCGGTCTCTCTGATCTCTGTTCATCACTACCATATATGTCCGTATAATCTCCCACCCATAATAATTTTAGGACAAACAGAACCTCATCCTTCATTTCTGGCAGACATGCATTTATTTGGAAATAAAAATCTAGGCAATCTCGCAGTTTCATTTTAGACTAGTTCATCAGTGATGTTTTGATTACAATTGCTCAAATTCAGTGAGCAAGTCAGTGAATCATGTCTATGAACACCAGATGTTAAGATTTTAGATTAATGAAAAATATGTAAAAGAAAATCCAAGATACTCTTTGCCATGTCATTTCATATTTAAAGTATTGGCTGATCTAGCTCACTTAATTGCGGGCTGTGAATATGTGAGTTTTGCTCAATGTGTCAATGACATAAGGCTCCATTTTAATATTTGAGCAACTTTTTGATGTGTTTACTTAATATGTGTCCAAGAAAAAAAGACTAACCTTTCAGTAACTAAATGAAGTAGATAAACATGAAAAAAAACATGATATATATGAAATGTTTGCCACAACCATGTACAAGAAAAAAAAAAACAAAAAACAAGGAAGTATAAATTCCATACAATACCCTCAAATTCTGCTACATGCCACATTCTGAAAAGCAATTGTATTGAAGAAACAAGGCATTGTGGTATCTAGCAAATGCATACCTATTTGTATTCCCTATTTTTAAACAAGGAGTTCTCCCAGTTCCTCCACCCTCAAAATGAATAGTCTGACTAACCAAATTAAATATTGGTTACCTGAAGAGACACTATAGCATTAAATGATCTTCATATTACTAACCCCCTTCTTCACAGCTGGTGAAAACAAATAGAGCTTAAATTCAAATCTCTGAGCAAGGGAAGAACCAAACTTCCCCTCTGTAGAATGTACTTTGTTTAGGCTCTATTCACATGTAGAACATCTAGGACTGCTTGGTATTTTGAACACACTGTATTTTTCACAAATTAACTGTGCAGCTTTGGACTTATTAATCATTATTTTAAAAAAAAGACTTTCTTGTGAAAAAATGCCCTTTAATGCCCTTTACCTCCTAGGTACTGTCTTGTGCAATGTACTTATTAAAAAGAGCACATCCCTGTAGCCCAGAGGGCTGACAGCTCCCTCCAAAGCTGTACTGCTGCTCTGAGCTAACCTCCAGGGGCTACTCGAGAGTAATGCAGCCTTCATCCCCCCCTACAGAGTCTGAGCAGCTCACGCCTACAACAGTCTCAACCTCAGCAATCCTGAGAAATGCTTTTCCTAAGGTGGTTACTGAACTCCCCTTCTGCTAGAGAGGCAGTTTGGCTGAGCAGAGAAGGGAAAAAAAAAAATCACCTATCATTTTCAAAAAATTTCAAACAATTTTATGAAAGAATAAGAGCACGGATTCAGTGCAACTGAGGGCTTTTTTTCTGCTGCTCAGACACAGGTAACATTTGTTTCCATTATATCACTCATCCGTGACTTTTTATCTCACATGATGAAAATATAACAAAGAAATAAAACTGCCAAACTCTGAGCCTTGTGACTGAGACAGGGAATGCTTGCAGACAGCACTGAAGAACAAAAAAGCACTGAACAAATGCAGTTCAAAAAGACTGATCATATCCTGAGGTACAGCTAGGGCTTTTTTGCTATTGCCTGTTAAAAGTGGCATAAAATCTTTAGAGATTTTTTCCTCCAAAGATGATATTTCTCTAGTTTACTAGATACACTGTTTTGCTTTGCATGAACACCCTCTTTGACATTAAGTTCAGCCTTCAGGCTAGCGTCGCTTATCTCTGTTTCCAAAAATCCCCATATTTGATTGTCACATTTATTAAGTCAGACTCTGAAAAAACTTCCATCAGTCTGTAGCCCTTTTCTCTTTCTCTTCTTCCTCCAAAATGTAAGCAAATAATTTAAATGCTTGTAGGAAACTGAAATGATAGATACAGTTTAACCATAAGGCACTGCATACAATTCATTTTTCAAATAGTTGTCTGAATTTCAAATCTATAAATATTTGCAGTTTCCAGAGGCCAAAAGACATGGAAAAATACTCAAATATTTAATATCTTACAAATATACACCCCATGCCCCAATTTTCTATTTGCTTGTTTTCCCTTGAAAAGCCCTTTCTTAGGTTACAGATTCCTTAATATTGAGTAGAAGAAGAAAACTCTACAGATGCAATAGAATTTCTGTCAAATTCATCTCACTTGTTAGCTACCTATGGTTAACCTTGAGTTTACAAGGAAACACTTTTAAATCGAAAAAATAAAATTTAATGAACATCATACTTCACTGGAAGACTTGGAAGCAAGAGAAACAATCTTGTGAGTGCACACAAAATGTTGAATGGGAAAATGGATCTCTTGGCTGACCCCAGCTAGTGGTGGAACAGGCAATTCACTTGCAGCATGCGGTCATCTTTGAATGCTAATTACCACAGGTTCTAAGACTCCAGTAATGGGAAGAGGTGAAATGGTCCTGGGCTGGAAAGCGGAGATGAAAAATGCTGGTTTGTTATTTTAGCCAGAGAGAGAAGAAACAGGCAATGGAAGGAGGGAAGAGTCCAAACTGCAGCTGTGAGCTTTGCTCTGATATGTGGATTTCACTCTCAGTCTTCATAGCCCTCCCTCACATTAAACCTGAATATTCCAGGCTTTCCAGCAACCAGAAAAAATGAATATTGTTGCCATAAGAATCAATGGGATAGAAAATTTTGATATATTGGTAGTCTTGGAATGGTTTCTGTAGAGGAGGAGTGTGTATAAGAAGAGAAGAAAGAGTTGGAGAACTTCCAGAAAGCAAAGGATGAGGAGATGAACTGGGGTAGGCAAGGAATATCTTTCAATATCCTATTCAATTCCAAAACAAGTGTTTTGGAAAGCTGATTTACTAAAAAACCAACATCTTAAAGCTGACTTCACAGATGGGCATAATGAGATGTACAGAAATGAAATTTATTACCCACCCTTTTTTAGCAAACAAGTCTTTACTGCCAAACAAAATGGAGGTTTTTGTTCACAGAAAATCATTCCTTTTTCTCTTTTCTAGGCCATGAGATCCTGTCATGGGCATTTCACAGGCTTATCTCCAGAATGACAGCATGTTGGGAAATGCTGCTGCCTGTATTCTGATATGAATGTCAAATAGATATATAAATCACCCTCATCATAATGACAACTCATAAACCACTGAAAAAAAAGTTCCTATAATGTTGTAAAGCTTTTTCCAGTGGCTAATCAGAAGCATCCTTCAATTAACCGCAATTTTTCAACCCATTACTTTTAGTTCAACCTATCATGGACAAAGAGAAAAGATAATTTTTTATTTTACACCCCTCTTCAAATTCTGCAATGCTCAAAGCTGCAATTTTGTTATTCCCTGAGTCTTTTCTATAGACACAGAAGCTCAAACTACCATTAAATCAATATTTTCTTTTGGTCATGATTTTTAGCTCCTTCTCATTCTTCCTGCACCTTCTCCAGCTGTTCTGCATACTCCATAAAGCACGAAAGCCAGCACTGCTATGATACTAAGCTGAGACCTCACTGGTGTGGAGTAGAGCGGAAGGATTACTTGAGGAGTCATCATTTTTTAATACCCCAGGAAGATGTCTGCAGATTTCACAACAGCTGAACACTGTTCATTCAGGTTCAGCTTGTGACTTGCTGCTAGTCCTGATTTTTTCCCACCCTCTACAGAACTGATACATGCTCCCTTTTTGTAATTCTGTCTTTGATTATTCCTTATTATCTATACTCACACAGACACACACATAAAGTGGAAAACATTATGTGTGTTTCTCAGTTTGCCAAGATCCTCTAGAACTGCACCACCATGAACAGAATGTTTATGTTCCTTCCCTAGTTTGTGTTCTCTTCCAAGGTAAAGCATACTTACTCTTCCAGTCTCCAGATAAGGAATGGAAATACTACCCAGTACAGACTCAGGTCCTTGTAGAATAGCAAGCTAAACAGCTTTCCATTTCTAACAACAGCCACAGATAGCTTTTATTTGTCAGAGGGTTTTTTTTAATAATCATTATTCACCCACTTGATAGTAGATTCATACAGTTCAGGCTTCCTTTCTTGCTTATAAATGTTGCATGTAACACTATATCAAAAGCTCCAGACAGATTATATCAGATATATTCTCCTTATTTTAACTTCTTTACCTGCAAGTCCTGCTGCTTGGTGATTATTTTGGCTTGACACAATTAGCACTAGCAAACCCATTTTGGCTGTTGCAGATTTCCTTTTTTTTCTTCTAGATATCTATTAAACATCTGATTGTAGATTTTGGCATTTTTCCAAGACTGGATCTTAAGTTGATCTATCTGAAATTCCATGGTGGCTCCTCCTTTTCTCCTTTCTAAAAACAGGCATAAGGTTTGTCTTTTTCCACTACTCTGGAACCTGACTTGAACTCCATCATTTTGCACAAAGGGCTAATGACCTCGAGATTGTTCCAGCCAGTTTTTTAAGGGTTGTAGGATCAAGTTTCTGCAGCCCATCTGATTTGTACTCTCCTCTAAGTACTCTCTAGCCTACTTTCTCTTATTCTAGCCTAGGACCTTGCTGATTTTTTTTTTTTTTTTTTTTTTTTTTTTTTTTTTCTTGTAGCACTCATAAACTCTGTTTGCCACGTGATCCCAGCTGACCTTTTCAGTGAAGACTGAAGCCAAAAAAGCATTAAAGCACACTGGTCTCCCCTAGGTCATCTATTAAGAGTTTCTCCACTCTGTCACAGAGCAGATAATACTGTCCTTGATCTTCCACTGGCTAGTAACATGCTAATAATTTGTTATCATTGATGGCCCTTGATAACTGTATCTCTACCACAGCTACTCTTGTTTTATATTTTATCAGAACATGAATCTTTCCTCCAATGCCACATATTCTACTTTCTCCATCCATTTCTTCATTCCATGTAATTAAAAAACCCCAAACACTGTTATATTGATATATAAAAGGAGATGTACTTCTTGAATGCACCAAAACACACACGTCTGCCTGGAAAATGTCCTGATGTTATGAATTTTTCAGTATTAGCAGGAATAGAGGTGCTATATAAACAATGTTTTAACCATTTATTGATTGGTGCTTTAACAACATCTGACTCTGCTAAAATCACAACCAGATGTTTAGAAACTCATTGTTTTATTTACATTCGATGTTGCACCACTGCCAGTATCAGAGACTTGAGATTAGGGATAAAAATTGGTGCAGACGAACAAATTCACTGGAAAGGAAATAATATCAAAATGAAACATATCTCAGCACTGGACTTTTGGCGTGCTTCTTAGTACAGCTACTGAGAGGTGGGTATAACAGAAGCAGTTCCCCCAGGGTCTGGCAACAGTGAGGGCACCATCTGGGTTCTGTGGTCTCAGAAAGTGCAAGGGGAAGGGGAGGGAAAACACAGGAAGGGGAATGAGAAGGAAATATTATTATGAAGGGAGAAGACTGCCATGGCAAGTGGGAATAAGAGAGAGGGGCAGAACAAATGTTTTGCTTCCTAAGAACTCCTGGTATCTCTGTCCTTCAAATGTGAAATTCACCACTTAAATCCCATAATTTTTTTTTTCCCTTCTCCAACTTGCATCTGAAAGTAAACAACAAGCAAATGAGCACTGATTAAAGGTTAGCCTTTTAAATCTTATTTAAATCTTCTGACAGAGCTATTTCCAAAATAAGGGTCCACACCTGACCCTCACCGCAGTGAAACTATATGGGCAGGGATTACTCACATGAGAAAGAATCACAAATGTATTTCCTAATACACTTGAAGAAAAAAAAAAAAAAATTGGGTCCGTTTTTCTGCATGTTTCATGGATGCAATCTGAAACAACGAAGAAAAGGCTTCAAAAGCGATCTTATTTCTGTTTATCTCAAGCTGGAAAGAAAACAAATTAATAATTTGCAAAGCAACAAGAATTCAACCTTGAAATGCCTCTGGTCATCAATTGTTGCAAGAAAGGAAAAACAAAATGCAAAAGGAACATGGGGATTACGTTTAAAAATCAAGAAAAGAACAGCTTCTATACAAAAGAAATGTTTGCTTTATACTCTGCACAGATGCTGTACAAGCAAAATTCTCAGTATATTAATATAAACTGTCTGAAAAAATTCGACCCGATTCCATAAGACCAGCAAAAACAAAACAAAGGGAAGCATGACGTTCATGGGTTTTTTTGTTGTTGTGGTTTTTTTTTTTTTTTTTTTCTCTAGCACAACCATGCAAGCTGAGCTGTGAAACTGTGATGGAAATATTAGAGCTGTTGTGCCTGAAAAAACGCAGTGATCATTTCATTCTTCCTGTCTTTTAATGCTCCAGGGTTTTGGAGACGAATAGGAGCAATAAGTTCACTTTGCAGAATTAATGCTGTAATTCTTTATCATAAGAGCAGAGCATTACCTCAATCTGATTTTTCTACAAAATGGTTCAAAGTCTATTTTTAATGATGGCCCTAATTTGTTAACACCTTTTAAATTATTAATCCCCTTTATATTCAAGTAGTTATTGCATGTCATAACAATGTATCTATGCAAGGAAATTTAATAGTATTTTCTGCATGTCAAGAAAAGGCTTGTTCTGCAAAATGCTATTAAAACTGATAATGAGCTAAATATTTGCCATAGCAAACACTGAAATTACTATATCAATCAACTTTGGGTTCTCTTATTCAATAAACAAAATTTAACCTATTAACTTTGCCTAATTTTAGGCAGGAAAAAGCTTGTTTTCAGGCATATCTTGCCCTTGACTTCATATCTTTATCATTTGATAACTACATTTTCCTGGCCAATTAAGCCATTGTTTTGAATCAAATGTAGCAATATAAGCCTTTTATTCTGTCTCGAATGCAACTATATTACTGGATCGTGAATACGATTTTCTCCCAGCAAATTTACACTACATTTTAAGGCTGACATCTATCACAGGAAGATGATAAGCTATGTTCCTGAAGACACCTTTCACATTAAAGAAAAAAAAAAAAAAAAAAAAAAAAAGAAGAAGAAGAAGAAGAAGAAGAAGAAGAAAGGATTTATTAGGAAGTCAAAGGGTAAAGTAAAACCTTATACTGCAAGTCTCTTAACCCTCCAGATCTCCCCAGATCTGTTTACGTGGCAGGACGCTTGCCTTAACATTTTCAGGAAAAACCTCCAAAACCACAAAAACCTGCACGCACGCATCACCGCTGACAGGCGCGCCGAGGAGAGCATCCTCTTTTCGTGAGCGTCTGAAGCATAAATCTGAATGCTGATCGAATATCTAACCCCCCCCATTCAGCGACGGAAAAAATAAAGAGGCAGGCTCCATCTCCCGCGCCGGGCACGCAGGAGCTGGAATGGTTTATGACATCAGCTGGGAGCCTCGCCTGGGCAGAGCGTGCTGCTGGGTGATGCTGCTGCATCAGCGCTCGCCGCCTCTGTCCCGGCAGATCCTTGTGCGATGGAGAGGGATCAAAGCGCACCCTCTAGAGGCTCAACACAAGCCCGGCCCCGCGCACGGCACCCACGTCCCCTGCCCGCAGCCGCGGGCGCTCTCCGGCCCCACGTCACCTCTTGCGAACAAAATGACCGCAGTCAGTCATCAGAGGGCATTTCAAACACCAGCTTTGCCTTGGTGTCTCGGTGTAAAATGCTAGAAGGGAAGGAGTGCTCTTTTTGTGAGCGCACCCTGCGTAGCATTGCTCTCCAGGACTCTAGGGGGGTGGAAATTATTTTTTTTTCACTCCTGCCTACAGTAAGGGTCATGCCCTGCTCAGGCTGGACTCCATCACGAAGCTGATCACAATTTCAAACGTAGAGGAAGCAAAGCCAAAAGACACGGTCCCCCAGTGGGATGTACTAAATTCAGTACTCAGAGTCACACAACGGTTTGGGCTGGAAGGGACCTTTAAAATTCATCCAGTCCAATGAGCAGGGATTTCTTCAACCGGATCAAGTTTGCTCAGAGGCCCATCCAACTTGACCTTTGATGTTTCTAGGATTGGGGCATCCACCACCTCTCTGGGCAACCTGTCCCAGAGTTTCACCACTTTTATTGTAAAAACCTCCTTATTTATATCCAGTCTAAATCTATGTTATTTCCATTTAAAACCATTGCCACTTGTCACAGCAGGTCCTGCTAAACAATTTGTCCCTGTCTTTCTTAGAGGGTCCCTTCAAGTGCTGAAAGAGTGCAACGAGGTCTCCCAGGAGCTTTCACTTTTCCAGGCTGAACAAACCCAGTTCTCTCTCAGCCCTTCCTCACGGGAAGTGCCCCAACCGTCTGGTCATGTTTGTGACCCTCCTCTGGACTCCCTTCAACAAGTCCCTGTGCTGAGAACCCCAGAACTGAAAGCAATAATCTGTGGTTCTTACTGAAAGACAATTTCTTAGTATAGAATATTTCCAATTAAATGATGGAGAGTCACTGCTGAATGGAAATTAACTGTTCTTTAAGTGTCATTTGAGTAAGACAAAGCAACTTGTAAAGGCTCATGTAGCTGGACCTTTTTCTTCAGCTTACAATGAAATTATTGCACCTTTTCTCATGTTTCACATCCTGCTAAATAAAGCACCTGTGTGAAGGAATACCAATTTCTTTTAATTAGGGGCAAGAAGAGTATTAAGCTATTTTTTCTATATAAATTACTCCAAGAATTGACCTCAAAACACCAAAATTCCCCTCAGAACAATACTGTCATGTTAAATCTCTTACACTTTGCTCTCTGACACAGAACTCTGTTCATAAGAAACAATTTTCTATTAAACATCTTACTTTTCATAGTGATTAATAAAAATTGTAATTTTTCAAAAGGATACCATGAATTGGTTGTAAGTACATGTTAAATTGTTTCATGGTTTTCTCTGGTCATCAAGACAGACCAAGTTTTTAGGTAAAAGTTTGCAGTTCCTCATGTATATAACTGCATTGATGTAAACGAGACTGAGCTTGTGTAAGGGATTTGTGTATAAATGCAGTTAAATGATAACAGCAATTATCCCCCTAGTGAGCATAATAAAGCCATGAAATTCTGAATTACCTTAAGGTTAAATTGAAAAGAATCTCCCATTTACAGAGAGACTGCTGTTGAAGGTTCAGAAACCTTCTCAGTTTCCTTGTAGTGACATGCAGTACATAAAAAATTACCATTAGCGGCTGCAGTTTCAGTTAAAACTGATTTAAGGAACGCGCTTTGTAGTATCAAGTATTTCTGCTTACAGTGCTGCTCATATGACAGGAAAACGAGGATAAAGAGTGCCTTTGCAACAGGGGAGTGTTGCTCACTTCTGTCTCACACTGTGCCAATACAGAGAAGCGCACACTGGAGTTACACCACGCAGAGATGTGGTGTGTTATATGTGTTTCCATGCAGTCAGGAGGTACAGGGTAGAGCACTCCACCAAAATCAGCCAGTGGAGACAACTTTGGAATAAGGAAAGATCTATGAAGAGCTAGGATTAATAAAAGTTAAAAATAAAATGAGTTTACTGGGGAGTGTGTCTGTGAATAATCCCTTTTAAAATCAAAACTATTATTGAAAATATGAAAAAAAATATAAAGTTTTGGCTAACTCCTGCAGCAACCAAACTTATCAGCTGCAGACATGTCAGAATCACAATTAAAACAACACTGATGGAGGAAAACTTTTTTCATCTGTTTCCAGGAAAACAAGGTAAGAGGTGCTGTAAGAGCACAATCCTACAGTCTTCTAAGTCACGATTACTTGAGAAGCTCTTAAGCCCTTGCTTTATCCATTGAAACTGAGATTCTCAGGCACATAGGAAACCTCAGTCTAGTAAAATGAAATGCAACAGCCTCCTTAGTATCTAGACCACAAAGTTCTGTGTACACAGTATTCATAAGGTCAGGGGAAAAAAATGTTTTCCCCTTAACTGAAACTGTTTATGTCAGACATGAGCAGATCCCACACATGCATCCTCAGAGACAAATACTTGAAAATGTTTACAGATAGAGAGGCACTGGAGACTCAATGGTTATGAAAACTTGAACAAGAAGCTCAAGTTTATGGAAATCAATAATGGAGAATATATTTCATTTTAAGTCTGACGATTTTCTTCTTTTTTTTCCATTAAGGACACACGTCCCCAAACGCAATATAACAACCAAACCAGTGTGCGCCTCTGCAGCGCACAGCGTACATGTAAGTAGGGGAGAGAAACAACCTTTTTCTCCAGAGAAGCTCCATTAATCAATCTGGTGATTTCAGAGCACAGTGAGACAACTGAAATTGGTAGAAGAAAATCAAACACACTTCTATTTCACATGGAGTGAAAGGATGTACGGAAGATCAGCTCGCTGCCTGGCCATAACTATTTCCACAGGATACACTTTCTGTTCAGCTATGATGAAGTCATTTTTCTGAAGCAGAGTCTCCTTGAGCAGAATGTTTGCTGGATGCGATTTGAGTGGGGTTTATTGATCATTTGATCTAGTTGAAGATTGATGCTTTTTGTACTCTCTTCCCTTAGTTATAACTTCTGCAGAAGACAAACACAGCCTCAGATTTTCTTTTCCATGAATGAGTCCTAAGCAAACAAGAGCCTTGCCAGCTTCTAACTTAGGTTGAAGCGTCTCTGTAGGAAACTTTTACTAATGAAGGCAGCTATTGTTAGCTCTTAGCTAGGATAGAAAAAGGAGCAACATTTAGAAATTAATTTGAGTTGAGAAATTGGAGCAAGGGAGCTATGGCAGATAGTTCTAAAATAGATTCCAAGATGAGAAAATATCCCAAACCCTTAATTAAGTTGCTATGGAATGGGCAAAAAAACCCCAAAAACAAACAACAAACAAACAAACAAACAAAAAACCACACCCAAAAACCCACAAAAAACCAAACCAAAAAAACCCACACCACACAACCCCAAAAAACCCCAACAAAAAACAAACAAAACAAAACCCAACCCCCCCCCCCCCCCCCCCCCCCAACAAAATCACACCCAGAATTAATGAAAAGGAAATAAAAGAATTTGACAAGGGTTGAAAAGGTGAGCTATCTGGCTTGTAAGTATTTTGATTTTTCATTGCAGAAAACTGGCAAACAGGACTTGGTATAGATTTATGATAATTCAAAGTTGTGAAGGCATGCAGTAGTATTGTATTTTATTTTTTAGGATAGGGATTGAAATAGTGAACTCTGAAACTAAAGAAAAATCAGTCTGGGTTTTTGAAGTATCAAAACGTCTAATCTAGAACAGATAAAGAGTCTGTTCAGTTCTTCTATTTGTGTTTATAGGAAAAAAAAAATCCTCAATCATAAATAAGGATCTAAAGCATTTTATTTAAGATCAGTTGCATCTCTAGGAAGAGTTGAAGTATGAGTGGATTAACTCAGTAAAATGAATGGAGAAATCTAGCTGCTTCCTTGCTTCAGAAACTTATGTAAGGAGGAGAGTCCTGAATTATGCACGAGACTCTGAATAACAAAGCTTCACAGCACTTAGGGAGACCATTTAAGAATATGCAGCAACCCTCCCCCCTGCACTGGTTTATGTCTTGGACATGAAGCCCTGGTTCTTCCTGCCCTTTTGCAGTGGATACCAACCTACTGTGCTCAGCTGAGTGATACGGACTAGTCCTACTGGGCACTAGAACTGGAAGATAAGCAAAAGGGGAAACAGGACCCTTGCATCTGCTCTCTACCTCCTTCCATCAGTCGTGCTCATAACGAGGAATTACATTCCATCATATATAATTTATACTTAGGCTAAGTAATCGTTACAACCATCCTCTTCAGAAATCACCAGAAAATTTTCTTCTAAATGCTAGTATGCGCCAGATAATTCCAGTCTCTGAGTTTACTGCAAACATGGAAGGGATGAATTTGAAGAACAGACACAGAGTTTCAATTACAGACAAGTTTCGACAAATGAAAAACTTCCTGGTTCACTCCTTTTTTCTGCATAATTTTATCCTGTAGAACAGATTGCCTCTGGATGCTGTGGAAAATCAATTGCCAGATTTTTCTAAGAACAGACAAGACAAACTCCTCACCGAAATTACAAAAATACTTTGTATTTTTGCTCATGTATAGGGGCTGGAGAAGATGATTTCCTGAAGTCCTTTCCATTACTGTTTTTTCTATGATCCTATGCTTATTGTCCTGGCTCATTAAATTCCACAGTTCTGGAAAAGACTGGAGATGATTCTGCCAAGGTGATTTGGGCATCTTCAAATTAACCCCACAGGCTTTGGCACTGAGAAACACAAAGAGTGCCAACTGCTCTCTGCTTTTTCCCTAGCCTGCTTCTGATCCTTCTAACTGGCATCTAGTCAAAGTAAGACTGAACTTGTACACTTCTGTGTTGAAAAGAATCAAAGTCCCAGAGTCCACAGAGACAAGTGTTAGAACCAGACTATTTTAAACAGCAGATCATACCTATGTGGGAGCTAAATGTAGGTTTGATTGTCCTATCCAAGTATCTATAAAAAGGAAAACCCCTGTCTCCATGTCTTACCATATTCAACTCCTAAGTCTGAGGCACTTGCATCTTCACAAGTGGTGAAGATTCCAAATCTTTCCATCAGAAGACAATTATTTTCCCCTGACAGACCTTACTGAGGACAAATTTCTTTCTAACAGTACCATTAAACATGTATCAAAAGAAGCCCAGGGAGTATACCCAAAGAAGGTGACTGAGAGGTGCTTTACAATATATTGGGAAGCAAATTAGATGAGTTAACATTGATGGTAATTTTACTAATAAGCTTAAAATATTAAAATACATCTGGAAAGAAGCAACAAAGTAGCAGTTTGTTGTTATTTGGCTTACAATTTCAAAAGATGCAAAATATTTGTTGCTGCATTGGCCTTACTGATTCCACTCAGCTTTCACTGTTCTTACCCAGATATAGACAGGCTGTTAAATGGTGAGAGCCACAAGCAGTAGGTTAAGTTATTCCACATACATAAAGCCTGACTCGAGGGTTCAAGGCTCAGCCTGGCAAGATAACAGCATGTTCTACAATTATGCAGGTAAGAAGCACTTGAACAAACTGCATCTGAAGAAATGCCATGCTGAAATTGCCACAGTATCACTACGACAATGAAGAGCATCAATAGGGATGGCTGCCTCTTTCTGCAAATATCAGATGTCACAGCACGCAATTTATCTGCATCCAAAAAATGTTTTCAAACTTGCGCTGCAAGGAATCTCAGTTCCTGAACTGATACTCAGTGCTCTCTGTAACTGAAAGGGATGGAGAGATGTCATGTCTTGCGTTGGAACCTTCTTCTAGTACTTCCAAAAAACTGACAGTGATGTCTTCAGTCCAACAAAGAAGAGTGTAACAGTGTCCTGCTGTTTTGATTCTGTGGTAACAAAACTGATATGAAGAAAGAATTTTACTGCTGTTTGCACAGTATTACTTTATGCTGCAGATTGTGATTATCAATTCCAGATAGCTAAGGGAATAAGGGATTTAATTTGAAAGAGAAATGTTGCAAGAATCTAAACACAGAACTTAAATATAAGGTTCCAATGATTGAAATGTAAGGCCTAGATCTACTGCACAAGGTACTATTGTGGAATGAATTGTAAACTCTAAGTTGATGCTTAAAAACCACAGGAAGACCTAAATGAAATTAGAAATAGCCTGAGTAATTGTAGCCTACAAAACTAAAAAGAAATAATAATCAAGCAGCTGTAAATATGAGATATATTGTTGCATGCACACAATGATGTGTGTATTTATATATTTTGTAGGTGTAACTGAAGAACCGAGTTCAAAATGCCCTTATAAAATCTATACACCTGGGTGCAAAACCTCTAGATCTCTTATTCAAATGAGGAAAAAAAAAAATCCACTCTGAAAATAAACTCTTATTGTCACTTCAATACAAGGTTAAAATGGACCCATTGCTGACTTCATCCATTCGCAAATTGTTGACAGCTGTCAATACAGGGATTTGATTTCTTTATCAGAGCAACAAACATTACATTTGTATCTTCAGAGAAAGATCTTGACTGCGAGCTGCAGTTTCACTGCCCCAACTCAATTACTGCATTCTTGAACTGCAATGTATTTATTTGTGGGCAGTGGGGCAGCCAGTGGGAGGGTATTGATTGGAGTATAATGTCGTGTGTAGCAGCGAGAGTAAGATGAAAAGTGTTTTCTGCTTAATGGGTTGGTATTAAGTAGGTGGGAATGGCTTCTAATTAGCCAACAATTGCTGTGTTTCTCAGTTTCCCTCCCTTCCCTCCTCCTGTCGGTCACCAGCTGCCAATCTCTCTCTCCTTTTCCTTTTTTGTGTGGAGTTCATTGCTCACTGCAGTGAAAGCCTTTGTTTAAAAAAGAGGGCTCCCAGGGTCTCATCTGCCAGGGTACAGCTTGCTGCCTGCGATGAGTAGCAACTGTCAGTTTATTTTATCTCAACCTTTTCATCATTCTGCTGAAACTGGTCGAGGGAAACCACCTGAGAGACCTGAGGATTCAGTACCTACAAGTCATTAGCCAGGACTGCTCAGTCTCTCTCCACACAGCAAGTCAACTGAACACTGCTTAAAAATATAGTCCACTTTAACCCCATATTTTCCTACGATGTATTAGGACTCCTCCTGCATCTTCCACATTTTAGTTGCATGATCATTCCTTAAATATACTACAACTGCCATTAGGGCTGTAACATATTTTTCAGTGTTTCCCAGTAAAAACATTCTTTAGAAATACAAAAGATAACATATTAAAATCCAGTTATTAGAATAGCCTGTCAGAACCTCCTTATTGAGGCTCTCCAGCACGAATATCATACCTAGCAACTCTCCCAATTATTTGAACCTCCGCTTGTCTTGAAGTTTTTGATAATGCAGTTCAAAGGAGCAAAATATACTTATAGTTACAGCTGTGCCACCCTCCTCAAAACAGTATGATTTTATGGGCATTAAAAAAAGCAGTATTTGGTCCACAGTTTTGAACGTATATGCAATATTCAACTCTCTTTGCCATACAGTTTCTCTGTCTGTAGGTACACACGTATATGTTCATGTACCCCACATGCACACTCATCTTCCAAATGGCTAATGGATTACAGTACAGTCATTGAAAACTTAGCAAAGTGTGTGAGAAAAGGAAATATTTTATTTTGAACTAAAACAAAATTAAATATATCTAAATCAAATTCTGTATCATTAGTCTGAGCCATCTGGTTTTGGTAATCACAGTTAACTTGTTGCAGTCATTACTGACACTTTTAATACAGCAACTGAAGTATTATTTTTCCTTGTATGAACACTGACCCTTTTCAAGATCTGTAAGAGATGGCAAGAATATAAATCCAGTTATCCTTCAATATATCAGTTGATTTCTTAATGTTTGAAATTGTCAATGTTTCACCTCAATTCTCTTCTTACTGCAGCATAAGTGTGCATACTTGTATGAATATCAAGAAATTAATGTTGTATTTGATTTAATAGTGTTCTCAGAACTGAGCTAAAGGTATCAGTGAGAACAAGCTCACTCTTGCAGAATTACACACTTCATGGCACTCTTTGGCAGATTTAAAGGTTCTGGAGTCACAGAACTTGGCTCTATAACACCCTGAGGTGAAGTTTTCCAGCAGGAGCCTGAAATGTGAGGTAAACAGAGGGCTGCAAGTGCTGCACCCAGGATAAGAAGTCAGTGGATACTGTGCAGCACATGTCCCTCTCCCGTCTTGGTTCCTAAAAACTGGTTTTTCTTGACACCTCAGGTATGGTCTGATTTCCTATTTGGCAAATTCCCTGGGCTCACAATATGAGCTGAACAAAATTACTCTAGAGCACAGGCATCCTCCATTTTTCAGCTTCCATTTTCTATCAGTAATGAGTGAAAAGCACGGCGCTAACAGATGCCCAGTTGGGATGCACAGACACAGTCAGGCAGTGCCGTGTCTCTGTTCATGTGACCTATAAATACCAGACAGTGGAATCCACCTTCAGAAGAAAGACAGGGCTTGAGTATTGGCCTTCATAGACATTGGCATTAGCAGAGGAACAAACATAAGGTTTACTTATGAGGGGTTTGGGGCACTCGCAGTTCCCATTTCAAAAACTGCTGTGGAAGATTAATTCCCCACAGGAGCTGACACCAGCTACATTGTGTTTGACTAATATTCGTAGCAGCTCAACATCCCCAAAATTAAAAAGTATGTCAGAATTTTAAGAAAAAGGAACTATATTAAACCACTGTAGCAAATGTGGGAAAAAAACCCCAACAACTTAGAATAAGAATAATTTAAAATCACCCTCTCCATATCAATTACTGTATTGGATACTTATTAATGTCAATATTGCAGGATAGTAGCTCCATGTTCACAATAATGCACCTGTATGACACACTATGAAAAATCCTGAATAATTACTTGGCTCTATGGCAAAACCATATGAGGCCTTCCATGGGAATATTCTGTATTATAGATAATATTGAATGCTTAACTGAGTGAGTAGGAACAAGCAGATGAGCCTGGAGGCATGGTCATCTACTTAAGCATGCATTTGGATCTTCAAGCTAATTAATCACCCAGTTGTGTACTTAAACTTTGTCAATCCATTCCCACAGGTGATTAAGATCTATTTAAAGGCCATTTTGATACTTCGCAATTTTCTATTAACCAACTTGTCAAGATACTCAATAGGAAGTGTAATTCTTTCCAGTTCATTCTCTGATCCCAATGTAATAAAAACACAGAGCACGAACAGTGTGGAAACAGCAGGAAAACACTGAAAAAAAACTCTCAAACCCCTCCTATTGGTTCTACTACAAGCACAAAAGATATACCTAAGAAGATGAAAGTTGAGATACCAGATACTGGGTATAGAGGTAAATGACTCACACTCCTTAAACGTTGGCATAAACATGCATAAAATTGGAATTCAGAGGGAAGCTGTAGGGCCAAAAGAGGAGAAGGAATAATTTGCTGTATAAAAGTGAAGAACAGGCGAGAAAACACAAGAGAACAGACAAGGAATGAAGAGAAACAAAAAAATAATAAATGTTTCAAAACCGGTTCAAAACATCACAAAGTATCTCTGGTGATTACAGAAAAGAATAAAGAGAGGTGGATTTTTGGGCAAAAGAAATACGGTTTCATAAATACATAAAACTGTGGAAGTACAACAGTTCACTTTTCAAAATAGATTGGCTTATTCTAAATGTAAATCATTTAAATCTTGACTATCTTCAGACCACAGAGTCTTAATAAAAACAGCAATTTGTTACTTATAAGAGGAACATAAAAGGATGTATCTAGGCAGGGAAAAGGATCTCAGAAAAGAAAATCTCTCAAGGATGCAGGTAAGAAAGCTGGCTAGTGAAACCCAGGAGAAGGAAGGCGTTTGATACACTGTCTGTGACTCCTGAGATGACCTAAGGGTTCTGTTACAGAACATATGCACCAAACGCAGTTTCTTTGTCTTGGCTTTGATTTTCTGTGTCCAAAGATTGTTGGGGAGCTTTGGGTAAGGAAGGGTTTGCAGCAGAGAGCTGTTTTCATGTTGGCCTGAGGTCTAGACTGGTTGGCTTATCTGCAGACAGCAACAATAAAAGATTCTTTACAAAATCTAAATAACAACAACCATCTCAATATTAAACAAACTGACAAAAGTCCGATCTCTAGCTCTTTGTCTGGATCCATTCTCCCTCCTGAGCATAAACCCACTAGATACACCTCTGCTTGTGTATGCAGCAAAGGAAAGGATGGGCACGTGGAGAGGCCCTAGGGCCACTTCAGAAGTTTTCCAACTGGCTGTTCCTACTTTGGCCCTGCCACCGTCAGGGCACTGCCAGAGCACAACTCCTGCCAGCTGTTTGGTTTTGTGACTCTTCTCTTCATCAATGCTGCAGTCAAACCTAAAATTTCTAGGTGCCTCAAATCAAGGATTTCTCCAGAAGTGGCTTAACATGGCTGGGCAAGAGATTTGATTTCTTTTGCACCATTCTATAAAATAAAGCAGGACTGAACTTCTGCCTTGAGAATTTTTGCTTTTTAAACTGGAAAGGAACTCTGCTTATGTAGAAGCACTGACAATGCAGTGCACAAAACTATGCTAGTTCAGTGCATAAAGCTACACTAAAGGGTCTGACAATATACTGCAGTTTGAACATCACTTCCAACTCTTTTTTTCCACAAGAAAGAACAATTCACCTTATTTAGGAAACCATTTTCTGCTGATCTAGGGAGCTTGTCTGAGAAAACACAGCTGGATGCCAACAATATTTAGCACAGGATGTGTCTAAAGGAAGTGTGTGGAAAGATTTAGATGGTTCCATATGAAACATCAGATGGCAAAAAGCCCAGATAACATCCAAATTCTCCTTTGGGTAAAATGTTTTTATATAACTATTGATGACAAGAACACTCACAATGGCAGCCAGGGTGATACTGATTTTTTTGAACCTCTAACACCGCTTTAGTCATAAAAAACCTGCCAGCTCTGAGCAAGGACTATGAAGAAACTTCTAACACATTAATCCATGGTTAAACATGAAAATGTTCCATGAGCCCTCCTCTTAAATATGGTATAGGCAATCCAGACACCCGACCTAGATCTGATCCTATCTAGCGATTCCCAGTTATTTATGTCGGTATTTAAAAGAAATCACAGTAAAGCCCCCTGGATGTTGCATTTTCACACAGCATGAGAACACTGAAATCAGCACTCCCCTCTTTTCAGAGAAACTTCAGCCATTGACAGAAAATAGAACAAGCTACTGCACTCCTGGCAAAACTGACAGAGATGTTTATACCCTGTTCTCAGGCTCTTCACCGAGAATCTGGTGCATCCTGGCCACTGACCACGGTGTGCTGAAAAACCTCCCTGTCGCCCTCAGTTCTTCTCTTCACACTTGATTCTTTCTGTAGTCCAAGCAGTAATCACTCCCATTTGCTAAAATCCCAACTAATAATAAATAATATAATATAATATAATATAATATTTATTGAACCAGATAAGCTGATTTTCAGAAACACACCGGTTCCGTGCCATCAACATCTATACAAAAGCACGGTCTATTTCAACACTTAGTCATGACTGCATTTAAGAATCATTAAGAATATTTTAACAGTGTATCTAGCATTAATATAAAAAATGACTGATATTTTTAAAAGCTAAAGGTGAGACAAGATAAAATTTAGAAAGTGATGAGTGCTAGGTGATGTGAATAAAGAAGAGAAACTCCATAAAGAGGCATAGAAGCCATCCTGTGAATTTCAGTAGGGGACTGAAACATTTGAACTACTTTCAAAACAGGCTTATTAAGAAGTGAGCCTCTGTGCCTCTGGCACAGGGAGAGCCTTGGAGTCTGTACTTGGTCACACACCTCCTTTATGTAATTTAAAGTCATACTTCTTATTTACCAGTGTGAACAATAATGTTTATGATTATATACATGCTATATATAATGAACAATTGTTTATATAATTCCTGTATTTCATATTCAGCTGCATTTTCTGAGAAACCCCAAAATCTCTCTAAAATCCTTTCAGTTTCTCCCTATCTCCAGACTAGGACACAGTGCACAGACTGCTGAGAGGGAGGAGGTAACAGCAGAAGCTTTCCTAGAATCAGTGTATTTTAGACAAAAGAGACAGTAAAAAAAAAGCAGTTTATCACATTATGAAGCAGCCTGTTCTGCTGTTGGACACGATTACCAAAATGGTCTGTAAATTACACAGCTCTGGTAAGTTACAGTAGAGAAATATTAACTAATTAATATTAACAAATATTAATATTTGTTTAGCATAATCCTTGATCTTATATCTCACTTCTGACTCTCCCATCCTTTATGGACAATCCTTTTATTAGTGAATGACAAAGTTACACACACGTTCAATCTAAAATGCACCTGGTCAGATGGTTGTTTTCCAAAACATTAGAAATTTTGTGCTAGCCACATCTTTAACAGAAAAATGGCTGCAAAACATCTTAAAGAGCTTTCAAAAATGTGAGTCAGTTGGATGAAAATGTACTTTTTTACACAACACAAAAGGACACAGTCACACTATGGAATGTACTATTCCTGACCCCCATAAGAAGAGGCTGGAGAAAGAATATTGAGGGACTACGTATTTGGGAGTAAGAACAAAAGCTCATTGGATTGCATTTTCCAAGCTACAGGTTTAGCTGGTCTGCGCCTTTCAAATTATATTGAAGGCTGCTCAGGTGTGGAATTCTAGAAATAGCCCTGATCATGCTGAAGTTGATGGTACCAGATGATTCCATTGATCATAAGACTTCAGAATCGATGACAATATGCAGTATTTAAAGCTATAATAAAAACACTCCAACCAAATAAACACAGGAAATCTGTGGTAAAATGTGTAAATTTTGCCATGTTCTCCAAAGTCAAGGAATGTAAATTTAAATTGTTGTCAAAAGCACATCCTATTGCTCAAGAAAGCGACTGAAGACTCTGAAGGATAAGGAAAACAATGCATTTTAAGTCTACTCTTAAAAGTGTTCAGATGATTTCAAGCATTCAAAGGCTGTGCCTCAGCAAGCCCTGCCAGACGCAAAAACCTAGACTGAGAGTTGCCAGACTCACAGAAAACAATTTCTGATCAGCATTTCCTGTAATCAACATGCAAAATCTGATTCAAAAATTTCCTGCCTTCAGCACCTTTAATTACTCTTCCTTCCTCTAGAAGGCGGCAAGTCAGGTGATTATTTATTGAAAGACCTGTGAAATGTTTTCTCATCAGACAATGTTAGGCTGTAGGCTTCTTTTTAGGATTTTATGTGGAGTCAGAATCCTTTTTGCCTACTGATTCTGCTGATAATGTTTTTTATCCATTTTACTAAACATAAAAAGAACAATAAAACCATATTTGTTGTTGCAGTGGCATCTCACAACGATATAAATAACTCTCTTGTAAGTGAAGTCAGGTGACTGAGTCAAAGGCAGCAGATAGAAACACATTCCCCTTTGCATTTTTAAACTTTATTTTCTGACAATTCCGTCCCTTTTGTCCGTGACAACTCCAGTCAAAAAAATCTATTTTATTAATAAATGTTGAGGTAAATTGAGTAATTAGTGGTCCTTCCCACCCGGTTATTGAAATGATTGATTTAGAAAATAAGTCCTGGTTGAAAGACATAAGGTAATATGGCAGTACTTGAATTTAAATGTAATTGTTCCCCTACTAGCTTAAGTATCTCTTTTGCCTAAGAATACAGAAACTACTCTTATTTTTTTGACATAGAAAAAATTTTCAGTCAGAAGAGTTAGACATAAAAACTTACTGCCTTTCTTCCTTTCATTAAATTTCCCTGCGGATTAACAACTACCATTATATCTTTTCTTTCTCTGTTCTATCCTCAAAAAGACTGAGAAAAATCTCATAGATTATCAACACTGAGCTGTTTGAAAGAGCTAGAAATACCGCTCTATTATCACAGCAGGAATTTCCTAAGTGATGAGTTCATCATAGGATGCACAGACATTCTCCTGGAAGGTAGAATAAAGGCTGTACCTGAAACTCAAAGCCAGCAAATCCTAAACTTGAATTGGTGCCAGGTCATGTTTTGCCAGACAAAGATATTAAAAATGTAATGCCAGTACTAACGAGAGATTTGGCACACGAAACATGAGGAATGTTACAGATTGTGCTGACAGTGTGACATTGTGTTTTCCTGGATGTAATCTGGGTATCATGAGAGTAAGCTTGGAGCACTAATGAGAAGAATGATATTGAACTGGAAGAGCTGCTAAATATGCAGTAGCCACAGGGTTCCTGGAGTGAACTGGAACTGAAATGAAAACTGCAATACTGAAAGTAACAGAGGGTAAACTAGGCAGAAATACAGAAGGAAGAGAATCTCAGCAGGCAAAACTTGTTTGTGGTACCACGCTTGCCAGGACATAAAGGGCTTTTCTAATCATACTCTGTTTATCCCTGAAGTACTGTTAAAGAGGAGCAGGATTCTCAAGCTTAAAGGGGCATGTATCATTTCAGGAGATAAATGAATTTCACAACTGACTGGAAAAAGCCATGTATAAAAGTTGACCAGAAAACCCCTTTAGGTGCAAGGACTAAAATTCATATTGGAGATACAAAGTTCATTCTATGTCTTTGAGGTTCCTGTGTTGTTTTTTTTTTTTTGCTGTGGCCATTGTTGATTTTTGTTTGCCTCCTATTTGCATCAGCTAGAGTTAGTGATCCTTAAATGAAATGTACATAAAATTATTTTATGAATTCTTTTTTTGACCACATCTGTTGGAATTCTTGGCATTTGCACTACAGGTCTCGACAGGAGACATGCACCCAAATAACTCTGACAGCCAACAAAATCTGTCATGTGCTAAACGTTCACTTATTGAGACACAAATCACAATTATAGATATGTATAGCCATTGAATAAGTGTTACCATCACTAGAACTTTAAACAGAATGCTATCTAATTTATCTCCTCAGCCTCCAAATGAATGCCCTTGTTCCTTAATTCTCAGTAGCTCCCAGTGTTGCCTCTGGTATCCTGGCTCCTGTTAAACTTAATATCTTCAATTACCACTTATTTTATATACAGAATTCACCACTGAAGTTATACTTAATTTTTCCACTTCTATGAAAGGGTGAGATACACAAGAAAGCAGCAGCCAGGCAGTTCTTTGTCTTTAAGAGTAGGATAATTGAGGGAATAAGAAAGCAACCCTGAAGCTCCATATTGTGACTGCCCCAGTTGTCATTTATTTCCACTGTACTCCAGATTCACACTCTTCACAGGAATGCAGAGCAGGAAGTTTTAAGGTAGACTTACACCTCCTCCTTGCTCAGTACAATACAGATTACTACTATCAGCACTTGGAGATAATGCATAATTCAGTTTGTCTTGTATTAATATACTGTGCAAGGGAAAAAGAGTAAAGAAAATTTAACCCATGAAGAAAGAGGTCTACTCCACACAAAGTCCTCTGCTCTTTCTGAGATAAGGAAACATAGTAAAGAAAGCAGACTTGTTTTTATTTTTTTCCTTTTCTCTCTGATGTCAAGTACAAGGAAACCAAAAATAAAGCAGTGTGCTTTTCTGGATTCAGAACTATGTCAAGCAGAAATTTCTTCTCACTTTTAGTAACAAGGATCTTATTTTTGGATGCATTTGAAAAGTGTACTGCAAATGGAGATTATGATTTTCTTCTTGAAAGATTAAAATAATTATGTTTTGACTAAAACACGTAACTGTGATGTTCTGGCAAACAGCACTGAAAAAAATATAAGTTGCTATCCACTCCATTTCTCCCTGTTACGCTGTATTTTAACTTGTTTAATTCAGCCTCTAAAACAAGCGCACAAAAGAGCAAAGCCCAACCTCCGTTCCGTACAAGGATTAAGCCCGGGAAATAATTTAATAAAACCCTACAAGAAAAATGACTTAAGCGTTGAGGACAATGCAGCACTAATGTGTTTCATAAGCACTGCCTTACCGGCTGTAAGAGGGTCAGTGCACATGTCACTTCTGTTTTGCTTCCATGCCAGCAGGCACCGCAGGCTGAGGGGATCCGCCGCTGCTGCTACGTGGCTGTTGAACGGCACCATCAGCTGATGAGCCTTGGCGATGCCACAGTAACTCTCTGTTTCTGCCACCAAGGGCAAATTGTTCAAAGATTTCGCCGCCTCGGAGGCCTGGCTGAAATGTTCCAGGGCTTCCTTGTAGTTTCCCTAGGAAAGAAGGGAAAATAAAAGACAATAATGTTTAAAAAACTGCTTGTAGTCGCCTGTATTTTACCTTCACGTTACCGCCAGTTTCTCTGACGCCTCAGAGACGTGGCAGCCCACAGAATGACCCGTGGCAGGGCATTGAGCAAGTCTCTCCCTTGCTGTTTTCTAACCTCTAAAATCCAGATAACACTGCTCATATCTTTGAACTGAATAGTTTTTTGGGTATCTCTGTAGTATTTTGAGCATACAAATCCAAGTATATAAATGCTAAGTATTAATAAAGATTGCATCCAGGCCGTTTAGAAATCATTGCTGTTGTTTCATTGCATTCAACTTATCTGTGGGAGGAAGGGTCCTAATTTATGGTGGTATTAAATTTTAAAAAATAAATCCTAAAAATGGAAGAAAAGAGGGTAACTAAGTGACAGACTTCAGAAAAGAACAGAAATTAAAACTTACTCCTTTATGGGGGAAGAAAGGGGTATACAAAACCTCAGGGATATTCCTAATCACAAAAAGAGAAACAGTAGGGAAAATGTAGCCCAACTGTTGCTGAATAGAAAACTCAAATAATTTCTCTATCCTACCATTGGCATGGAATTCTGCTGCCCTGATGGCAGAAACTTCCTGACTTGAAAACATTCTCAGAGCTGTCTTATCCTTTCAATCTCATCATTTGGTAAGATTGAAATTCCCTTCTGCACAGAGCCAGGGAGGAGAGACTCCAACTGGTACCTGTTTCACTTGATACCACTTTTTGGGATGAAAATTCCTGTAAGTGGCAAAATGTGCTTATAATTAAAAAAGGATGAAAAGAGTAATAGAAATTCTAGTAGTCTTTTAGCTTTGTTTAATACAGCAGAAGAGTAGAATTAGGCCTATGAGGACACAGCAATGAATAAAGAATGATAAGCTGTAATATAATAAAAAAGAAGAGACACATACTTACCATACTCATGAGAACTATAGCAGGTTAAGTGATGCAATTAATGAGAGGAATGCAGCATATCAGACTAAGAAACTTGAAAAAGGTGAAATGAGAAATGAAAGAGTATCATGCAAACTTCAGAGTGAACATATTAAATAAGCAACCTGCTTAACAAACTGGGAGAAATGAGACCTAACAGTCCTGCACAACACAAACCCAGGCATTTTAGGAAACAAGAACCACCTGAGTAAAACAATCATTACTGGAAAGCAAACTGTGTGTACAGCACTAAATAAAAGTACTGGTGAGGAAAGATACAGCAACAGTATGGACAGAGCAAAGTGAATTTGGTCAAAGTGATTTGTGTTTGGAGGAACAGGAAGAGTTATATCCCTGGTTTACTAAAGGTCCCCAAGGATAGATCTGGATATAAGTAGAGATATCTTTAATTTGATGGACAGTACTACTGCAAATTTTATCACTGGGGGATGTACAGAGTTGAATAAAAAGACCGTAATAATGACTTAACTTAGAGAATACTGGTGATGACAGCTGACACCAGCAGGCAATGATCCAAAAGAGGAAATGTTAATTCATACTCAGTTTTGGTAAATACTGCTGACCTTGCAGAAAAAAAAAATGATACAGAAAGCAGGGAATTGCAAACTTTAAGATTTTTTTTAATGTTTTAACTAAATATTTAATATACATTAATAAGATTAAGTTACTGCACTTGTGCCCTTCTACACCACTGCCCCAGTTCAAGGCAGAAAATTCTGAACTGAGAAAGAGAATTTAAAGAATAATCAAATAGAGATTAGTTCTTAAAATAGCAGTTCTATTGAATTGATTATTAGCAATGGTGGAAGAAGGAATGAAATACAGACGTAGTTAAACAGAATTTATTTCATTATTTTTTAGATCTGGACAAGAATAATTCAGCACATTGTCATATCACCCTGCTTTCTTCTAAGTTTCAGATCCATTTTGCAATTACTTCATCAAGATGTCAAACACCTTAAAACTTAATTTTCAATGGGAAATTCATCATTTATGTTAGAACACATGTAAACAGAAAACTCTCATCTCAGGCTAATTTAGACATTATAGAGAAAAAAAAAAATTCTACTGCTTATGAAATAAAAACAGGACAAACAGGATTGCAATTCTGGTAGTGGGAGCTCTCCATAAGAGGAATCCAGGGGGGAAAAAAAAAAAATAGGGGCATTTAGGGATAATGTAAGGTGTAAGTGAAAAGGAGAAAGCATTCTGTTCAGTATATTAAACACAGAACTTATGACAAAAAATATGCAACAGAAGATAAAAGGGTATTTCTAATTTTATTTTATTCATAGTGAAAGCATTTCCTAAGTTCCATATTATTCAGCATACAGAACAAATTATTTTTATTACTTTTTGTATCTAAATAATTTTGTGTAGCAATTCAGCTCTAAAATAGGTGTGAAAGCACAAATCTTTCACTTCTGCAGCAACGCCTTTAATCCTTTTGATTTCAAAACCCAAGTGTTACTTCAGTGCATGTGGAGACAGAAGAGAAAGTCCTTCCACTTCTAACAGACCTTTGACAAACTACTTGATGCTAGAACCCATTTCATAAATTTGGCTGAGAGAATCTACAGGAGAACCGCAGCTAAGATTATAAACAGCTCATTAGTATACAATGCAATATACATTCATGTATAGTGCAATAAAATTTCATTTGCATTAACCAATGACTCTTTATGGGCATATATGGCCCCAATGGTGATTTCCATGAAGATTTTTCACATGTAAAGTTTGTTCTGATCTAAATGTGAAGGTTTTTATTCATCTATTTTACATAGATGTGTGTGTTAAATATGATGTGAAATTTTCACCTTTCCCAGAAAATTAAGGCACATTTCATTTAGTCACGCAGTGACTTCTCCTTGGGTTACACCTGCAAGATGCAACACCTGGATCAAATCCTCCTGTGTCACCTCATAGGCAAAACCAGATTTTACGAAGAAGTAGATGAAGTTGTTTGAGATCATTACTACAAACAGTACTTACTCTTTCATTGTGAACTTTTCCAAGTAGGACATTTGCATCCACCAGGCTTTGCCTTAGATTAGCTCTCTCAGCATCCTTCACAAACTCTCCCAAGTACTTCACAGCCTCATTTGATTTTCCCTGACTGAAGCAAAGGACAGGGACAAAATGAAATATTTACTCAGATGGCTTCTTCAAATGCTGAAGAACTGCCCCCTTGTTCTGAAACAACTTTACTTTGTGATGACTCATCCATGACTGGATTTTGTTTCCAAATGGCCTTCAGCACTACCTGTGCTGAGCCCAGTGAGACTACTCCACACAGAATGTCTGAGGGCAAAACTGGATCCTTTCAGCAAAATAGAACAAAACTTTCTTTCAGAAAATTGTGCCATATTTTAAGGCCTAGAATGAAAACACATGTGGATGATTTTGTGGAAGGGCTTTTGGATCTCTTTTTTTTTTTTTTTTTTTTTTTTTCTATTGAACTGCTGATTATATTTTCAATTCAGCTGGACCTCACATCCTGACAAAATAGGGGAAGGAGGTATGAAAATGGTTTTTTTCAGTAAGGCTTTCTGTCATTCAGAGCTGCTCTAGAACCTGGTGGTGCAGCAGCAGCTCCATAAAAGTGCTGTATCTCACTTCTGGGGTGACAGCCTTTCCTTGGAACACAATACTGCCCTTTGGCTGGGTGGATCAAAGGCGGCCAGGGTCACACAGGCAAACCTATAAACTGTGGATTGCAGGTGCCACCCCCAAATCCCAGTGAGCTCAGAGCAACCTGAGGTCATAGCTGCATCTAACTTGAAAATTGCCTAAGGTACTTTGACAATAACAATTTGCAGATTTCTTTTTTTTTATTATTTAATAAAGCCAGTCATATTAACAATATAAGACCTCAGCAGTGTGATTGCAAGATATAAGACAGACATCTGAGGTGCCCATCTTCCCTTTAAGGCCCGAGTGTTACTCCAGCTGACCTCAATATTAGCCATGAACTTGAGTCACTAATGTAGGAGTGTAGCATGCTGAATGACAAGGCACCAAGCAAGACAGAAAAATCCAGTCTTAATTAAGAAATTCACAAAAATAGGAGTTTCTGTAAGTGATAAAGAATTGTGATCTATTTTCTCACCATCTTAAACCACGTTCAAGTTATATTCCTGCAGCAAATGACTGCTTGGCATTTATTTACAATACAGTTTTTGTTATAAACTATATTAGGGATATGTGCTTTCAAAATCCGGCAGAACTGTGAATTTCTTTCTTTTATGCTATTAGAGTAATTATAACAGCCTGCCATGAAACAGGAAACACAGCAAAGCTTAGCTGCAAATTTACAATATTGCAGTGAATATCTGTATGTGACTCAGAGGGCAAGATTACTACAAAAGGATGCTAAAACCACTGCAAACTAACATTCTTGAAATGTTCAAGGATATGCAATGGCAAAGCTTAGTGGTCAGTTAGCAGACTAGAATTTACTAAACTTTCCTAATTTAAGGATCTTATTACCATGAGAATATGAAACATATCAGACCATAAACATTTACCAAATGTCAAAAGGCTTCTAAATTTTAGAATTAGAGACACATATTTTTTTAACATGCCTTTTTTTTTTTTTTTCTAAAGAAAAGAAAATCAAATATTTCCCTACAGAAATACAGCATATGATTTATATAAGTTAAAGGACAAGGTTAAAGTGTTAGACAAATATTAATTCCAGTTTTTCTAGTTTTCTATATGCAGTGCACAGGTGCAACTTGAAGAGCATATTATATGGTATAATCATTAAATCCATTCAACCAGACCTTTGAGAGTTAAAAACATATATTCTGAGGAAAAGGACTCCTTGGTCCAAGGAATGAGAATGAAACAGCACAGAATATTTGTGTATCAAGGTGATTCCAGTTTCCAATTGGGAAAACAGGACTGTTAACACCCACATCCCCTGACAACTGTCCAATTATGTATATCACACTTGGCCTACTGTTTGCAGTAGAAGTAATCAATAAAGGATGTGGTTGAGTGAACATAGATTTTGGTTGAACCAATGCATGAAAACTTAATCATTTACTCAGAGTGGAGAAATCAAATAGAGCAGAGATGAAACAGCCACTAAGGGGTTTGTTGATTGTGCCACCAAGTTTGTGGGCTAGAGGCTGAAAGTAATAAAGCAAATGGAATCAGTGACAGGAGAAAATGTAAAAAGGTTTTCTTAATTTCATGAATTAATAGAAATGTTTTGATGTATTTCTCTCCATTTTTTATTTTTCACATCAAAACTTCTGTTCCACATATAGAAATATATGAAAATTGCTAGGGCCTATAACCTCTTTGAGGAAAACAGGAATCAATTTGAGACGTATCAGAAAGGTATTTCTCACTGTTAGAACTTCACTTATGCCAGGTAGCAAGCGGTTGGTACAGTTTAACAATTTTTCAAAGGAAGTACTTTTAAAAGCACTACAGCTTGAGATATTTGAAGTATGCAGAAGGATTACTGAAACATTTTATCCTGCACAAGACCTGACCTGATAACATGATAAACAGGTCTTTCCTACTCAAAGGGCTAATATTTTATAGTTCCTTCAAAAATCTACATGTTATTTTATACAGCCATATACTTTCTATCTCCTTAGACATCACCTTCCTAAATGCATAAAATGCAATTTCCTAAAGATATAGTCATTCATGATCCCACAGAACAGTTATGATGACTTCAGCAGAAGAGATTACACATCTACAGCAACTCATTTTCCAGTTTCATGCTAAAATGCCCTATGAGATTTTTACCCCTATTAGACTTTTATGAAAATATGCACCTTTTATAGGATTGCTCATGTGATGGAATTGGATGTATAAATCATGTGTCCACAAAAAGTCATTACCATGGTGGACACTGGCAGAATAAGTCAAGAACATGATGCTATTATGTCAGACTCTTTCCCTTGGAAAATGACATGACTAAATGCACATGATAAAGATTTTCAGTTTCCCATGGTCTCTGGAAACATCTGCAGCAAAGATTTCACAAAATATTCCAAAGCCATAGACAGATTCTGAGCCATTCAGGAAGGCTCAGGCACTTTCTCCAATCAGTGAAGAGGAACTAAGTGCAAATTCTCACAGACATTCTGGTAGTAATGCATTATTTTTGGGAAAAAGTCATCCTCTTGTGAACATGTTATCCATCAAATTTATTTACACAAATCTAGCCTAGATCAGGTAATAATACAAATAAATGAAAATTGAACAAGATGAATATGGGGATTCCATCACCAGCAGTAATTATTGGAGCATTTATCCAAAATGTTCTGTGTCCAGCTGTGGCATCCTCAGGACAGGATGGATATGGAACTGTTGGAATGGGTGCAGAGGAGGGCACCAAGATGCTCAGAGGGCTGCAGCACCTCTCCTATGAAGACAGGCTGAGAAAGCTGGGGTTGTTCAGCCTGGAGAAGTCACCAGGGAGACCTTACAGTATCTGAAGTGACCTAGTGAAGATGGGGACAAATTGTTGAGCAAATGTTGGGCCTGCTGCAACAGGACAACGGGCAAAAGGGTTCTAAACTGAAGGAGGGTTGATTTAGATTAGATTTAGGGAAGAAATGTTTTACAACGAGAGTGGTAAAACACTGGAACAGGTTTCCCAGAGAGGTGGTGGGTGCGTCATCCCTGGAAATATTGAAGGCCAGCCAGGATAGGGCTTTGAGCAACTTGATCTGGTTGAAGACGTCCCTACTCACTGTGGGGAGGTGGACTAGCTGACCTGTAAAGATCCCTTCCAACCCAAACTCTTTTATGCTTCCATCAGTCCATGATTCTTAAGTGCCTAGACTTTCCTCCATATAAGTTTCTCAAACAACTGAAAGTTGCTGAAAACCATCATGGTATTTTACAGGGGTGAGCAGCAAATGCCTATCATGTACCTGAAGCTCTTCAAAGCAGGTACTTATGTAAGGTGTTTAATTTGGTAAATGCTCTCATGGCAAAACTAGCAGATGGGTTTTATAAAAAGTACTACAACAGCCATTTTCCAGAGAAAAGGTTTATGGCTGGGTCTTCACCAAGAAGACCCAATCTGTTCTCTAATTTGTTCTTCAGTTGATTAAATCCCTGATCCTATACATGAGATTGAACTCTTCCTTCACCTGAAGAAATCAGAATATTCCTCTTCTAGAAGAATGCCCTAAATCCTAAATTGAGGTGTCTCACTGCTCTTAGTATCTACTCCCACTGCTTCTCATCTACTGTTTTCATTCTTTTTCAAATTGCAAGAACCGGAAAGCAGTGGGAATTTCCATTCTTGGATAGTTAAAGAACGTTCCCAGAAGGTGTGGAATACAGATTTGATGCAGAAGAAAATCACTAGCCATTCTGTCTTTAGGTCTGCTTTTAAGAAAAGAATTGCATGGGAATGGTCTTTCAGATGAAGGGTTTAACAAACTGACTTCTGAAAGATCTCAAAATTTGCAACTTCTGAGTAAATAAATGCATGTGCCCTCATTCCAGAATGCCTAAATCACAGAGAGGAAATTAATATATGTGGTTTACCAGGGATGTTCTCTTGACTATCTTAACCCAGCCTCTACCTAGACTGCTGCTTTTTGAGGATACAAGGAGCTCAGGAATGCCACTGAGAGCTCAGAAAATTTTGTACTCATTGCAAAGCCACTCATTGTAACAGCTGGTCTTTTAGCTACTAGATCTTTCTTGGTTAGGCTTTAAGAGAGTTTTAAAACTGAGACCTGGTATTCTTAGTCTGTTATGTGTTTTTTTGAATATCTTTTCCCGTGTCCTTATTTAGGATGCTCAGAATACATGTAGACATGAATTATGCATCAGAGAGCTGAAGAGGACTGTGGTTGTGGCTGATCCTTGTGTGCTTGGGTAAGGCCAAGAGACAAGGGATCTGACTCAAAGAGGAGAATTTACTCTGCACACTGAAATAAACCCGCTGACAAGTCCCTCTCCATAAACAGTTGCCAAGCTCTATCATACATCATATGCACTGAGGTCTTCAAACACAGGGTAAATTAAGAATAAGTTGCAACCTTCACTTCAATCTCTTTTTTCCCTATCTCATATGATAATTTCATTAGATTACTTTCTGTCAAAATTGTTGGTACTAAACTAATTCACCTGCAAGAAGATTTTAATGCCAGATGCTGAAACAAAAATATTGAACACAAGCATCATATTTGCAACAAATTTGTACCTAGTTACACATGCACAAACCAGAAATGCATCCACAGAAGTGGTACAAATAAATGAAAACTTACAGTTCAGAAAATATTACACTGAGACACCTACTGAAGCTTGCTACACTCTTCCAGGTTTTCTCTCTTTCACAGAGGAAAATAGGTCTGCATTTCTATTTCCCAGTAAGGTAAAGTCCACCCAGAAACAAAAAACCCCACCATGCCAACACTTAAAAAGCCCTCAAAATGTGGAAGAAAAAGGACATGTTATAGTTTACAGGCAAAGAAAAACTAGAACAATACACTTAAAAAAAATGTGTAACAGTTTAAAACAACTTTCGATGAAAGGGTCACTTACTGCAAGAAGGGCACTGCTTAAATTTTAAGCAGTCAGTAATGGGAAGCGACAGACCTCTTAACAATTTAAGTCTTTCACAGCTGAGTGAATCTGCACTGACAGTCAGGCAAGGATGTGCTAACCTACCTTGCCAGGATCTTGGCTACAGCTGCATATGCTCTGCCTAGGCCAGCAGAATCACAAAGGGCTCTGAAGATTCCTACAGAGGTGTTCAAAACCTGTGAAACAGGAAGATAAAAACCCGTAAGTTTTTAGAATTTCCCAATGGGAATTTCCACTTTTTCTTCCCCTCCTAATCTCTCTGTCCACGCAGAAAGCAAAATTAAAGCCTTCCCACAACTGCAACCGTCCTCTCATTAGTCATAATGGGACTAGGGTTTTGATCATTATTTATAGTTGTTTGAAACTACTCAATAATTACAAATCAAAAAGATGTAATTTGCAATTATGTCTCTGTATTTTGGCAATTTGCAAAAGACCAAAGAGGTACTCCCCGATTTGCAGTATAAATTTCCTTATCCATAATTTAAAAGATTTCAAGAGCCTGTGCTTTTATGAGTTTCTGATAATCAATAACTTAAGATGGTGTCCTCTGCATTCATACTGTTTTAGAATGATATGCTAAAATACGACTCAGTATTATTTTTCCTTCTTTAATCTGTCACAGTTTATCTTAGTACAGTTCAGATGCCCCAAAACTGAATAAATTACAGGTTACATATTTCATCTATGCTGGCTAAATTACTGTTGATAATGCTGCTATTTTTCCGATTAATTAATTCGCACACAAGAAGTTTGTTAATATCAGCTTGGAATCTACTCTATTATTATGAACCCTCCCATAACTGAAGGCTTACAGCTGCTGCATAAAAACATATGATCTTAATTTAACACTGACATCACCTTATTGCAGAATTTCTCTTTTCATCCATTTTTTTTTCCAGTGGCGATGACAGGAGAGTGCATATAAAATTAAATCTTATTCTTTCATCCCTCCTCTTTGTTGCTTGACCCAATCTATTACACACATGAGAAAACAGGAAATCTCCAAAGACTCTCTACGGAAATCCTTTTTGCACATTTCCAAGAAAGGAGTAGTGAATGTCATTTACCAGCTCTGAAGGGGGATGGGAGATGCCCAGGGACATATGGCAATATCCTGCATGCCCCAGGATGCCTTTTTATACTGAAGTAAAAGATTGGGCATTTTCTACTATGAGTGCATCCCCTGCCGCTGGCAATCAGGAGAAGACAACTTGTGCGTGCTAATGCTGTGGGTGTCACCATTTCCGTTGCTGTCCCCACCACCCAGATTTCCCAGTTCTTGAAGGAGTTTTACATGCAGCAGCATCCCTGGACACAACTCTTATTCTTTAGCTACATAAGCTCTGCATGCACCAAAAGCAGCATTTATTAATGTGCACTGCCCTATTTATCATCCCTCAAGTACTTTCTTATCAGTAGTGTTCTAATGTTGCATCCTATCCTTGCAGGTCACTGCCAATTGAGTTATCAATGCATTAGGTGTGACAGAAAGAGTACAAAGGCACCTCAGCTAGGAAGTTGTCACATCAGTTCAGAACTCTCTCTAAATTGAATACATACATGATGTTGTCAGTGCCTGCAGTACATCCTTCTAATAATCCAGGATGGTAGCAGAAACTCACAGGTGTCCGAGAAATAATCCTTGGTATTGCATTTAGCTCAGGGGACCTACGGCATTTGTTGAAATAATCGTGCCCATATTAGAAAACCTGCTATTAGAGTGTCAGGAGGTGTCACAAATGTTATGTGCTGGACTGAAACCCAGCACTTAAACTGGCCTCTACAATATTAAACTTGGACACAGGGCCTGCAGTCATTACTATCTGGAACAGAAAGGTTACTTAGGAATCTAAGGCTTTGGCTACCATATATTTTTTTTCTATTAAAGATATCAAAAAGCCTGAAAAGTACAGATAAACCCAAGGACACATCATACACAGCATAGCTGAAGTAAAATGTTGGTTCATTGCATTGCTGCAACAGCTGCGAGCAAGAAGGAAGTAAATAAATAAAGCCACTCATTCATATTGATGAAAAGTGCTTATTTTGATCCCAGGTCACTACTACTCTACACAAATCAGATATTCATTCTAAATAATGAGGAAATAACGTTAATTAAATCATCTTCATTAAAGGGAGAAAGTCTTGATAAATTACCATCGAAAATGTACTCTTTATGTCTGTATTTCAAATGACTCCTCCAGCTTCAGGTAAGATATAGGGACACAGGGGCTTGATGGAAAGGAGCTGTGTAGTGCCCCTGGATGACACAACTGCCCTGTATCCATTTATGTGAAAGAAGTGAAAAGGGTTCTCCTCTCCTGTGATGTATGCCCAACCTTCAACACTCAGGATAGAAACATTTCAGGATAGAAAAAGAGGAACAGATAGAACACGTTAAAATGATGGTTAAACACATAAGCATTGTAGGATTTCACCCAGACGCTCTTGAAAATACAGCACATTTTTAATTTTCATTTAAAACAAAAAAATTATAACGTTTACATGCTGGAAAATCAAGTGGAATCCACACAATGATGCCTGCCAGAATCTGTAAAGAGCCTAAAACCAACAAGTGGGCGTGAAAACTTTCCTGATTATTTTTATGGGATAGGAACAGCCAATCCATCTAACTGGCTTCCTGCGGATATCACATAGGAAAAGACATGCATGTGGCAGAGAGTATTGAGTGGGCAGGGCTCTGCCAGTCATCTATCAGCTCTCTGGGAAGTCGATAAATATTGGGAAAATGTACCATTTGGATTTAATGGAATTTATAGGTTCCAAATGAAAGTTTGTCTTTAGACAGAAGCATAGCTAGAAAATGGTATTTTTAATATATATATATATATATACACATATATACATATTAGTCATTCTGTGCAGGGGAAAATAACATCCAAGGAAGAGGTAGAATAATTAATAATTAATGTGAAAACTCTTACGGAAATGTGCAGTTTTCCTGGATGGGAAAAAATTAGACAACAAAAGAAAAACCATCTTAGCAAGGTAGGATGCTTCTACTGCAGTATTCTATAGGAAATACTGTGTTTGAAAATGTCATCTTGGTAATTTTCTTTGTAATTATTTGTTAATTCATCTATTCATTAATAAAAATATATAACAATGTGTAAATAGATGTTGAATAGGATTATGTAAGAATCTATACTGGTAATGTATATTAAAACCAGTTTGAGTATTATGCATATTTAGCAAAATTTCGTTCTCAAAAGTTAGACAAAGTTTCCAGAGATGTAGAGCTACTGAAGGGGTGAAATGACTGTTTTTTCCTTTATGTTTTGTTTGGTTTTTTAGAATTAGCCATGTAAAAAGAGTTCTGAGGAAGGAAGCGGTTACAATAGATTTATCTCGATCATGCTCAACTCCATTATGAAATTATAAAATTTCCATATTGTTTCAAAGACAGTTTGATACTCCTAGCAACTAGTGGGAAATGATTGTTGTATATGAGGTTGAACAGATTAGAATAACATACTGTTCTTTCTAACTTTATATAAAAAAATGTAACCTAAGTTTAACAACATAGCAATTATAAAAACCACACTGATTCTGGTCACAGATTAGTTTTTGGATCAATGTGACCAAGCACACTGACTATCTCAGAATTCGTACTTCTAAGGATCTGTGGAAACATTAGCTTTAAAAAAACCCAAATAACATGAAAGTCAAAGTCTAATACAGTGGGTTTCAATCACACTTCCTCCTTCATGCAGGATGTGGGAAGATAGAAGTTGAAGGTGGACTTCAACTTTGTTTTCCACAAAACAGACCACAGCATAGCTCCTGTGGGAGCATCCATTCACAAAATCAACTCTCTTTTCATGTCTTTCTAAGTCTATTGTGTCTACAATTACAGTGTAAAAATAAAGTATTAAGTTCTGGTAAAATCCTCAAACTAGAGCCTGTTCGTGATGTGGCTCTCACACTAATCCTCTAGCTAGTGGTGAATTTCATATTTATCTCCTTTTCCAAGAAAAATATTAGTGAGCTCTCAGGCCCAGATTTACTTCTCTGTTATTTTGGCATTATGCCAGGCTGACCCTCCAGGGCTTATTCCATTAATATAAAACAGATACAGGAGCTCCTCCCCCAAGAACCCTCTCCATCTAAAATCCCACCCTTTATTTTTTATTGTTGTCATACCTGTAATTCTTTTCTATGCACATAAAAACACTCACACACAACCCTATTAGCGTATGCAGGACTCAGACAAAAGCACAGAGGCTCCGATGAGCACTGATACATCTGGGGATAATGGACAAAAGAGAAAATATTGAAAGTATGAATTTATGTTGAATAAAGAACATCTATCCAAATCAACACAAGATTAATGCTACTACCAGCATTTCACTGCTTTGGTAAAATACATTTCTCTGACAAGCACATGATGAGATAACGCTGATTTATAATACCGTAACTTTAAAAACCCACAAAAACATAGTTCTGCTCTCAGCTTTAGATTTGATATTGTTGCCAAACTTTATTGGAAATACATTTATTTTGATTTCTGCAAATCTAGCTGTGTTTAGCCATTTCACAGCTGGTGAGCAGGAAAGATGCTTCTGCCTCATTTACAGATCTTGAACATGAATCAGACTATCAACTGCACCATTAGTCAAAGAGATCAGTAGCTAATGATTCCTGACAGGCACTGCAGTGGCAGGCTAAGGCCCAGCCCAGCTAGCAGCATCTGACAGTGTTTTTCTGAAGCCAACAATAGGTGTAGGTAGACAGACAATGCAGTCGAGTGACACTACAGGACTCATATCACTTCGTACCTCTTAAATGCTTCCAGAAAAAAACCACATAGTTCTGATGGTTGCTAAATAATCACCTTGATACAGTCCAGTGAAAATAAGAGACAACAGAATTGTATGCACAGGCACTGTGCAGTTCAATGAACTCTGACCAGTAGCTTCCCCAGAAATGCGTATTTCAAAATTACAAATTACCATAATTTGAGTGGTTACACACCTGTGGCCATGCCAAGTAAGATCAAAAAAAAGTTTCACAATACAAACCCAGATGTATTCTTATTTTTGCCACAACCCAGCGTGGGAGAGGTCGGACAGCAAAAGAAAATTGTATTCTTGACGAAATGCATTGATGACAAGGAGCGGAGCTCATTGATCCCAGGAATCTTACACACCAGTATCAACTGAATGGTAGGCCACACCTTGTTCAGCGCTAAATATGTTCAGGCATAGAGAGCATCCAGGGTAGAAGCTGCACATATTCCACCTGCATGCTCACAGTTCAGGGATCCAGAACCTGGGTGCCACACCCAGGAAAGAGGCAGCCCTCCCCGATTTGACTGAACTGTTACTTCTCTCTCTTTACCCACAACTAAAATTCACCAACTCAGTCCTGTTAACCCCTTGCTCTTAGCCACATCCACTTCCATAAATTACCAGAAACTCACAAATGTTGTCAATCTTCTTACAGAGACAGAAAGAATTTGGCTGGAATTGGCCAAACTGATCTGTTCCGGAGCTCCTGTTCCAGGGACTTTATTTGGATAATGCGTAGCATAAGCACACATCTTGGAGCAAGGGGATCAGGGACAGGGGAGGGAAGTAGAAGAATGCACCCCAAAGACTGTCCAAGTCAAATGTCAAAGGGGAACACCCTTGTTGAAGACTTCCCAGAGCTAGGACATGGCCACCACAGAGGTGCTGCTTGGCTCCACTCTCCCTGCGGGTAACTAATCCAGCCTCTCTCCTCCTCCCCTCATCTGCTGGGCTATCAAGTGCAGTATTTACCCTCATGCTCTACAAACACTCAGCAACACATGCTTCAAGTTACTCGTGTGTGCATCTACTTGAAGGATTAAGGGAGGGAAGACAAACATTTCACTCATTCCTTAACAGTCTATCAAGATCAGAGCTAAGGCTCTTTGCCTGTATCAAGTCTTGTCTGCTTCATATAATACTCAGGGCATGTGTATTTTGCTTTGATTCTGAATGGATGATACGTAACTACAAGTAAGTAATTGAAAAAGTTCCTTTCCCCAGAGTAATTTCAAACTTCCATTGGCTTCCACAAGGTCAGGAGTTCACCCTGTATGCTTCATTTTGCTGCACAGAAAGCTTAAAGAGATGAAATGTACAGATGATTGAAGAGAAGTTAATTTTTGTTTCTGCCTTGCTGTCCTTAATTCTGGCCTTCTGTGACACCAATAATTATATTAATTCTGATTCTTTACACAACAAATTTGTAGCAATTAAGTAATAATTTTCTTATTTCCTAAACATCATAAAGGGTTTTATTATTCATTCATATTAGAAAAATGTAAAAAAAAAAAATCATCCAGGTTCTTCAGAGCAAAAAAACTATGCAGACAGCAAATCCAAGTATTTTCATTTACTATTATTGTACAATTTGAAATTTCTACTGCAAAAGACATTGCCCTAGTAAAGGTTATTGCAATCTATATTTAGGACAGGAATGTAATGTTTTCCAAGCCAGCCATTGTTGACATATTTCTTCAAAATAAAGCGTGGCTTAACAGTCTGGAGTGAAGAAGCTTCATCTGTTACCCTTTAACAGCAATATAAGAGGAAAAAACAGTTTATGTATCCTTTCCATCCTGACAGATGTGACAATAGCTGGAAACACTGTGCCTGCCAAGAGCTTTTATCAAGTATGTTATAACAACTAGTAATAAGTGTAAATAATAAATGGCTACGATCTTATGGGAAACGGTGGCAATACTAAACAATTTTTGGTGCTTGCTGATGGGAGTCTGCTAGTCCTGGAATTCCCTGGCTTCCCAGTAGAGTTTTGGCCTGACAATAAACAACAGTTTAATACTTTATCTAATCCCAGCCAGGAGGTAAGTTCAACAGCAAGCTTTTGCAGATGTTCACATCCAATAATCTATTCATAATTGATGAAACAGGGAGGTCAGATGTAATGGTTGCTACTATTCCAGCAACAAATAAATGGTTATTGACAAAACAAGGCAGTGTGGCGCTGAGTGCTGAGCAGTGACAAGCATGAAACAGTGCTGAGACAGAAGTAGTGATGTGAATATAGCCCTTCATCTTGAGAATTCCTCTATGTGATGTGTGGCACCAGGGCCACTCTGACACATAAGCAGATGGAGGTGACTTGTAAAGGAAAAGTGAGATTCTGCAACAACATAAAAGACAAAGGCAGAGCCAGGGGAAGAAACAAGGAGAAAAGGGTGGACAGGACTGGAAATTGGGGTAAGTGCAATAACATGAATTGTTAAGAAATGCATTTGTATAGCAGCACTGTGATCTAGATGTCTGGACTGCTTTTATCAGATTGTTGTGTCTATGTGAACATACCTGGCTGTGAGATCACTGTAGCCTCCTAAGACAATAGTATCATAAGATATCTATATATAAATGCATGCTTAAATGCCCATTACTTATTAGACAAAGCACTTATAAATATTCTGCTTCATGCTTACTAATATCTTGAACAGATATTTATAACTACACAAAGTTCTCCTAGGTAAAAGCAAGTAAGGAAACAAACAAACAGTTAAAATTTGCATAATAATCATCAAAACTGCAGAGATAAACTAGGAAAGTATAAAACCAATTTAAATTAGACAATGTAGTAGGTAGTTTTCTGCAAACCAATATAGAAGGGAGGGATCTCATTCAGCTGAAAATCTTATATTCTTCAAGTTTTAACCCATGTAATACAGTAAAAGGATTAATAGACTTCTTATTAACTGAATAAAACTTGATGCAAATAGACGCTTGAGATCTTTTGCATCCATTTCAGTGCTAAAAGATAGCATTTCTGCAATGTTTACTGTGTAATTTACTAGTATGTAAAACAGCTGAATGAAATGGGGACCTTTGCTGGTATATGCAGTCATAAAAAGATTTCACACAAATATTTTAAATATTAATATTACTAAAATCATTTAAAGCACCAAGGAATGTGAAATCGATTTCTTTAGAAGTACAATTTATTTCACACTTTGCTACCAATTCTTTTGATCAGCTTTGAAATAATACATAAGCTGAAAGCAAAACAGCAAAACAAATTGCTTCTAGCAAGGAGGCACCAAGCTCTCAGTTTTACACAGGCACGCCTCAGTGTTTTAATTTCTCAGGTTACTTATTATCAAAGATAAATTTCAAATTCCTCAGGATCTAATGCCTGAATCAAGACCTATTCTCCAATTTAGCCATCAATGTTTCTGATCAAGCCCAGTTGTTAAGCATTTGCTAATACCTGAATATATGACTTGTCTCCACAAAGTCACTGAGAATAACTGAATTGAAATTTAAAGACATATTTAATCAGTAAATTGCTGTAGCATGAACTGTACCAATTTGAGAAACCAATCTAATTTCAAAAGCCCTACTTTACAGATTTTTTTTTTTAATATATAATCTGTTCATTAGAATTAACTATACAATGGAAAACAAACCCTCCCATATTACGAATACATTTGCATTTAAGTACTGAAATTCCTGAATTTAAACAGTCTGGGTACAAATGTTTCCCTTCTCACAGCCCATTAAGAATCTGACTTCTGTAAGTAGATTATCTAATAGAATTGGAAAATTTCTCTTGCAGTTCCTCAGCCATTTGCTACAGCCCTGTGTATAGAATGTGCAGCTTCACTAATGGAAGTGCACTAATGGGCTGGCACTTCCTAAGATCTTGTATGTTATTGTTACCAGATAACATAAACTATGGACTTATACATGCTGCAGCTATACCTTTCCTTCAATCATGTACAGCATTTAGGTTCTGAGGTATAGCACACTTATAGTGGGAATGAAATGAGGGAAACTACATAGGCAGGTGTTTAAATTAAAAAAAAAAAAAAAAAAAAACCCAAAAAAACCAAAAAACCCCCCAAACATATTTTACTGGCTGCCCTAAAAAATGTTTCAACAGAAACCAGAGAAAATACCTAAATCACATCCTGCAACTGACTGACAGAAGTTATTGGAGTTTCAGAAATCTCAGTCAGGACAAGCTAACTGTAACCTTCTTCCCCAGAAGCAGACCTTGTTTAGCTGTGTCCCCAGTCTGGCTGCCAACCTGCCTGGGGAAGCACAAGGAAGAGCCACCTGCACTGGCCACACCAGCAGAGAGCACACAGAGGCTGCTCCATCCCAGCAGCAACACCAAAGAGATGAGACCGGAGCTGAGGCTCCATGACTGCCAAGTGCTCTGCCCACCATGCCTTGGGAAAACCACATGTAAAGCTCTTTTTATTCCCTAGCAGAGCAGTTCAAGGAATTTTTATGGCTTTGTCCTCAATTTTTCAAGATATTAGAGCTGAGCAAACTCTTAGTACACACAGTCTCCTTTTGAGTTCAAACACAACAGTTAGGAACTATTTTCTCAGAAATAATTCAGAGTTATACAAAGAATTCTCTTGATCTTAGAATATCTATTATGATGTAAATATACTTTTACTATAGCTGCACTGCACTCTCCTCCAGTTCTTTTCCATACTGATACAGAAAGTGTGTCTGTGTAAGTGCCTGCATGCGTGTGTAAGACAATAATAAAATAATAAATAAATAATTAATAAAATATTACAATCTATCATTGTAGAGTTAAGATACTGCCAGAGATAGATTTTGAAGTTTGGGAAACCATATTTGATATGCTAAACAGCAGAACTTCTAAATCCAGGATGTTTAATATATATATCTTTAAGTAAAGCTACATAATCTTATAAATGTACATAAACGAAGAAACTTTCATGCTGTTTCAGAAGTAGAAACAAACAAAACAATGCCCTCCAGGCGTAGCCCTCAAAATTGAGATTTTAAACTTTTTGTCACCAACTTGTATTCAGATTCTTGAGAACACCAGTGGTCAGATAACTCTAACATTCTGAAAAGGTGCTATAGATTTATCTAGTGGACTGTGCACTCAAACTTTCAACTCACTGCAGTAGTCCTAGTCTTTTGGGGTGTATGAATGAGTAAATTGAAAACTGTAGTGCATGAGATGGAAATCCAGCCATTCATGGTGCTTTGGCAGCCGTTCTTATGGGACAGGAGAATCTTGAAGACCAGGGTCAATATCAACAAGTTGCTAGAACATTTATTTTCATTGTTGCTGTGGGAAAACATGGAATTATGATTTTTCTCGTCATCAGGTAATGGATTTTTAAATGTATTTAATATTGTTTCTAGTGCTCCATAACTTTTGTATAACTAGACTACTGTAATTCTGCAGAAGGACTGCATTTAAGTATTTTCTTACAGATGATGTTCTTGCGGCACATTTATCTTGACAAATCTCCACATTACTGAAGGGAGTTTTTGTGCTGCCATTAACCAAGCAAAATGCAATCTGAACCACAGACTGAAAGGAACACGACACCATGTTTCAAGGCAAGTGTAGTGGACGCTAAGGTGCAAAACTATGGGTGTATGGAAAAGTATTGAAGGAAAGCAGTATTCCTGCATCTCAGGCATAATCAGAACCCTTTTTTCCCCCCCAGGTTTTCAAGATGCTGATTAAGATAGGAAAAATCTTATTTACCTTAAACCAACAGAAGAAATCCTTCCTTCAGTAAGAGAGTGTTAACTCTCATGTCCAAATAAAAAGTTAGAACTGTCCTTCACTTTAAGAATTAAGTGCTAAATTAACAACAAAAAAACTAGTTGGATGATCAGACATTTATCTCTTCCCTGAACTTCTAGGTCTTCTTTAGTATTTTGTCAAGACAAACAATTTTTAATTTCGTAATTCCCTCAGTATTTGAGTCAGTGTAATATGTTGGGGCAAAGTTCACTCCCAGTATTAATTCTCTCACTTATCTTTGTTCATATTATCTTTACCAGTGTCTAGCAGCAGTGGGACCCTTTAGGAACATGGAATTTAATCAATTTCAAAGTTGGGCCACTCCTTCCTCTGTACATGATCTATTGTCAGTGTCAACATCAACCAGAAGTGTCTGCTTTCTAAGAAGCCTCAAAGTTTCGGGGGTTTATTCCTCAGATATGAAAACCACTAAATTCCTATATGAATATAGTTTTAAAAACAGTTTAAAAATCACTTAAATGAAAGTGGAGCCTCCAGGAATGACGAGACTTCTTCTTAACCTGGCATGCTAAGATGTTTTTCCAAGCATGTGATGCCATTTGCTAAGCTGAAAATGTTACACTTCATTAACAATGGTTAAATGAATAAAGAACAATATGGCTAACTTAAAAGAAGGAAGTTTGAAATAATTTTCATTAAAGAGTATCCTTGGATGTGTATTATGAGTTCCCATTTGAGAGTTTTTTTTTTTTTTTTTTTTTTTTTTTGTGGTAACAATAATGAAAGCTTAAACTCAGTGGTCTACTCAGATGCCACCGACTTGAAGTTCAGCCTTCTAACTTCACATGGCTCATTCTTCTCAATGACCTTACTCAATATTTGGGAGAAAGGAGAATAACATCCACTCTACCTTTTGGAGTTCTTGTACTTGCTAAGATCCTCCTTGATTTACCAAATCCATCCATCCATCCATCTGGGCATAATCCATATGATGAGATATAACAGATGTAATCAGATGAAGTAGACTGTACATACCAAATTCAGAATATCTGCGCCCCACTCACATTCTCCCCAGCTGCATGAGACAAAATTCCCAGTACGTCTGACACAGACTTTTACAGAAACTAAGTTTATGGCCATTAATCACCTCTGATCGCTTTAACAGGGTCATTTTGAATGTGAAGATGTCTTTGCAAGTTCATAAATTTTCTTGATAATTTTATGCCTGTGGCTTGTGTATCGCAATTCTGAAAATTCATGCAGATAGCATTATGTCATAAATTACCACATTTAGCTGGGCATGAGTTTCAGTACTCATGAACACTGCCTCTATTACTTAAACGTGTAACATATCTGAAGCACAGGATTCAATATCCAAAATAAAGGAACACTTAGAAAAAATCCTAACACTTAGACCAGGAATGAGGACTGGATTTTTCCTAATGATTTGGGATGCAACTCTAATTGAAAGAGAAAAAAATCCATAATACCCTACAATTCAAAGAATTCTTGAAAGCCCAGTCTAAGAAAAAAAAAAAAAAAAAAAAAAAAAAAAAAATCCCACATCAAGCATTAGATTATAATACCTTATGCAAGATTTCTAATGACACAGAAATGTTTCACTTAATACTCTGCTTGTGTGAGTCTGAGGAAAAAAACAAGCAAACAGTAACTATTACTTTAAAATTAGCTTAGATGGAGAGCTCTCCATGACAAAATCTATAATGCTTAAGATGAAATCTATATAATGTGAACTATTAATATTTTGTGGAAAAACCATTAGGCTTGATTATAAACCAGATGATATGAAAAATATTATGAACATATCCCACTGCTATTGAACATAATTAGTTCTCAGGCTTTTAAACTTGCACAGACTGATATTTTTACATCTGAGTAGCTCCACTGAAATCAATCATATATATCAAATCAAATTAAACTAATTTATACAGATTATACACCAAATCAAATTATGTTAAACACCAAGTCCCGAGCAAATAAAAAACCTTCTCTAACAAAACCAGCCCATTTGATACAAAATGACTGCGTTTTTCAATAGAATAGTCTGCAGCTTAATCATTTCAGTCTTTAATTACTGCAACAGATAATGACTATTTTGAACATATGCTTCTCTGCCCTGCTAGAAGACATGAATGAAAGAGAAACAAGTTCATATGCATGATCCTGTGTGTGCATGTTGGGGGAGGGAGGCTAAAGAGCAAAAGGAACCAAGTGGCAACAATTGGAGGAAATGGTGCCTGTAACAGCTGCTCCTTTCAGATTCCCCTAGAAGGAGACTGCCTGAGGTGGACCACGGCACAAAGGGATAAAGAAGATGAAAACTGATGCAAAGCAGGGAAATAACTGCTGAGACCCCTGAGTCTACATCCGAATAGTCCCAAGCTGTGTGGCAAGACCTCTTTAGCATGCTACAGAAGCTGGTGATGAACTACATAATACCATGAGGCAAACTGGCTCCTAGCAGTATTGTCTGCATGTTATGTGTAATGATAACCAGTGGGCCCCTGGGAACAGGAGGCAATGATTTCATCTCCGTAAGCATCTGAGCTCCCCTTGGATACAGAGACCATTAAACCGAGAACAGAAGGGCAAATTTTAGGCAATGATTTCCAACCGGAGAGTGAAGACAACTTCTGCTCAACACCACTGTCAACCACTGATATTTTACTGCTGTCCATGTTGATCGCTGCAAAGGACAAAAGGAGCTAAAATGATACTCCTTTTCCTTCACCCCACAGAACACAGTGTATTTTTTGAACAAAAGTACTTTAAAAATTTCTCACGTAGTATTATTACTAGTGCCATTATATTAGAAAATGCCACTAAAAAGTATTGGTATTTCCATTACTGTTACAATAACATTTTACACGCTTAACATCATGCATAATTTGTTTTTGTACTACAGAGACCTTCTGGCCCTTGCACATTGCTTTCCTTAACTGTCAGGTGTTTTTGTAGGACTAAAAAAAATTAGGTACTACCTATTGGTTACATATTTAAAGTGGGTAGTAGCACATTGAAAATTCAGGGTTTCAGAAGCTTCCTTAAAAAAAAAAAAAAAGAGCATGCAGCAAAAAGAAATGGAACTTCCAAATGATTGCTGTAACTTTTTGACAGAAGGCATGGGAGAGCAATGAAGGGAAAAGACTAGCTACAAAATGCAGTCAAAATTGATTCTGAGGAAACAATGCCGGGACAACTAATATTTTTGACTTTCAAAGTCAAAAGGGTAGTTTGATCCTTTGTATATTCTCGAGAGATTAAGATGCAGGCTTCTTTATTTAGCATGTTTGTTTATCTAGCTGCTCTCCAGAATTCACATAGTATATTATGTGAAATGAAAAGTTAACTTAAGTTTCTGAGAGCCTGAGAAAAATTGCTCAGGTAAGAATGCCAGCATAATTGTCAGGCAAAAAACAACTGCAGGTAAAATGAAGTACAAAAAATTCTGGTCTAAGCAATCATACTGTTTTCTTGTAAGAGATCAAATATCATATTCTCATTGCTGTTGCAAGTATTAAATACAGTTTTATAAAATTATACAGAGCTTTTTAGTTTTGAAATATTTTTATATTCAGCTACACGTTTAATTATAATTCATTGAGAACAGGCTCCCTCTTTTCAGCATTTATTCAGCACTGAAGAATAATGTATAAAGGTGGTCAATAACTTCTAAAAAAAATCATAACAAAAATGAAATCAGACAGAAATCTAGAACACCTCCTACACTGCAAGAGCCAAGCAAGTAATATTGATACACATGCTGAATTTATTCTGGGACTTCTATTGGTCTGCTTCTGAAAATACAAACAACAACAAAAAAACCCCATCACAACAAATACCCACAACGAATGACCTCTAAAAAACAAGTTCATTAATAGAATACTGAGTCATTCTGCAGATACAAGAACAAACAGAAAGATTAATTATTGACCTGATTAATTGCAACAATCATGAACAAATATTCAAATTTATTTTCCACAGATCATTTTTAAGAGGATGATGGAGGACTATGACTGATGACTGGCACAAAAGGATCAAGGTGCTGCTTATCTTTCCTCTCACACTGACCTATGAGGAAGCAGTAAAACCCTTCTTCTAGACTAGAATTCCACATGCAGAGCTCTCACTGTCTTAGAATTATTAGGGCTCAAGGGAAATATCAGAAGAGGAGTTTGAACTCAAGTATCCACAGCAGGAACTGCACCAGCATTATAGCTTTTCAAAAGCAATTCACATTTCTTCTAAATTACTGATGTTCTAACAATCTCAACATGTGAACTGGTATTTTTTTCATTGTTGCTCACAAATACACTGTACCAAACTAATTTGCAAAACTGGTGTTTTATACAAAAACCTAACTAGAGACTGTTTGATATTCACATATATACAGGAAAAGGAAGGCTAGTCACATATAACCTGAACTGTCAATTTATATTATTTCTACAGATCCAAGCATGAAAACATGGACTCCATCAGTTCTGGAATTTATTGGAACCGCATATGCTCGAGCCACATGCATCCCTGCCTACAAACCTAGATAAAGTTATGAAAGGCCCATGAGCCATGTCTCTCCAAGTTTTTTCCACTCTGCAAATGCCAAACATGCCCAGGAAGAAGAGGAAGGCATTGAGAAGACTAAAACAAAGAATAAACTTACTGCTAATGCTGTCTCATGTTCTCCAGAAAAATGATATGCTAGACTTAAGCAATAGGCTGCTTCTCCTTGGATCTTTGTATCACCTCCTAAAGGAAGGGTTAAAGGGAGTTACCAGCATGATCACAACAAAATCACATTGGTACAGACAGCTCTTGCAGGTTCTTAAATAATGTACAGGTGTTAAAATACTGTAGTAAATTTTTCCCTTTCCTTACCTCCCACTATGTACCTCTTTCTGAAAACATACAGTGGTAATTAAACACAGAGACTATGGAGTTCACCAAGGGAGTTCAGCAAAGTCAGAGAAAATAATCTCCCAGTAAGAAAGTACAATCAAATTAGCATGTGTAAGGTTCTCCACCATGAATTGTTTAATCATGGTCCTAGTGTCTTCACATTAGAAAATTACAATAGCCTCTCTATCTCTCCTCAATATATAAGTGGCTACAAACATGTAATAAGCCTTAATATATAAATACAAAATGTATCCTGACCCACACATTTCGCTAATGTGAATCTTAGTGAAACACCAAGAGAGAACCACCAGATGACCACTTTCATCTTTCTCATTCTCCTGTCTGTTTTACTAGCTACTGTAGGGTAAAATAGCTAAAAAATGGGTAACTTATACTTGCAAGCAGTACTTATAGAAAATTCTTTATAGGCTGTTGCTAAGGTGCATCCCACCTTTGCATGCCAGGTTTTATTTCATTGATACTGGTCTAACAAACACTGCTTGCTGGTCTTTTTTCATGGCTCCCTCAAGAAAAGATCATCTATTTGATACCAAAATAAATATAAATGAATTATGTAGTTCTTAAATAATCATGCTATGTTCAAATTTCCCTCCAGAACATGAGTAAAATACACTCTTTAGATGAAATTACATTAAAAATAGCCAAAAATCCAATTTTTCTGTTGCTCAATAACCATCTGCTCCAACGCAATAAATGGCGAAAAATCAACCTGAAGAATAAATGCATATCAAGGCATTTTGAAAAATACAAAAATAAATATAGTTACAATGAAAAGGAAAATTGTCTGCTTACAGTTGTAGACTCTTTCTCTCTAAACATACAGAAGCCTACACCTAGTTCTGAAACTCTCTGAATGATAATAATTACTGAGGCCATAGCAGTGCTCTACCTATAGCACTTAACATGTTACTTACAATTATTAAAAGCCTGTAACGTGGTGGTTTTTTCCAATATTCAATATCCCTTAAAAGGATAAGAAATACAGTTTCACAGAAGAATAGTAAGTTAAAATTTGCTAGGGACATAAAGAACTATCTTCCTTGCTTAAGAGAATTTGACAGTCTGAAGCAGGTAATATCTAATCCTAATTCTTAAAATACAAAAAGACAAATGATGGTCTAAAAGGACAGAATGGACATTACAGATAACATCCAGTGTGGCTCTGGAATGAGGACTAGAGAACTTCTCAAGAAGAAGTTCCTAAAGCTTAAATTTAACGAGAACAAAAGCACATATATCATGCATGGTGATATGTGATACATGCCTCAGGAAGCTGGGAAAGTGATTTGAAATCTGAAATAAGGGAACTGGAATATCTGCCTGGTCATAATAAGCTTTGGAAAGACATCAGATCCATTTTGACAATCACTTAATATGCAGCAGTTTTCACTAGCAATAAGGAGACATCCATAGGGAATTTCATCAGCAGTCCTTCTAGTTACTACACCTAATATTAAGAGGAGGAGTTTAACTGTAGCTGTGATTTAAGCATATATTATAGACAATAGCTGTAGAAAACACTACAAACTTTTATTACGACCTATGCAGTCATAATGTTATTTATCACAGAACTTGTTTTAAAATTTGGAAAATATTTTCATTTTTTTGCCATTTTTGACAGTCTATCTATTCCAACTACAAGTCAAAGACTGGGTCACAGATTAAATGTTCAGCATACGTAATTAAATTAAAAAAACCTAATGGATCTGCTGATAAATATTGAATTAATTCGTATTTAAACAAAAACCTTCTTCACTGTGAAGGCGTTTGAACAGTGGTAAATCTTTTACGGAGTGGTTATGGAGGCTCCACCTGTGGAAACAGTAAAACCTGACTGGATGTAGTCATAAGCAGCCTGCTCAGAACAACCTTGACTTCCAAGGGTTTCTCTTCCTACCTCTGTTGTTCTGTGATTCTATAATTTTTTACTTTGGGTTTAAAAGGATTTATGCATAATAAGATAGAAAATTTTGTTTGCTTATGATAAAAACCTATTTTTTTTCAAATATTAAGTAACTGTGTAGAATGAAAGGTAACTTTTCCAGCAGATACCCAAACTGCCAAATCAACAGTGACTAGCCAATCAAAATCAGTGATCTCAGCTTCTATCAATAACCTCACTTTCTGATTATGGATTCACAGTTTTATATTACTGTTCCCACAAGGTTGTCAGGGTTTCCTTGGGGATAAAGCTTTGAGGAACCTAAAAGTTTCTCTGTTGTCACCAAGAAGGCATTTCTGCTTTATTGGGATCTGCAAATGTACTGATAGCATTTGTCTTTGAGTTTCATAGGAAATAATCACCCAGTCAAACCCTTGACACTTTCTACTTTACTCTTGGGAAAATCATGGCCTGCACATCGAAGGAAGAAATGGGAAAGCATTATTTTACACCTACCTTCTTTTGCCATCTTTAAAGCTTTTAATAGTGTTTTGATGGCCTCTTGGTGTTCGTTATTTTCTAGCATTTTATCTGCTAGCAATGTATAAATTCTCCAGAGATGCTGACATGCCAGTGAAGTGTAAGTGCGGCCGGTCTGGTCCTTCCAGGCTGAGCCCTCTGTTAGCTGATAAAATGCTTCAAAATGCTCAGCAGCTTTCATGACATGACCTGAAAAATGTAATGGATAATTAAAATCAGTGCAATCAACAAAAATTGTTAAAGTTCGGAGTCTATGATAATTTTATCATTAAAAGTAAGTTGCAGCCAAACATTTCACATATTTTTCAAAACTCTTCAATACATAACTCAGAGACTGCTGGAAAATACGGTCAAGTTTCACAGTACCAGGTAATGCTTTAACTTAAATTTAAAATATTTTAATTAGCTTTCTTTTGTATATTCCCAATGTTGAAGGGGCATGGTTCCAGAGATGCAAAGTCAGGACTTCTAAAAAACAGCTTTGTTCTAGATTCATGAAGCCTTTGTGGTTCTCATACATCAAAATCACATATATGCATAAATAATCACACCTGAAACCATTCTTCAAGTTTTGCTTTCCATAATGAAAACCTGTGCTGAAAGATTTAAAGTGTGGAGGATAAAGGTATCAAAACTGTGGGGAAAACTACAAATCTTCATTCAAACAAATTAATCAATGAAAAAAAGAATTATCATACAAAGTAATTTATTCAACAGGTATTGCAAGGCCAACTCTGGTGAGTTTATCTAGTAGATTTACTGCAAGAGCATTTACCATTGATAAATTAATTATTGAGCCTGGAGTAATACACTCCAAGGTCTTCAAATGTAAGTTACTCAAACATCCTTAAGGCAAAGGAAAGTTTGAAGATAGAATTCAATTCATTTTCACATTCAAGTAATTTTTCCTCTACCTTCAGATGGATTTACCTCCATGCATAAAATTCAATCTAGGAGATTTCCATACCTGTTGGACAATGAAAATTCAAAGCTCTTGGAAAGAACAGAAAAACTTTTTCTCATACATAATGGGTATTGCTGACAAGCAGGTAAGATTATTGACATTAAAAATAATTTTAAAGAAAGCATTCTGGTCACAATATCTTGTTTAGCAAAGACTATTCTGTAGCAGGGAGAACTGTGAATGTGACTCTGCCTCCATAATTCTGTGCGTGTGATGGAGGAACCTTGTCCCATAGATCATCAATATATCAACTGTATTTCTATTAAGAGCTGAAACAAATAATAAAATAAGTTCATTTAGATGTTTGTGGTTTACACCTCTTCTGAGAGGAGATTTATGAGGAACTATTGATATTTTGCAATCTCATTTTTTACAGTGTTGAATTCAAGCTGCAAAAAGAACCAGGAAGGAGAAAAGTTGTTTCCCAGTTGTAGGAAAGGAAGGCAGAAAAGCTTGGAGAAGGATCTTTCTTTAAGCATTCCTAGAGAAAATGAGGTCATCTCCCCAGGCCTCCAGCCTGCCTAGAGGCAGCAGAACAGCTGTGACAGATTTCTCTTATTAACTCAATTTAGATTTGTCTTTTGCATATGTTACCCCTTTATAACCATGCTTTCAACTTTTCAACATAAAACGTAACTCATCTTTATTAGAATTAAATTTATTTTCAAATTAAGTTTCTCTGATGATTAAAATGAATCCAACTACAACAGACAAGCACAAGAAACTCCTCTTTCAAAGATGCAATGAATTAAATGTCACCAACAAATAATTTTATGGCTCTATACTACAATTCGTGTAAGAATGCTGGAAGAGACAACAGGTGCTGAAGAGCGCAGTGTCAGGTGAAAGGGCAGACAGCAGGTTTTATTCAGCTCCATTCCAGCTAGGGACAGGTATTGAAGAGATGGCCCAAAACACTTGGAAAACAGGAAAAGTTCTATACATTCTTTCCAAAAGATCACATGCTTGACATCATACTGAACAAATAGAAAGGCAAAGGGAAATTATCACAATCAGTACAAACTTTTTATGGACTCCTTCACAGCAGATGTGACAGAAAATAGAGCTGTAAATTTGCTAAAGCCAGATGAAAACCCTGGTCCATTCTCAAGAGGCTTCCAATTTGAGGTTTTGTCTCTCCAGTTCAGCTAACTTCCTAGGGTACAGGCAACACAGAAGTCAACAGAATTCCAAGTTGCTAAAGGCAGATTTAAGGTACCAAAGAAGCTCATGTTGGGTTTGTGACAAATGATTGAAAGTTAACATTTAAGGTTAATAGATAAAGCTAACATTTTGTTCACTTGGTTTCTCATAAGCAAATACAGACTCTTCCTTGGAACTCACTCCTAAGTTCATTAAAAATTGATTGTTCTTTTGAAAGGGTATTATCATACATTTGAGTCATTGGGATACACTACATGTGTAATGGATTCTTTGATAGAATTTGATACATGCATTACTCAAAAAGTTTTAGCAAGAATGGGAAGCAGCAAATCACCATGAAGCTGAACAGCATCTGAGTTTCTCCTGACACTGTAACATGATCACTTAACTGGACACATTGTTTAGGGAAAAAAAAACTTGCAACTTTAAGGACTGTTGCCCAGGTTGTTAGAACTATCAGACTTGGTGATTCTTACCCAAGCTCCCTCTCTTGCAGTATTCCCTTGAGAAAGTTTCTATCAGACTAGAAATACATTCCATGCACCCCATAGTTCTCAAGAGTTGTCCTAACCCTAAGAGCTGTAACTTGACACTCCTTTTGCCAGATCTCAATGAAACCTCTTTGGAAACAATCCATCTGCACACCAAGCTTAAAAATGATAAAGTAATGTGTTTTTGTTTTTTTTTTTTTTTTTTTTGGTGCTATTCAAATGGATCTATATTACATTTGGCTTCACTGAATTATCAAGAAAGATTATGCAGTAAAATGTAAAAAAATCTGCTCACAGAAATACTAAAAAGAAAGTGATGCACAGAAAGCCAAAATACCTGCTAGTTTCTGAAACAAGGAAGAGACGGAAATCCTGGCATGAAAGCCCTTACATGGCTTGGAATTTGCTTACTGAAGACTTTCAAATAAAACAAACTGTTTGGAGACTTCTCAAATCCATGAAAAGTAAAACGTTTTAGACTTTGGAATTCATTTTTCCATGAAAATGAACTGCAAACCCTTGTTGCCATTGGCAAATGACACATCAATCTATTTATTTAATCCATGATGCTTCTGTGAAACTCAAATGTTGTGGGAAAATTGTCTTTTCAGGGGACTGGTGAATTTAGTCCCTGGATCTGGAACTGAGCAGGCCAGAGCTTTCTAATTTTTAAACACTGAACTGCTGTAAGTGTTGGCTGCAGACATTCAAAGGACACCATCTGAAAATCTTGAAAAACAGTAAAAGAAAGCAATTAGCCAATTGCAGAACATTTCTGAGAATAAGAGCATTTTTATCTCACTTAGGCAGTGATAAGGCAGAGTTTTAAATTACTTTTATTATGAACTGAAAAAAACCAAAGCCCAAAAAAAGCAAAATGAGAGGAAAAACAATGGAGTAAGAAAAAAGAAAAAAAAAAGAGATCACTTCAAACAGTTTGCAGAAATGTATTTTTATAGGTCTAGGAATTTAAAGAGAAAATCAAGAAGGTATTTCTAGGAAATCCATGTTTGAAAAATCTATTTTCAGAATGTTACACAAAGCAGTAAAGCTATTTTTAGTTGGCAACATTAATAGCAATTGCATACTTATTCTCACACTGCCATGCAGAATTTATCTCAGTGGATACCAAATGGAGTTAGAGAATCTCTGATATCTCTATTCTCTTCTTATAAAAGGAATCAAAACCCAGAATGGTAACTCTTACAACACATGTATTACCACTACTAAAATTTTACACTTTTATAATTTTTTACAGTTTAATATAATTTAGGGCATAACAAAGGAAATCCCATCATCAATAGCTTAATATTAAATACAGGAGGTTACGACTGTCACAGAGTAGAGTAAAAATCAGTAGAAAATAAGTTTTAAACAATTATATATAAATATAAGACATTCTGACACAGATTTGTGTTACAGTTTTCACTGAGTTGTTCCAAAGTAAAAAAATCTATCCATTCAAGCAAAATAATTCAATGTAATTTTGTAAACATGGAAGAGAAATGGTTTTAGATCATCTAAAAGTTTGTTTATAATTCTCCTTCTTAAAACCCAATCAAAAAATACAGATTTGTTATATCAAAATAGATACCAAACCAAAAGGGGTATATATGGAGACTACTATTTTGCCTTTTTTTTTAAGTAGAAAGATTGACTAGATATTAACACAAATGGGTTTAAATGTGAAGCTGCCATAAAAGCAGGCACATAAATGTAATTCTCCCAGCCGCTATTTTGATGCACATTTTTGATTCCATGAATATTTTATGAAATGGCCCAAACTAAAGCCATATAACATTCCTGCATTACTGATGCTTGCGCCCGTAAGCTACAAACATTAGAGGCATGATTGAGTGCATTAAAATGAACTCATTCAGCAGCGCATTGATTACTTGAAGGAGGAAAAAAAAAAAAGTTACTCCCACTTAAGAAAACAGCACACAAACCTGAAGTTTTCAATACTGAAATTAGAGACTCAAATTTGAATAATGTGGTATTTAATAAATAAAGGCAGTGCAAAACGATCTAGAATTCTCTATGTACATTCCTGACTTTAATTAGGTGAGATGTTAATTAGGTCCACAGACCGCTTCCAGTAGTGTACAGGTAATTTAAAATGTCACAATCTGCAAAATGCAGTGACTGACCTGCTCTAGCTCCATGCCTCAGCAATACTGAGAGCACCTAATGATTTCCTTTTCTATCAGCTTGTGCAATTGCCAATGAAAATAATGCCACAGAAACAACCGCACAAGAAAAGTGACAGGTCTGTTAGGTAACCAGCCCCAGCAGCACCACTAGAAGCAGGAAGCACATTTAATTCTAAATTGCAAACAGTTGTTAAGGGTTTCAGAAAATATTCCACTGTAGATTGAAACAAATTAAAGGAAAAATAAACTTGGAGTATATTACAGTATATTTAATCTAGAGCATCTTTTGCCATCAGTTATTTCACTATACGATGAGAACACAAAATCTGGTTGAAGCATCAGTTAATGGCAATGAAAACCAAAAATGCTATTATCTTTTAAAAGATACATGTTACATTTCAGTCTAACTGCTTGAACTACTTGTATTGTGCTCAGTTTCTATGTTCAATTATGACAACACTACTCATGGTGAAATACTGAAGTCTGCCACAGAATTGTTACAAAAGTGTTTAATAGAGGCGTGTTCACAAGAAACATAAACCAAGGTTCTCATTCAGCAAACACCTCTCATTCAGTTGAAACACCCTGCACTCCTGAGGTATAAAGAAGCCACTGGGACAGCTCTCACATACAATAACCTGAATTCATGTGCCAGCTGAAAAAAAAACCAAGAAAAAAATTGAGGAAGTGATTTAAGGTAAAATTTTGCGGTTTCATAACTCTCCAAAGTCCGTCTCAAACAAAACCAACCATCAGCTAGCAAAGTGAGTATTTTAAGATAATGGATAAAACCTTACATTAATTTACATTAGAGAAGCTGATTTTTTATTTTTATTTTTTTTTTTGGAAAGATTCCACCATGACCTTTAGCAAAATGATGTAGGCAGTTCATAAGAATAGTGCAATGACCGTACTGGCTCACCACAGGGTATTCTGACTATTCCTCCGCTTTGACAATACACCAGTAGATCTCACCTGGAGCCCAAGTTGCCTAAGGCCAGCTGAAGTCACGCCTGAGAAGAAAGGCACTTGAGGACAGAAAGGAAGAGAGAAAAGGAAAGTTGAGCTTCATAAGACCTGAGATGTAGCATTGGTGGACTGACTGCAGTGCAAAAGGACAGTATTTTACCTTCCCTTCTCTGGATGAAGGACTGCCAGGCTAGTCCTAGGTACTGCACTGTAGAGGATGATACCTGATTTCTGTTTACATTACTTAAACAAATGTGTGTTGTCTGAAAAGAAAATCATAACTGCAGTAATCCAGTGAGCATTAGAGCAGATGTAGTCTTGTCCTCTGAGGACCTATATTACTTGCCTTAAAGCTCAAGCACTCCAAATGCACCTACACAAACCTAGAGGGCAGTGCAGACTGCAGAACCCACAGCAGGACAGTTCACAGACACTGCAGCACACCACCGGCACTCGGGATATCAAACCTGTTCTGAAAAGGACTTGGCTTCAAGGGTTCTCCCAGAGCCACCTCACAAGGCAGGGATAATGCTGGCTCTTCTGGTTGCCTGGCTGCTCTCTAATCCCTTCCCCTTCTGCTGCCAGCACACCTGAGCTGCAAACAGGAGGGTTTTCCCACAGGCAGCTGAAATGACACCTGCTTTGGTAACGGTGTTCTGCAGACCACTAAAAGGGAAAACAATTACAACAAAACAGATCCCAAATAAAAATTCCACTAACTTGTCTGTCTTATATTCAGATGAACTAAGATGCAAAATTCTGGTTTACAATTAAAATTCCTTTCTCTTTTTAGGTTAACACATTTTCTGAAAGCAGCATTTTGTCAGATGCCACCTTCTGATTTGTTTCATTATACATATGTATCAAAAAGTGTTTATTTATCAATTTTAATCTGGAGGACAACATTGCAAACGATGTTGAACGTTAGCGGAATGATCACACTCCCAATTTTAGAGAGAATGGAATTCCTGCTTCACAGTATTATTCAAGCTTTCTTTCATGCTTGCAGAGCATCAAAGTGCTTTCCATATGCAAAAAGGCTACCCAAGATGCAAAATGTATCCAGGAAGCTCACACTGTAAGGCTCCAGGCTCTGGAAAAGAGAAGGCCCACGCTCAGTGGGATGCTCCCATCTCAGGTTTCACAAATATTTCAATGTCCATGGGTGGATAGACGAATGCAGAAAGGGAAGGGAGCAGAAAATTCAGGGATGCACGGCACATACTTTGCAATTCTGTTTTTCAGGACTTAAGAGTTTTTTAATTTCAATAGAAATAATGAAAACAAATTATATTAGTATTTAACCTCAAAGATTAATATGATCATTATTTTTTAACTAGAGAAAGTGACATTGAAGCAGATTAATTTCACTCAATTACTTTTTTTTGCTAAGATGTGTCAAATGCTTGCCCTGGTTTAAGTACATTTTTTTGGCAATGTTTACATTTTATTCAGATTCCACCCAGTTCCCCTTACTTTTCATGGCTTCCAATGATAAATTTATTATCAGATGCAGCGCTCCAGCAATGGAGCTGTTCTGTGGCGTAGATGATTTACTTCAGAAGTGCAGTTGGATTAATGACCTGCTAAGATCCCAGCCAACCTGAATGATTCTCTGAAGAGTAAGATATATTTTTTATTAACAGCTTCATGTTTGCTTTACCTATGGCTTCTCCAGATTATTGGTAAGGGCTGAGGACATGCAACCCTGGCAGCTCTCAGTGACACTGGAAAGGCACCTCTGGAAAGAGTCTCCTTTATCAATTACTGAAAGGAAACACTGCCTCCAGGAGAGTTTATGATGACAACTGCCAGCCCAGCTACAGTATTCCAAGACCTCTCAAAGCTTTGAAGCAAAGAAAAAAAACCCCTGTGAGTGAGAGGGCAGCTTCATCTCAGTACTAGTCATTAAGCAGTAAATAATTAAAATACCCTGGAAAGGACAGGTAAAATACAAGCAGCAATGTCAGTAATAGACATGAAAGAGAAGAGAGTGAAAAAGAATTTAAAAAAGCAAAGAAATAATTCATTTGAAGTTTTAATAAAGTTTCATTTGCAGTCTTGTTTAAAGATATATCAGACTTTAGGGAAGTAACCTAATTACATTTTTATTCTAAGTTCTATTCAAATATCTTGGACTTTGAATCTTTAACACAGATCAAACACAGTATAATTTACTCATGGCTATCAATACTTTAAAAAGATCTCTTCATTAAATGTCATAGTCTTATGAACATGCACATAAAGCAAACAGAGCAATATTGGATACCAAAAATATTTAGAATATGATTCATACAGAAGTACCTATATAAACAGCTCACCTGAGTGCAACATATTATATTCAAGCACACATCAATTGCTTTTTCTAAAATATTCCTGATACATCTTTCATAGTTCAAGTAAACAGACATAGCTTTTTTACAGTAGTTTTATTACTTAAAAATGAACTTTACAATCACTGAACACCTAGGAATGGAAACTAATTTAGGATCTTTTTTTCATATGTCAAAACTTTCAATGATAATGCAAGTGACAGAATTTAGAATCAGTACCTGTGCACTGCTGTGAATATTTTGAAGAGCTTATAAGAAAGCACGACCTGTCCCCAGGTGTTATAGCAGAACTAAAAGAGTCTCCATTTGACGAGTTAGGCCAGGAAAGTGGTAGTGACCATGAAAGGATATGGGAAAGTTATTTTTTTCTTATTGTAAAGAATATTTTTACTTCCCTGCGTTTAATAATAAACATTGATTAAAATCAACTGAAGTAAAATCATGCAGAAAGTATTACATTTTCACAAGGTTTCTTTTTAGGAGCACTACAGAATTCTCCCTGAGTTCTCTTATTCCAAATACCTTCATTACCCTCAAAAACCCTTTAAAAATAAGAATAAAAAATAATTTAATAAAAAATATTTTTATGAACTTAACAGGCCCCTTTTGCTTTCATGTTTCATGAAAAAAGCAAGAAGCTTTTTTCAGACTTTCTTAAGACAGCGCTAATTTGAACTGAAAACTTTCCTAATTTCTATAACATCAATTCGAGACAGTACTTGTTAGTTCAGTACCAGTAACAACCCTGCAATAATAAAATGTCATCTATTGGGGAACTTCTTTGTGCACTTGCAGGAGGATGAGCTCAATTATTTAATAAATCTGTTCAATCTGTCCTCCCAAGAATCTAGCAGGATTTATGGCTGTTTCTGACTGCTACTGACTGACAGAGAAAAGCAGAATATCCAAAGAGTAACTCCTAGCAATTTGCTGCTTAAATTTTTTAAATTATGTTCTACAATCAAGTATTTCCCAGCCAACTTATATATACAATTCTTAAGCAATCAGAAAATAATATAACTGCTTTGTGAGACAGAGTAAGTGCAGAATAACAAAGGAGAACTAGCTTCAGTTGATTTGGTGAAAGACAATGACTGGAAGTACCTTAAATGGTCAAACTGGGTATGCAGAATTTCATGTCCCTTTAACAGAAGGTTTCTTTCTGTCTTTAAAGTTCCCTGATGTGAAGACTCTTTTCAAGTGTATGAACTTAAAATTTAGCAAAACTTTTATGTAGTTAAAGACAAGGGATTTGGAGTGAGTATGTTCCTGGATCTAAATTATTCCTAGATGCATTTTTTTTTTTGTTCGGGAAAAAAAAAAATCATAACTAAAAATAAATCTGAGAAGTTTGTAGTTTGGGATATGGAATCTGGGGTGAGAAGGGGGCAATATCACAATAAACCAATGGTATTTGGTTACTACTGGATTTGGTCTGTTATATAAATATGGATGTTCTCTCCAGACAATGACAGTACAAAAGACACTTTTAGGGTACAAACCCATATGATCATCCTGTTCTTCAACTGCTTTTGGAGTGAGTTTCAATCAAATTTGGTTAGAAGTCATCAGGACAGTAAGTTCCCACCACTTTTTTAGAAAATTAATATCTTGAGGATAGACATTGATCCAGCTCCAGATGGAGAGGCAGAACTTGCTGTACACGTTGAGACAGCAGCACTCTGCTTGGCCAGGGAGCAGCATGTTCTCATCTAGCTTTAGTTTATCACAGCACACACTGAACCTCACCAAGTACAAGTGCTGTGGAAGCACAGAGGAAATGGTCCTGTACAAATGCAGAACAAAGCTGGGGCTCCTGTCTAAAAGGATAGATAATCTCTAAATCTCTAGAACTGTGACTCTCCTTTAGGCCACTGTCATGTTTTAACTAGCACACAAGCATCCTATATAGAAAACATTACATAGGAATTTATATCTTTAAATACTTTTCCTCTTTTTGGTCCACACAATGACAAATCTCATTATAACAAGAAAGAGAAAGATCATGATGAGCTTGATGTTTTATCAAAAAAATCACAAACATAATTTGGTATCATTTTAAAACAAGACAAGTTGCTTACTGAAAGGAATCTCCAACACAGACAAAAGGATAGACGAAGCTTATCTTTTAGCTGATAATTTGAGTTGCTTTTGTTCCTGAAAGATGAAATGGGATTCATTTTAGGTTGCCTTCACCCAGTGGCTCACCTAGGCTTGTGGATACAACGGTATGGAGATCAGAGATACTGGGCATACACCTTATAGTGGAAACGTAACATAGTTAAACAGGCTGGATCGTTCAAGTGCAGCAACTCTGTTATCAGTGACAGCTCTGCACACCACAGGTAGTGAGGAAGAAATTAAACTCTCCTCACAAATGCTGTCCCCCTAGTTTGTTTTATTTATCAGCTGTTTACAATTACACAATCAGATTGTAAAGCAGGACATTTCTACACTATACCATGGAGGATTTGCTATTTAAGTGGGACTGGCAGAATTGCAGCACAGATAACAACACAAAGCTCTACAAATGTAGAAGGTGCACGTGGGCCACCCATCCCACAGGTGAATTTTATTCAGGATATTCTAAGGAATCTCCTAAAAAGAAACTATATTTTTATGTAATTAAAATAAAGTTGCAAATTGCGCACACACAAAAAGTATATGAAATTTCATAAGCAATTTTAACTTTTGCTTTTTTAAACCTTTTTAGTACTTCATTTTGCAATATTAACATTCTCTTTTTTTATATCTGAATATAAATTATTTCTGCCTGAAGGCAAACCAATTGGGGAAATTCTGCTTAAAGTGCATATTTCCTCTGCATAGATACTCATGAATTTATGCTGCGTTTCTCTCAATTATTTATACATTACAGTTTTCAATTAAAAAACACTAGCCATAAACAATGCAAAATACAAAAGCAACAATTTCTTAGTAAGAATGGATTCTTAGCATGAATTTCTTGACTAAGAACAAGAAAATAAACAGTTTAGAATTTTTATGTTCCAAAACCAAAAGATGTTGTGAACCCTCTTTAAGTTGTTGTTCAGCCAATATATCCAGTAATTAATAGTTAAGTTTCATAACTCAAAGTTATCCTGTGCAACCTTTTTCAGGTGTACCTGCTTTAGCAGGGCCATTGGACTAGGTGATTTTCAGAGGTTCCTTCCAATCCAGCCATTCTGTGAAATGCTCCTTAAACATAATCAGAACCTTTTCATCAATTTCTGCAATGCCTTGATAAAAACTTGAATTTCAATACAATGGCAAAATGATAGGGAAAATCCTACACGTCAGTCTCAATCAAGATTGTTAAAACCTACAAAAATCTTGTGGTTTTTTTTTCCCAATAAATTAATTAAACTTACAAGTCCCTCCTGTTCAGCAGGTCTTTCAACCAGAAAAGTTTCTGCCAAATTCAAGTGAAATAGACCGTATTTTATCAATGATCACAGATAAAACAATTACACCCTTTCAAATAAAGCAGGTGCAGTTAAGTAATATTTTCAGGGTAGGTGCAAAGTCATTCGAAGTGATCAACTCCAGCATAACATTTCTCTGTTTGAAAATCAATCAGACCTTAACATTGCTTATAATCAAGGTAGAATTGGATTAGGACTGAACACTTATAAACTTTCCATTAATTTGCAGAATATAGCAGATTTTTGAAATCTGCTCTCAGATTCCCAACATTGCTATTTGCTTTACACTCACACTCTTTCTGTCACCAGTTCTGCCTGCCTTTAAGCTTTTCAGCCTGTAAAAATTTCAGATAAAGTATAATCTCCCCTTTTGTTGATCCTTATGTGTTAGCAGAATATAAATCTGATGACTAATTCAAAGTCACCACTGCCTTGAGACTAATGGCATCATTTCCACACATCTTACAGCTCTCATAGCAGGGGAGATCCAGGTTCTGGCATGGCACTGATATACATCTGTAATTAATTGTGAAAGTTTTATTCCTTGGACTCTACAGTGACACTTATATGCCTTCTCAAATTGTCATTTAAATGTATCCAGAAATGTTCCCAAGCACTGCAACTGACAGGTACTCTAATTTTAGATGTGCTATGCTTTTGCATAATACAGAAATTTATCTGGTTTTGTTATAACATATTTAAAGCAAAGAGCTCCTACAAGTAAAAATTCCTTGTTTTTCCCCAGACTTCTCTTTTTATTGATATAAGTTATCTTAAACTTTGGGATGCGTCTATTTACAGTGTATAACACTTCATGCATAATAGGAGTTAAGCATTTAGCACAAAACAGAAAGTACTCAAATACTGCACAATGATGTAAGAATCTACACAAAACAATACTAGACGTGTTTTTCAGTACTCTCTGACTGTTTCTTCTCCAAGATACAACAGTGTAAACCTCAAGCTCACAACTTCAGCAGAAAGCACACAAATATAATCTATCATAAACTATGATTATAATCTTACTCTCTGATATGCAGAACATTGCAAACATTTAAAATGACTAATATTACTTCTGAAAATGCATTGAAAGCACAGGAAGAAAAGTATTTTTTTAGAACTCATTTCTTAAGAGAGATTCTATCACAAAGCCTGTGCTTACTTGGAAAAGTAATTCTGGATTTAATGTGAGAAAAAATGTTTTATGTCTTTGCATTTTCAGTGTCTGTAACATGACATCAACGCATTAAAGAGCTATATGAAAAAATAAGTGATAAATTAGTAAGTAAAGTAAAATAATGAGTAACTAAAGGAATAAAATGACTTATCAGCCCTCTGAGGAAAGACGAACTAAGGGTGCAGCACAGCTAATTGAACAATATGAAAATCTCAACACTCCGACAATAATCAATGAATGCTTTAGACATTATTTTACAGGCAGAGTATTTTAGGGAAGAGGTTAAAAATCTCATTCTGTGAAGAAATGCCATTAAAATCATGCTTGCTCCAAGCAGAACATTCCATTTGTGTCTGTAGCAGGCTACTCACTTATTATTGTTTTCTTTTCCTTACTGGCAGCTACTAATGGCCTGCATCCAAATATCATGACTGAAGTCTACACCACTGACACCTCAAATATTTAGCTTTGAAGATTAATGAACATCAGGTTATATCCAGCCTTTAGGACAGGGACCAGGCTGAAAGTCAAAGAACTTTAAATTTGATTACACAAAAATTACCCAGCAAATTTATTGATTTTCTTCCAAGGCAAACAGCAATCTTTACAACTCTATGTTTAACTTTATACTCCCAAGCAATCAGTCCTAAGCATATATAAACAGCTTCCTTCCCCAAGTAATGAAAAATACACTACTGGATGAGAGAACTGAAAAGAACTGGGACCAGATGTTTACATTTATTCCTGTAGCTACACCCTCAGAGAATTGGAAATTTGACTAATTTAGTTCACAAATTAATTACCAAATTACAAACAATTGAACAAAAAAAGAATAAAATAGCAGAATTAAAATTTTACTTCTAACACCAATAAAACTGATGCAATATTATGCAATGGCAACCCAACACCTCCTCTTAAAATCTTTCTCCAATCAGAACTTGCCCCTGAATCAATTTTTCACCCTTGGAAATACCAAGTGCACGGAATACATCTGCTGTCTTTTATTCTCAGTGGTCCCTCACAGCAAATCCTATGCTTACTCTCTCAGCTTCTTTAGGTTTTACCTCTCTCTCTGGAAGGAAAATACTTGCAACAGACAGAGCCCACAGATTCACTGGAGCTTTACCCTGGGCAGCGAAAATCCACTTTGCTTTATTTCTCTTTACTAAGGTTAATAAGAAGCTTCTCTTCTACAAGTTTCTAATACTCTTCAGCAGGAAAATAAAATTTCCGCTCCTCTGATCATCTCAGGCTATTTCATAACTTTACTGATGTGCTTTTGTAATGGGCCTCAAGATATTTAAGTATTCAACAACTTTTGCTTAAGGAAACATAAAAGTAGAAAACAGCAATTTTTTTTTTTTTTAGGCAGTGCTTGGGTAACAAGTAGATGTGAATGTTTGCTTGTCCGCACCTTCTTAAAATTTTACTTTTTAGTAACTAAAGGACCAAGTGAAAAGGTTGCAAAAAATTTTAAAATCCAGCAATTTTTCAGTATTTTTATTCTACTGAGTAAAAGATAGATAATCTAACTAAGCATTTTTCATTCAAAATGAAAATGACTTGCTTGTGACTGGCTGGGCTTTAAGCAACTGCTATCTCATCAGCTGGGAAACTGGATGATGCCATGTGTAAGAAAAGCAATCCTTCCATTTTACTGATTGATGATGAAATACATGCTGAAATTTTAAAACTGAATCCAGGTCTGGGTATTGCAGGCAAGAAAGAAAAGGCAACAATTCACAGGAAGACAGTGTGAATGTCCATTAGCCTAGAAAGATGTGAGGAAATATTAAAAAAGGTGTTGTGTCAGCTGTAAGAGAACAAGAAGAAAAAATAAGATGACACCATTTCAATTTTAAAAAGAAAAAAAAAAAAAAAAAAAGTTGCAGACTTCTTGTTTTATGTCCAAGCTTTTACAGGGAAATTGGGACTTCTTTCAAAACACACCCATTCCATCAGACATTTAATGGAATTAGACAATTTCCACAAAACATTTAAAAAAAAAATATTTTTTGAGAAGTCACTTTAAACAAGATTATGCATGCAGTACACTTACAAATTAGAACTGGAAAACAGGGTTTATTCAGTTACTTGAGGCTCACTTATTGCTTGTCTTCCCACACCACAAAACGATTTTATGCAAACAGAGGAAAATAACTCTATACCTTTATACTCAGACTGCTATCCACACACAAACTCCTCTGCCATGAGAGGTAATATGTGCTTTTAAATATAGAAACAAGGTTCACCTTGAGATGAGAAAGCAATATTGTTTACAGTGAGAACCACTGTTCACTGCAACAGGCTCTCCAGGGATGTGGTAGAGTCCCCATCACTGGAGGTTTTTAAGATGCGATTGACAGGGCGCTAAAATAATTTCATTTAGTCTCCCTTTCCCATGAAAGGTTGGATCAGATGAACTGTCCAGGTCCCTTAGAGTCTGGGCTGTTCTATGATTCTAGTTATTTCTATTATTATCTTCTAAATTCAGAGACTCTCTTAAGGATGTGGATGGATAAATGGAGCTTGTGGTGAGGTCTAAGTCTGAAGCAAACACCAACGTGGCAGTGACGTACCAACAAAGAGAGTGCCACTTGTGCTCAAGAGAACCAGAAGGTCATTTTAAAAAGAATAGAAATATAGGCTGTCTATCTAAGTTGGAAGCAGGAATAAACATTACAGAACTACATGTCCACAGCTCTTTTAATTCAGCCCAGTTTGTGTAGCTACAGATGCCATCCAAAGCAGCTTTATGATGTCAGTGCCTTACCTTGTTCCTCTCTGATGAGGCCCATGTTTACAGATGCTTGTGCCTTTCTCTTCCCACCATCAACTTCTACTAATTGAGCAGTGTTATAGCTTTGCTCATAAAAGTAGTTACGTAACCATTTGTCCTCAGGGTCATTGAAAAAGCAGGCCAAGATAAGCTGGTTATCATACACCTTCTCATAGTGCCCTTTAAAAAGAAAAATCACAAAAAAAATGTTAGATTATCATCAGTGTTCAGAAATTTTGCATGTTATAGCAATAATCATAATTAAAATGAAGAACTATTTCTATTTCCACAATTCAAATGCCATCAAGTTTTGCTACATGTTCACTCAGAGAAATACAAGAGGAAAATTATAACCTTACAAATTAGGCACAATTGAAAACATATTTTTGTTCTCATTTCTGTGTGCAAAACCAAAATTCAGTTCAATAAAACACACAGAACCTGGATAAAACACAGGCTAGTCAAAAGAGAAGTCAGAGTAAGACTGGAGAAGCATTTGTCTGAGCCTCTGGGCCCTGAAAAGACCAAAGAGCTTTCCAAAACTTGCACCTCTAAGGTAGCAACTGTGCTGATGGAGATTAAGAACCACAAAGAACACTCTGCAAACACAATCCATAAATTCATACAATTTTATATGTTCAAAGAAGGACTTACAAGAGAGGCTTTGAGTTTCCATGTATTCCATGTACATGTTTAGTACCTTAGCACTCTTAGAAATTAAAGACAAGTTGAAATTGCATCCATTTCCCTATGACCCCCCCCACCCCACTTCACCAAGGAATTGTTCTCAGAACAAATGTGGAAAGCGGGGGAGACTCAAAGTTACAGATCTTCTCAATGGCCTGAAGTTTGGATTCTAACCTTTATCATCTCAGACAGCTGAATGAACACACATTATCCCCAAATTTTGCAAAAAACCTGCAAGTCCCAATTCTAAGTGGCAACACAAAATTATCCACAAATATATTATCCACAATTTAAAGTTACAGAATAACAGCTTATTTCCCTACAAAAAGCACCCACAAGATATCAGCCATGAATTATTCCAAAACTTTATTAATTTGGAGTAGAAATCTAAAACTTTTCTGACGAATCTTACCATACTGCTCCTCCCTAAAGTGAATTTGAAAGATCTATTTCTTATAAGATGCTGAAAAATCTATGAGATAATAAAGTAGAGCATGAACCTGTAAGTTTCATAACTAACATAAATTAATTTTCTGTGCAAATTCTCCTCATGCCAGAGGTGAAATTGAATAATTAGCTAAAATTCCATTACAGTTTTGGTGGGCTCCTTAGTGTGTTTGTGGCTGTTAAGGAATTTCCAGGTATTTGTGTAAAGAAGGAGTTAAGAAGCACAGGCTGGCAGCAGGTAAGAGACTTTGGTTAAGCTGGACATGTGAACAGAACTGCTTTGTTTTTGGGAGTTCTGCAATCTGTAAGTTTTGCTCAAAAAAGAGAGAAAATGGAGAAAATAAAAACCCCTCTTAATTCTGTGTATGGAGCACTACAGAGAAATCAACTGGGAAAAATAAATCTTTTCAGCAGATGCAAGATCTCACAGTCCAGATCTTTCCCAAGTGTTTTAAAACCATGATAACCTTATCAAAACACTTTAATCAAACGATGCAGTTAAGTTCTCTTCTGTTATCTACAAGAAGAATTGAGGAAAAGCCAACTTGCAAAAGGATGAGCTTAATGACTGTAAATTACACCACCCATGCAGTGCTAGGTGCAATTTAATAACTTGCACTCTCTGGAACATACAGCAGCAATTAGTCAATCAAGTACTTTAAATTCATCACTAAGCCACACAAGAGGGTTTTGTCAGCCTCATCTCCAGTATGTTCTATCTCAAAATTACGAATTACATACAATCTCATTGAAGAGATGTAAATGTCACATTCTCTCTGTCGTGACCATTTTTAGACTTCAGAATATCTTCATAAAGGTCTTCAGAGTGTTGCACAACACAGTAAGGACTTTATTCTTTTGAGAAAAAGGGCTACTTCCTAATCATGTCTGCAGTCTTCAAGATGTTCATCTACTACTTTCTTCTCCACCTTGGTCATTTCAGAGAACATTGCCTGAATTTGTCCTGCTTGAAGTTTTTTGAAATCAAGCTGAAACCTTTTTCCCCATTCTTGAACACTTCATATTTTGATTTAAAATTTCATTCCTCTAATCGCGAATAATAACTTTTTTATTCCTTGTGTTATGTTATTATTTTGCTTTCTTATTTATTTTCTCAGAATTTTCCCCTCCATGAAGTTATAACCTCAGATTTCTACCTTTTTAATAATTCCCATTGAAACATATAAACTTATGATTTTGGAGTGATGTGTGTTGTATACATTTCTATTTCTGGTACTTTAAAAGAGATAGCATCTTTTCCAAGAAAGGAGTGATTCACAAACTCTTCAAAATAACAAAAAATTAAATAGCCCAGAAATTGCATTTAGAGTATCATCTCATCATTTGCGTCTAAGGTTCTAAACCAAAATATCAGCTTATGTTTCAAAATTCAGCTTTGAGGGGAATCATTATTGATATGAAGACTTCATGTATTCATAATCTGAATAATCTTCACGGCAGTGAGTTTTCATGTTTTTTGTTTCTTCTCGGGACTGCAAAAGCACCTCTTGTGTGCCTCTTTTTCAGCATATCCTGGAGCCTACGTTATATAAAACATATTCATACATTAGAAATTAAGACTATTCTTGTACAATGGCCTCTTAAAATTTCTTCAAATGATTCTGGAACAGAAATAACAAAACTGGGTTGGGCTTAATATATTTACCTGTGCACATGCACACACACATATACATATATGCCTGTATTTGTATATGTTTATAACAGATATATTTATACATCTACACAACATCATTATCTATCACACATTTCAATATTATACTAAATCCCAGACACCGTACAGTACCAGCTACTAAGAAGAAAATGAATTCTATCCTAGCCAAAACCAGGACAACACACAGAGATAAAGTCAAGACCCAGCTGAGATTCTTCCAAATGAACCAATTTAGATACAGATAGGAGTTCGCTAGGTTCCCTTTCCTCTCAGTGAAGAAAAGCACATACTTCTTGGCTGAGATTTATCTCATCCTGACTCAAACAATGCTTGCAGCACAAGGGAATGCTTTCAGAGATTATCTCAGAAGTAGAGGCAGAGCTTCCCATGATTACAAACATACAACTGTGAGAACACTGAAATACAAGACCTAATTATAACCACTAACATAAAGATAACCATACACATTAAGTACAGATCACAGCTAACTGAAAATGAACTCAAAGGTACCAGAGGATGCATACAAATGATTGCAATAACCCAGAAAGAGAAGAGATAATTGGATCATCATTGTATACAGACACACTGGATACAGACTTGCTCCTCCGAAACCATTGCTGCAAAGTCTCAAGGCACTTATGTGACATAGAATTAAACAAATAACTTCAGGTAGTGCCCTACAAATCCCAAGGGATGGAAGTGACCTGAGGCAGACTCCAGCTACGGCCATGGCTTTGATTGAATGAACTTTCATGTGACCCTCTGATGATGATCCTGCCGGTGCATAACAATGAGAAGTGCACAAAGACAACCATGTCCCTGGCATTGTCTTGGACAGTGGCTGACCAGACACAGTGGTCATAAAACAGACCCCCAAACCCCAGACTTTTAAAAGTCATATTGTCTTCCTGATTCAAAGTCTGAGTTACCAATCAAGAAGTTAATCAATGTTATTCCTACAGTGGTAAAGCTCACGTATCAGACTTAGTGAAAGCAAACTTCTACATCCCCAGGAGAGGAACACAGGAATAGGTAAATACTCTCTTCTATAAAATCTCTAAGAAGTAGTTCAGATATTAAAGCTTTGAACTCTCTGATTTTGTAGAGTAGGTTCTTTACAACTGTTTATAAAATACATGTAGACAAATATTTTTTATGTGTCTGTTGATCAAAAAAATGAAAAAACAACACCCTAATCGGGTGTTAATGTACGAAAGGAGAGTTGTCTTATCAAACCTTCCTGAGATCTTCCTGTTAAACTGATTAAAAGAAAACAACCTTTCAACTTAAGCTTAAAGATTACACCCCATATATTAAACACAGAGGGTATTCCTTGCTGTCTATCAGGATCTCTTTAGGCACAGCTCAGCCTGACCCTAATCAGCTCACTGAATAATACCTTTGCTCCTGGGTTCCTCTCAAGAGCTGTTCCCATGGCAAGCAAGGCTGTGCATGGAACAGAGGAGGATCACTCAAATCCATGTCTGCATGTTTGCCGTGCTCAGCTAGACAACTACTAAGTAATGCAATGCAAGGGATAGTGAGGTGCAGTTTGGGAACCCCAACAGGGCTAAAATGAGAGAAAAGAAACACACACAAAGACAGCAAGCCATCCTAGTGCAATTCAAGTACAACTTGCTGCCATATCTCTATGATCTCATTTGTGACAGGATGTAGCGAAAGAAAGGGAAAGAAGTGCACAAATGGTCTTTAGAGAACAGACGGCAATATCATGAAGAGATCCTGGCTCAGTGTTTCCCTTGAAGAATAAAAGAGGCAGGCATTCCCATTTTCCATTAACAAGAACTTGCACTGATTTTTAAACTACAGGTATCAGAAAGAAATTTTTCAACATCCAGCTATGACTCAGTAGTTTCCACTCAAGAAGCCACCAGTCAGTCCCTTGTTCCTGCCAGACAAAGGACATTCTCAACAGGTGTTAACACTCATCCTCCACTTCAATTAGCTGTTTAAACTATGTATGTATAGCTGGATTATAACTGACCCTTCACTCTTGAAGACACAAAGGAGTGGCCTGAGGTAAATTAAGTCACTAGGAGTAAATTTTTGTGTCAGAATGAAACATGGTGCTGGAAGACTAATTTTTCTTTTGCCAGAAAGATTAAAATCCGTGACTTACAATCAAGACAGCTGATGCTGTGAAGAATTCACACCGAGAAAGATCCAGGATGGAAGTTGTTGGATCAAGAAGCAGCATAAACTGCAGCTGAATATGGCGCTGCAATGAGTTATTTCCACCTGGATCTATACGTGGCAAAGAACCACTCCCTTTTGCTTGCTCTGAACAAGGATGCCTCTACATCCATAGGTAGAGGACTCCTCAGTCACCCCTTTTTCCAGAGAGCTTACTCATAAACGGATAAGCTTTTTGCCTCAACATTTAGCCATAAGCCCACAAATGAAGAAAGTGAAAATGTGAGTTGTGAGCACGATGAAACCCAAGTTCAGGCAGAGTCTGCTTCCTAGAGTGCGCACAGAGCACACCACTCCCGACACTGGTACATAAAGAGAAAATGTTTAATCAATGCACGGTCTACACAAAAATGCTAAGGAAATGGTCAGGTTATAATATTCCTGGGTAAAGGATAAAATTAGCTAATGATAATAATATTATGAGGCAATTAACTGGTAATCTGGAATGCTAAAAGGGAACTCCAAGCTATTTGCAACAAAAATACGCTACACAAATTTCCTAAAAAGTGCTTCTTCTGTTGAAGTCAATGGTAGTTCTACAAGTGGCTGTATTTTGAGATGGCTTGGCTTCTTTCCTGGACAGAATTACTTCAACTTTTTTTGTAAGATAACAGCAAAAATAATAAAATTCTCCACTGGTCTCCAGGAACTGCTGCATTTTTTTCCTGTGATAAAATATTAAGTAGGGAATGACAAACTTGCTTAGAAAATAAAACACTGTTCCCTTATCCAGCCCCTCAAAAGCAAACAAATGCCTCATCCAAGCAAATATTAAAAGAGGGTTTATTATACCTTTTTCTTTTAATGCATAACCACTTTCCATTTTTTTTCCAATGTTTCTTGCACAAGACTCAGGCATAAGTGTGAAATCTTACAGAAAAGCTTTCTACTGTAAAATGCTGTTTTCAACCTTGACTATGCTGGACAAAGATTTTCCAGTGGAAGCATATCAAATACTCATACTTTCTTCATATTCTTTATGAAAAGAAATATTTTACAACAAACACTAATGATAACTCATACTATCAAAATTTTTCTCTACACTGAATTGAGGGAAAGAAAGGCAAGTTGTCACCTCTTTCTAACTGTATATCTGGTACTGTCTAGAACTAGAGTCAGCAGCCTGCAGCACATGCACAGATTCAGCATTTAGCACACAGCAAAGCACAAAGGCTGAGTGGGGTCAGGAACCAGGAGCAGGTGGAATCTCAGAAAGGCAGCAGCTCCCGGATTTTAACTCCTGGTTTCCAGCAGCTGCTCCAGTGATCAGCTAATAAGCAGTGTCTTGCCCTCTTAAAGGCATGTTCGTAGCCAAGGATTCCATCCTCTGGCTTTGGCACAGTGATCTGCCACTACAGCGCTGAGTGCCCAATACAGGTTGCAGCCACTGAACTGTGGCATTTTCCCTGGTTTTTTATTCCTGCTCTGGCAAAGCAGAGTTAACAGCTGGGACATCTCTTCCTTTAATTGTTCTTGAGCTGGAACTTGCTTTGCATTCCTTTCAACAGCTACTAGCAAACCAGCTCACTCTAGCTGATAAATACAGTACTGATGAATACAAAATGTAACTTGCCTTTTGAAGGAACCCCCAGTATATGTGCCAAGAAATCACTGTATACATCAAATACTGAGCTGTACAGATCCATTACTCTGGCATTTATCCTGCATTCTTTTGTAAAAAGCCCTACAACTACATATATTTAAACAGCTCAACTACCTCCTCCTTTTTTTCCGGAAACCAGATCTAGCAAAAAAAAAAAAAAGAGGCTAGTCCAGGATAAAGGAACATTGAAGAATTAATTAAAACTCTCTCAATTTTGGAGTCAGAAACATTTACTTTACTTGTATAAAGAAGGCAAGATAAAAATAGAATCAAGCATTTGCCAATATTGCCAGTGCTTTTAAAATAATGCTGAATTCGGGGCAAAATAACTCCATCAGTCATTTTTCTGAGAAGCTGCAAGGATTAAAGATCCCACTCTATTTTTTTAATACCTGGGAGATATTCAAATGCAACAAAATGAGTTAAAGCTGGACAGGACGAAGAAAAACCCTGCTTTCTTTGCACACAGCAAAATATTGGTAATAGAGAATTTAAAAAGAAAAAAAGACAAGTCCTGCATGATTTGAAGTTCAACCAAAATATTCTATTAAAAATAAAAACACAGAGAACCTTTACTGGTGCATGTAAAGGCAATCAGTCCGTATGCTGTAATGCTGGTAAACAAACTGTTACTATTTTCAAACCCAGCAGTAAAGAAATTGCTCTTTGATATCAGCCTGCTCATTGTGGTGGATGGCTCTGATTCAGTTCAAGCAAATAATTTACATCCAGAATTGTAGTATCCTAGAACTATAAACTGTGGAAACCATTACAATATGAACATTTTCCACCAATAAATATGAAAACTGAATGTGTACATAGCTTGCTCTATACACTATGGTAAGTACCATAAAACTCTAATATTAGAAGTTCTAAGTTATATTCAAAATTAAGACAGTAATACTCTATGATCCAAAAATATCAGATGAGAAAAATTAAATAACAAATAAGAAAATTATTTACTGACAAAGTATTCACATACCACTCCAGGTTCAAAACCCCAACATTTCATGAAGTTTCAATTCCTAAAAGAAACTTAGAAGTCATGAATTTTGTATGGTCATTATGTATAGCTGCTACCACTTTTTCAGCACAATTGTTACCTGAGATAGGTAAAATTTCAGGCAAGCTAATACTAGCAACATCAACTATGCTATGAAACTCTCACTGTTTGCTGACCCAAATATTACTTTCACCCTTTTTAGCTTCAACTGTGGCAGCTGAAGGGCAAATGCAGGTCAGCTGATGTTGTGGCTGCTCTGTCATGGTAAGTTCCAGCTGAGGTGAACTCCTGAATGATTCCTAAACGGTGTCAACTGGAGTTGTCAGGAGATGATAAGGCAGAGCCCCAAGCAATTTGATTAGAATCAGAGAGTAACCGGATTAGCAGAACTACTGAATTAGTGTTTGATGAGCTCCACAATTCATGTGAATCTTCACAGCACTGCTGGATCTCAGACCTACAACAGGAATTATCATCCACCCCTTCATGTGCCAGGCAACTCAAACCTCATTTTATACGAACAAGACCTTAGTGAAAAGGTTTGCATTGAAACTGGTGAAAAAAATCAAACCAAACTATGCCCTGATCTAGCAATTCAGTAACAGTGCTTGCCAGCTCTTAAGTCCTCATTGTTTTTTTCTCCTTTCATTTTAATCAACAGGCAAAGTTGGCAGATATTCCCTCCTAGAGGCAAGGTACAATCAGGAAGCTGGTGGTGGTACCTTGTCTTTGGGAGAGGTGAAAGACTTACAGAGCCCAGCCCACCAGAAATGCTGGGTTCAGTGGGAGAAGGGCAGGAACTGCACATTTGGCAGTGCCCTGCCTCTCTGGGAGCCTGTTTGCCACTTCTGTTGTCACACATCAGCCTGTAACACTGAAAAATATCATGCACTGAAGGCAGTGAGGATGAAGTCCCTCAGGTGGCTGCAGGGAGCAGGCCCATGGAGATAAGTCGTGTCTAGTACTTTCTGATGATCAAATATTGGCAGAATGCTTCTGCCAGGGCAGTCCAAGCCCCGAACTTCTTCTCTTCTGCAAGATACAGAAGTGCCTTAAGCTTTTAGTCATACTCCAGGCAAAGCTGGAGATTCCTTCCAAATACGGCTGGCTGGACTTCCGGTCAAGAATTACAGTGAATTCAATAAAGAAACACTGTTTTGGCTTTCATGGCAAATATAAAATAAACAATTAAAAATAACCTTTTTTTTTTTTTTTTTTTTTTTTTTTTAAGTGACAAAAGGGTTTCTTTTGCTGTTCCTTTTTTGAAATGAAGTTTCCCAACTCTAAATTATGGTCAAAAGCTTAGATTACTAACTCACAGGCTTTACTGTAGGTTTTCATATTTGCAATAAACAAAATGCAACTTGAAACAAGATGACTACAGTGAAATCAACTCAGCTATGAAACAGGATTGCAGTTAGAGCTTTATCTGCCTCCATCCCTACAATTATTCCAATGGAGAAAGATGGAGTAAGTTATGTTACTATTTATAGTAAAAGGAAATGATAAATACGAGTGCTTAGTAAATAGTAGGCAATAGAGGAAATACAGTAATTTGGAGTTATGTCTTCACTAATATCTAGTAATTCACAGGTGGCATGTTACATCCGTGTGCTGTATTTTATTTGACATGTTCACAATCCTTTTTAAGTCAGTCACAAATCCAAACACAGTTAGCAGACAGGGTATTTAATAAAAACAGATTTATAAAACTATTACTCCGCAATATTACTGTGAAATAGCATTTCACCTATTAAAATTTTCTAATACAAAACCAGCTACTCAAATCAATGGAGGAAGAAAAACAATAAATAATAAAACTATGAGAAAATAATTGAGACGTTATCAAAGCTGTAAATACATCAAACATTTCTGAGCATATCAAAATACACTCTACTTTTTTTTTTTTTTCCCCTTCCCCGAACAAAACCTCTCCTGATATCTGCAGCTCCTAATCATTTATTCTATAAATACAGCTCAGTTGACTAAGGCTGCAATGTGCTAAGATGCAGTAGCGTTTCAAATTCATACATGAAACAATTTGGAAGCTTCCCCCAGGCACTGGCGGCTGCGGCTCCCGCTGCTCCGCTACCCACAATCCCCGCATTTACCTGCTCGCTGGGCTGCCTCAGCCCTGGTCAGGAAGTGGTAAAGCTGATCCAGCTTATCAGGCTGCTCCTCCAGGGACTTCTCATGCCATATGGCTGACCCAGGCCCTGCAGCCTCCCTGAAGGCATTCCACTTCTGGATCAGAGTGAGGAGCTCAGAGAAGGACTTGTGATAACCCTGGCGCAGCATGTCTATGCAGATGTTCTTCTTGTATGAATTCCTGTAACTGGGAATAAGAAAGGGAGATTTTAAGCCTTTAAACCTGCATTCTGTTCTCCACCTCACCAAATAAGTGCGGATAACTACAACAGCTTTCAGGAGGAGACCTCTGCAGTTCAGCAGCAGGGAGCAGGGTATTATTTCCCCCGCTCAAAAAAAAGATCTGAGAGAATCTGATCGCAAATGCCAAACCCTGGGAAAGCAAACATGGCAATAATCAATAAATACCAATACATACATTGAAAAAGAGGTAAAAAATACACTGGTATTCTTTAAGAGGTATTTGGTAAACAAGGCTGACTGATGGGAAGCCCCCCATCATGTTCACTTTAGTTCATGAAAACACAATGAACCCTTAGTTTGCTTTAAGACAGTGCACCGGGAAAATTGAGGCACATGTCAAAACAACATACGTGTTGTTATCGATAACACTTATTATATGTTATATATATGTTGCTATATGTTATATGTATATGTTTTTATAGACATACATTAAATAGTTTTGCTGCAGGACAGGATGGCTTGGCTTCGAAATGTCAAACAAATTCTGTGCCAGAAACAAAATTAGATATTATTTTCTTTTTGTTTAGCATATAACTTCAGCTGGTATAGTGACGTAACTGTTTGATAATTTCTCCCCAGTTTTACTATCCAATGATGCTACGATTAATTTTTATTGAAGTTTGCACCTTCATGAACTCTGATAAGATGTACATATCAAAAAGTTGTGGAATTAAATAGTCTCGTATGGTAATACACCTTTGGAGGTATTATTTATGGAAATAATAAAAATATTTCTTTTGTATGGCATGAAACTATCATTGTGTCCTATTCTGGAGAAAACTATGAGTCCCATGGGACTGCAACACAGAGGTACAGATGTAAAGGCTTGAAGGGATGGTTGTCCAGTCTGGGAAAATTAACATTTATCCCAGTAAAATGGCAAGGACCCAGATGTGTTACTTTTATCTTCTATATACCATTAACTTTCCAAACTCTTTTCAAGAGTGTCCTTTTCAATTAAAATCCATTTAAATTCAAATTATCTCAGCTTTAAAATAAATATGGAATTCTGAAAAATTAGATTTATAGAGTATGTAGTAAATTCAGGTGTAACAAATAATAGCCCAATGAGACTAATACGTTGATCTTAAAAAGAGCTACTGCAATTCTTTAACAATGTTGATAAGATGGAATTGATGAGAAAAACTTTTTAGCTAGGTGTCAATATAATAGACAGCAATATAAGATATAGGGAGCAAATAATCTGCATTATTTCATATTTGACCTAATTAAAATAAAATCTCTTACTACACAGATGCACATTAATCCTTCACATTCATTTTTCACATTTCGGTTGCAGAACTGAGCATAAAAATATTAAAAAGTCCTGACATGGTTCAGACCAGACAGTACTGAATTTGTGTTTAATATATAAATAGATGTTTTTTGAGATTGAAAAATCACACATTGCTCACACAGATAAGGGAAAAGTTACATCTATTCTGCACCATAAAAATTTACAATATTTATCTTATAAAAGGTTATGTGAAATATGTTTAAACATTTAAATTTTAATTTGCTAGAACATGCTATATTTGACATATATCAAATGTACAGTATATAGCTTCAAAATACCGTAAGGATGCTATGCTAATGCCATGCAATGTATTCTCTAATTTTTTTTTTTTTAATATGGAATACCTTTTTTCTTTACTGTTTAAAAACTCTATGTAATAATAATAATAGTAATAATAGTAATAATAATAACCAAAACAAAACCCCTGAAGAGCATGGGTAAAAAATTCCTACCAACTTCCAAAGGCCTAGGACTGAATCCTCAGAGAAGTGGAATAACAATCTGCACAGCAGGCACACACATGCCTCTTTATTTACACAATGGGATCCATGTATGTTTGTGTGTGTGCACGCATTAGATCAGAAGATGTATTGGAAGTAAACAAGGAAGTAGTGCTAAAAGATCTCAGCACTCACTACCCAAAATGTCATTCAGGTAATTTTTAACACTCACTGCATGCTCACTGAGTGTAGAACTGGTATTCATACAAATAGGAAAACTGTGTCCATGTAAGATGTTATTTTCTGTAGACTGATGTATTTTACTTGAAGTCAAAGTGCATTTTCCTGACAAGAAAACATTATTAGCAAACCAGTACAGGAAAACAAAGCATATAATAAAACATGTTATTTTTAAAAAACAGTGTCTAGAGTGTTTTAATAAATCCCATCCCAATTAATCGAGAAATTGAAATAATGGTGAGGTAATCCTACTGTGCAGAGCACATTTTTTTTCTGAGGCAAACAGGACTGATTTTAGCACACAAGCAGTGAAGCTATCTACTGTAAACCCCTTCAAATTTAGTGGCATAAAAATAAAAGTAATCTCAATTATAATGCAAAAGCACACAATACTACTACTATTGTTTCCTTAAGTTTCTGTAACATACAAGCCACAAGTAACTGATCACACACAAACAATAAAATTGGGCAAGAGATTAATGGTATTATGGGGATAAATGGTATTTGTGTCTCCTAAAATAGCTTGACACTGCAATGAAATCTATAATTGTTACAGTTATCAAAGAGTTTCTAGATGAAAATTCCAGGGTCCTTTTTTCCCCTCATCAAACACTTCTTTTGGACAGAGGCGTGGTATAGGTGAGAGCAGTAAACTTTCCATCATACCTTGAGATAAACTATAAATCCTCAATCCTCAAAACACTTTCCATCCTGCTTTATATGATGCCATGCAGCGTGTACAATCTGAGGTTAAGCAGAACAACTCATGTTTTAGATAACTAAAGATCACTTGATTTCTAATATCAGTATCAAAACCTGATACCTAAGGTTCTTTCCAACTCAGGACATTCTACGATTCTGTGATTTATTTTATAAACCCCCACTGTTAGCATTAGTGTAGTACGTTTCTACATTAATAAGCAACCTTACACGAAACACTTTTGAACGTTGCTACCTAAGAAAAGATGGTTTATTGTTAAACAAGCGAGCTTGTTTTTCTACATTCGTCCGCGCCGACTTGAGGTTTCCTTTGAACAATTATGTTACTTCCAGGAGGGAAACGAGAGGCGGCTGAGCGCCCTTCGCTCGGCTCGGAGCGGAGCCGTTCCCGGGGTTTAATGGTCTCTGGGGGCATCTACTGGAAATGTGGGAAACTGCAGGCAGGACGCGCGGCTCCAGGCGCACAACAAAGGGCACCGGGCACAGGGCTCGGGGCTCGGGGCCGCCAAGGCGCTCGCCCCGCCCGCACGGCCGCCCGCCAGCCGTGGGATGCGTCGGACCAGAGCGAGCAGACAGCTCTGTAAGGTCGGCCGGGTTTCATTTCAAAACTGGATGTGATGTGACTGCAAACACAAAGTCCTCCCTTCCCTAGGGTGAGCATGAGATCACGCCAGAGAAAAAAGGTTTCAGATGGATTTTTTTTTAAAACAAACTATTTTTAAATGAAATTTGGAGCATCACTATGTATTTATGATTAAAACAAAGATACCGATTAACCTGGTTTTAATTTAAAGCAGAACTGGTTTGGGTTTTTTCATCCATGAAACCCAAGAGATGAGAACCACAACACTCAGCACAGAGCTGGCTGATGCTAAGAATCCCCCGATCCTCTGCCAGTGTACTAATTTCTGTCATTGCTGCTGCCTGCTGATGTTGCTAAATGTTTATTTGCACAAGCCGGGCTGTGAGCTCCAGGTGAATCTGGTCCTGCGCCAGCAGTTACCACGATGCAGTGTTCCATCAGAAAATGCTGAAAAATTCTGTGAGCTTCTGAGAGTCTCTGTGTCATGATGGGGGGTTGTGTGTCACAAGACTTTTCAGCATCAAATAAATAACCAGAAGTTCAAGCTGCCATTTTAGTGGAACCTTGGTACAGGTGACGATTTTGTGCCGGGTAATATCGCACTTATTGAATGTGGATCGGTGAGCTTGAAAAGACACTGCTGTTGTTAACACTGTGCTTAATTTAAGTGCACCCAGATATTGCTACAAGCATTTTCATTTTCTCCTAAACTATACAGCTACTTCAGTATTTTTTTTGTATGGATTTCTTTTTGCGTTATCATTGCTATTACAAAACAACCTAGAGTCACACTGAGAAATCACGGGAACCTGATTCTAGTCTGCCTTTACCAGTACAGGAATAATAAATAGTAAGTGCTCAATAAGATTACACTGTCGTTCCAGTCTCAAGGATTTTCCTGTATTATGGTATTGCACTTTTACAAGACCCTTAAGCAATGCTGGGAGATCAGCACAGCACCACACAACATTCTCCTCAACTTAAAATCCTCTTCAATAAAGCTATTTGCATTCTCCCCTCTACACTGAAAGAGGGGACAGAAAAAGGAAATTAAGAGGCCAAGAGGCAGGATCTGGTGTTCGAAATAATTAAAATAGTCAGTATAGTGTAACAGAGTCATTTATTAAGAGCTTAATTCTCCATGCCTCCTGTTTTGGTCAATTAAACATATGCAAAATAAGTCCAGAAGACTACTACTTTCAGATGGCAGATTTTTATACATATATATATATATAATATTAGGTTTCATATATTTAGATTTTGTAGGGCTTAATAATACCTCCAGTTAATTCCAGCTGCTGATTACAGTACAAGTAGTTGTGCTGTACTGTAGCAATCCCATTTTGTAATGAACAAAAAGGCATGGATTAAAAAATGAGAGTATATAAAATATTAAAGTGTACTCCCAGTGTAAAATAATTACTCTACCAATTATTATAATGTTTAAAAACTGTATTCAAATAGTTTTCATCCACTTGGGATTTCCTTCTGCAGTTGGCAAGCCAATGACTGATATAAATGCCTTAGATAAGCATCACAAAATTATGAAAAAATAATAAAGATATTTTGCTTAAGTTTATTTAAACAAATTTATTTTACTTCCCCATTGCCTGTCTATAAATCTACAAGAAAATTAAGATTACATAAAGTATGTGAATACTTAGCTACTTTTTGCTTAACCTACATGCAAAACCCCCACATCATAAACATAGAAATATCAACATTTCCTCCCTAAAATTTGAAAAATATATGCATTAAGTAAAACAAATATAGTACATAAAACACAAAAAAAGCCAAATATGATGTAAGAATTTACAAGTTTAGGCTGCTCTGCCTAGGAATTGAAAGAGGAATTACTATTTAATTGTAGCTGGACAGCCAAAAAGCAAGAACAGATTTGCAACACCATTGGTGACCCATGCCCAAAATTTGTGCAGGGAATTGTTGAACACAGAAAGTGCTCATGCAAACACTTGGAAAATGTGAAAGGTGAGGATTTGCCTTTAGCACCCAGGTTCCAGTGGTGTCAACCCCTGAACTCACACTGCTGATGTCTATACTGCCCCGTCCCTGAGCTGCAACCTACCAAAGATGGGCATACAGCTAACTTAAAAATGCATCCAAGTCCTGTGCTATCCCAATTCTCTGTGAAAATTTATCCACATAGTTATTTTGGTAAGTCAAGCCCTTGGATGGTCCAGGCACTCAGCACATTGCAGCACCACGCACTGCTACTGATACAAAGCTATTTAACTGCATCAGGGCACAGCCTCTTTAATCCTGCTTTAAAGACTGTCCGTTTAAATACTTTTCTTTTAATGAAATATTTACTGGATGGTAGTATGTTAAATTGTAGACTATAGTAATCTCATTAAAAAAAGATATGACAGTACAGTAAATGCCATTAAGCAGTAATAGACAGTTAGCTTACACTTCAGCATATTTTACTACTAAGGCTGAGTGTTAAATTACATTGGGGTGGGGTGCCTGCTTTTTAATTCCAAATTACAAACTTGAAATAGATAATATCTTATTACAAAAAAAGAATAAAATCCACAAACCCCAAAATGTTATAAAAGGATTCCCTATTCTAATTATCAATAAAAAATATTGCACGACGATTTGTACACATCGTGGGAGGGAAGAATGTCACTTGGAACTGACTTGTAACAATACAGATTTTTTAAAGAAGAAAAGCTTTATGGAGCTACCCGGAACTATAATTAGAAAGATGAAAATAAAGCATATATATAAAAAAGAGATGTAGCTACTTTATACAATATATATGTAGGTACAAGAACTTTCAGCTTTAGCAATACAGTGTTTTTCATCTGCTGCCTCAGTCACTGGATTGTTGTCAAACCACGCTTTAACCTAAATCACGCAATCAAAGGGGGATACACACCCTGTCAGTAGCAAAGAACACATATATTGAACTCCCTTTTGTTCAAAGCTACATAAAATGAAAAATTAATCAATTATAAACATCAAAGGATGACACAGAAAAAGTGTTTTAAAATGACTGTAAGTACTGTAATAATTAAGAATCCTCATTAACCCAGAAAATGGAAATATAAGTTTAGCAATGAACTTTTGAAACATTCTGTCCCTAAACATAAATGCAAAGAAAACACTAAAGATAAAAGTCCTACCCTTATAAAAATGTTCATCTTACGAAAGTACACACACCTGTGATTATTTCCAGCACAATCAGTAAAAAAAAAAAAAAAAAAAAAATCTTCTTTAATCTTTCCGCTTTTCATTCTAGATTAAGAATGTTCCTTAACTAAACATGTTTATCAAAATGAAGTATTTCTCAATTTCCCTCTTTTATTTCAGAGCTGACCTGATGGACTAGGCACTAGAAACATGTGAAGGTTGAAGTCCATTTGACTTGCATGGTATCAAAGCAGTTGCTACATTTCTCTGCAAGTTTCTGTTGCAGTGTGCAAGACAGATAAACATAATTATTCACTTTCTGTAACCGCTCAAGCTGCTGTTACGACCTATCCAAGGCTCTGCATTTATTGCAGTATTGACATGAACCATTCCTATAGTACTTTTGCTTTTGTTTAGAAGATCTCTTATTCAAGTCCCCAGCTGAATTTACTCAGTAGGATAAGGACAAATAGACCACACAGAGATTGAGAGGAAAGGAAAAGCGAGGATTTTACACAATACAGGATTCACTGTGAAAATTATTAGGAAGTCATGACTGTACCAAGGCAGATTAGACAATCCTTCTTTATCTCGATCTCTTTTTCTGTGTTAGAGATGCTTCACCTTTATGGAGTGCTTTAAAAATAGAAGTCAGTTGTGTACTGCTTGTACATTATCTTCAGTAGTAAATATTGTTGAACTATTGTGAAATGAAAGCACTAAAAAACTGTAAGACCAGACTCAGTAAAAACAACAAGTTACATAAAAAAAGAAAAACTTCATCTCACTGTGTTCTTCCTTATTAAAGTATGTCATGTATTTTATCTTTGCAAGAGTTTGATGAGTTTTTGCAAGTAAAATTCTGTTTCCTCTATACTTGCTAATAGTCATGAGAATCTGTAGTTTGCACCTTCCCATTAAAAATGTATTGTATTTTTTGAAATTATTCACCCCGCCTTTTATCCAGATCATGTCTTTGAAAGGAGGAAGTAGATAATAAATGGAATAATTCATGATTTCCCATTAAATATGAAACTTTCTTTTGCAGAGTTTAGAAAATGAAGTTCTACATAATGTACAGAAGTTGATTAGAACTTTTCTTAACCTTTTCAAGAAAAATCTTTCACATTACACAAATGCACAGAGAAGTTTCTTTAGGAAAGGCAAACCATTCACTTCCTACACAGTTCTGTTCTTCAGATCACTGCCTAATTACACTAATAATATGCTTATCAGGCCCAAAATTCACAGAGATCACTCATTTGACCAAAAAGAATGTGTGCCTCTAAGTTCTAAAATCTCTTTTTGAAAGTTGTTTAATAAACATTGAATCCTGGTCATGGCAAGCAAGATTGTTAGGAATTATTCAGACAGAAAAAAATACATATTTAAATAATATTGTGAAAGGAATTTAAAATTTATCATCTAGCTCACTAAGTGACTTGTGCCATCTCCCTTTCCACAACCAGCAGGGAGTTTGGGACAGAGTGCCTTAATTTAAAATTTCTTTTACCATGAAAGAATAAACTTCTTTGGTTCTCATTTACCCTCTTCTGTAGTTTTTAGTATCTAGAAGTGAAGAAATACCCTCATAAAATGTAAATCAGTTTACACAACTTTCCACCAGTTTTCAGCCAGAGTAATGTGAACAAAGAGGGCAATAACGTGCCTACAGGTCCCATCCAAAGACTGACATCAGGAAGAACAGCAAAGTCTTGCTAGGACTGAACATGAAAGGGAAAGAAGCTTACTTCCTTCTGTTTGCTGCTATTTCCGTGAGCTTCCCTCTGTCCCTCTGTCTCCACAGTGTTGCACACAGAGGAAATGGAAGCAGCACGCAGCCGTGTATCACTGGAACTCAATGTGTAATCAAGGGCTGAAATACAAGGGAAAATCTGCACCTGCACATTATCTGTCTGCATCCCAAACTGGCTTTTGCAAGCTTGCTACTAATAGATGCACCATCTCCTTTCTTACCTTAATCCCAGACCAACAAGATGTTTTTCCTTACCCTTTTTCTTGGTAGTGCCCCTCTTCCATCCCTCAAGAGCCTCACTTAGAGAGAAATGGTCAAATACACCCTACAGCACAAAATCCCCATGCCTAAACTAAGCCCCTCCAAACTGGGAAGCCCCAGTAAAAAATACAGGCAGTGAAAAAGAAAACATGGCAATATGATGTCAATTAAAAAAAGGTTCCTATCTATTTTTTGAGTAACCTAAGAAGTCACCTTACTAAATTATTGTGGTAGCGGTGACAGCTACTAAAGAATGGAAGAATAATCTTTTACCAGATGGCACCAACAGAAGTTTCGAAATGGATGCCAGCTCACTTCTGTTCTGCAGTTGACACCTTCCTGTAAAAATGCTGCCTCAGGAATCAGACCACTACCTCATCCTTTTTACAGCTTTCAAAATTCCACAGTTCTGCAGTGTGGGACTGAGTGGTAAATTATGTGTCAACATCTGAGCTCAGCACCCTACGATCTGCCTATAAGCAATGGAGACAAACAGGTGCTTCAAAAGTATCATCCACCTCCTTCTAAAGCATTTGTCTGGATCCTGAAATTGGTTGAGTTGGCTCAACCAATCACATGGCTGAGGTTATCAAGCTGGATCAGTTAAATTTGGGTGAAAGCCCCTCTGCTCTTTTTGCAGGGAGTTTACTGAAGCTACACTTCACTATATTCGTCACTCATCACTGCTAGAGCAGAAATTTTATGTTCCATTTTGCAGTCAACAATCTGAAAAGTAGTTTAATGATCCACCTTCCCAGTATTGGCAGAGATGGCCAACAACTGCTCTGGGGGATACTGCATACCTGAGAATTAAAGCCCTTGCCTTTTTCTGTTTCAGCTAATCCTAAAGTGGGCCAGCCATTGGAGAATTCTAAGCAGAACAGCCCACTGTGTCTTGAAAACATCTGACAGAATGCATGTAAGAGAATGTTGTCTCCTGCCTGAAAAAAAGTAATCTCAGAGCCTGTCTTTACTGACACAGATTTATCAAGCAAGTGTTCCATAACACACTGATCCACCACTCACGAGACAGGAAACACAAATACAAATTTTCTGCATACCTAGGTGAGCCTTTACCATCTCTGTATAATAAATAATTTGGATTTCATTTGAATGCCAGAGTCTTGAGGACAGTAAAACTCCATCATTCAACTCAAATGTATTTAAAATATATGTAGTAACACCTCTAAGGTAATTATTTTTTTGGTTACAGTTAAGCTATCCCTCTCATCAAATATATTTCAAAGTTTTTCTTTCTAGTCTTCAACTCTTTTTTGATGATGTGGTCCTCTTTCGACAAATTTCATTTGTACAGAGAGGAGAGAACTGGTACTTGATCTTTCTGGCCAAGATTGGGCAACAAGAATGACACCATGAAATTCTGGCCATTTTAGGCTCTAAACTAATTTTAAGATTCAATCCTGGAATCAATCTCGTGATGAAAAATGCTTGACTTCACAGTTCATCATGAACTTCTTGACTCTTAGTTCAGTCGTATGAACTATTTTTAATTTTTACTGCAATCTGATTTTGAGCTGTTAATGACTTGGTGAGTCAGGACTAAGAACAGAAAGTATCAAGGAAAGCACACTGAAGGCCATGGGAGTCAACCAGCCTCCTCATACAAAAGCCCGATTCTGTGGCAAGAAAGCATTCACATTCTGCATTAATGAACTTTTACTTTTTTACCATTTCCAGATCCTTGCACCACATTCACTTCTTATTTCTAGTTCAAGTCTTTGAGAAGGAAGCAAAACAAAGCCAATGAAAAAACAAAGCAATATCCTGTTTTAATATAATTTAAGCATTATCTTTCTTAAGCACTGTTTTTTCTCCCTCCTCTATCATATCAACCTGGGACAAAAAATTATTACAAAGAAAAAAACTGAAAAACATTTCCTCATTTTTCCACAGGAAAAAAAAAAAATCAGATTATATCATGAACACACTTAATGGAATTCTTCTCTTTTGCTGAAGTTTGGAACACAGAACAATATTTTACAATACAAGAATAACTGCAACCTTTTTTTCCTTCAATAGTTAATCTCAATTTTAAGGAATACTATGAAGGACAGAATTTTAGAGGAATATTTTAAAGAATATTGACTTTTCCCATAAATGTGATACTACCTATACACTCCTTTATTTAGGAGATAATAAATTTGTTGTCTGCCTAATGTACACTTTAAAAAAAGGGTGTTTAATATTAAGCAGGAGTGTTGCTACAAGAATTTGTCTTGATGAAATAATCACTGGCATATTAGGTTAACCTCAATATTAAACAAAAGTACAGATATTTATATGTCAGGGGAAGGAAATTCAGTCCTCTTATAAAGAAGTGCAATAATCTGCTTCTGGAATGGAAACAATATTGAAAAACTACACAGCATATTACAAGCCATCTCTCATATTTTTTAAATAATAACACCCGTTGCCTGCTGAGACATACCAAGCATTACACTGTTTTCAGTAAGATCATTTACAGACACGGCATTGCTTTACTCAATAAATTGGGTTGGGTTACATTGGATGCATTTCGTTTTTTCTAACTAGATTAGCATAGTACTAGTGTAACTGTGTAGTTAGTTCGTTACCTTTTGTTTGCTCTCAGATGAGTTAATCAAGGTTATGGAAGAGCATCAGTAAATTACACATATACAGAGAAATTTCATAACTGCTGATTTATTATCAAAAGCTAAAAATTCAAGAAGAATTAAATGCACAGAACATGAAAATGTAACCTTTTAAAGTCGGTACTCTAAAAATCTCCATAGAAATAAACCAGAATACATATGATATTTCAGTTTAATCTTTTAAGAGGCTTTGGTAACTTTGGAAAAAACACAAAACTCCACTTTGCACAGGTATTGCAGAACATATGATAAAATTTTTACTTCACTGTGTATGTCCTTGCTGATTTCCTTTTCTGCAACATTCAGACTCAGGGTCTGGATATAAAAACATCATTTAGGAGGATTTTTGGGGTTTTTTTGTTCGTTTGTAAAATGCACTGTGAACCCTCAAGGCCTTCCTAAAATAGCAGTGAATTCCTGTGTAATCACCACAGGGAGAACACTTGTGTCCCCGGCATGGAGTGTGGAAATCCACTGGGGCTGAGGACTAAAAGGCTCCCCAGGAAGGCAAATCAGCCTGTGACAATTGTTGAGTGTAACGAGCAGGGCAGCCAGTTCCACATCTGGCATGGAACCAGGGGGACAGTAAGGAAAGGTGCTTAGTTCTGTGCTTGCTCCCTGAGGTCTGATACTTCGAGTCATTTTCTAGATTTCAACGTGGAGGTTTTTAGGGAAGGTTTGCAGACACATTCTCAGGCTAGGAAGGAGAAAAGTGGCATATTTTGCAAGAAACTAGCTGGTGGAATTCCTGTCTGACTGATAGAATGTTTTTATGCTGCAAGGGTGATCCTGCAATATTCATTGTTAAGGTGCCTAGAGCCCTTGTATATGCATCCTTTTATTATTTAAATATTGAAATAAATAAATCAGCTCACTTAAGCAACCAGCAATCCAGTTTGTTAGAATTCTTTCATTAATTTTGATGGTGCTGAACCCCAGATCTGTTAAAAGACTCCAGAAGAATAAGTCAGTCAGAGTCTCTTGTAACTTCTAAATGTAAATACCTCAGCTGCAAGAAATCAAAAGTTATCTAGATTTCTTTCATTCACTGGTTTTTAAATAACTAATGGGGTATTAAATGCTTCACCACAGAAGTCAGCACTTGGGCTTGGCTAAATAGTAATGCAAAATTACAAGAATGTGTATGTCGGTACACTAAGCTCCCACCCCAAAGGAGATATTTCACAAAGGCTCAGAAAATAAAGAGAAGGGGAAAAAAAAAAAAAAAAAAAGGCAGCACAATGTAATAATTAGTGACACAATCTTAACAATAATATTACAAATCCGATCTAATTGGTAAATATACAAATTAGTAAAACCAAGGAGATAAATGCTTTGATATATTTAACATCAGGAGAAACGAAACATCATTATTTAATATCAACTTCAATTTTTAAATGCCAAGTTCCACAAAAAAGAGTAGGGCCTAGGGAACTTTAAATTTAAATTATGATGATGACTAGAAACAAAGGAAACAATAAACTTATGGATGTTAAAATGCCTCAAAAAAGCCAACTTACGCAGCGGCTTCTTGTTTTGACACTCCTTTGATATTCTTCGCCAAATAATCATCTATGGCATCTTTCTCTTTGATCAAATGAATCCTAAATCTAAATGAAAAAAAAAAAAAAAAAGAAACACTGTAAGGTGCTAACATAGACTTCTGCAGCATGTATAATATATTATCATTGCCAAGTAGAGCTAAACACTGAAATATTGACAAAGTAATATATCAGACATTCTATAAGCACATACAAATATCTTTTTAATGTTTTGGTCCGTAGCTACTTCAAATCTTTATTTCTGAAAGAAAACAGAGGCGGTATTAGCTTTCAGGGATCTGGTTATCTAATATTTCTATCTAAATTAGAAGAAACTGTGTATTAGCTAAATCAGTAATAATTGATTAAGCTATCCATATTTAAGCTGTTTCCTAAATCAGAACTGTTACATTTTTGTATTATCAGTATGGACCAGAGTGGTCCAATCTATTTCACATTTAGCTTCTTCAAAATTAAAAAGAAAGGCAAATCAAGAAAAGAATTCCCAAATCCAACTCAAAATGTTTTCCTAGGTGCAATGCAATCTTTTAATACTGCTCCTGGCTTTCCACAGTTTGAGCAGCATAGTGCAAAAGGTGCTCCACTGAGGGGATAATCTGAAGGTCATTAAAATAAAGAGCAAATTTCAGGATGCATGGATCTAGGTTTTAAATCTGAACTGTGCACCATTTCACCTTTCACTTCAGCCACCATATCTCTGCATCTTCACTCTGATACACATCAGGTGCCTGGAAAGGGTAATATGTGCTTACTGACCATAAGGTGTATGTAAACAGAATCTGATATCCCAACTGTAGAGGATGTTATCTTTATAAAAGTAATGTGAATGTATTTTTATTCTTCTGAGAAAGAGCACAAAGATTGTCTGGTTAATCACTCAAAGATAAAAGAAATCCAGCATTAATGTTCCACATAAATCCATTACTTTGCTCTTTGTCTGTATTGCACTGTTGTCTTTCATTACAGTGATGAGAGTAAACTCTTTTCATAATGTTAGCTAATATAAATGTCACGCTCCTTATTGCTCTGAGAATTCCGAAGACACTTCATGAAGTTCATTTAAATGAAAACAAAATAGCTAAGCAAAGCAGAGATATTTTGACATATCTGTATTTTAAACAATGTAACAGTGAAAACTTCCCTCACAAATAGTGCCTTTAAATTTGTGCCAGAATTTGCTGCTGCTGAATGGCACCAGCAGAGGCTTGTGCTTTGAGGCTGCACTTAACACAATTTGTAGGAGTTGCTGCTGATCTGACTAAATGTACAGATTATTATGGATATCGCCATGAAAATTCACTAATAATCAACACCAAAATGTATTCAATATCAAAATTTTCACACCAGAATAATCAAAATTTAGGAAGATCTTTGGAAGACAGGCGAGAAAGTCAAACCCCCCAAACTGAAGCAGTGATCTATGAGTGAAAGTCCTGATGCCTTTCCATTGTCTTTACAGAGGTATCTTAATAAATAAATTTAAAAAAATCATATACAATTTAAAATACCACCTGCCTTATAGCCAAAATATAAATTTCTGACTTCTGATTGGTAACACCCTCAAACTTAAAGAAAACGAGAGCCAAGGGGAGGAAAAAAAACCCGACAAGAAGCAAAACCTTTTTACATAAGTTCTGTAATAATCTGTATTGGATTGATACAACTACAAACATGGTCATCCATCATAAAGAGTTGAGCTTACTAAAAATAACAAATACTCATCTGACTCTGTTATTATTGATGATGCTAATGTAGCAATAACACAGAGAAGGTGGGCAGGTGATACTTAGGAAAAAATACACTAGGAAATTCCATCAACTCACAAAAAACATTATGGCTTCTGATATGCTATGAGAATTAAAAATGTTAAAATAAATTGATTACTCAGTGTGAAGAAAAGAGACTGTGACTTGGCATGGACGTAGCTTCTCTTTACAGAATTCAGATGAGGATGGCATTTGCTAAATGACACCGTTCCTTTTCTTCCAGAGGTTGTCACTTGCCTTTTCCAAGCTGCTTTGTCCTTATTTCTCTGGTGTTTCCATAATGACTCACAGTACTTCATAGAGGGTATAAAAAGAGTCTACTTCACCTGTAAGTTGGCTTCTATTTAATTTTAAATCACTCACTTATTAAAGAGAAATACATTTTAATCCAGTGGACACCTTCTTTTTTGTTCTCTTTTAATTGTGGAACTTTCCTAAGAGAGGATTTCCTTGCCTATGATTGTTACCCTGGTTTTTCTGAGTTTTTTAAAGCCTTTTGAATTTTCATAAAATGGAGTCAGATCTTTAGCTATGGTGCAATATTAGAAGCAGTTCTACCTTTTTCCCACATATGTACACATAAACAAATCCTTTGTTTTTCATTCTCTGTCCTTTGTTTGCATATTTCTAACCTGAAAACAATTGTAACTGACAGCTGGTTTGGCCACTGAGGCTGAAGGGTGGAAACCCCAAAAAGCCAATCTTTGGCCAGACCCAAAAATGTATATAAAGTAAGAAATAAACAAAGAGGCTCTCTCCACCTGGACTCAGCTTTGAGCTGGAACAGAGGAACCTCTGCTCTGGAAAACCTCTCTCTCCGTGTGACTGCTTTGCGAATCACGGTAATATATGATTTTCGTAGTTTTAAATACTGTGAAAGAGCAAACATAACTTGTTACCTCGGCACAGCTGATTGAAGCTGCTCACAGCAAAAATGATGCTTTGAAGGAGAAGAGGTACCTACCTTGCAAAGTCTAATGGGGGGCAAAGAGACTGCTCTATGAACTTGGGATGTTCCCCTGGGCTTTGGAGGACCGCCTGAGGCAAGACGTTCATTTTAACTAAAACAAACAAACAAAACCAACATTACTTGAAACAACCCCTTCACAGCAATGAGGTTTCTCTTCTGTCTTGTGCTGCCTCCCAGCCCACCCTCTGTTATTTCCAGTGCATTAAAACCCAACTCCAGTCCCACACAAAACACAGCATTACATCAGTAGGACGTAACACAAAGGAATCATCATTATTTAACTTTCCATGGATTTCTCCCTTTCACTGAGTTGTTTTTCCATAGGGACAGCTGATTCAGGAACCATACCTGCATGGGATTCCCTGTGTTTCCTCAAGCTATCTAGGTCCAAGTACTGATAATATTTTAAGTTAATAACACAACACGGACAAAGGATGGAATATACAGGGTGCAAAGCAATGACAGGCACTGTGTTAATGTTCAAAATCCTACATAATCATAATAGAAACAAGCTTTTGAAGGAAAAAAATGTAAGTAAAGCTATACTTACAACACACGGTTTTACTTAAAACAAAAGCCAAAAGCCCCACAGTTATTTAGAATTGTCTAGCTTGTCATTTTGAAGTACATAAATGCTAATAGGACTTTTTTGTCATATAGAGCTACTGTGTTTTTTCCCCAAGTATTCAGTCTACACTTCCTACCATTAAAGTTTCAGCTGCCAGTTCCTTCATTTTGCATGTCTGTGATCTGAGGACGTTAGCAGCAGGAGCACCCTTACTTTTAAATTTGGTTTAATGTAGGTATTGCATGCCCTGCTGGCAGGCCTGAAGGCATAAACTTTTAATAGGGAAGGAAAAACAGAATATAATAAGAGGGGGGAAAGAATTTAACTATTTGCTGCATTTAGTGAAAGGAAATTTATTTTTTGGGAAATAAGTATTAGATCTGAGTCAATTTGTTACTGAATGATCAGCATCAGACTAGCAGATATTTTATATATTAGCCTTTCTGGGATCAAAAGCCATTTCATTGATGCAGCATTTTGCTGTGGTTATAATGAAGTAATTTTTTAAATTGTGTTACTTAGAACTGACTGATAAGGAGAATTATAGTTTGAAAAGATGACAGGATAGGATATTTCCTCTAATTCATTCTTTTTTGGCCTCATACTTATGGTAAAATTTTTACAGGAAAGAAGAAAGGTATTATTTATAAGTAAACTTGTCTGCAATTAGGGGCAGCAAAATTTAACAAAAGTGTGTCCTAGAAAATAAAAAAAATCAATAGAATATAAACATATGGGTAATTCCTCACTATAAAAGATTACACTTCTCACAGAGAATGACAGGTTTGTATACAAAAACTATGTAGAAAGGAAAACCCCTTTTTAGGAAGATACTATTCAGTGAAAAATAGTAATTAAACTTTGGAACAACAATCTTGAAGCCCAGAGAAGACGCAAAGCTTCCTACAAGCTTCTTTCTTTGTGAGGTATTAAGTTGGAAAATGAACACAGCCATGCCTTAGTGGAGGCTGATGAATTTGGCAAGGCAGGGGGGCTGACTGCAGCTATGGGGCAGAAAAGGAGGGGAAGCAGCTGGAAGGAGATCCCCACAGAGCCACTGCAGCCATGGAAAGCCATTGATGGGGAGCTGTAATTTGGGGACTGCCAGAAAGCACGTGGCTGGAGCACACGACAAGGCGTTTGCTGGCTCACACGCTCCACATTCCCAATCCACAGAAATCAAGTCTATGGGAAGAGAGGCTATCAGGCACATGTCTCACATGAGGCAATATTCAGACATTTTTCTCAGCACGTTTCTGTCTCACAAGGACTAAAATACTGCCCTGGCTCCTATTTCAAACTCAAAGCTTGGGAGAGGGAAGAACAAACCTAGAGAGCTTTATAATATGGCCAACTGAACTTTTATTTTAGATGTAGGAGATTGCTTTCAGAGTGAAAGGGAGAGTGTTATTTCCTTCATTTCCAAGGTAACTGATTCTTACAGGTAAATTACAACCACAGACACATGACAGAAGGCACCAGCAACACATCCTTCTGAAATCCATGCGATTTCAGTCGCGTAAATTTCATTGCTGGTCATTTAAAGGCCACTTTACATCTTGCTCCTTTATTATAAAGTCCAAGCCACGTCTCATTTACTTAAACAAACACCCACAGGTGGTGCAGTTTTATTTCTAAAGAAGTGCTTCACTTCATCCCATAATGGAAGGAATCTCCCAATGAACTGTAATTGCTCCAAGGGCACTCGAAGCCAAAAGTAAAACACCAGCTGATAGCTGATAGCAATGCTGCCTTTCCCAGCACCTTTTGGGAAACCTGTTGGCTGCCTTTTCACTCTCCCTACACATTTTCTGAGGTATTCCCTGGAGGCTGAGGATTTCCCAGGGATGTATACAACACACAGCTCTCTTTGTGGGTATATCTGCTGCTACTTGGACCTCGTAGGATAAAGGATCAGAATGTGACAGGACAGACTTGCTGGCACGCAGCTTTATCACACTGAAAGTAACAGTGTAAATTGATTAAAAAAAAAAATTAAAACGAACAATAAATCTTTGAAATCTACAGCCAGCATGATAGATGCTTTTTGTTCCAAGTGCCCTGGACGAGGTCACGGCCCCAGCCTGACCCGTATCCTCAATGCCCTCCTCCGTCCCTGCGGCTCAGGGGACACAGCCGCCCTCCGCTGCTGCCTGCCTGTCACCCACCACCGCCCAGCGACACTTCAGCCTGTGCCTTCACCTGTCCCGCTGCACACCCTGCCCCTTGGCTCCGGTACCGAAAAAATGTAACCCCCAACAGCCGGAGTTCCCCGGGCCACAGACCTGGGCTCACGGCGCGGCCGCAGGACGAGCGCTGCGCCGGCCCGGCCCTTCACGGGACGCCGCGGCCTCGCCATGGCGACGGGGGCGGGCGGCGCTGGGGCCGGGCGCGCTGAGGGCCGGGCTCCCGGGGCCCGCAGGGACCATCCCGCCCCTTCCCGGCGGGCTCGGGGAGCCGCTGGCCTCGAGTTCGAGCCTGCAGTGCGCCGGGACTGTGAGCATTCGGCACGGCCCGAGGTGCCGGTGTGCTGTCCAGGAGCTCAGGTGAGCTCCGAACGAGCTGCCTCAAACGGGAGCGTCCCTCAAAGCTGAGCGAGTTTCTGAAGCTGGCAAGCAAAGAGCCAGGATCGTATGGACAGCTAAGGAAGTGTGGGCAGTCTCTCAGATAAATGGACGCCTGCAGTGAGCAGGTTTTCATCTTTCGCAGAATCACAGAATGGTTAGGGTTGGAAGGGACCTGTGCATCATCTGTTTAAGCAGAGTTGTCCCAGAGCACATGGCACAGGATTGTGCCTAGGTGGTCCATGAATATCTCAGAGAGGGAAGCCACAGGCTCTCTGGACTATCTGTCTCAGTGTGTGGTCACTACAAAGTAAATAAGTTCTTCCTCAAATTCAGGTGGAACTTCCTGTGCATCAGTTTCTGCTGTTGCCTCTTGTCCTATTGCTCAGCACCACCGAGCGGAGCCAGGGGTCCATCCTCCTGGCATCCCTCCTACAGACGCTACCAGACCTTCCTGCGGTCCCCTCCCAGTCATCTCAAGACTGAACAGGCCCAGCTCCCTCAGCCTTTACTTGTAAGACCAATGCTCCAGCCCTGAGTCATCTTTGTTGTCCTCCATCCTTCCAGGACTCTGAACCTCCCTGAAATCCTTCAGGATTCTGAGTAAGGGGAAACAGCAAGTAAAAAAAGCCAGACTGAATCTCTTGACAACATGAAGGCATTTGGTTTCTAGAAAAAGTCCTCACTTTATGTTGATGAGAGTTTGCTGCTTAATTAACAGTCACAAAGGAGCTGTTCTAAGGGGCTGCCCTGCTTGGGTGTCTGGGGGCTGGTCAGAAATGGAAATATTGAGAAGGAATCAATGAGCTTTTGCTAAGTGCAAATGAAAACTATAAGAGAAACCCAACTGGGATGTTACAGAATATAAAGAGCAGAGATTTTTCAGTGACTTCTCTTTTCGTGTTGGAAACTTGACACCAGCGGGAGATAATTTTTTTTTTTTTTTTTTTTTTTTTTTAACCACAGATTTGACCTAGTTTTTATTGCTACAACTGTTCAGAAAACGGGAATGTCAGAATCAATTGCTATAATCTATTTTGGAAGGATCAAGTGGACAGAAAGCACTTAAAAATGGCATTACCTGTTTCTGAGTTGATGGCAATCGGAAACAAAGGATCTTGAATGTTTATGGGTCAGTGTTCTAGTTGACAAGTCACAAGCTGACAGGGTACTTAGCTGATATCAAATCACACCAGAGAACAGCATGACCTATGCCTTACCCACCTACAACACCTAGGGAAAGCGCTGCTGTACTGAGTGAATTTCAGTCTGAGTGACATAACGCTAAAGGTCTCATGCTGCCAGTGTTAAAATGTACTTGGAATTTCAAAATATTTAAAACGTCAATTTCCCAACTCAAAAAATGTTGCATCCAACACAGAGGAATTCTATATTAGACCTCATCTTGTCAGATGAAAAGGAATGGATCACAGAACTAAAAATTAGCCATAGCTTAGGTATAACTGATAATGATTTGATCACATTTGATATGTGCAAACAGAATTAAGTCCAAGCCAATAATACATATACTTAATCCTTTGGAAGTGCTAATTTTGTAAAGGTGAATACTATTATCAGCTAAGTCTGTCGGGAGAAGAAATTTAATCTGAAGTGGGAGAATAGTAATTGGAAGTGGTTTAAGGGTGGTAGTGCAGATACCCACTCAGCCAGAATGCCACAACTAAGGAATATGTTTGCTGAAGAGCCAGGGTGGTTTACAAGGCAAACATCTGCAAAACTGGAGAAAGAATGTGCTGTTGTTCATGTACACTGAAAGGCAGGAATTGTAGAAAATTGCTGTGGCAAGTAAAAGGTTATGAGGGAAATATACATATGGTCAACTGAGTTAAAATGAGGAAATTGGAGGGTTTTTGTAAGTATAGAATATGGGAAATGATCTAAATAGTAAGAAGACCCTATTAAGACCTGCAGATGAGAGCTTAAACCTTAATCAGTGGCAAATTTCAAATGTTAAAGATATACTTGTTATATAAAGATATATTTGTTCTGTCATTTGGGGAGATAACAGCTGATGTAATTATGTTGTTAGTGTTGCAGAATTGTCTTCTACTCAAAGATGAGGGAAAATGGTTCAGTTACTGAAAGAAGACTACCATTAAAAGTTTTGGAATGAACATATCTATCAATGTTCATATTCAGAAGTTCTTGAAACACTAAGACTTTTTTTAAGGAGGATGAAGCTAATGTTGTTCGAATACCTTAAATGAATAAATGGGATAATTATAGTTTACCAATGTGACATTGATCAGGTAAAATAGTCAATATTGTTAACTCAGTTAACAAATAATTTAAAAGAAGAAAGATGTTTCTAATTACCATGGGCTTCTGCTAAAAAAATCTATATATCCTGGCAGAAATCAGATCAGACTTTGCTGTCTTAATGAGGCTGCAGGTTTTGCTTATTGATGTAATTTAATTAGACTTCAGTAAAGCATTTGACTTATTATCATTTGGCTTTTTGGATTAAACACTTCAATTACACAATTATTTGTATCCTGTACATAAACTTACAAAGAAAACTTGCAAAAACCGAAAAGATAAACCAGCAGATTTAAAATTACTCTTAATATGCTGGAATGATATCTGAAGTACTTCACAAGCAGACACTTACGCCATGGCTACATCTCCTGTGTTAAACATATATAATTCATTTGACTTGGAAGCAAAGCAAGAATTTTTTTGTGGAGATGTGTTCAAAGGATCCTGCATGCCAAACAATGTGTAAGCTAGAGAGAACACTCTTTAGCAGAGAATCAAAGGCAGTCTACATCTCTATAGTAATATGAAGAGGCAGTAGCCTTTCTGTGGTTAAGGATGAAACCAACTCCTATTACAATGCTGTGTTCTAGCACCAGTTTAATTTGCCAAGAAACGTTTGGCCTGCAAGCCCCAAAGGGAAAGTCTGTCCATGGAAAAATAATTCAGTTGCTAGCACTTTTTTGTTCCTATCATTAGAGTAGGTTTTCTCCCAGTTCTGTAAGTAAGGATAATGTCCAAGGAATGACAATGTTTTATAGCAGGTGCCCTTTGCAAAAACTGTGTGAAGAATTAATTTGTTTAGGGAAAAAAAATTGATTTCAGACATTGGCACATTCAAAAATGCAACCTAGAGAGGCAAAAGGTGCAGTGTACTGATCATTGTGAGTAGCTGGTACCCTTAGGAAGTAAGTTTGTGCACCTTTAATGGTTACATTGAAAAGGAATTGCTGTGCTTAAATGTGGCAATACCCCAAATTTAATCATATCTGGATACTCCTGAATATTGAATACTTGAATACTGCTCATTAAAATAATAAGATCCCTGCCCACCTGTCCATCTTGGGCAGTTCTGATTTTCCTATTTCCTATCAACCTGTCCACTACACAAAAAAGCTGCAAACCTGAAGTGTCCCCAGTCCTTCGCTTCAGGAGGGAGGAAAGAGGGAGAGGCTTGGGGAAAACTAAAGTATCACAGTGAAAAGTATGAAGAAAACAAAAAATACGAAAGGCCAAATTGTTAAAAATACAAAACCAGGGAACCTGAAGGGGGGCAACACTGAGTGCACTACCAGGTAGCAATCAGTGTACAAAGATTTTCTTGGCATTTGCCTGAGATCACCTAATGTCATGAATGTTGGAATTGCAAGTCAGACAGCTTTCCGAAAATATGCTCATATCATGCCATTGTAAACCCTGTATTCCATGTGCGTTACACACAAAGGTGTCCCAAGCATGCACTTTATATGTTATGATAAAATGAAATTTATGCCATCAATATCTCGTCCTGGTTCTGTTTACTTATTTCAGGTATTTTTGTAGCCCTGCATCAGATGGATTTTTACCTACTGTAACATTTGTAACATTGTCAACTGACTTGTTTGGCCTTCTTTTGAAAGCTGTCTAGAAAGATTTATATAAAAAGTTAATCAAACTACATCACTGACTCAGCTCATCAGTACAACTTTTTCATCATCATAAAAATATCTCTGTGACATCTAGCTTATCATCATGAATTATGGGGTAAAGGATAAACAACCCATTAAGAAATTAAAGGCCCACAAAGGTGCAGTTTGATAAAGGATAAAAAAAACCCACGGGGTATGTATAATAAAATCTCTCTCCCCTGAAGAGTGGTTGTTATCTTCCTTTCATGAGCGTCAAAGACCTGGAGCTCCTCAGTGCCTCAGGCAACTGAGTTTGAAGGTCTCCTTCATGATTGAATAGGAAATTGTAATCAGAATTAGGTTATGACTGTTTATCCTATAGAGCATTTAAAAAAATGTTTTTTGTGTAGAACTGATATTAGTAGCTAAGAGAAAAAGCCACTGTAATCACATTTAGAAAACTCTACTGTATTTTCAATATTCAGTGTGTGATTATCTGTTTATTCTGGTGTATGTTGGGACAAGCTGTTCCGTGGACAACTGAGCTAAATAGTTCTAATACATGAATTCGTATAGTCTTCATTCTGTAATAAATGGAAGCCTGGGTAAAAGAACAGTGATGTACAGATAAAGATGTCTTTACAACCCCAAGAGAAATAAGTTATTCTTAAGTAAGTTTTCATTTCCTGAGACAAAATATGCAGCCAATATTCTAACTGTACACCAATTAATTATGCCTTTCTTTATCCTAATGGAAGACAGCAGTATTTACAGCCTCTCCGACTCCTCTGAGTGAATTTCATGATTCTGCACGTGGTATGGCTTGTGGCTGAATGAGAATCTAACTAAATCAAAGAAGGTACAATCAAAATGAATGACTTAAGCAATGACAGTGGAATTATCCTGTACAGTTCTGTTCCTTGTATGATAAATTATGCTTAAATTGGTGAAAAAAAAAAAAAAAAGATTTGAGATAATAAGAAAGACTGCCAGCAAGAGATGCTCATATTCAGCTGGCAGACAATTTTTTTTTTTTTCCCAAGTAAGCTGAAACTCTGAAGTTTTGCACTTGCTCCCTGAAGATTGTTTGCTCTTAATTGCTGTTAAACTCTTCTTTCATTATTGTTTTCCAGTTCTGGTCAGACCCATAGATTGCATCTCAACTAAAACACTGGTAGAGGCAACAGCAATTATTTACAGATCCCATTTTCTTATGGAGACCAGCCCTGAGACCTGTGTGCACTGTAAATGATAAAAAACAAATAACAACATGCTAACTACAGAGAACAGGTGTCTTTTGAGGTTAGCAGATCTAAAATTCTCTTTCTAGGTGACTTCTGGAACACTGTCAGTGACAGCCAGCATCGCCTTTTGCCTGTTTTCTGTTAGCCCATGACTTATAGGATGTGTTCATATGGGAGAGTACCCAGCAGAGGCTCACCTACATTTTAAAGGCTTACCTATAGAGGTTTATAACTTAAAGTAGCAGCAGTGAAGAGGCATGGAAAGGTCACGTCTAGGAAAATAATGTGTTGTTCTTAGATAGTCTACTTAGGTGTGTCATGCTAGAGATAGCTCAAATCCTCTGGGTTCAGTAGGTCAGGTGATTAATGGATGTTCATGCTCCACTGGGTAAAGTCTTTTCTATACATAAGGCTAAAAAATGTTGCTCCTTTTTTGGTAGAGTAGATGTTTAAACTGAATTTTGGAAACTTTGGGGGTGTAAAGCACTTTATAAGCATACACTTCCACATCCAGTACTGCTGGGTACTTACCTCCAAACTTGAAATTAGTCATTGTGATAAACCTGTCCATTATACTACGGGAACTTTGTCATAGTGTCCCTACCAAATTATTTTGTGGAAGTTTCTCATGTATTAGATTATTGTTATTAACCAGACACAAAAGTGATACTGAAATGACAATGGAGGCCATTTTAAAATTCCCTATCAGTGTCATGAGTATAGGCTTCATTTATTAATTGTAGCTGATTAGCCACAAGGCAAACATTTAATTAAACCTTGGGAGACAATAACATTGCGCATAAATTATCCATTTAAGAGCACATAGGTCTTTATATTTCATTTAAAAATTGTTTAACCAATAAAAACTCATCTTAAGTTCAGTCTGTATTTGCAGATTTGAAGTCAGAGAATTCCCTAGTGCATTACTCGAGGGTTTTTTTTTCAGACATTTATTTCTTGATGTGTTTTGATTTGTATTTACTTACCATTTGTTCATGATGTTTTCCTGATTAGTAGACTGTCACTCAAATCAGTCCTACCAAATTATTTACTTTTAAAATTATTTCAGAATAGTCTAAAAGATATGTTAGGTGCTCATGGGATTCAGAAAAGCAAAAATCCAAACAAATATGATGTATTATTGCTATAAATTGAAGGCTTCTCTTTCTGAATTATTTTTGTCCAATGCAGCTATTTTCTGTTCTTCTAGCCCTGGGATTTTTTTCCTGCAAGAATATATGCTTATTGTTTTATATGTTTTTCTGAATACTGGCATATTATATTAAATGTACTTTTAGATTCAAGCAGCAGGATGACTGCTTAAGAAACTGTTACATTTGTCTAAAATTCAGTTTTCCACAAAAGCCTGCTACATTCCATGAGTTTGAGAAGATCAATATCTGCTCTATGAAGTAACTTTAAGAACCAAGAACACCTTTAACCAAAAACATTCGTGGTCAGCCATAAGCTTTGTGGGCAGGTCATTTTTCTTCAGCATATGTTTTCTAGCCAGAACATTTTCCAAATATTGTAGACTGAGGCAAATATATCTGACAAGTAACCAAGGGGGAAAAGAAAAAAAAAAAAAAAAAACACCAAAAAACCCTGATAAAAATGGTTTATATAAGGTAGTGGACTGATTCTTATTTCATATAATTAATAAGACTTAGAGCCCGACCTCAAAGTTATAAGAACTTGATACTAAATTCTATTTCATTATCCTGTGATAATGTATAAGGAGCACAGGGAAGCATGATGTGAGGTACACTTGATTTCCCTTCAGTGTGTTTATATTTCCATTAAAAAATTACAGATGTATCAAACAAATATTTGTGTCTCAGAGATTGCAGATATTTCCTGGAAATAAGTCAAAGCATATTCCTATAAATCTTATTGCCAGCTCATATGCCTGCCAACTGGCTTTTATCTCTGCAGGCAATACTAGAGCAGGGATCTTGCTTCTCTGTTTTCAAAGTGTCTTGTTTATAGGAGTACAGGTAAAACAGATTCTGCTTAATTTTGGGATGAAAGCACTTGTGAAAATCAGTCTGGTGAGGTATTACCAATGCTCTGCAAATAATTACTTCTTCTGCTAAGACACTGGAACCGGACAAGCTACCGTGTCTTGTAATGGAACTTCTCTTAAAAAATTGCTGAACTTAAGTAAAGCACCACCAAGGGAGCCAATATGATTGAATCTCAGAGATGAGCCCTCTAATATCCCAAGGTAGCCTCTTTCCCTTCAGGTTTAGGAATAGGCTCTGTGACTTTCCTAACCAGTCTTTTTTTTCCCATTTTATTTTTGATTTGGAAAGCAGAGGATTAAAAAAAAAAAAAAATCTAGAAATCAATTATCAAATAAAAGCAAGCAGACAAAATAACTGCATCATAACCCAAAAGCTGAAATGCAGTAGATTTGCACAACAGCATGCGAAGTTAAATGTAGGTTACTACATTCATCTACAAAGATATTTAGATGGCAAATAGAAAGTAGCTGCTGTGAAGCACATCACATTCATATATAATTGAAGTACCTGAGAGTAAAATACTGAGGCACAATAGGTGACAACAGATAAAAACAAGAGAAGAAGTATAAAACAGGATACAAAACTCTGGGGAGTACAGAGAATATCTAACATGGGCTGAAGAATCTACAATAACTGTATCTAAATTACCAGATAATACAAAAATAATAACTGAACTGATAAAGCCAGAGAATTCAGTGAAGTGCTGCTGTTGGAATGATACTTTACTGGGATCAGAAACATTTTCTTGATTTTCTTCACTACCACACAAAGAAGAGGAAGATTTTTGCCTGCAAGATGCCTGCAAGATGTCCAGAACAGGGAAGCAGGAGTTTTCCAGCACAAGTCACAGGCTTCACTCATTCTTTATGGATCTGCCTCAAAACAAAGTATTCACAGATGAAGGTGATATTTATTGTCCCTTGGTCTGCAGGGATGTCCAAGTGTAACTTAAGTTAATACTCATCCAGTCTAGTCTTACCCTTATTCTGCTTGCTTATCTGGTCAAAGTAAAATCTTTTGTAAAGCAGAAGACAGCAGCTGTAAATGACAATTTAGGGCCATAAATCCTGAAAAAAGCATTATCACTACACTAAGAGCAGACTTGGATCTACAGTGCAGTTGCAGTAGGCTTTGACGTAAATACCTTTGTCTTGTGGTGGCCGCAAGGCTCAAACTGTTGAGTCACATTCCCCCCAAATGTGAAACAGACCTTTGTGTCAGTTTCCCATGAGTTAGGCTTTGGGAGAGCACATTTATTGAAAACACATGTTCTTGGCATTCTTCCATGGGCAAACTTCACACTATTATAATTGTAGAACACATCTGTGTAGCATTTTTGCGCCACAGTTTCCTCAGATGCAGAAAATTCAGGCATGTTGTCTATCTCGCTCTATCCTGACCATCATTTTCCAAAAACTTTACAGAATTTAAATTTGAATTGTGCTCTGAATTTTAAATCTCTCACTCAGCTCCAGAGAGGATGATGGTAATGGTGGCTTTTCTTGGAACTTAACCATGGATTCAAAACCTTCATAACCTGGAGCACAGTTCTGGTACTGCTACCATAAGAAGAATATGAAACTATTGGAGCAAGTCCAGAGGAAGGACATGAAGTTGATAAGAGGACTGGAGCATCTCTCCTATGAAGACAGGCTGAGAAAATTTGGGCTGTTCAGTCTGCAGAAGAGAAGGTTGCATGGAGACATCATAGCAACTTTCCAGGCTATAGCAAGGCTACAGGGAAGCCAGAGAGGCACTCTCTGGTAGGAAGTGCAGTGGTAGGAAATTTAGAAAATTTATGGAAATTTAGGCTAGATCTTAGGAAGGAATTTTTTACTGTGAGGGTAGTGGTATGCTGGCACAGGGTGCCCAGAGAAGCTGTGAATGCCTCATCCCTGGAAGTGTTCAAGACCAGGATGGATAAGGCCTTGAGCAACCTGGTCTAGTGGAAGATGTCCCAGCCTGTGGCCGTGGGGTGGAACTAGGTGATCTTTAAAGGTCAGTTCCAAGCCTTAACCTTCTATGGTTCTATGATTCTATAACAACCCCTTACCTTTTTGTGGTAACAGCATCAGTTTCACCTTTGTCTTATGTGTTGCCAGATAGATGTTCTTATAGTGTGATTAGTGATAATTTATTTGAACAATGTTATTTAAACAGTTTGAGCTAGGCACATGGGAACAAGCTGAACTGAAATTGTAGTTTAGTAACAAGGTCCAGCTGGGAGATGGATTATGACAATAATAAAGACAATAATTTGAGTTTACTGCAAGAAAAATAGGAAACTAATGTCTATAATGAAATTCAACATTAACTCCCCCTGGATGATACACAGTAATGTCAGCACCCATCTGTCCGTGGTGTTGGATTTGTTGAGAGGAATTTTTGGTCTCCAGAACCCAGTATGGAGGATTCAGCTAAGATGCTGCTGCTTTGCAGAACAAGTCTTCTCTGCCTTAACAATTTAAATAAAGTCAGGGTTAAGAATCTTGCATAATACAGGTTTATGAGGACCTACATCTTATAATCATTTTAATGTAATCTTATAATAATTTTATCCTGTAATTTTAACAGCTGCCTTCTTGTCCACCCTGTGAACTTTGCCTCTGAACTCTCCTTAAGGCCTCATAGTGAATCCTTGCCCTCTTCAACCTGAGCAGAGTTCAGGCACTGCCTTTTGGCCTCTGTACTCAGCCTTAGCATGCAGTTTCCCTGTCCTGCACACTCCTCTGAGAGCTGGGTCCCTGCTGTCCAACCAGGAAAGACTTTACAAAGACAAGCTCCCCAGGAGCCATCAGGAATTCCTTTCTTTTCTCAGTTGCAAATTAATTGGTAAAGGTTCTTAAAGTATCATAGCAGAGAAATGTGGAGACTGAAGTATATGAAACACAGGCATTGCAGAGATCCTACCTTGATTTTAACAATATAAAGAGCTGAAAAAAATGCTGTGAGATACAGATAGCTACCCGGCTTGTTTCTGATGAGCTGGTGATTCTCCTTCCTTGTGCCTCGTTTTCCTTCAAGTATTGGTATTTCTTTCCCTAATTTACAGTTAAATTTTGTTTTTCTAGAACTCATAGCAACATGGACCTTCTCCCTAAAAGAGCAGTCCTTTGTTTTTGCTATCTTTATCTCAATATATTTTTCTCAGTATTTTTACATTGTCTTTTGAAAAGGGGAATAATTCTGTATCCGTACAAATAGGGAGTAGGGAAACAGGGCAGCACAACACACATGAACTGCTGTGGCAGGCATTCCCAGAAAAGCAGGTCATACAGTTTATGACATAGTCATATCCATGAGGAAGGTAAGCAAAACGACATACTTTGTCTTTCCCAGGAAAGATTTAGTCAAGAAACATTCATCTCAGATCACTTATTTACAAAGACACATCATGACACCACATACAATGTCTAGTAAAAGTATTGGCAAAGGTAGGATATCAACATAAATTTGTAGATGGTTTATAAAATAAAATGAAGAAAAATTCATTAAATAATGAAAAAAAAAATGAAAATCACACATCTGTTCTTATACAGTCACTGTTCGCTTAATGGAACAGTTTTGATTTAAAATTTTTAAGGCTTTGCAGAGTATCTGTTTCATTTGTATGTGAAGAAGCTCTAAACAAACCTGCGACTCAGTCTTAAAAGACTCTGTGCAGTCAAACTGTTTCTTATCCAAAAATCTTGTACTTATATTAAAAGGTGAGATAACCTCTCATTATTATAAGGCCAATAACTGGCAGGTTAGAAAAACAGTGAACCAAGTCTTCAGAAAAATTTACTTTCTGTTTATATCTTTGAAACTCCCAGCTGTATTTTCAGTAATTGATAATAATAATAATGTACTGTTGAATAAACAGACATGCTATATTTTTTTATGTTTGCATAAAAGTTGAAATAGAGGATAAATATACCTGATAATTTTATGTATCATTTGAAAGTAAAATTGATTAACAATTGTTAATTCTCCTGTGGGTTAAAAAAAGTTTTGGGACTGAAAATTGTATGTACCTACACAAATCCAGCATTTCTCCTCCTTTAAAAATATCACAACAGGATTTCTGTAGCAATGATTTTGGATACTCTAAGTAATACGAGCAATACTGTAGTTTGCAGTAATTACTGTAGAATACGGTATTTTATAAAGGTGGCACTTCATATTTCACCCAGTAAAATTTAGTTATTAATATTTTAAAATTAATATGATGTAAGGTTAACAGGTAAATAATAAAGTGCAAGGATACAATTATGCAGATAGAGAAACAAGTATAAAAATCTCGACCTCTCTGTCTATATGTATATAATCTGCATACAGTTGCATTTCAGCATGTTATTTTAAATGAGTGAGGAAGATATCAGATTTTTCTGGATGTGGATCTTATTACTAAGGCAGAAAGTGGTAGCTAATGCTGCAAAACAGAACTTCACACTAGTAGGAATATGTGGATCTAAAATGCTAAATGCAAATCATCGAGTATTACAGAGTGCTTTTATTCATTGATAGACATCTGAGTTACAATTCCTAATTAGCAATAATGGGTCTAAATGCTTTTACCTGTGTCATCGTTTAACCACAGCCAGCAACTCAGCCCCAGGCAGCCCCCTGCTCACTCCCCCACCAGCAGGCCTGAGGAAAGAATTGGAAAGGTAAAAGTTGGAAAACTCATGGGTTGAGATAGACAGTTTAACAGGGAAAGCAAAACCCACAAAAAAAGCAAAGAGCAAAACAAGGAATTAATTTCCTGCTTTCCATGGGCAGGGAGATTCAGTAATCTCCAGGAGCGCGGGGACCCATCACAGGTCACAGGTGACTTGGGAAGACAAATATCATCATTCCAAACATCCCCCGCTTCCTTGTTTCCTCCCCCAGTTTATCCACTGAGCATGATGTCACATGGTCTGGAGCATCCCTTTGCTCAGCTGGGGTCACCTGTCCTGGCTGTGTCTCTTCCCACCTTCCCACACCCCCTTGCAATAGAAAACATCTGCACAATATCAGCCCCGTGTTCAGCACAAATCCAAAGTACAGATCCATGCCAGCCACTGGGAGGAATATAAACTCTGCCGCAGCCAAAGCCAGCACAGCCTGGCTCACAAACACAGCAGCACACACAGCTTTCCACTCTGCCCCGTTATTTCTATTTGCTCTTGCCACAAGTATTGCAGTTATTTGTTGCATTGGTAACAACTTCACATGAGGATACTTTTTTCAAATGTCATTCCGGGAATAAAATACTGATCCCACTGCATGTTTTCCCTCCTAGGATTAGTTGGTGTTTGTTCAAGTTCAATCTTGAGATGAGAAATATTTATTCTGGTGGCGAGTAGGACTAGGTCATAATCTTTATAGAAGATAAAACACTCAAATGCTTTAATGCATTTTCATTGTTGTAACTGATGGCAGCTTCAGAGTAAATCAGGCAATAAAATCTGCAGCTGTGATTTGCTTTTGAGGGCACGACACGATTTAAATTATCATACGACCATAGTTAAGGTTACAGCTGCAAGTTAGTCTAAAATAATGTCCCAGATGTCTTCACATCTAAGAGCTTTCTACTCTGATAAGAGAATTCTTGAACACATTGCTTGCTTTTGCATACAATTTTTTGTACTTCAAATGATTCTGCATCTTTCCTGCACATATAACCGTGGTATTTTAGTCCTTATTTTCTTTTCAAGTATTAGCATCTTAAGTGGAATAAAGAGCTGATGTCAGGTGTCAGTTTGCATCTCCTTTTTTGATTCCAGTCCTGTGCTCTGATTCAGGCATTCCCACTGCTTATTCCAGTTACATCTTTTGAACTTCCTGTTCCCATATAGATAATTGGGTATCTTGCACAGTCTTTTTCTAGACAGAATAAATGTGCCTCTTTTGGGTTATGAGTACAATCTATGGTCAGGTTTTATGCAGTATTTATGCACATCTTTCCAGAAAGATTATTTTGATGCTAATTTAGGCCAATGAAGAGCACAGTGAGCCATCACCAGTAAATTAAAACTTGTAGACAAATCAGATCTGTTATTTCATATTTTTCAGAACGATGACAACCAAATGAGGTGTGAATAACACGTCTATTGCCCTCCCCACCCCCAGCCCTTCTCAAATCTTGTCAGTTACATAGAAGTTAACCATTTTTATGGTTTCATTTCTGTGAACTCTCCCAGAGTTTGTCTATTTATGAAGTGGCAGGTACTTCTGGAAAGTAGGGATTGATGTAATATGTAACAGTAAGAGAAAAGATCTTGAGACACACAACTTTTCCCACTTTATTTTCCAGAAATCTGCAGACCCGGCTGGTAGAAAATCTGAAGTATGGATTAAACTTTTTATTTGTCCAAGACCACTGTGTATAATGTTTCAAAGTTGCTCCAGCAACTTTAGGAACCAAAATATAATATAAAATCATCTCAGCGGAATAATCAGAATTTGTGCATTGTACTATTATTGCAGCACTCGTGAAAGGAAGCAAACTCTGGCCTTGCAATAGATTTTTTAAGTTCTGTGTTTGTTTTTTAAGTACATCATTGATACAGTAATGCAAATTACTCCGGTAATGTGACTGTACAAACCTCTCAATTTGTTTTACTTTTTTATAGTTATGTATTATTCATGTTGCATTAGCATATGCACTGTTTATTTCCCTAATTGTAACAAGCACTTAATTAATTACACTATAACCTCTTGAATCTATAGGCCAACTGTTGCGTCTTTAGTTAATATTTTAAAGTCTCATTTTTTCCATTTTTCCGTGTGTCTTTGATGTTTTGTTTCTTACCCTTCTTGTTTGGGTTCTCTGTGGAATAGTCTCAGAATAATTCTGCAGTTCTCTTTTATGGCTGAAACTTTGCATTTTAACAGTTGTCTGGAGATGGTTTCTTCCATGTGAAATATCAGTTTTAATAACAAGAAAAGAAAAATGCCATAAATCTGCACTAACTACATAAAGCTGAAGTCTCTGAGAGACTGATTAACATTGAGACTCTACACAGGTTTTTCAATAATTAGAGGATGTGCTTGCATGGAGCCATGACTGCTCTGGCCTTGATGCTGTTTCCCAGGGCAGGCAGCAATTATTATAGCCCACAGTAAATTTCCTGCACTCATTGCCTCCAGCTACTGAAGATCTTTTTGGAGTAAAGGTCTCTTAATTTTCTACATTCTTCTCATCAGTTTGGATTAGCAACGTGTTGTACTTATTTTCTTCGGTTGTTTTTGAAACAATTGACAGCTGCTTTTCTGCCGCAGCGTTTTCTCTGCACCTGAGGTTGAAGGGGTCTGATCACAGCTTTTATTATATTAACATAATCCTGGAGCTTTCGGCAGGGTAGCCAGAACCAAACTTATCACTGTCTTTGGGCTCGAGTGAGTAACCCCCACTCAGTACTCCCAAGCTTTGTGCTGCAGATTATATTTCTTTATTATTCTCAGATTTTTACGGCCTCCATGGCTCACAAATGAATTATTCATTGAGGTAGAAGGCTCCTTCTTCTGTGATACCGTGTCTTCACCTTGTTCTGTGCTTACTTTGACTAGAATTTTGTTGCATTACAAAAACACCAACTATAAAACTGACTCATCTAATCTTAAAAAAGCAGAATAGGTTCTCATGGCTAGTAAATGAAATTTAAGTGGTGAAATTTAAAGTGGCTAGTTTGTTCTCTGATTGTACAGGTCAGATGCTGGTAATTATTAGTGGGGAGAAAATGCCCAGATTGCTTTGTGTAGATAATCTTGGACAGGGCTGTGTAAGATAGGAAACCATTGCTGATGCACTTCGTAATTTCCTGTCCTGGGGTGACTGTGTATCCCCAATCGTCTGTTGGGTGCAGGGGGGAGGGCAAGCGCGGTTTGTTTTTCCCCAGGAAAACCCTGCTCATCGGAGTGACCTTGAAGCGGGGGAGTTGGAACACGGCAAGACGAAAGAAGCTCTGTTGTTTTTTCCCCGGCAGTTAGTTAGTTTAGTGCTAGCGTAGTTAGACGCTGTAGAATAGCTGAAGCTTTTTGCTTTTTTTTTCTTTTTCTTTTTTTGTCCTTTTTTCCTTCCTTTTTGCTTTTTTTGTCCTCTCCTCGGAACTGTTCCAACCTCTCCGGACTAAGGACCTGGGGAAGCACCGGGGGCCTCCACCGGGGACCCACCCCACCAAGACCAGCCCTGCACATCTCCTTTTCTCCCAGCACCAGCGGAGACGGAGCGGTGGAGCACAGTAACGACCCTCGAGGAGACTTTCTTTAAGTTTGTTATCCCTCCGTAAGCGGCACGAAGCTCTTGTCATCGGGTATTGTGCCGGGAGTGCTTTGCCTGTTTAATAAACAGGTTTTTTCCACTTCTCTCTGAGGAAATCTTTTTTCCCGAACCAGTTGGAGGAGGGGAGGGGGGCCCCGTGGGAGGGTTTCTCCCAAAATCTGCCTGAAACCACCACATTTCCCTTTTCATCCACTATTGTCAATTCATGCTAAACCTCTCCATGGTGATAGAGTAAAATACAGTAAAGTAAACTTTTAAAGCAAGAAGGGACCTAAAAGCCTGAAAAGATCCACTGTAACAAACTGTACTTTTTGTGCAAATTTGTAGACATTCATTCATCAGTGCTTTGACCTGACCTGAAACTTACCATTAGGAAGAGCAAGGATATCACTTTAGGAATTAAAAATCCTTTGGAAAAGGACGTATGTGAAACTGAGGATGACTTTTCAGAAAAAGACATGTATTGAAATAAAGATGGACATTGAGAAAAAGATCGAAAGAGAAGTAGAAGGAGAATAAACTTCTGACAGGAAAGAAGTAGTTCAAAGAAATATGAATGGTTAGTGAAGAAACATCAGGAAGTGTGGAGGAGGAAGGATGAAAGGTTTAAAGGTATTAGTTAGAATGTGAAAAAGAAGAATAATTAGTATTAGTGGAAAAAGGTAAGTTATTAGAAACGTTGAATAAACCTCTGGAGAGAAAAAAGAGGAAAACCGCTGCCAGGCTGGGTATTGTGTGAGAAAAGGAGAGTGGAAATGCAGGTAAATACAACTGGATATGTTGTATTTACTCAGAGTTGCCAAGTACAGTGCCTGGCATTTATGAAGGTGATGGTGAAATGTCCAGGGCAGATATAACATGTAAACAGACTTTCCATTCTCAGCTAGGTTTGAACAGCCAGGTGGGAATATCCTGATAAAGGAACTATTTTCTTACTGCTTTTTCTATTCCACATGTTAAAGATCTTCAGTCAGGCACCATTTAAACAGAGTAAGACGTTTATCTGGCATTTCTCTTAAGGGAGGGGAACACAAAGTATCCTTTTAGCATATATCATCTCTGTTGCAAAAAAACATTAGCAGTGGTGGCTTTGATTTATTTGTTTGGGTGCCAGGGAATTGGTGCTGTGTTAGAAGAAGGTGCTGATGTTTATGCTTTATTCTTTCCCAAATAAAAAGGGAGGAAAGCAGCAGACTCTGAAATGGAGAAGAATGCTCTTCCTAAGCCACTTCAGAAAGAAGAGAAACCAGCACTGCTGCGTCCAGCAGAGATGAGAAGAGAGATCCAGCACTAGGTCGAGAGAATGACACACAGTAGTGTTGCTTGGAGCTGACCTTTTCTGTACAGCATTGCAAGAGCTGAGATAAAGGAGTAACTGATGCTGGAAAAAGGAATTCTTTCCCAGAAGGAAAATCCAGCAGAGCAGTAGACTTATAGGAGAACAGAGGATTTATCTTTAGGAATCCCCCATAAGATTTTGGTGTGGCAAATAAACTTCATGCCCCCATATAAGTTATTTGCTATAGAACATGATC